>NC_082673.1:36577226-37263408 GCF_025265405.1 Mesoplodon densirostris | reverse complement strand
TGCGTAAAATATGCCTTTTGAAATGGTCGTTTTGAAATATGGACGTCCTTTGAATTTTTTGGTCGATATGTGACCCCAGGATTTGTTTTCAGGGCAGGTGTCATTTACAGGCCTGCAATGATTTTGAATATCAACTGACCATTAGCGCTGGGATTAAAGCTGCTGTTGCGTGAAACGGCCACAAGGTGGCAGCAGTTCTCCCTTACCAAATCTGGTTACTAGAGCAACAGAGCCTCAATGGAAGTCGTGTTCTACATTGGAATTTAGAATGGAATGTGCCAGGAGAAAGCCCCTCAAGTTTGTCTCACTACTTCTTGTTCGTGTTTTTAATTTTTTTTTTTTATTTTCTATTACAGCAAGTTTGATTACAATGTTTGGCTTGTTGTAGGTGTGGAAGATGTGGTTCTTTTACACATATACAGATGTCTGTTCTTCCTGGGATCCTTTTCCCATGTACGTTAGGACAGAATGTTGAGTAGTCTTCTCTTGGTATTCCGTAGTTCTTTGGTGATTATATATGTCACCTGTGTTTGATTATATCTGTTAACCCAAAATCGTAATGAAACCAATCCTCACACCTTTCCATTGGTGAACCATAAGTTTGTTTAATGAATCTGTGATTGCCCTTCTCCGTGGAAATATCTGCCCTGGTATCCATTTTTAGGTAATACCTATAAGTGATATGATACGATATGTGTCTTTCACTTTCTGACTTACTCCAAGTCACGTGATTACATCTAGACTCATCTACGGGGCTGCAAATGGCATTGTGTCCTTTTTTTCCTTGGCTTCTATTCTTCCTTAGCGAGGTCCATTTTCAACAATGTGATTCCCTGATGGTTGTGGATTAGCTGACCTGGGCAGCCTTACCCTGCCGGCTCGCCCTCCCAAGGTGTGCCTGGTTGAGGTCAATATAAACAGCGCGCCAGGCAGCAATAGCCCCTGAAGTTGTGCCTGACTCCATATTCTCTGCCCCGTCAGCAGTCTCGGGGCTGTGCTGGTGGGAGGGAGTGAGGGGCCAAGGCTTTGTTGGTGGCCCGGTGTGAGTGGGGCTCTGCTGGCCTTTCTGCAGGAGTTGCCAGGCTGCCACCTGTAAAGAAGAGGATGTGTCACTCATAACTTCCGATGGAATTTCTCTCCGGACAGAGGTGAGGAAGGAAAAAAGCAGTGGGGGCCGGGACAGGAGGGGTATCTCAGGCAGGGCAATAGAAAGCTTCCAGAAGAGCGCCCGGGGCCAGGACCGTCCTGGCTGACCTGCAGGCACCAAGTTGACCTGCGTGCTGTCACTGGTGTGGCTCCACGGCCCTTCCTCTAGGCTTTCAAGCCCTTGTACATATTCAGGTGTTTTACCTGGGAAGGGTGGGAACAGTTCAGCAGCAGCTGGCCTGGGGCTCAGCTCACGTTTACTCACAGATGCCTCAGCACGGTCCCCCAGCTTTGCAATGAGGACGCTCCTTGCATGGGGGGGTGGGTTGCTGGCTGTATGGGATGTGATTCCCCACCTCTGACCAATTTCAGAATTGTTTACCGCTAGAGCAAGTGCCCTGATAGGGTTTCCCTCTGTATAACTGGTGTGTTCAGGTTTTTTTTTTTTATGGTTCAAGTTAGATTTGATTCCTCCTTTATGTATTTATAGATATAAGCATGGAAATAATTCATTCCTATAAATACATCTGTGTGAAGGGAAGAACTTTTCTCTGTTTTATTTTAAATTTTTTTTTTAAATTTTGAAATTTAATTTTATTTATTTTTTTATACAGCAGGTTATTATTAGTTATGTATTTTATGCATATACATGTATAGAGGTGAATCCCAACCTCCCAACTCATCCCACAACCACCACCCCATGGCTTCCCACACTTGGTGTCCATACGTTTGTTCTCTACCTCTGTGTCTCTATTTCTTCCCTGCAAACCAGTTCATCTGTACCATTTTTTAGGTTCCACATATATGCATTAATATACAATATTTGTTTTCCCTCTTTCTGACTTACTTCATTCTGTATGACAGTCTCTAGATCCATCGATGTCTCTACAAATGACCCAGTTTCATCCCTTTTTATGGCTGAGTAATATTCCATTGTACATATGTACCACATCTTTATCCATTCATCTGTCTGTGGGCATTTAGGTTGCTTGCATTACCTGGCTATTGTAAATAGTGCTGCAATGAACATTGTGGTGAATGTGCCTTTTTGATTTATGGTTTTCTCTGGGTATATGCCCAGAAGTGGAATGCTGGATCAGATGGTAATTCTATTTCTAGTTTTTTAAAGGAAACTCCATACTGTTCTCCATAGTGACTGTATCAATTTACATCCCCACCAATAGTGGAAGAGGGCTCCTTTTGTCCACACCCTCCCCAGAATTTGTTGTTTGTAGATTTTCTGATGATGCCGATTCTAACAGGTGTGAGGTGATACCTCATTGTAGTTTTGATTTGCATTTCTCTAATAATTAGTGCTGTTGAGCAGCTTTTCATGTGCGTCTTGGTCATTTCTGTTTCTTCCTTGAAGAAACGTCTCTTTAGATCTTCTGCCCATTTTTGTATTGGGTTGTTTGTTTTTTTAATATTAAGCTGCATGAGCTGTTTATATATATATTGGAGATTAAACCTTTGTCCATTGATTCATTTGCAACGATTTTCGCCCATTCTGAGGGATGCCTTTTTCCATTCCCGTTTTTTTAACAAAAAAGGAAAGAAAGAAAAAGAAGCAGAACACTAATGTGCGTAAAATATGCCTTTTGAAATGTTCGTTTTGAAATATGGACGTCCTTTGAATTTTTTGGTCGATATGTGACCCCAGGATTTGTTTTCAGGGCAGGTGTCATTTACAGGCCTGCAATGATTTTGAATATCAACTGACCATTAGCGCTGGGATTAAAGCTGCTGTTGCGTGAAACAGCCACAAGGTGGCAGCAGTTCTCCCTTACCAAATCTGGTAACTAGAGCAACAGAGCCTCAATGGAAGTCGTGTTCTAGATTGGAATTTAGAATGGAATGTGCCAGGAGAAAGCCCCTCAAGTTTGTCTCACTACTTCTTGTTCGTGTTTTTAATTTTTTTTTAATTTTCTATTACAGCAAGTTTGATTACAATGTTTGGCTTGTTGTAGGTGTGGAAGATGTGGTTCTTTTACACATATACAGATGTCTGTTCTTCCTGGGATCCTTTTCCCATGTACGTTAGGACAGAATGTTGAGTAGTCTTCTCTTGGTATTCCGTAGGTCTTTGGTGATTATATATGTCACCTGTGTTTGATTATGTCTGTTAACCCCGATATCGTAATGAAACCAATCCTCACACCTTTCCATTGGTGAACCATAAGTTTGTTTAATGAATCTGTGATTGCCCTTCTCCGTGGAAATATCTGCCCTGGTATCCATTTTTAGGTAACACCTATAAGTGATATGATACGATATGTGTCTTTCACTTTCTGACTTACTCCAAGTCACGTGATTACATCTAGACTCATCTACGGTGCTGCAAATGGCATTGTGTCCTTTTTTTCCTTGGCTTCTATTCTGCCTTAACGAGTTCCATTTTCAACAATGTGATTCCCTGATGGTTGTGGATTAGCTCACCTGGGCAACCTTACACTGCCGGCTCGCCCACCCAAGGTGTGCCTGGTTGAGGTCAATATAAACAGCGCGCCAGGCAGCAATAGCCCCTGAAGTTGTGCCTGACTCCATATTCTCTGCCCCGTCAGCAGTCTCGGGGCTGTGCTGGTGGGAGGGAGTGAGGGGCCAAGGCTTTGTTGGTAGCCCGGTGTGAGTGGGGCTCTGATGGCCTTTCTGCAGGAGTTGCCAGGCTGCCACCTGTAAAGAAGAGGATGTGTCACTCATAACTTCCGATGGAATTTCTCTCCGGACAGAGGTGAGGAAGGAAAAAAGCAGTGGGGGCCGGGACAGGAGGGGTATCTCAGGCAGGGCAATAGAAAGCTTCCAGAAGAGCGCCCGGGGCCAGGACCATCCTGGCTGACCTGCAGGCACCAAGTTGGCCTGCGTGCTGTCGCTGGTGTGGCTCCACGGCCCTTCCTCTAGGCTTTCAAGCCCTTGTACATATTCAGGTGTTTTACCTGGGAAGGGTGGGAACAGTTCAGCAGCAGCTGGCCTGGGGCTCAGCTCACGTTTACTCACACGTGCCTCAGCACGGTCCCCCAGCTTTGCAATGAGGTCGCTCCTTGCATGGGGGGGTGGGTAGCTGACTGTATGGGATGTGATTCCCCACCTCTGATCAATTTCAGTATTGTTTACCGCTAGAGCAAGTGCCCTAATAGGGTTTCCCTCTGTATAACTGGTGTGTTCAGGTTTTTTTTTTCTTTTATGGTTCAAGTTAGATTTGATTCCTCTTTTATGTATTTATAGATATAAGCATGGAAATAATTCATTCATATAAATACATCTGTGTGAAGGGAAGAACTTTTCTCTGTTTTATTTTAAATTTTTTTTAAAATTTTGAAATTTAATTTTATTTATTTTTTTATACAGCAGGTTATTATTAGTTATGTATTTTATGCATATACATGTATAGAGGTGAATCCCAAACTCCCAACTCATCCCACAACCACCACCCCATGGCTTCCCACACTTGGTGTCCATACGTTTGTTCTCTACCTCTGTGTCTCTATTTCTTCCCTGCAAACCAGTTCATCTGTACCATTTTTTAGGTTCCACATATATGCATTAATATACAATATTTGTTTTCCCTCTTTCTGACTTACTTCATTCTGTATGACAGTCTCTAGATCCATCGATGTCTCTACAAATGACCCAGTTTCATCCCTTTTTATGGCTGAGTAATATTCCATTTTATATATGTACCTCATCTTTATCCATTCATCTGTCTGTGGGCATTTAGGTTGCTTGCATTACCTGGCTATTGTAAATAGTGCTGCAATGAACATTGTGGTGAATGTGCCTTTTTGATTTATGGTTTTCTCTGGGTATATGCCCAGAAGTGGGATTGCTGGATCAGATGGTAATTCTATTTCTAGTTTTTTTAAGGAAACTCCATACTGTTCTCCATAGTGACTGTATCAATTTACATCCCCACCAATAGTGGAAGAGGGCTCCTTTTGTCCACACCCTCCCCAGAATTTGTTGTTTGTAGATTTTCTGATGATGCCGATTCTAACAGGTGTGAGGTGATACCTCATTGTAGTTTTGATTTGCATTTCTCTAATAATTAGTGCTGTTGAGCAGCTTTTCATGTGCGTCTTGGCCATCTCTGTGTCCTCTTTGCAGAAACGTCTCTTTAGATCTTCTGCCCATTTTTGTATTGGGTTGTTTGTTTTTTTAATATTAAGCTGCATGAGCTGTTTATATATATATTGGAGATTAAACCTTTGTCCATTGATTCATTTGCAACGATTTTCGCCCATTCTGAGGGATGCCTTTTTCCATTCCCGTTTTTTTAACAAAAAAGGAAAGAAAGAAAAAGAAGCAGAACACTAATGTGCGTAAAATATGCCTTTTGAAATGGTCGTTTTGAAATATGGACGTGCTTTGAATTTTTTGGTCGATATGTGACCCCAGGATTTGTTTTCAGGGCAGGTGTCATTTACAGGCCTGCAATGATTTTGAATATCAACTGACCATTAGCGCTGGGATTAAAGCTGCTGTTGCGTGAAACGGCCACAAGGTGGCAGCAGTTCTCCCTTACCAAATCTGGTTACTAGAGCAACAGAGCCTCAATGGAAGTCGTGTTCTAGATTGGAATTTAGAATGGAATGTGCCAGGAGAAAGCCCCTCAAGTTTGTCTCACTACTTCTTGTTCGTGTTTTTAATTTTATTTTATTTTCTATTACAGCAAGTTTGATTACAATGTTTGGCTTGTTGTAGGTGTGGAAGATGTGGTTCTTTTACACATATACAGATGTCTGTTCCTCCTGGGATCCTTTTCACATGTACGTTAGGACAGAATGTTGAGTAGTCTTCTCTTGGTATTCCGTAGGTCTTTGGTGATTATATATGTCACCTGTGTTTGATTATGTCTGTTAACCCCGATATCGTAATGAAACCAATCCTCACACCTTTCCATTGGTGAACCATAAGTTTGTTTAATGAATCTGTGATTGCCGTTCTCCGTGGAAATATCTGCCCTGGTATCCATTTTTAGGTAACACCTATAAGTGATATGATACGATATGTGTCTTTCACTTTCTGACTTACTCCAAGTCACGTGATTACCTCTAGACTCATCTACGGTGCTGCAAATGGCATTGTGTACTTTTTTTCCTTGGCTTCTATTCTGCCTCAGCGAGGTCCATTTTCAACAATGTGATTCCCTGAGGGTTGTGGATTAGCTGACCTGGGCAGCCTTACCCTGCCGGCCGGCCCTCCCCAGGTGTGCCTGGTTGAGGTCAATATAAACAGCGCGCCAGGCAGCAATAGCCCCTGAAGTTGTGCCTGACTCCATATT
This sequence comes from Mesoplodon densirostris, assembly GCF_025265405.1. Taxonomy (NCBI): domain Eukaryota; kingdom Metazoa; phylum Chordata; class Mammalia; order Artiodactyla; family Ziphiidae; genus Mesoplodon; species Mesoplodon densirostris. The sequence goes on along the minus strand of NC_082673.1, from coordinate 37,256,987 downwards.
CTCTGCCCCGTCAGCAGTCTCGGGGCTGTGCTGGTGGGAGGGATTGAGGGGCCAAGGCTTTGTTGGTGGCCCGGTGTGAGTGGGGCTCTGCTGGCCTTTCTGCAGGAGTTGCCAGGCTGCCACCTGTAAAGAAGAGGATGTGTCACTCATAACTTCCGATGGAATTTCTCTCCGGACAGAGGTGAGGAAGGATAAAAGCAGTGGGGGCTGGGACAGGAGGGGTATCTCAGGCAATACAAAGCTTCCAGAAGAGCGCCCGGGCCCAGGACCATCCTGGCTGACCTTCAGGCACCAAGTTGGCCTGCGTGCTGTCGCTGGTGTGGCTCCACGGCCCTTCCTCTAGGCTTTCAAGCCCTTGTACATATTCAGGTGTTTTACCTGGGAAGGGTGGGAACAGTTCAGCAGCAGCTGGCCTGGGGCTCAGCTCACGTTTACTCACAGATTCCTCAGCACGATCCCCCAGCTTTGCAATGAGGACGCTCCTTGCATGGGGGGGTGGGTTGCTGGCTGTATGGGAGGTGATTCCCCACCTCTGACCAATTTCAGAATTGTTTACCGCTAGAGCAAGTGCCCTAATAGGGTTTCCCTCTGTATAACTGGTGTGTTCAGGTTTTTTTTTTTCTTTTATGGTTCAAGTTAGATTTGATTCCTCTTTTATGTATTTATAGATATAAGCATGGAAATAATTCATTCCTGTAAATACATCTGTGTGAAGCGAATAACTTTTTTCTGTTTTATTTTAAACTTTTTTTTTTAAAAATTTTGAAATTTAATTGTATTTATTTTTTTATACAGCAGGTTATTATTAGTTATGTATTTTATGCTTATACATGTATACAGGTCAATCCCAATCAACCAACTCATCCCACCACCACCACCCCATGGCTTCCCACACTTGGTGTCCATACGTTTGTTCTATACCTCTGTGTCTCTATTTCTTCCCTGAAAACCAGTTCATCTGCACCATTTTTTAGGTTCCCCATATATGCATTAATATACAATATTTGTTTTCCTCTTTCTGACTTACTTGATTGTGTATGACAGTCTCTAGATCCATCGATGTCTCTACAAATGACCCAGTTTCATTCCTTTTTATGGCTGAGTAATATTCCATTTTATATATGTACCACATCTTTATCCATTCATCTGTCTGTGGGCATTTAGGTTACTTGCATTACCTGGCTATTGTAAATAGTGCTGCAATGAACATTGTGGTGAATGTTCCTTTTTGATTTATGGTTTTCTCTGGGTATATGCCCAGAAGTGGGATTGCTGGATCAGATTGTAATTCTATTTCTAGTTTTTTTAAGGAAACTCCATACTGTTCTCCATAGTGACTGTATCAATTTACATCCCCACCAATAGTGGAAGAGGGCTCCTTTTGTCCACACCCTCCCCAGAATTTGTTCTTTGTAGATTTTCTGATGATGCCGATTCTAACAGGTGTGAGGTGATACCTCATTGTAGTTTTGATTTGCATTTCTCTAATAATTAGTGCTGTTGAGCAGCTTTTCATGTGCGTCTTGGCCATCTCTGTGTCTTCTTTGCAGAAACGTCTCTTTAGATCTTCTGCCCATTTTTGTATTGGGTTGTTTGTTTTTTTAATATTAAGCTGCATGAGCTGTTTATATATATATTGGAGATTAAACCTTTGTCCATTGATTCATTTGCAACGATTTTCGCCCATTCTGAGGGATGCCTTTTTCCATTCCCGTTTTTTTAACAAAAAAGGAAAGAAAGAAAAAGAAGCAGAACACTAATGTGCGTAAAATATGCCTTTTGAAATGGTCGTTTTGAAATATGGACGTCCTTTGAATTTTTTGGTCGATATGTGACCCCAGGATTTGTTTTCAGGGCAGGTGTCATTTACAGGCCTGCAATGATTTTGAATATCAACTGACCATTAGCGCTGGGATTAAAGCTGCTGTTGCGTGAAACGGCCAGAAGGTGGCAGCAGTTCTCTCTTACCAATTCTGGTTACTAGAGCAACAGAGCCTCAATGGAAGTCGTGTTCTAGATTGTAATTTAGAATGGAATGTGCCAGGAGAAAGCCCCTCAAGTTTGTCTCACTACTTCTTGTTCGTGTTTTTAATTTTTTTTTAATTTTCTATTACAGCAAGTTTGATTACAATGTTTGGCTTGTTGTAGGTGTGGAAGATGTGGTTCTTTTACACATATACAGATGTCTGTTCTTCCTGGGATCCTTTTCCCATGTACGTTAGGACAGAATGTTGAGTAGTCTTCTCTTGGTATTCCGTAGGTCTTTGGTGATTATATATGTCAACTGTGTTTGATTATGTCTGTTAACCCCGATATCGTAATGAAACCAATCCTCACACCTTTCCATTGGTGAACCATAAGTTTGTTTAATGAATCTGTGATTGCCCTTCTCCTTGGAAATATCTGCCCTGGTATCCATTTTTATGTAACACCTATAAGTGATATGATACGATATGTGTCTTTCACTTTCTGACTTACTCCAAGTCACGTGATTACCTCTAGACTCATCTACAGGGCTGCAAATGGCATTGTGTCCTTTTTTTCCTTGGCTTCTATTCTGCCTTAGCGAGGTCCATTTTCAACAATGTGATTCCCTGAGGGTTGTGGATCAGCTGACCTGGGCAGCCTTACCCTGCCGGCCGGCCCTCCCCACGTGTGCCTGGTTGAGGTCAATATAAACAGCGCTCCAGGCAGCAATAGCCCCTGAAGTTGTGCCTGACTCCATATTCTCTGCCCCGTCAGCAGTCTCGGGGCTGTGCTGGTGGGAGGGAATTAGGGGCCAAGGCTTTGTTGGTGGCCCGGTGTGAGTGGGGCTCTGCTGGCCTTTCTGCAGGAGTTGCCAGGCTGCCACCTGTAAAGAAGAGGATGTGTCACTCATAACTTCCGATGGAATTTCTCTCCAGACAGAGGTGAGGAAGGATAAAAGCAGTGGGGGCCGGGACAGGAGGGGTATCTCAGGCAATACAAAGCTTCCAGAAGAGCGCCCGGGGTCAGGACCATCCTGGCTGACCTGCAGGCACCAAGTTTGCCTGCGTGCTGTGGCTGGTGTGGCTCCAGGGCCCTTCCTCTAGGCTTTCAAGCCGTTGTACATATTCAGGTGTTTTACCTGGGAAGGGTGGGAACAGTTCAGCAGCAGCTGGCCTGGGCCTCAGCTCACGTTTACTCACAGATGCCTCAGCACGGTCCCGAGCTTTGCAATGAGGACGCTCCTTGCATGGGGGGTGGGTTGCTGGCTGTATGGGAGGTGATTCCCCACCTCTGACCAATTTCAGAATTGTTTACCGCTGGAGCAAGTGCCCTGATAGGGTTTCCATCTGTATAACTGGTGGGTTTAGTTTTTTTTTCTTTTATTGTTCAAGTTAGATTTGATTCCTCTTTTATGTATTTATAGATATAAGCATGGAAATAATTCATTCCTGTAAATACATCTGTGTGGAGCGAATAACTTTTTTCTGTTTTATTTTAATTTTTTTAAAAAAAAATTTTGAAATTTAATTGTATTTATTTTTTTATACAGCAGGTTAATTATTAGTTATGTATTTTATGCTTATACATGTATACAGGTCAATCCCAATCTCCCAACTCATCCCACCACCACCACCCCATGGCTTCCCACACTTGGTGTCCATACGTTTGTTCTATACCTCTGTGTCTCTATTTCTTCCCTGAAAACCATTTCATCTGTACCATTTTTTAGGTTCCACATATATGCATTAATATACAATATTTGTTTTCCTCTTTCTGACTTACTTCATTCTGTATGACAGTCTCTAGATCCATCGATGTCTCTACAAATGACCCAGTTTCATTCCTTTTTATGGCTGAGTAATATTCCATTTTATATATGTACCACATCTTTATCCATTCATCTGTCTGTGGGCATTTAGGTTACTTGCATTACCTGGCTATTGTAAATAGTGCTGCAATGAACATTGTGGTGAATGTGCCTTTTTGATTTATGGTTTTCTCTGGGTATATGCCCAGAAGTGGGATTGCTGGATCAGATGGTAATTCCATTTCTAGTTTTTTTAAGGAAACTCCATACTGTTGTCCATAGTGACTGTATCAATTTACATCCCCACCAATAGTGGAAGAGGGCTCATTTTGTCCACACCCTCCCCAGAATTTGTTGTTTGTAGATTTTCTGATGATGCCGATTCTAACAGGTGTGAGGTGATACCTCATTGTAGTTTTGATTTGCATTTCTCTAATAATTAGTGCTGTTGAGCAGCTTTTCATGTGCGTCTTGGCCATCTCTGTGTCTTCTTTGCAGAAACGTCTCTTTAGATCTTCTGCCCATTTTGTATTGGGTTGTTTGTTTTTTTAATATTAAGCTGCATGAGCTGTTTATATATATATTGGAGATTAAACCTTTGTCCATTGATTCATTTGCAACGATTTTCGCCCATTCTGAGGGATGCCTTTTTCCATTCCCGTTTTTTTAACAAAAAAGGAAAGAAAGAAAAAGAAGCAGAACACTAATGTGCGTAAAATATGCCTTTTGAAATGGTCGTTTTGAAATATGGACGTCCTTTGAATTTTTTGGTCGATATGTGACCCCAGGATTTGTTTTCAGGGCAGGTGTCATTTACAGGCCTGCAATGATTTTGAATATCAACTGACCATTAGCGCTGGGATTAAAGCTGCTGTTGCGTGAAACGGCCACAAGGTGGCAGCAGTTCTCCCTTACCAAATCTGGTTACTAGAGCAACAGAGCCTCAATGGAAGTCGTGTTCTACATTGGAATTTAGAATGGAATGTGCCAGGAGAAAGCCCCTCAAGTTTGTCTCACTACTTCTTGTTCGTGTTTTTAATTTTTTTTTTATTTTCTATTACAGCAAGTTTCATTACAATGTTTGGCTTGTTGTAGGTGTGGAAGATGTGGTTCTTTTACACATATACAGATGTCTGTTCTTCCTGGGATCCTTTTCCCATGTACGTTAGGACAGAATGTTGAGTAGTCTTCTCTTGGTATTCCGTAGTTCTTTGGTGATTATATATGTCACCTGTGTTTGATTATATCTGTTAACCCAAAATCGTAATGAAACCAATCCTCACACCTTTCCATTGGTGAACCATAAGTTTGTTTAATGAATCTGTGATTGCCCTTCTCCGTGGAAATATCTGCCCTGGTATCCATTTTTAGGTAATACCTATAAGTGATATGATACGATATGTGTCTTTCACTTTCTGACTTACTCCAAGTCACGTGATTACCTCTAGACTCATCTACGGGGCTGCAAATGGCATTGTGTCCTTTTTTTCCTTGGCTTCTATTCTTCCTTAGCGAGGTCCATTTTCAACAATGTGATTCCCTGATGGTTGTGGATTAGCTGACCTGGGCAGCCTTACCCTGCCGGCTCGCCCTCCCAAGGTGTGCCTGGTTGAGGTCAATATAAACAGCGCGCCAGGCAGCAATAGCCCCTGAAGTTGTGCCTGACTCCATATTCTCTGCCCCGTCAGCAGTCTCGGGGCTGTGCTGGTGGGAGGGAGTGAGGGGCCAAGGCTTTGTTGGTGGCCCGGTGTGAGTGGGGCTCTGATGGCCTTTCTGCAGGAGTTGCCAGGCTGCCACCTGTAAAGAAGAGGATGTGTCACTCATAACTTCCGATGGAATTTCTCTCCGGACAGAGGTGAGGAAGGAAAAAAGCAGTGGGGGCCGGGACAGGAGGGGTATCTCAGGCAGGGCAATAGAAAGCTTCCAGAAGAGCGCCCGGGGCCAGGACCGTCCTGGCTGACCTGCAGGCACCAAGTTGACCTGCGTGCTGTCACTGGTGTGGCTCCACGGCCCTTCCTCTAGGCTTTCAAGCCCTTGTACATATTCAGGTGTTTTACCTGGGAAGGGTGGGAACAGTTCAGCAGCAGCTGGCCTGGGGCTCAGCTCACGTTTACTCACAGATGCCTCAGCACGGTCCCCCAGCTTTGCAATGAGGACGCTCCTTGCATGGGGGGGTGGGTTGCTGGCTGTATGGGATGTGATTCCCCACCTCTGACCAATTTCAGAATTGTTTACCGCTAGAGCAAGTGCCCTGATAGGGTTTCCCTCTGTATAACTGGTGTGTTCAGGTTTTTTTTTTTATGGTTCAAGTTAGATTTGATTCCTCCTTTATGTATTTATAGATATAAGCATGGAAATAATTCATTCATATAAATACATCTGTGTGAAGGGAAGAACTTTTCTCTGTTTTATTTTAAATTTTTTTTTAAATTTTGAAATTTAATTTTATTTATTTTTTTATACAGCAGGTTATTATTAGTTATGTATTTTATGAATATACATGTATAGAGGTGAATCCCAACCTCCCAACTCATCCCACAACCACCACCCCATGGCTTCCCACACTTGGTGTCCATACGTTTGTTCTCTACCTCTGTGTCTCTATTTCTTCCCTGCAAACCAGTTCATCTGTACCATATTTTAGGTTCCACATATATGCATTAATATACAATATTTGTTTTCCCTCTTTCTGACTTACTTCATTCTGTATGACAGTCTCTAGATCCATCGATGTCTCTACAAATGACCCAGTTTCATCCCTTTTTATGGCTGAGTAATATTCCATTGTACATATGTACCACATCTTTATCCATTCATCTTTCTGTGGGCATTTAGGTTGCTTGCATTACCTGGCTATTGTAAATAGTGCTGCAATGAACATTGTGGTGAATGTGCCTTTTTGATTTATGGTTTTCTCTGGGTATATGCCCAGAAGTGGAATGCTGGATCAGATGGTAATTCTATTTCTAGTTTTTTAAAGGAAACTCCATACTGTTCTCCATAGTGACTGTATCAATTTACATCCCCACCAATAGTGGAAGAGGGCTCCTTTTGTCCACACCCTCCCCAGAATTTGTTGTTTGTAGATTTTCTGATGATGCCGATTCTAACAGGTGTGAGGTGATACCTCATTGTAGTTTTGATTTGCATTTCTCTAATAATTAGTGCTGTTGAGCAGCTTTTCATGTGCGTCTTGGTCATTTCTGTTTCTTCCTTGAAGAAACGTCTCTTTAGATCTTCTGCCCATTTTTGTATTGGGTTGTTTGTTTTTTTAATATTAAGCTGCATGAGCTGTTTATATATATATTGGAGATTAAACCTTTGTCCATTGATTCATTTGCAACGATTTTCGCCCATTCTGAGGGATGCCTTTTTCCATTCACGTTTTTTTAACAAAAAAGGAAAGAAAGAAAAAGAAGCAGAACACTAATGTGCGTAAAATATGCCTTTTGAAATGTTCGTTTTGAAATATGGACGTCCTTTGAATTTTTTGGTCGATATGTGACCCCAGGATTTGTTTTCAGGGCAGGTGTCATTTACAGGCCTGCAATGATTTTGAATATCAACTGACCATTAGCGCTGGGATTAAAGCTGCTGTTGCGTGAAACAGCCACAAGGTGGCAGCAGTTCTCCCTTACCAAATCTGGTAACTAGAGCAACAGAGCCTCAATGGAAGTCGTGTTCTAGATTGGAATTTAGAATGGAATGTGCCAGGAGAAAGCCCCTCAAGTTTGTCTCACTACTTCTTGTTCGTGTTTTTAATTTTTTTTTAATTTTCTATTACAGCAAGTTTGATTACAATGTTTGGCTTGTTGTAGGTGTGGAAGATGTGGTTCTTTTACACATATACAGATTTCTGTTCTTCCTGGGATCCTTTTCCCATGTACGTTAGGACAGAATGTTGAGTAGTCTTCTCTTGGTATTCCGTAGGTCTTTGGTGATTATATATGTCACCTGTGTTTGATTATGTCTGTTAACCCCGATATCGTAATGAAACCAATCCTCACACCTTTCCATTGGTGAACCATAAGTTTGTTTAATGAATCTGTGATTGCCCTTCTCCGTGGAAATATCTGCCCTGGTATCCATTTTTAGGTAACACCTATAAGTGATATGATACGATATGTGTCTTTCACTTTCTGACTTACTCCAAGTCACGTGATTACATCTAGACTCATCTACGGGGCTGCAAATGGCATTGTGTCCTTTTTTTCCTTGGCTTCTATTCTGCCTTAGCGAGGTCCATTTTCAACAATGTGATTCCCTGAGGGTTGTGGATTAGCTGACCTGGGCAGCCTTACCCTGCCGCCGGGCCCTCCCTTGGTGTGCCTGGTTGAGGTCAATATAAACAGCGCTCCAGGAAGCAAGAGCCCCTGAAGTTGTGCCTGACTCCATATTCTCTGCCCCGTCAGCAGTCTCGGGGCTGTGCTGGTGGGAGGGAGTGAGGGGCCAGGGCTTTGTTGGTGGCCCAGTGTGAGTGGGGATCTTCTGGCCTTTCTGCAGGAGTTGCCAGGCTGCCACCTGTAAAGAAGAGGATGTGTCACTCATAACTTCCAATGGAATTTCTCTCCGGACAGAGGTGAGGAAGGATAAAAGCAGTGGGGGCAGGGACAGGAGGGGTATCTCAGGCAGGGCAATAGAAAGCTTCCAGAAGAGCGCCCAGGGCCAGGACCATCCTGGCTGACCTGCAGGCACCAAGTTGGCCTGCCTGCTGTGGCTGGTGTGGCTCCAGGGCCCTTCCTCTAGGCTTTCAAGCCCTTGTACATATTCAGCTGTTTTACCTGGGAAGGGTGGGAACAGTTCAGCAGCAGCTGGCCTGGGGCTCAGCTCACATTTACTCACAGATGCCTCAGAATGGTCCCGAGCTTTGCAATGAGGACGCTCCTTGCATGGGGGGGGGGTTGCTGGCTGTATGGGAGGTGATTCCCCACCTCTGACCAATTTCAGAATTGTTTACCACTGGAGCAAGTGCCCTGATAGGGTTTCCCTCTGTATAACTGGTGGGTTCAGGTTTTTTTTTCTTTTATGGTTCAAGTTAGATTTGATTCCTCTTTTATGTATTTATAGATATAAGCATGGAAATAATTCATTCCTATAAATACATCTGTGTGAAGGGAAGAACTTTTTTCTGTTTTATTTTAAATTTTTTTTAAAAAAATTTTGAAATTTACTTGTATTTATGTTTTTTATACAGCAGGTTATTATTAGTTATGTATTTTATGCTTATACATGTATACAGATCAATCCCAATCTCCAAACTCATCCCACCACCACCACCCCATGGCTTCCCACACTTGGTGTCTATACGTTTGTTCTCTACCTCTATGTCTCTATTTCTTCCCTGCAAACCAGTTCATCTGTACCATTTTTTAGGTTCCACATATATGCATTAATATACAATATTTGTTTTCCCTCTTTCTGACTTACTTCATTCTGTATGACAGTCTCTAGATCCATCGATGTCTCTACAAATGACCCAGTTTCATTCCTTTTTATGGCTGAGTAATATTCCATTTTATATATGTACCACATCTTTATCCATTCATCTGTCTGTGGGCATTTAGGTTACTTGCATTACCTGGCTATTGTAAATAGTGCTGCAATGAACATTGTGGTGAATGTGCCTTTTTGATTTATGGTTTTCTCTGGGTATATGCCCAGAAGTGGGATTGCTGGATCAGATGGTAATTCTATTTCTAGTTTTTTTAAGGAAACTCCATACTGTTGTCCACAGTGACTGTATCAATTTACATCCCCACCAAAAGTGGAAGAGGGCTCCTTTTGTCCACACCCTCCCCAGAATTTGTTGTTTGTAGATTTTCTGATGATGCCGATTCTAACAGGTGTGAGGTGATACCTCATTGTAGTTTTGATTTGCATTTCTCTAATAATTAGTGCTGTTGAGCAGCTTTTCATGTGCGTCTTGGCCATCTCTGTGTCTTCTTTGAAGAAACGTCTCTTTAGATCTTCTGCCCATTTTTGTATTGGGTTGTTTGTTTTTTTAATATTAAGCTGCATGAGCTGTTTATATATATTGGAGATTAAACCTTTGTCCATTGATTCATTTGCAACGATTTTCGCCCATTCTGAGGGATGCCTTTTTCCATTCCCGTTTTTTTAACAAAAAAGGAAAGAAAGAAAAAGAAGCAGAACACTAATGTGCGTAAAATATGCCTTTTGAAATGGTCGTTTTGAAATATGGACGTCCTTTGAATTTTTTGGTTGATATGTGACCCCAGGATTTGTTTTCAGGGCAGGTGTCATTTACAGGCCTGCAATGATTTTGAATATCAACTGACCATTAGCGCTGGGATTAAAGCTGCTGTTGCGTGAAACGGCCACAAGGTGGCAGCAGTTCTCCCTTACCAAATCTGGTTACTAGAGCAACAGAGCCTCAATGGAAGTCGTGTTCTACATTGGAATTTAGAATGGAATGTGCCAGGAGAAAGCCCCTCAAGTTTGTCTCACTACTTCTTGTTCGTGTTTTTAATATTTTTTTTTTATTTTCTATTACAGCAAGTTTCATTACAATGTTTGGCTTGTTGTAGGTGTGGAAGATGTGGTTCTTTTACACATATACAGATGTCTGTTCTTCCTGGGATCCTTTTCCCATGTACGTTAGGACAGAATGTTGAGTAGTCTTCTCTTGGTATTCCGTAGATCTTTGGTGATTATATATGTCACCTGTGTTTGATTATATCTGTTAACCCCGAAATCGTAATGAAACCAATCCTCACACCTTTCCATTGGTGAACCATAAGTTTGTTTAATGAATCTGTGATTGCCCTTCTCCGTGGAAATATCTGCCCTGGTATCCATTTTTAGGTAATACCTATAAGTGATATGATACGATATGTGTCTTTCACTTTCTGACTTACTCCAAGTCACGTGATTACATCTAGACTCATCTACGGGGCTGCAAATGGCATTGTGTCCTTTTTTTCCTTGGCTTCTATTCTGCCTTAAGGAGGTCCATTTTCAACAATGTGATTCCCTGATGGTTGTGGATTAGCTGACCTGGGCAGCCTTACCTTGCCGGCTCGCCCTCCCAAGGTGTGCCTGGTTGAGGTCAATATAAACAGCGCGCCAGGCAGCAATAGCCCCTGAAGTTGTGCCTGACTCCATATTCTCTGCCCCGTCAGCAGTCTCGGGGCTGTGCTGGTGGGAGGGAGTGAGGGGCCAAGGCTTTGTTGGTGGCCCGGTGTGAGTGGGGCTCTGCTGGCCTTTCTGCAGGAGTTGCCAGGCTGCCACCTGTAAAAAGAGGATGTGTCACTCATAACTTCCGATGGAATTTCTCTCCGGACAGAGGTGAGGAAGGAAAAAAGCAGTGGGGGCCGGGACAGGAGGGGTATCTCAGGCAGGGCAATAGAAAGCTTCCAGAAGAGCGCCCGGGGCCAGGACCGTCCTGGCTGACCTGCAGGCACCAAGGTGGCCTGCGTGCTGTCGCTGGTGTGGCTCCATGGCCCTTCCTCTAGGCTTTCAAGCCCTTGTACATATTCAGGTGTTTTACCTGGGAAGGGTGGGAACAGTTCAGCAGCAGCTGGCCTGGGGCTCAGCTCACGTTTACTCACAGATGCCTCAGCACGGTCCCCCAGCTTTGCAATGAGGACGCTCCTTGCATAGGGGGTGGGTTGCTGGCTGTATGGGATGTGATTCCCCACCTCTGACCAATTTCAGAATTGTTTACCGCTAGAGCAAGTGCCCTGATAGGGTTTCCCTCTGTATAACTGGTGTGTTCAGGTTTTTTTTTTTCTTTTATGGTTCAAGTTAGATTTGATTCCTCTTTTATGTATTTATAGATATAAGCATGGAAATAATTCATTCCTATAAATACATCTGTGTGAAGGGAAGAACTTTCTGTTTTATTTTAAATTTTTTTTTTAAATTTTGAAATTTAATTTTATTTATTTTTTTATACAGCAGTTTATTATTAGTTATGTATTTTATGCATATACATGTATAGAGGTGAATCCCAACCTCCCAACTCATCCCACAACCACCACCCCATGGCTTCCCACACTTGGTGTCCATACGTTTGTTCTCTACCTCTGTGTCTCTATTTCTTCCCTGCAAACCAGTTCATCTGTACCATTTTTTAGGTTCCACATATATGCATTAATATACAATATTTGTTTTCCCTCTTTCTGACTTACTTCATTCTGTATGACAGTCTCTAGATCCATCGATGTCTCTACAAATGACCCAATTTCATCCCTTTTTATGGCTGAGTAATATTCCATTTTATATATGTACCACATCTTTATCCATTCATCTGTCTGTGGGCATTTAGGTTGCTTGCTTTACCTGGCTATTGTAAATAGTGCTGCAATGAACATTGTGGTGAATGTGCCTTTTTGATTTATGGTTTTCTCTGGGTATATGACCAGAAGTGGAATTGCTGGATCAGATGGTAATTCTATTTCTAGGTTTTTTTAAGGAAACTCCATACTGTTCTCCATAGTGACTGTATCAATTTACATCCCCACCAATAGTGGAAGAGGGCTCCTTTTGTCCACACCCTCCCCAGAATTTGTTGTTTGTAGATTTTCTGATGATGCCGATTCTAACAGGTGTGAGGTGATACCTCATTGTAGTTTTGATTTGCATTTCTCTAATAATTAGTGCTGTTGAGCAGCTTTTCATGTGCGTCTTGGCCATCTCTGTGTCTTCTTTGAAGAAACGTCTCTTTAGATCTTCTGCCCATTTTTGTATTGGGTTGTTTGTTTTTTTAATATTAAGCTGCATGAGCTGTTTATATATATATTGGAGATTAAACCTTTGTCCATTGATTCATTTCAACGATTTTCGCCCATTCTGAGGGATTCCTTTTTCCATTCCCGTTTTTTTAACAAAAAAGGAAAGAAAGAAAAAGAAGCAGAATACTAATGTGCGTAAAATATGCCTTTTGAAATGGTCGTTTTGAAATATGGACGTCCTTTGAATTTTTTGTTCAATATGTGACCCCAGGATTTGTTTTCAGGGCAGGTGTCATTTACAGGCCTGCAATGATTTTGAATATCAACTGACCATTAGCGCTGGGATTAAAGCTGCTGTTGCGTGAAACGGCCACAAGGTGGCAGCAGTTCTCCCTTACCAAATCTAGTTACTAGAGCAACAGAGCCTCAATGGAAGTCGTGTTCTACATTGGAATTTAGAATGGAATGTGCCAGGAGAAAGCCCCTCAAGTTTGTCTCACTACTTCTTGTTCGTGTTTTTAATTTTTTTTTTATTTTCTATTACAGCAAGTTTGATTACAATGTTTGGCTTGTTGTAGGTGTGGAAGATGTGGTTGTTTTACACATATACAGATGTATGTTCTTCCTGGGATCCTTTTCCCATGTACGTTAGGACAGAATGTTGAGTAGTCTTCTCTTGGTATTCCGTAGGTCTTTGGTGATTATATATGTCACCTGTGTTTGATTATGTCTGTTAACCCCGATATCGTAATGAAACCAATCCTCACACCTTTCCATTGGTGAACCATAAGTTTGTTTAATGAATCTGTGATTGCCCTTCTCCGTGGAAATATCTGCCCTGGTATCCATTTTTAGGTAACACCTATAAGTGATATGATACGATATGTGTCTTTCACTTTCTGACTTACTCCAAGTCACGTGATTACCTCTAGACTCATCTACGGGGCTGCAAATGGCATTGTGTCCTTTTTTTCCTTGGCTTCTATTCTGCCTTAGCGAGGTCCATTTTCAACAATGTGATTCCCTGAGGGTTTTGGATTAGCTGACCTGGGCAGCCTTACCCTGCCGCCCGGCCCTCCCCAAGTGTGCCTGGTTGAGGTCAATATAAACAGCGCTCCAGGAAGCAATAGCCCCTGAAGTTGTGCCTGACTCCATATTCTCTGCCCCGTCAGCAGTCTCGGGGCTGTGCTGGTGGGAGGGAGTGAGGGGCCAAGGCTTTGTTGGTGGCCCAGTGTGAGTGGGGCTCTTCTGGCCTTTCTGCAGGAGTTGCCAGGCTGCCACCTGTAAAGAAGAGGATGTGTCACTCATAACTTCCGATGGAATTTCTCTCCGGACAGAGGTGAGGAAGGATAAAAGCAGTGGGGGCCGGGACAGGAGGGGTATCTCAGGCAGGGCAATAGAAAGCTTCCAGAAGAGCGCCCAGGGGCAGGACCATCCTGGCTGACCTGCAGGCACCAAGTTGGCCTGCCTGCTGTGTCTGGTGTGGCTCCTGGGCCCTTCCTCTAGGCTTTCAAGCCCTTGTACATATTCAGCTGTTTTACCTGGGAAGGGTGGGAACAGTTCAGCAGCAGCTGGCCTGGGGCTCAGCTCACGTTTACTCACAGATGCCTCAGAATGGTCCCGAGCTTTGCAATGAGGACGCTCCTTGCATGGGGGGTGGGTTGCTGGCTGTATGGGAGGTGATTCCCCACCTCTGACCAATTTCAGAATTGTTTACCACTGGAGCAAGTGCCCTGATAGGGTTTCCCTCTGTATAACTGGTGGGTTCAGGTATTTTTTTTCTTTTATGGTTCAAGTTAGATTTTATTCCTCTTTTATGTATTTATAGATATAAGCATGGAAATAATTCATTCCTATAAATACATCTGTGTGAAGGGAAGAACTTTTTTCTGTTTTATTTTAAATTTTTTTTAAAAAAATTTTGAAATTTAATTGTATTTATTTTTTTATACAGCAGGTTATTATTAGTTATGTATTTTATGCTTATACATGTATACAGATCAATCCCAATCTCCTAACTCATCCCACCACCACCACCCCATGGCTTCCCACACTTGGTGTCTATACGTTTGTTCTCTACCTCTATGTCTCTATTTCTTCCCTGCAAACCAGTTCATCTGTACCATTTTTAAGGTTCCACATATATGCATTAATATACAATATTTGTTTTCCCTCTTTCTGACTTACTTCATTCTGTATGACAGTCTCTAGATCCATCGATGTCTCTACAAATGACCCAGTTTCATTCCTTTTTATGGCTGAGTAATATTCCATTTTATATATGTACCACATCTTTATCCATTCATCTGTCTGTGGGCATTTAGGTTACTTGCATTACCTGGCTATTGTAAATAGTGCTGCAATGAACATTGTGGTGAATGTGCCTTTTTGATTTATGGTTTTCTCTGGGTATATGCCCAGAAGTGGGATTGCTGGATCAGATGGTAATTCTATTTCTAGTTTTTTTAAGGAAACTCCATACTGTTCTCCATAGTGACTGTATCAATTTACATCCCCACCAATAGTGGAAGAGGGCTCCTTTTGTCCACACCCTCCCCAGAATTTGTTGTTTGTAGATTTTCTGATGATGCCGATTCTAACAGGTGTGAGGTGATACCTCATTGTAGTTTTGATTTGCATTTCTCTAATAATTAGTGCTGTTGAGCAGCTTTTCATGTGCGTCTTGGCCATCTCTGTGTCTTCTTTGAAGAAACGTCTCTTTAGATCTTCTGCCCATTTTTGTATTGGGTTGTTTGTTTTTTTAATATTAAGCTGCATGAGCTGTTTATATATATTGGAGATTAAACCTTTGTCCATTGATTCATTTGCAACGATTTTCGCCCATTCTGAGGGATGCCTTTTTCCATTCCCGTTTTTTTAACAAAAAAGGAAAGAAAGAAAAAGAAGCAGAACACTAATGTGCGTAAAATATGCCTTTTGAAATGGTCGTTTTGAAATATGGACGTCCTTTGAATTTTTTGGTTGATATGTGACCCCAGGATTTGTTTTCAGGGCAGGTGTCATTTACAGGCCTGCAATGATTTTGAATATCAACTGACCATTAGCGCTGGGATTAAAGCTGCTGTTGCGTGAAACGGCCACAAGGTGGCAGCAGTTCTCCCTTAGCAAATCTGGTTACTAGAGCAACAGAGCCTCAATGGAAGTCGTGTTCTACATTGGAATTTAGAATGGAATGTGCCAGGAGAAAGCCCCTCAAGTTTGTCTCACTACTTCTTGTTCGTGTTTTTAATATTTTTTTTTATTTTCTATTACAGCAAGTTTCATTACAATGTTTGGCTTGTTGTAGGTGTGGAAGATGTGGTTCTTTTACACGTATACAGATGTCTGTTCTTCCTGGGATCCTTTTCCCATGTACGTTAGGACAGAATGTTGAGTAGTCTTCTCTTGGTATTCCGTAGATCTTTGGTGATTATATATGTCACCTGTGTTTGATTATATCTGTTAACCCCGAAATCGTAATGATACCAATCCTCACACCTTTCCATTGGTGAACCATAAGTTTGTTTAATGAATCATTGATTGCCCTTCTCCGTGGAAATATCTGCCCTGGTATCCATTTTTAGGTAATACCTATAAGTGATATGATACGATATGTGTCTTTCACTTTCTGACTTACTCCAAGTCACGTGATTACATCTAGACTCATCTACGGGGCTGCAAATGGCATTGTGTCCTTTTTTTCCTTGGCTTCTATTCTGCCTTAAGGAGGTCCATTTTCAACAATGTGATTCCCTGATGGTTGTGGATTAGCTGACCTGGGCAGCCTTACCCTGCCGGCTCGCCCTCCCAAGGTGTGCCTGGTTGAGGTCAATATAAACAGCGCGCCAGGCAACAATAGCCCCTGAAGTTGTGCCTGACTCCATATTCTCTGCCCCGTCAGCAGTCTCGGGGCTGTGCTGGTGGGAGGGAGTGAGGGGCCAAGGCTTTGTTGGTGGCCCGGTGTGAGTGGGGCTCTGATGGCCTTTCTGCAGGAGTTGCCAGGCTGCCACCTGTAAAGAAGAGGATGTGTCACTCATAACTTCCGATGGAATTTCTCTCCGGACAGAGGTGAGGAAGGAAAAAAGCAGTGGGGGCCGGGACAGGAGGGGTATCTCAGGCAGGGCAATAGAAAGCTTCCAGAAGAGCGCCCGGGGCCAGGACCATCCTGGCTGACCTGCAGGCACCAAGTTGGCCTGCGTGCTGTCGCTGGTGTGGCTCCACGGCCCTTCCTCTAGGCTTTCAAGCCCTTGTACATATTCAGGTGTTTTACCTGGGAAGGGTGGGAACAGTTCAGCAGCAGCTGGCCTGGGGCTCAGCTCACGTTTACTCACAGGTGCCTCAGCACGGTCCCCCAGCTTTGCAATGAGGTCGCTCCTTGCATGGGGGGGTGGGTTGCTGACTGTATGGGATGTGATTCCCCACCTCTGACCAATTTCAGAATTGTTTACCGCTAGAGCAAGTGCCCTAATAGGGTTTCCCTCTGTATAACTGGTGTGTTCAGTTTTTTTTTTTTCTTTTATGGTTCAAGTTAGATTTGATTCCTCTTTTATGTATTTATAGATATAAGCATGGAAATAATTCATTCATATAAATACATCTGTGTGAAGGGAAGAACTTTTCTCTGTTTTATTTTAAATTTTCTTTAAAATTTGAAATTTAATTTTATTTATTTTTTTATACAGCAGGTTATTATTAGTTATGTATTTTATGCATATACATGTATAGAGGTGAATCCCAAACTCCCAACTCATCCCACAACCACCACCCCATGGCTTCCCACACTTGGTGTCCATACGTTTGTTCTCTACCTCTGTGTCTCTATTTCTTCCCTGCAAACCAGTTCATCTGTACCATTTTTTAGGTTCCACATATATGCATTAATATACAATATTTGTTTTCCCTCTTTCTGACTTACTTCATTCTGTATGACAGTCTCTAGATCCATCGATGTCTCTACAAATGACCCAGTTTCATCCCTTTTTATGGCTGAGTAATATTCCATTTTATATATGTACCTCATCTTTATCCATTCATCTGTCTGTGGGCATTTAGGTTGCTTGCATTACCTGGCTATTGTAAATAGTGCTGCAATGAACATTGTGGTGAATGTGCCTTTTTGATTTATGGTTTTCTCTGGGTATATGCCCAGAAGTGGGATTGCTGGATCAGATGGTAATTCTATTTCTAGTTTTTTTAAGGAAACTCCATACTGTTCTCCATAGTGACTGTATCAATTTACATCCCCACCAATAGTGGAAGAGGGCTCCTTTTGTCCACACCCTCCCCAGAATTTGTTGTTTGTAGATTTTCTGATGATGCCGATTCTAACAGGTGTGAGGTGATACCTCATTGTAGTTTTGATTTGCATTTCTCTAATAATTAGTGCTGTTGAGCAGCTTTTCATGTGCGTCTTGGCCATCTCTGTGTCCTCTTTGCAGAAACGTCTCTTTAGATCTTCTGCCCATTTTTGTATTGGGTTGTTTGTTTTTTTAATATTAAGCTGCATGAGCTGTTTATATATATATTGGAGATTAAACCTTTGTCCATTGATTCATTTGCAACGATTTTCGCCCATTCTGAGGGATGCCTTTTTCCATTCCCGTTTTTTTAACAAAAAAGGAAAGAAAGAAAAAGAAGCAGAACACTAATGTGCGTAAAATATGCCTTTTGAAATGTTCGTTTTGAAATATGGACGTCCTTTGAATTTTTTGGTCGATATGTGACCCCAGGATTTGTTTTCAGGGCAGGTGTCATTTACAGGCCTGCAATGATTTTGAATATCAACTGACCATTAGCGCTGGGATTAAAGCTGCTGTTGCGTGAAACGGCCACAAGGTGGCAGCAGTTCTCCCTTACCAAATCTGGTTACTAGAGCAACAGAGCCTCAATGGAAGTCGTGTTCTAGATTGGAATTTAGAATGGAATGTGCCAGGAGAAAGCCCCTCAAGTTTGTCTCACTACTTCTTGTTCGTGTTTTTAATTTTATTTTCTATTACAGCAAGTTTGATTACAATGTTTGGCTTGTTGTAGGTGTGGAAGATGTGGTTCTTTTACACATATACAGATGTCTGTTCTTCCTGGGATCCTTTTCCCATGTACGTTAGGACAGAATGTTGAGTAGTCTTCTCTTGGTATTCCGTAGGTCTTTGGTGATTATATATGTCACCTGTGTTTGATTATGTCTGTTAACCCCGATATCGTAATGAAACCAATCCTCACACCTTTCCATTGGTGAACCATAAGTTTGTTTAATGAATCTGTGATTGCCGTTCTCCGTGGAAATATCTGCCCTGGTATCCATTTTTAGGTAACACCTATAAGTGATATGATACGATATGTGTCTTTCACTTTCTGACTTACTCCAAGTCACGTGATTACATCTAGACTCATCTACGGGGCTGCAAATGGCATTGTGTCCTTTTTTTCCTTGGCTTCTATTCTGCCTTAGCGAGGTCCATTTTCAACAATGTGATTCCCTGAGAGTTGTGGATTAGCTGACCTGGGCAGCCTTACCATGCCGGCCGGCCCTCCCCAGGTGTGCCTAGTTGAGGTCAATATAATCAGCGCTCCAGGAAGCAATAGCCCCTGAAGTTGTGCCTGACTCCATATTCTCTGCCCCGTCAGCAGTCTCGGGGCTGTGCTGGTGGGAGGGAGTGAGGGGCCAAGGCTTTGTTGGTGGCCCAGTGTGAGTAGGGCTCTGCTGGCATTTCTGCAGGAGTTGTCAGGCTGCCACCTGTAAAGAAGAGGATGTGTCACTCATAACTTCCGATGGAATTTCTCTCCGGACAGAGGTGAGGAAGGATAAAAGCAGTGGGGACCGGGACAGGAGGGGTATCTCAGGCAGGGCAATAGAAAGCTTGCAGAAGAGCGCCCGGGGCCAGGACCATCCTGGCTGACCTGCAGGCACCAAGTTGGCCTGCGTGCTGTGCCTGGTGTGGCTCCTGGGCCCTTCCTCTAGGCTTTCAAGCCCTTGTACATATTCAGGTGTTTTACCTGGGAAGGGTGGGAACAGTTCAGCAGCAGCTGGCCTGGGGCTCAGCTCACGTTTACTCACAGATGCCTCAGAATGGTCCCGAGCTTTGCAATGAGGACACTCCTTGCATGGGGGGGGGGTTGCTGGCTGTATGGGAGGTGATTCCCCACCTCTGACCAATTTCAGAATTGTTTACCACTGGAGCAAGTGACCTGATAGGGTTTCCCTCTGTATAACTGGTGGGTTCAGGTTTTTTTTTCTTTTATGGTTCAAGTTAGATTTGATTCCTCTTTTATGTATTTATAGATATAAGCATGGAAATAATTCATTCCTATAAATACATCTGTGTGAAGGGAAGAACTTTTTTCTGTTTTAATTTAAATTTTTTTAAAAAAAATTTTGAAATTTAATTGTATTTATTTTTTTATACAGCAGGTTATTATTAGTTATGTATTTTATGCTTATACATGTATACAGATCAATCCCAATCTCCTAACTCATCCCACCACCACCACCCCATGGCTTCCCACACTTGGTGTCTATACGTTTGTTCTCTACCTCTATGTCTCTATTTCTTCCCTGCAAACCAGTTCATCTGTACCATTTTTTAGGTTCCACATATATGCATTAATATACAATATTTGTTTTCCCTCTTTCTGACTTACTTCATTCTGTATGACAGTCTCTAGATCCATCGATGTCTCTACAAATGACCCAGTTTCATTCCTTTTTATGGCTGAGTAATATTCCATTTTATATATGTACCACATCTTTATCCATTCATCTGTCTGTGGGCATTTAGGTTACTTGCATTACCTGGCTATTGTAAATAGTGCTGCAATGAACATTGTGGTGAATGTGCCTTTTTGATTTATGGTTTTCTCTGGGTATATGCCCAGAAGTGGGATTGCTGGATCAGATGGTAATTCTATTTCTAGTTTTTTTAAGGAAACTCCATACTGTTCTCCATAGTGACTGTATCAATTTACATCCCCACCAATAGTGGAAGAGGGCTCCTTTTGTCCACACCCTCCCCAGAATTTGTTGTTTGTAGATTTTCTGATGATGCCGATTCTAACAGGTGTGAGGTGATACCTCATTGTAGTTTTGATTTGCATTTCTCTAATAATTAGTGCTGTTGAGCAGCTTTTCATGTGCGTCTTGGCCATCTCTGTGTCTTCTTTGAAGAAACGTCTCTTTAGATCTTCTGCCCATTTTTGTATTGGGTTGTTTGTTTTTTTAATATTAAGCTGCATGAGCTGTTTATATATATTGGAGATTAAACCTTTGTCCATTGATTCATTTGCAATGATTTTCGCCCATTCTGAGGGATGCCTTTTTCCATTCCCGTTTTTTTAACAAAAAAGGAAAGAAAGAAAAAGAAGCAGAACACTAATGTGCGTAAAATATGCCTTTTGAAATGGTCGTTTTGAAATATGGACGTCCTTTGAATTTTTTGGTTGATATGTGACCCCAGGATTTGTTTTCAGGGCAGGTGTCATTTACAGGCCTGCAATGATTTTGAATATCAACTGACCATTAGCGCTGGGATTAAAGCTGCTGTTGCGTGAAACGGCCACAAGGTGGCAGCAGTTCTCCCTTACCAAATCTGGTTACTAGAGCAACAGAGCCTCAATGGAAGTCGTGTTCTACATTGGAATTTAGAATGGAATGTGCCAGGAGAAAGCCCCTCAAGTTTGTCTCACTACTTCTTGTTCGTGTTTTTAATATTTTTTTTTTATTTTCTATTACAGCAAGTTTCATTACAATGTTTGGCTTGTTGTAGGTGTGGAAGATGTGGTTCTTTTACACATATACAGATGTCTGTTCTTCCTGGGATCCTTTTCCCATGTACGTTAGGACAGAATGTTGAGTAGTCTTCTCTTGGTATTCCGTAGATCTTTGGTGATTATATATGTCACCTGTGTTTGATTATATCTGTTAACCCCGAAATCGTAATGAAACCAATCCTCACACCTTTCCATTGGTGAACCATAAGTTTGTTTAATGAATCTGTGATTGCCCTTCTCCGTGGAAATATCTGCCCTGGTATCCATTTTTAGGTAATACCTATAAGTGATATGATACGATATGTGTCTTTCACTTTCTGACTTACTCCAAGTCACGTGATTACATCTAGACTCATCTACGGGGCTGCAAATGGCATTGTGTCCTTTTTTTCCTTGGCTTCTATTCTGCCTTAAGGAGGTCCATTTTCAACAATGTGATTCCCTGATGGTTGTGGATTAGCTGACCTGGGCAGCCTTACCTTGCCGGCTCGCCCTCCCAAGGTGTGCCTGGTTGAGGTCAATATAAACAGCGCGCCAGGCAGCAATAGCCCCTGAAGTTGTGCCTGACTCCATATTCTCTGCCCCGTCAGCAGTCTCGGGGCTGTGCTGGTGGGAGGGAGTGAGGGGCCAAGGCTTTGTTGGTGGCCCGGTGTGAGTGGGGCTCTGCTGGCCTTTCTGCAGGAGTTGCCAGGCTGCCACCTGTAAAGAAGAGGATGTGTCACTCATAACTTCCGATGGAATTTCTCTCCGGACAGAGGTGAGGAAGGAAAAAAGCAGTGGGGGCCGGGACAGGAGGGGTATCTCAGGCAGGGCAATAGAAAGCTTCCAGAAGAGCGCCCGGGGCCAGGACCGTCCTGGCTGACCTGCAGGCACCAAGTTGGCCTGCGTGCTGTCGCTGGTGTGGCTCCATGGCCCTTCCTCTAGGCTTTCAAGCCCTTGTACATATTCAGGTGTTTTACCTGGGAAGGGTGGGAACAGTTCAGCAGCAGCTGGCCTGGGGCTCAGCTCACGTTTACTCACAGATGCCTCAGCACGGTCCCCCAGCTTTGCAATGAGGACGCTCCTTGCATAGGGGGTGGGTTGCTGGTTGTATGGGATGTGATTCCCCACCTCTGACCAATTTCAGAATTGTTTACCGCTAGAGCAAGTGCCCTGATAGGGTTTCCCTCTGTATAACTGGTGTGTTCAGGTTTTTTTTTTCTTTTATGGTTCAAGTTAGATTTGATTCCTCTTTTATGTATTTATAGATATAAGCATGGAAATAATTCATTCCTATATATACATCTGTGTGAAGGGAAGAACTTTCTGTGTTTTATTTTAAATTTTTTTTTTAAATTTTGAAATTTAATTTTATTTATGTTTTTTATACAGCAGGTTATTATTAGTTATGTATTTTATGCATATACATGTATAGAGGTGAATCCCAACCTCCCAACTCATCCCACAACCACCACCCCATGGCTTCCCACACTTGGTGTCCATACGTTTGTTCTCTACCTCTGTGTCTCTATTTCTTCCCTGCAAACCAGTTCATCTGTACCATTTTTTAGGTTCCACATATATGCATTAATATACAATATTTGTTTTCCCTCTTTCTGACTTACTTCATTCTGTATGACAGTCTCTAGATCCATCGATGTCTCTACAAATGACCCAATTTCATCCCTTTTTATGGCTGAGTAATATTCCATTTTATATATGTACCACATCTTTATCCATTCATCTGTCTGTGGGCATTTAGGTTGCTTGCTTTACCTGGCTATTGTAAATAGTGCTGCAATGAACATTGTGGTGAATGTGCCTTTTTGATTTATGGTTTTCTCTGGGTATATGACCAGAAGTGGAATTGCTCGATCAGATGGTAATTCTATTTCTAGTTTTTTTTAAGGAAACTCCATACTGTTCTCCATAGTGACTGTATCAATTTACATCCCCACCAATAGTGGAAGAGGGCTCCTTTTGTCCACACCCTCCCCAGAATTTGTTGTTTGTAGATTTTCTGATGATGCCGATTCTAACAGGTGTGAGGTGATACCTCATTGTAGTTTTGATTTGCATTTCTCTAATAATTAGTGCTGTTGAGCAGCTTTTCATGTGCATCTTGGCCATCTCTGTGTCTTCTTTGAAGAAACGTCTCTTTAGATCTTCTGCCCATTTTTGTATTGGGTTGTTTGTTTTTTTAATATTAAGCTGCATGAGCTGTTTATATATATATTGGAGATTAAACCTTTGTCCATTGATTCATTTCAACGATTTTCGCCCATTCTGAGGGATGCTTTTTTCCATTCCCGTTTTTTTAACAAAAAAGGAAAGAAAGAAAAAGAAGCAGAATACTCATGTGCGTAAAATATGCCTTTTGAAATGGTCGTTTTGAAATATGGACGTCCTTTGAATTTTTTGTTCAATATGTGACCCCAGGATTTGTTTTCAGGGCAGGTGTCATTTACAGGCCTGCAATGATTTTGAATATCAACTGACCATTAGCGCTGGGATTAAAGCTGCTGTTGCGTGAAACGGCCACAAGGTGGCAGCAGTTCTCCATTACCAAATCTGGTTACTAGAGCAACAAAGCCTCAATGGAAGTCGTGTTCTACATTGGAATTTAGAATGGAATGTGCCAGGAGAAAGCCCCTCAAGTTTGTCTCACTACTTCTTGTTCGTGTTTTTAATTTTTTTTTTATTTTCTATTACAGCAAGTTTGATTACAATGTTTGGCTTGTTGTAGGTGTGGAAGATGTGGTTGTTTTACACATATACAGATGTATGTTCTTCCTGGGATCCTTTTCCCATGTACGTTAGGACAGAATGTTGAGTAGTCTTCTCTTGGTATTCCGTAGGTCTTTGGTGATTATATATGTCACCTGTGTTTGATTATGTCTGTTAACCCCGATATCATAATGAAACCAATCCTCACACCTTTCCATTGGTGAACCATAAGTTTGTTTAATGAATCTGTGATTGCCCTTCTCCTTGGAAATATCTGCCCTGGTATCCATTTTTAGGTAACACCTATAAGTGATATGATACGATATGTGTCTTTCACTTTCTGACTTACTCCAAGTCACGTGATTACCTCTAGACTCATCTACGGGGCTGCAAATGGCATTGTGTCCTTTTTTTCCTTGGCTTCTATTCTGCCTTAGCGAGGTCCATTTTCAACAATGTGATTCCCTGAGGGTTTTGGATTAGCTGACCTGGGCAGCCTTACCCTGCCGCCCGGCCCTCCCTTGGTGTGCCTGGTTGAGGTCAATATAAACAGCGCTCCAGGAAGCAATAGCCCCTGAAGTTGTGCCTGACTCCATATTCTCTGCCCCGTCAGCAGTCTCGGGGCTGTGCTGGTGGGAGGGAGTGAGGGGCCAGGGCTTTGTTGGTGGCCCAGTGTGAGTGGGGATCTTCTGGCCTTTCTGCAGGAGTTGCCAGGCTGCCACCTGTAAAGAAGAGGATGTGTCACTCATAACTTCCAATGGAATTTCTCTCCGGACAGAGGTGAGGAAGGATAAAAGCAGTGGGTGCAGGGACAGGAGGGGTATCTCAGGCAGGGCAATAGAAAGCTTCCAGAAGAGCGCCCAGGGCCAGGACCATCCTGGCTGACCTGCAGTCACCAAGTTGACCTGCCTGCTGTGGCTGGTGTGGCTCCTGGGCCCTTCCTCTAGGCTTTCAAGCCCTTGTACATATTCAGCTGTTTTACCTGGGAAGGGTGGGAACAGTTCAGCAGCAGCTGGCCTGGGGCTCAGCTCACATTTACTCACAGATGCCTCAGAATGGTCCCGAGCTTTGCAATGAGGACGCTCCTTGCATGGGGGGTGGGTTGCTGGCTGTATGGGAGGTGATTCCCCACCTCTGACCAATTTCAGAATTGTTTACCACTGGAGCAAGTGCCCTGATAGGGTTTCCCTCTGTATAACTGGTGGGTTCAGGTTTTTTTTTCTTTTATGGTTCAAGTTAGATTTGATTCCTCTTTTATGTATTTATAGATATAAGCATGGAAATAATTCATTCCTATAAATACATCTGTGTGAAGGGAAGAACTTTTTTCTGTTTTATTTTAAATTTTTTTTAAAAAAATTTTGAAATTTACTTGTATTTATGTTTTTTATACAGCAGGTTATTATTAGTTATGTATTTTATGCTTATACATGTATACAGATCAATCCCAATCTCCTAACTCATCCCACCACCACCACCCCATGGCTTCCCACACTTGGTGTCTATACGTTTGTTCTCTACCTCTATGTCTCTATTTCTTCCCTGCAAACCAGTTCATCTGTACCATTTTTTAGGTTCCACATATATGCATTAATATACAATATTTGTTTTCCCTCTTTCTGACTTACTTCATTCTGTATGACAGTCTCTAGATCCATCGATGTCTCTACAAATGACCCAGTTTCATTCCTTTTTATGGCTGAGTAATATTCCATTTTATATATGTACCACATCTTTATCCATTCATCTGTCTGTGGGCATTTAGGTTACTTGCATTACCTGGCTATTGTAAATAGTGCTGCAATGAACATTGTGGTGAATGTGCCTTTTTGATTTATGGTTTTCTCTGGGTATATGCCCAGAAGTGGGATTGCTGGATCAGATGGTAATTCTATTTCTAGTTTTTTTAAGGAAACTCCATACTGTTGTCCACAGTGACTGTATCAATTTACATCCCCACCAATAGTGGAAGAGGGCTCCTTTTGTCCACACCCTCCCCAGAATTTGTTGTTTGTAGATTTTCTGATGATGCCGATTCTAACAGGTGTGAGGTGATACCTCATTGTAGTTTTGATTTGCATTTCTCTAATAATTAGTGCTGTTGAGCAGCTTTTCATGTGCGTCTTGGCCATCTCTGTGTCTTCTTTGAAGAAACGTCTCTTTAGATCTTCTGCCCATTTTTGTATTGGGTTGTTTGTTTTTTTAATATTAAGCTGCATGAGCTGTTTATATATATTGGAGATTAAACCTTTGTCCATTGATTCATTTGCAACGATTTTCGCCCATTCTGAGGGATGCCTTTTTCCATTCCCGTTTTTTTAACAAAAAAGGAAAGAAAGAAAAAGAAGCAGAACACTAATGTGCGTAAAATATGCCTTTTGAAATGGTCGTTTTGAAATATGGACGTCCTTTGAATTTTTTGGTTGATATGTGACCCCAGGATTTGTTTTCAGGGCAGGTGTCATTTACAGGCCTGCAATGATTTTGAATATCAACTGACCATTAGCGCTGGGATTAAAGCTGCTGTTGCGTGAAACGGCCACAAGGTGGCAGCAGTTCTCCCTTACCAAATCTGGTTACTAGAGCAACAGAGCCTCAATGGAAGTCGTGTTCTACATTGGAATTTAGAATGGAATGTGCCAGGAGAAAGCCCCTCAAGTTTGTCTCACTACTTCTTGTTCGTGTTTTTAATATTTTTTTTTTATTTTCTATTACAGCAAGTTTCATTACAATGTTTGGCTTGTTGTAGGTGTGGAAGATGTGGTTCTTTTACACATATACAGATGTCTGTTCTTCCTGGGATCCTTTTCCCATGTACGTTAGGACAGAATGTTGAGTAGTCTTCTCTTGGTATTCCGTAGATCTTTGGTGATTATATATGTCACCTGTGTTTGATTATATCTGTTAACCCCGAAATCGTAATGAAACCAATCCTCACACCTTTCCATTGGTGAACCATAAGTTTGTTTAATGAATCTGTGATTGCCCTTCTCCGTGGAAATATCTGCCCTGGTATCCATTTTTAGGTAATACCTATAAGTGATATGATACGATATGTGTCTTTCACTTTCTGACTTACTCCAAGTCACGTGATTACATCTAGACTCATCTACGGGGCTGCAAATGGCATTGTGTCCTTTTTTTCCTTGGCTTCTATTCTGCCTTAAGGAGGTCCATTTTCAACAATGTGATTCCCTGATGGTTGTGGATTAGCTGACCTGGGCAGCCTTACCTTGCCGGCTCGCCCTCCCAAGGTGTGCCTGGTTGAGGTCAATATAAACAGCGCGCCAGGCAGCAATAGCCCCTGAAGTTGTGCCTGACTCCATATTCTCTGCCCCGTCAGCAGTCTCGGGGCTGTGCTGGTGGGAGGGAGTGAGGGGCCAAGGCTTTGTTGGTGGCCCGGTGTGAGTGGGGCTCTGCTGGCCTTTCTGCAGGAGTTGCCAGGCTGCCACCTGTAAAAAGAGGATGTGTCACTCATAACTTCCGATGGAATTTCTCTCCGGACAGAGGTGAGGAAGGAAAAAAGCAGTGGGGGCCGGGACAGGAGGGGTATCTCAGGCAGGGCAATAGAAAGCTTCCAGAAGAGCGCCCGGGGCCAGGACCGTCCTGGCTGACCTGCAGGCACCAAGGTGGCCTGCGTGCTGTCGCTGGTGTGGCTCCATGGCCCTTCCTCTAGGCTTTCAAGCCCTTGTACATATTCAGGTGTTTTACCTGGGAAGGGTGGGAACAGTTCAGCAGCAGCTGGCCTGGGGCTCAGCTCACGTTTACTCACAGATGCCTCAGCACGGTCCCCCAGCTTTGCAATGAGGACGCTCCTTGCATAGGGGGTGGGTTGCTGGCTGTATGGGATGTGATTCCCCACCTCTGACCAATTTCAGAATTGTTTACCGCTAGAGCAAGTGCCCTGATAGGGTTTCCCTCTGTATAACTGGTGTGTTCAGGTTTTTTTTTTTCTTTTATGGTTCAAGTTCATTTGATTCCTCTTTTATGTATTTATAGATATAAGCATGGAAATAATTCATTCCTATAAATACATCTGTGTGAAGGGAAGAACTTTCTGTGTTTTATTTTAAATTTTTTTTTTAAATTTTGAAATTTAATTTTATTTATTTTTTTATACAGCAGGTTATTATTAGTTATGTATTTTATGCATATACATGTATAGAGGTGAATCCCAACCTCCCAACTCATCCCACAACCACCACCCCATGGCTTCCCACACTTGGTGTCCATACGTTTGTTCTCTACCTCTGTGTCTCTATTTCTTCCCTGCAAACCAGTTCATCTGTACCATTTTTTAGGTTCCACATATATGCATTAATATACAATATTTGTTTTCCCTCTTTCTGACTTACTTCATTCTGTATGACAGTCTCTAGATCCATCGATGTCTCTACAAATGACCCAATTTCATCCCTTTTTATGGCTGAGTAATATTCCATTTTATATATGTACCACATCTTTATCCATTCATCTGTCTGTGGGCATTTAGGTTGCTTGCTTTACCTGGCTATTGTAAATAGTGCTGCAATGAACATTGTGGTGAATGTGCCTTTTTGATTTATGGTTTTCTCTGGGTATATGACCAGAAGTGGAATTGCTGGATCAGATGGTAATTCTATTTCTAGGTTTTTTTAAGGAAACTCCATACTGTTCTCCATAGTGACTGTATCAATTTACATCCCCACCAATAGTGGAAGAGGGCTCCTTTTGTCCACACCCTCCCCAGAATTTGTTGTTTGTAGATTTTCTGATGATGCCGATTCTAACAGGTGTGAGGTGATACCTCATTGTAGTTTTGATTTGCATTTCTCTAATAATTAGTGCTGTTGAGCAGCTTTTCATGTGCGTCTTGGCCATCTCTGTGTCCTCTTTGCAGAAACGTCTCTTTAGATCTTCTGCCCATTTTTGTATTGGGTTGTTTGTTTTTTTAATATTAAGCTGCATGAGCTGTTTATATATATATTGGAGATTAAACCTTTGTCCATTGATTCATTTGCAACGATTTTCGCCCATTCTGAGGGATGCCTTTTTCCATTCCCGTTTTTTTAACAAAAAAGGAAAGAAAGAAAAAGAAGCAGAACACTAATGTGCGTAAAATATGCCTTTTGAAATGGTCGTTTTGAAATATGGACGTCCTTTGAATTTTTTGGTTGATATGTGACCCCAGGATTTGTTTTCAGGGCAGGTGTCATTTACAGGCCTGCAATGATTTTGAATATCAACTGACCATTAGCGCTGGGATTAAAGCTGCTGTTGCGTGAAACGGCCACAAGGTGGCAGCAGTTCTCCCTTACCAAATCTAGTTACTAGAGCAACAGAGCCTCAATGGAAGTCGTGTTCTACATTGGAATTTAGAATGGAATGTGCCAGGAGAAAGCCCCTCAAGTTTGTCTCACTACTTCTTGTTCGTGTTTTTAATTTTTTTTTTATTTTCTATTACAGCAAGTTTGATTACAATGTTTGGCTTGTTGTAGGTGTGGAAGATGTGGTTGTTTTACACATATACAGATGTATGTTCTTCCTGGGATCCTTTTCCCATGTACGTTAGGACAGAATGTTGAGTAGTCTTCTCTTGGTATTCCGTAGGTCTTTGGTGATTATATATGTCACCTGTGTTTGATTATGTCTGTTAACCCCGATATCGTAATGAAACCAATCCTCACACCTTTCCATTGGTGAACCATAAGTTTGTTTAATGAATCTGTGATTGCCCTTCTCCGTGGAAATATCTGCCCTGGTATCCATTTTTAGGTAACACCTATAAGTGATATGATACGATATGTGTCTTTCACTTTCTGACTTACTCCAAGTCACGTGATTACCTCTAGACTCATCTACGGGGCTGCAAATGGCATTGTGTCCTTTTTTTCCTTGGCTTCTATTCTGCCTTAGCGAGGTCCATTTTCAACAATGTGATTCCCTGAGGGTTTTGGATTAGCTGACCTGGGCAGCCTTACCCTGCCGCCCGGCCCTCCCCAAGTGTGCCTGGTTGAGGTCAATATAAACAGCGCTCCAGGAAGCAATAGCCCCTGAAGTTGTGCCTGACTCCATATTCTCTGCCCCGTCAGCAGTCTCGGGGCTGTGCTGGTGGGAGGGAGTGAGGGGCCAAGGCTTTGTTGGTGGCCCAGTGTGAGTGGGGCTCTTCTGGCCTTTCTGCAGGAGTTGCCAGGCTGCCACCTGTAAAGAAGAGGATGTGTCACTCATAACTTCCGATGGAATTTCTCTCCGGACAGAGGTGAGGAAGGATAAAAGCAGTGGGGGCCGGGACAGGAGGGGTATCTCAGGCAGGGCAATAGAAAGCTTCCAGAAGAGCGCCCAGGGGCAGGACCATCCTGGCTGACCTGCAGGCACCAAGTTGGCCTGCCTGCTGTGTCTGGTGTGGCTCCTGGGCCCTTCCTCTAGGCTTTCAAGCCCTTGTACATATTCAGCTGTTTTACCTGGGAAGGGTGGGAACAGTTCAGCAGCAGCTGGCCTGGGGCTCAGCTCACGTTTACTCACAGATGCCTCAGAATGGTCCCGAGCTTTGCAATGAGGACGCTCCTTGCATGGGGGGTGGGTTGCTGGCTGTATGGGAGGTGATTCCCCACCTCTGACCAATTTCAGAATTGTTTACCACTGGAGCAAGTGCCCTGATAGGGTTTCCCTCTGTATAACTGGTGGGTTCAGGTATTTTTTTTCTTTTATGGTTCAAGTTAGATTTTATTCCTCTTTTATGTATTTATAGATATAAGCATGGAAATAATTCATTCCTATAAATACATCTGTGTGAAGGGAAGAACTTTTTTCTGTTTTATTTTAAATTTTTTTTAAAAAAATTTTGAAATTTAATTGTATTTATTTTTTTATACAGCAGGTTATTATTAGTTATGTATTTTATGCTTATACATGTATACAGATCAATCCCAATCTCCTAACTCATCCCACCACCACCACCCCATGGCTTCCCACACTTGGTGTCTATACGTTTGTTCTCTACCTCTATGTCTCTATTTCTTCCCTGCAAACCAGTTCATCTGTACCATTTTTAAGGTTCCACATATATGCATTAATATACAATATTTGTTTTCCCTCTTTCTGACTTACTTCATTCTGTATGACAGTCTCTAGATCCATCGATGTCTCTACAAATGACCCAGTTTCATTCCTTTTTATGGCTGAGTAATATTCCATTTTATATATGTACCACATCTTTATCCATTCATCTGTCTGTGGGCATTTAGGTTACTTGCATTACCTGGCTATTGTAAATAGTGCTGCAATGAACATTGTGGTGAATGTGCCTTTTTGATTTATGGTTTTCTCTGGGTATATGCCCAGAAGTGGGATTGCTGGATCAGATGGTAATTCTATTTCTAGTTTTTTTAAGGAAACTCCATACTGTTCTCCATAGTGACTGTATCAATTTACATCCCCACCAATAGTGGAAGAGGGCTCCTTTTGTCCACACCCTCCCCAGAATTTGTTGTTTGTAGATTTTCTGATGATGCCGATTCTAACAGGTGTGAGGTGATACCTCATTGTAGTTTTGATTTGCATTTCTCTAATAATTAGTGCTGTTGAGCAGCTTTTCATGTGCGTCTTGGCCATCTCTGTGTCTTCTTTGAAGAAACGTCTCTTTAGATCTTCTGCCCATTTTTGTATTGGGTTGTTTGTTTTTTTAATATTAAGCTGCATGAGCTGTTTATATATATTGGAGATTAAACCTTTGTCCATTGATTCATTTGCAACGATTTTCGCCCATTCTGAGGGATGCCTTTTTCCATTCCCGTTTTTTTAACAAAAAAGGAAAGAAAGAAAAAGAAGCAGAACACTAATGTGCGTAAAATATGCCTTTTGAAATGGTCGTTTTGAAATATGGACGTCCTTTGAATTTTTTGGTTGATATGTGACCCCAGGATTTGTTTTCAGGGCAGGTGTCATTTACAGGCCTGCAATGATTTTGAATATCAACTGACCATTAGCGCTGGGATTAAAGCTGCTGTTGCGTGAAACGGCCACAAGGTGGCAGCAGTTCTCCCTTACCAAATCTGGTTACTAGAGCAACAGAGCCTCAATGGAAGTCGTGTTCTACATTGGAATTTAGAATGGAATGTGCCAGGAGAAAGCCCCTCAAGTTTGTCTCACTACTTCTTGTTCGTGTTTTTAATATTTTTTTTTATTTTCTATTACAGCAAGTTTGATTACAATGTTTGGCTTGTTGTAGGTGTGGAAGATGTGGTTCTTTTACACATATACAGATGTCTGTTCT
Source organism: Mesoplodon densirostris (assembly GCF_025265405.1). Classification (NCBI taxonomy): domain Eukaryota; kingdom Metazoa; phylum Chordata; class Mammalia; order Artiodactyla; family Ziphiidae; genus Mesoplodon; species Mesoplodon densirostris. The sequence continues at coordinate 37,224,796 of NC_082673.1, read as the reverse complement.
TCCTGGGATCCTTTTCCCATGTACGTTAGGACAGAATGTTGAGTAGTCTTCTCTTGGTATTCCGTAGATCTTTGGTGATTATATATGTCACCTGTGTTTGATTATATCTGTTAACCCCGAAATCGTAATGATACCAATCCTCACACCTTTCCATTGGTGAACCATAAGTTTGTTTAATGAATCATTGATTGCCCTTCTCCGTGGAAATATCTGCCCTGGTATCCATTTTTAGGTAATACCTATAAGTGATATGATACGATATGTGTCTTTCACTTTCTGACTTACTCCAAGTCACGTGATTACATCTAGACTCATCTACGGGGCTGCAAATGGCATTGTGTCCTTTTTTTCCTTGGCTTCTATTCTGCCTTAAGGAGGTCCATTTTCAACAATGTGATTCCCTGATGGTTGTGGATTAGCTGACCTGGGCAGCCTTACCCTGCCGGCTCGCCCTCCCAAGGTGTGCCTGGTTGAGGTCAATATAAACAGCGCGCCAGGCAGCAATAGCCCCTGAAGTTGTGCCTGACTCCATATTCTCTGCCCCGTCAGCAGTCTCGGGGCTGTGCTGGTGGGAGGGAGTGAGGGGCCAAGGCTTTGTTGGTGGCCCGGTGTGAGTGGGGCTCTGATGGCCTTTCTGCAGGAGTTGCCAGGCTGCCACCTGTAAAGAAGAGGATGTGTCACTCATAACTTCCGATGGAATTTCTCTCCGGACAGAGGTGAGGAAGGAAAAAAGCAGTGGGGGCCGGGACAGGAGGGGTATCTCAGGCAGGGCAATAGAAAGCTTCCAGAAGAGCGCCCGGGGCCAGGACCATCCTGGCTGACCTGCAGGCACCAAGTTGGCCTGCGTGCTGTCGCTGGTGTGGCTCCACGGCCCTTCCTCTAGGCTTTCAAGCCCTTGTACATATTCAGGTGTTTTACCTGGGAAGGGTGGGAACAGTTCAGCAGCAGCTGGCCTGGGGCTCAGCTCACGTTTACTCACAGGTGCCTCAGCACGGTCCCCCAGCTTTGCAATGAGGTCGCTCCTTGCATGGGGGGGTGGGTTGCTGACTGTATGGGATGTGATTCCCCACCTCTGACCAATTTCAGAATTGTTTACCGCTAGAGCAAGTGCCCTAATAGGGTTTCCCTCTGTATAACTGGTGTGTTCAGTTTTTTTTTTTTCTTTTATGGTTCAAGTTAGATTTGATTCCTCTTTTATGTATTTATAGATATAAGCATGGAAATAATTCATTCATATAAATACATCTGTGTGAAGGGAAGAACTTTTCTCTGTTTTATTTTAAATTTTCTTTAAAATTTTGAAATTTAATTTTATTTATTTTTTTATACAGCAGGTTATTATTAGTTATGTATTTTATGCATATACATGTATAGAGGTGAATCCCAAACTCCCAACTCATCCCACAACCACCACCCCATGGCTTCCCACACTTGGTGTCCATACGTTTGTTCTCTACCTCTGTGTCTCTATTTCTTCCCTGCAAACCAGTTCATCTGTACCATTTTTTAGGTTCCACATATATGCATTAATATACAATAATTGTTTTCCCTCTTTCTGACTTACTTCATTCTGTATGACAGTCTCTAGATCCATCGATGTCTCTACAAATGACCCAGTTTCATCCCTTTTTATGGCTGAGTAATATTCCATTTTATATATGTACCTCATCTTTATCCATTCATCTGTCTGTGGGCATTTAGGTTGCTTGCATTACCTGGCTATTGTAAATAGTGCTGCAATGAACATTGTGGTGAATGTGCCTTTTTGATTTATGGTTTTCTCTGGGTATATGCCCAGAAGTGGGATTGCTGGATCAGATGGTAATTCTATTTCTAGTTTTTTTAAGGAAACTCCATACTGTTCTCCATAGTGACTGTATCAATTTACATCCCCACCAATAGTGGAAGAGGGCTCCTTTTGTCCACACCCTCCCCAGAATTTGTTGTTTGTAGATTTTCTGATGATGCCGATTCTAACAGGTGTGAGGTGATACCTCATTGTAGTTTTGATTTGCATTTCTCTAATAATTAGTGCTGTTGAGCAGCTTTTCATGTGCGTCTTGGCCATCTCTGTGTCCTCTTTGCAGAAACGTCTCTTTAGATCTTCTGCCCATTTTTGTATTGGGTTGTTTGTTTTTTTAATATTAAGCTGCATGAGCTGTTTATATATATATTGGAGATTAAACCTTTGTCCATTGATTCATTTGCAACGATTTTCGCCCATTCTGAGGGATGCCTTTTTCCATTCCCGTTTTTTTAACAAAAAAGGAAAGAAAGAAAAAGAAGCAGAACACTAATGTGCGTAAAATATGCCTTTTGAAATGGTCGTTTTGAAATATGGACGTCCTTTGAATTTTTTGGTCGATATGTGACCCCAGGATTTGTTTTCAGGGCAGGTGTCATTTACAGGCCTGCAATGATTTTGAATATCAACTGACCATTAGCGCTGGGATTAAAGCTGCTGTTGCGTGAAACGGCCACAAGGTGGCAGCAGTTCTCCCTTACCAAATCTGGTTACTAGAGCAACAGAGCCTCAATGGAAGTCGTGTTCTAGATTGGAATTTAGAATGGAATGTGCCAGGAGAAAGCCCCTCAAGTTTGTCTCACTACTTCTTGTTCGTGTTTTTAATTTTATTTTCTATTACAGCAAGTTTGATTACAATGTTTGGCTTGTTGTAGGTGTGGAAGATGTGGTTCTTTTACACATATACAGATGTCTGTTCTTCCTGGGATCCTTTTCCCATGTACGTTAGGACAGAATGTTGAGTAGTCTTCTCTTGGTATTCCGTAGGTCTTTGGTGATTATATATGTCACCTGTGTTTGATTATGTCTGTTAACCCCGATATCGTAATGAAACCAATCCTCACACCTTTCCATTGGTGAACCATAAGTTTGTTTAATGAATCTGTGATTGCCGTTCTCCGTGGAAATATCTGCCCTGGTATCCATTTTTAGGTAACACCTATAAGTGATATGATACGATATGTGTCTTTCACTTTCTGACTTACTCCAAGTCACGTGATTACCTCTAGACTCATCTACGGTGCTGCAAATGGCATTGTGTACTTTTTTTCCTTGGCTTCTATTCTGCCTTAGCGAGGTCCATTTTCAACAATGTGATTCCCTGAGGGTTGTGGATTAGCTGACCTGGGCAGCCTTACCCTGCCGGCCGGCCCTCCCCAGGTGTGCCTGGTTGAGGTCAATATAAACAGCGCTCCAGGCAGCAATAGCCCCTGAAGTTGTGCCTGACTCCATATTCTCTGCCCCGTCAGCAGTCTCGGGGCTGTGCTGGTGGGAGGGATTGAGGGGCCAAGGCTTTGTTGGTGGCCCGGTGTGAGTGGGGCTCTGCTGTCCTTTCTGCAGGAGTTGCCAGGCTGCCACCTGCAAAGAAGAGGATGTGTCACTCATACCTTCCGATGGAATTTCTCTCCGGACAGAGGTGAGGAAGGATAAAAGCAGTGGGGGCTGGGACAGGAGGGGTATCTCAGGCAATAGAAAGCTTCCAGAAGAGCGCCCGGGCCCAGGACCATCCTGGCTGGCCTTCAGGCACCAAGTTGGCCTGCGTGCTGTCACTGGTGTGGCTCCACGGCCCTTCCTCTAGGCTTTCAAGCCCTTGTACATATTCAGGTGTTTTACCTGGGAAGGGTGGGAACAGTTCAGCAGCAGCTGGCCTGGGGCTCAGCTCACGTTTACTCACAGATTCCTCAGCACGATCCCCCAGCTTTGCAATGAGGACGCTCCTTGCATGGGGGGGTGGGTTGCTGGCTGTATGGGAGGTGATTCCCCACCTCTGACCAATTTCAGAATTGTTTACCGCTAGAGCAAGTGCCCTAATAGGGTTTCCCTCTGTATAACTGGTGTGTTCAGGTTTTTTTTTTCTTTTATGGTTCAAGTTAGATTTGATTCCTCTTTTATGTATTTATAGATATAAGCATGGAAATAATTCATTCCTGTAAATACATCTGTGTGAAGCGAATAACTTTTTTCTGTTTTATTTTAAACTTTTTTTTTTTTAAATTTTGAAATTTAATTGTATTTGTTTTTTTATACAGCAGGTTATTATTAGTTATGTATTTTATGCTTATACATGTATACAGGTCAATCCCAATCAACCAACTCATCCCACCACCACCACCCCATGGCTTCCCACACTTGGTGTCCATACGTTTGTTCTATACCTCTATGTCTCTATTTCTTCCCTGAAAACCAGTTCATCTGTACCATTTTTTAGGTTCCCCATATATGCATTAATATACAATATTTGTTTTCCTCTTTCTGACTTACTTGATTGTGTATGACAGTCTCTAGATCCATCGATGTCTCTACAAATGACCCAGTTTCATTCCTTTTTATGGCTGAGTAATATTCCATTTTATATATGTACCACATCTTTATCCATTCATCTGTCTGTGGGCATTTAGGTTACTTGCATTACCTGGCTATTGTAAATAGTGCTGCAATGAACATTGTGGTGAATGTTCCTTTTTGATTTATGGTTTTCTCTGGGTATATGCCCAGAAGTGGGATTGCTGGATCAGATTGTAATTCTATTTCTAGTTTTTTTAAGGAAACTCCATACTGTTCTCCATAGTGACTGTATCAATTTACATCCCCACCAATAGTGGAAGAGGGCTCCTTTTGTCCACACCCTCCCCAGAATTTGTTGTTTGTAGATTTTCTGATGATGCCGATTCTAACAGGTGTGAGGTGATACCTCATTGTAGTTTTGATTTGCATTTCTCTAATAATTAGTGCTGTTGAGCAGCTTTTCATGTGCGTCTTGGCCATCTCTGTGTCTTCTTTGCAGAAACGTCTCTTTAGATCTTCTGCCCATTTTTGTATTGGGTTGTTTGTTTTTTTAATATTAAGCTGCATGAGCTGTTTATATATATATTGGAGATTAAACCTTTGTCCATTGATTCATTTGCAACGATTTTCGCCCATTCTGAGGGATGCCTTTTTCCATTCCCGTTTTTTTAACAAAAAAGGAAAGAAAGAAAAAGAAGCAGAACACTAATGTGCGTAAAATATGCCTTTTGAAATGGTCGTTTTGAAATATGGACGTCCTTTGAATTTTTTGGTCGATATGTGACCCCAGGATTTGTTTTCAGGGCAGGTGTCATTTACAGGCCTGCAATGATTTTGAATATCAACTGACCATTAGCGCTGGGATTAAAGCTGCTGTTGCGTGAAACGGCCAGAAGGTGGCAGCAGTTCTCTCTTACCAATTCTGGTTACTAGAGCAACAGAGCCTCAATGGAAGTCGTGTTCTACATTGGAATTTAGAATGGAATGAGCCAGGAGAAAGCCCCTCAAGTTTGTCTCACTACTTCTTGTTCGTGTTTTTAACTTTTTTTTAATTTTCTATTACAGCAAGTTTGATTACAATGTTTGGCTTGTTGTAGGTGTGGAAGATGTGGTTCTTTTACACATATACAGATGTCTGTTCTTCCTGGGATCCTTTTCCCATGTACGTTAGGACAGAATGTTGAGTAGTCTTCTCTTGGTATTCCGTAGGTCTTTGGTGATTATATATGTCAACTGTGTTTGATTATGTCTGTTAACCCCGATATCGTAATGAAACCAATCCTCACACCTTTCCATTGGTGAACCATAAGTTTGTTTAATGAATCTGTGATTGCCCTTCTCCTTGGAAATATCTGCCCTGGTATCCATTTTTAGGTAACACCTATAAGTGATATGATACGATATGTGTCTTTCACTTTCTGACTTACTCCAAGTCACGTGATTACCTCTAGACTCATCTACCGGGCTGCAAATGGCATTGTGTCCTTTTTTTCCTTGGCTTCTATTCTGCCTTAGCGAGGTCCATTTTCAACAATGTGATTCCCTGAGGGTTGTGGATTAGCTGACCTGGGCAGCCTTACCCTGCCGGCCGGCCCTCCCCAGGTGTGCCTGGTTGAGGTCAATATAAACAGCGCTCCAGGCAGCAATAGCCCCTGAAGTTGTGCCTGACTCCATATTCTCTGCCCCGTCAGCAGTCTCGGGGCTGTGCTGGTGGGAGAGAATTAGGGGCCAAGGCTTTGTTGGTGGCCCGGTGTGAGTGGGGCTCTGCTGGCCTTTCTGCAGGAGTTGCCAGGCTGCCACCTGTAAAGAAGAGGATGTGTCACTCATACCTTCCGATGGAATTTCTCTCCGGACAGAGGTGAGGAAGGATAAAAGCAGTGGGGGCAGGGACAGGAGGGGTATCTCAGGCAGGGCAATAGAAAGCTTCCAGAAGAGCGCCCAGGGCCAGGACCATCCTGGCTGACCTGCAGGCACCAAGTTGGCTTGCCTGCTGTGGCTGGTGTGGCTCCTGGGCCCTTCCTCTAGGCTTTCAAGACCTTGTACATATTCAGCTGTTTTACCTGGGAAGGGTGGGAACAGTTCAGCAGCAGCTGGCCTGGGGCTCAGCTCACATTTACTCACAGATGCCTCAGAATGGTCCCGAGCTTTGCAATGAGGATGCTCCTTGCATGGGGGGTGGGTTGCTGGCTGTATGGGAGGTGATTCCCCACCTCTGACCAATTTCAGAATTGTTTACCACTGGAGCAAGTGCCCTGATAGGGTTTCCCTCTGTATAACTGGTGGGTTCAGGTTTTTTTTTTCTTTTATGGTTCAAGTTAGATTTGATTCCTCTTTTATGTATTTATAGATATAAGCATGGAAATAATTCATTCCTATAAATACATCTGTGTGAAGGGAAGAACTTTTTTTGTTTTATTTTAAATTTTTTTTAAAAAAATTTTGAAATTTAATTGTATTTATTTTTTTATACAGCAGGTTATTATTAGTTATGTATTTTATGCTTATACATGTATACAGATCAATCCCAATCTCCTAACTCATCCCACCACCACCACCCCATGGCTTCCCACACTTGGTGTCTATACGTTTGTTCTCTACCTCTATGTCTCTATTTCTTCCCTGCCAACCAGTTCATCTGTACCATTTTTAAGGTTCCACATATATGCATTAATATACAATATTTGTTTTCCCTCTTTCTGACTTACTTCATTCTGTATGACAGTCTCTAGATCCATCGATGTCTCTACAAATGACCCAATTTCATCCCTTTTTATGGCTGAGTAATATTCCATTTTATATATGTACCACATCTTTATCCATTCATCTGTCTGTGGGCATTTAGGTTACTTGCATTACCTGGCTATTGTAAATAGTGCTGCAATGAACATTGTGGTGAATGTGCCTTTTTGATTTATGGTTTTCTCTGGGTATATGCCCAGAAGTGGGATTGCTGGATCAGATGGTAATTCTATTTCTAGTTTTTTTAAGGAAACTCCATACTGTTCTCCATAGTGACTGTATCAATTTACATCCCCACCAATAGTGGAAGAGGGCTCCTTTTGTCCACACCCTCCCCAGAATTTGTTGTTTGTAGATTTTCTGATGATGCCGATTCTAACAGGTGTGAGGTGATACCTCATTGTAGTTTTGATTTGCATTTCTCTAATAATTAGTGCTGTTGAGCAGCTTTTCATGTGCGTCTTGGCCATCTCTGTGTCTTCTTTGAAGAAACGTCTCTTTAGATCTTCTGCCCATTTTTGTATTGGGTTGTTTGTTTTTTTAATATTAAGCTGCATGAGCTGTTTATATATATTGGAGATTAAACCTTTGTCCATTGATTCATTTGCAACGATTTTCGCCCATTCTGAGGGATGCCTTTTTCCATTCCCGTTTTTTTAACAAAAAAGGAAAGAAAGAAAAAGAAGCAGAACACTAATGTGCGTAAAATATGCCTTTTGAAATGGTCGTTTTGAAATATGGACGTCCTTTGAATTTTTTGGTCGATATGTGACCCCAGGATTTGTTTTCAGGGCAGGTGTCATTTACAGGCCTGCAATGATTTTGAATATCAACTGACCATTAGCGCTGGGATTAAAGCTGCTGTTGCGTGAAACGGCCACAAGGTGGCAGCAGTTCTCCCTTACCAAATCTGGTTACTAGAGCAACAGAGCCTCAATGGAAGTCGTGTTCTACATTGGAATTTAGAATGGAATGTGCCAGGAGAAAGCCCCTCAAGTTTGTCTCACTACTTCTTGTTCGTGTTTTTAATATTTTTTTTTTATTTTCTATTACAGCAAGTTTCATTACAATGTTTGGCTTGTTGTAGGTGTGGAAGATGTGGTTCTTTTACACATATACAGATGTCTGTTCTTCCTGGGATCCTTTTCCCATGTACGTTAGGACAGAATGTTGAGTAGTCTTCTCTTGGTGTTCCGTAGATCTTTGGTGATTATATATGTCACCTGTGTTTGATTATATCTGTTAACCCCGAAATCGTAATGAAACCAATCCTCACACCTTTCCATTGGTGAACCATAAGTTTGTTTAATGAATCTGTGATTGCCCTTCTCCGTGGAAATATCTGCCCTGGTATCCATTTTTAGGTAATACCTATAAGTGATATGATACGATTTGTGTCTTTCACTTTCTGACTTACTCCAAGTCACGTGATTACATCTAGACTCATCTACGGGGCTGCAAATGGCATTGTGTCCTTTTTTTCCTTGGCTTCTATTCTGCCTTAAGGAGGTCCATTTTCAACAATGTGATTCCCTGATGGTTGTGGATTAGCTGACCTGGGCAGCCTTACCTTGCCGGCTCGCCCTCCCAAGGTGTGCCTGGTTGAGGTCAATATAAACAGCGTGCCAGGCAGCAATAGCCCCTGAAGTTGTGCCTGACTCCATATTCTCTGCCCCGTCAGCAGTCTCGGGGCTGTGCTGGTGGGAGGGAGTGAGGGGCCAAGGCTTTGTTGGTGGCCCGGTGTGAGTGGGGCTCTGCTGGCCTTTCTGCAGGAGTTGCCAGGCTGCCACCTGTAAAGAAGAGGATGTGTCACTCATAACTTCCGATGGAATTTCTCTCCGGACAGAGGTGAGGAAGGAAAAAAGCAGTGGGGGCCGGGACAGGAGGGGTATCTCAGGCAGGGCAATAGAAAGCTTCCAGAAGAGCGCCCGGGGCCAGGACCGTCCTGGCTGACCTGCAGGCACCAAGTTGGCCTGCGTGCTGTCGCTGGTGTGGCTCCATGGCCCTTCCTCTAGGCTTTCAAGCCCTTGTACATATTCAGGTGTTTTACCTGGGAAGGGTGGGAACAGTTCAGCAGCAGCTGGCCTGGGGCTCAGCTCACGTTTACTCACAGATGCCTCAGCACGGTCCCCCAGCTTTGCAATGAGGACGCTCCTTGCATAGGGGGTGGGTTGCTGGCTGTATGGGATGTGATTCCCCACCTCTGACCAATTTCAGAATTGTTTACCGCTAGAGCAAGTGCCCTGATAGGGTTTCCCTCTGTATAACTGGTGTGTTCAAGTTTTTTTTTTCTTTTATGGTTCAAGTTAGATTTGATTCCTCTTTTATGTATTTATAGATATAAGCATGGAAATAATTCATTCCTATAAATACATCTGTGTGAAGGGAAGAACTTTCTGTGTTTTATTTTAAATTTTTTTTTTAAATTTTGAAATTTAATTTTATTTATGTTTTTTATACAGCAGGTTATTATTAGTTATGTATTTTATGCATATACATGTATAGAGGTGAATCCCAACCTCCCAACTCATCCCACAACCACCACCCCATGGCTTCCCACACTTGGTGTCCATACGTTTGTTCTCTACCTCTGTGTCTCTATTTCTTCCCTGCAAACCAGTTCATCTGTACCATTTTTTAGGTTCCACATATATGCATTAATATACAATATTTGTTTTCCCTCTTTCTGACTTACTTCATTCTGTATGACAGTCTCTAGATCCATCGATGTCTCTACAAATGACCCAATTTCATCCCTTTTTATGGCTGAGTAATATTCCATTTTATATATGTACCACATCTTTATCCATTCATCTGTTTGTGGGCATTTAGGTTGCTTGCTTTACCTGGCTATTGTAAATAGTGCTGCAATGAACATTGTGGTGAATGTGCCTTTTTGATTTATGGTTTTCTCTGGGTATATGACCAGAAGTGGAATTGCTCGATCAGATGGTAATTCTATTTCTAGTTTTTTTTAAGGAAACTCCATACTGTTCTCCATAGTGACTGTATCAATTTACATCCCCACCAATAGTGGAAGAGGGCTCCTTTTGTCCACACCCTCCCCAGAATTTGTTGTTTGTAGATTTTCTGATGATGCCGATTCTAACAGGTGTGAGGTGATACCTCATTGTAGTTTTGATTTGCATTTCTCTAATAATTAGTGCTGTTGAGCAGCTTTTCATGTGCGTCTTGGCCATCTCTGTGTCTTCTTTGAAGAAACGTCTCTTTAGATCTTCTGCCCATTTTTGTATTGGGTTGTTTGTTTTTTTAATATTAAGCTGCATGAGCTGTTTATATATATATTGGAGATTAAACCTTTGTCCATTGATTCATTTCAACGATTTTCGCCCATTCTGAGAGATGCCTTTTTCCATTCCCGTTTTTTTAACAAAAAAGGAAAGAAAGAAAAAGAAGCAGAATACTAATGTGCGTAAAATATGCCTTTTGAAATGGTCGTTTTGAAATATGGACGTCCTTTGAATTTTTTGTTCAATATGTGACACCAGGATTTGTTTTCAGGGCAGGTGTCATTTACAGGCCTGCAATGATTTTGAATATCAACTGACCATTAGCGCTGGGATTAAAGCTGCTGTTGCGTGAAAAGGCCACAAGGTGGCAGCAGTTCTCCATTACCAAATCTGGTTACTAGAGCAACAGAGCCTCAATGGAAGTCGTGTTCTACATTGGAATTTAGAATGGAATGTGCCAGGAGAAAGCCCCTCAAGTTTGTCTCACTACTTCTTGTTCGTGTTTTTAATTTTTTTTTTATTTTCTATTACAGCAAGTTTGATTACAATGTTTGGCTTGTTGTAGGTGTGGAAGATGTGGTTGTTTTACACATATACAGATGTCTGTTCTTCCTGGGATCCTTTTCCCATGTACGTTAGGACAGAATGTTGAGTAGTCTTCTCTTGGTATTCCGTAGGTCTTTGGTGATTATATATGTCACCTGTGTTTGATTATGTCTGTTAACCCCGATATCATAATGAAACCAATCCTCACACCTTTCCATTGGTGAACCATAAGTTTGTTTAATGAATCTGTGATTGCCCTTCTCCGTGGAAATATCTGCCCTGGTATCCATTTTTAGGTAACACCTATAAGTGATATGATACGATATGTGTCTTTCACTTTCTGACTTACTCCAAGTCACGTGATTACCTCTAGACTCATCTACGGGGCTGCAAATGGAATTGTGTCCTTTTTTTCCTTGGCTTCTATTCTGCCTTAGCGAGGTCCATTTTCAACAATGTGATTCCCTGAGGGTTGTGGATTAGCTGACCTGGGCAGCCTTACCCTGCCGCCCGGCCCTCCCCAGGTGTGCCTGGTTGAGGTCAATATAAACAGCGCTCCAGGCAGCAATAGCCCCTGAAGTTGTGCCTGACTCCATATTCTCTGCCCCGTCAGCAGTCTCGGGGCTGTGCTGGTGGGAGGGAGTGAGGGGCCAGGGCTTTGTTGGTGGCCCAGTGTGAGTGGGGCTCTTCTGGCCTTTCTGCAGGAGTTGCCAGGCTGCCACCTGTAAAGAAGAGGATGTGTCACTCATAACTTCCGATGGAATTTCTCTCCGGACAGAGGTGAGGAAGGATAAAAGCAGTGGGTGCAGGGACAGGAGGGGTATCTCAGGCAGGGCAATAGAAAGCTTCCAGAAGAGCGCCCAGGGCCAGGACCATCCTGGCTGACCTGCAGGCACCAAGTTGGCCTGCCTGCTGTGGCTGGTGTGGCTCCTGGGCCCTTCCTCTAGGCTTTCAAGCCCTTGTACATATTCAGCTGTTTTACCTGGGAAGGGTGGGAACAGTTCAGCAGCAGCTGGCCTGGGGCTCAGCTCACGTTTACTCACAGATGCCTCAGAATGGTCCCGAGCTTTGCAATGAGGACGCTCCTTGCATGGGGTGTGGGTTGCTGGCTGTATGGGAGGTGATTCCCCACCTCTGACCAATTTCAGAATTGTTTACCACTGGAGCAAGTGCCCTGATAGGGTTTCCCTCTGTATAACTGGTGGGTTCAGGTTTTTTTTTTTCTTTTATGGTTCAAGTTAGATTTGATTCCTCTTTTATGTATTTATAGATATAAGCATGGAAATAATTCATTCCTATAAATACATCTGTGTGAAGGGAAGAACATTTTTCTGTTTTATTTTAAAGTTTTTTTAAAAAAAATTTGAAATTTAATTGTATTTATTTTTTTATACAGCAGGTTATTATTAGTTATGTATTTTATGCTTATACATGTATACAGATCAATCCCAATCTCCTAACTCATCCCACCACCACCACCCCATGGCTTCCCACACTTGGTGTCTATACGTTTGTTCTCTACCTCTATGTCTCTATTTCTTCCCTGCAAACCAGTTCATCTGTACCATTTTTAAGGTTCCACATATATGCATTAATATACAATATTTGTTTTCCCTCTTTCTGACTTACTTCATTCTGTATGACAGTGTCTAGATCCATCGATGTCTCTACAAATGACCCAGTTTCATTCCTTTTTATGGCTGAGTAATATTCCATTTTATATATGTACCACATCTTTATCCATTCATCTGTCTGTGGGCATTTAGGTTACTTGCATTACCTGGCTATTGTAAATAGTGCTGCAATGAACATTGTGGTGAATGTGCCTTTTTGATTTATGGTTTTCTCTGGGTATATGCCCAGAAGTGGGATTGCTGGATCAGATGGTAATTCTATTTCTAGTTTTTTTAAGGAAACTCCATACTGTTCTCCATAGTGACTGTATCAATTTACATCCCCACCAATAGTGGAAGAGGGCTCCTTTTGTCCACACCCTCCCCAGAATTTGTTGTTTGTAGATTTTCTGATGATGCCGATTCTAACAGGTGTGAGGTGATACCTCATTGTAGTTTTGATTTGCATTTCTCTAATAATTAGTGCTGTTGAGCAGCTTTTCATGTGCGTCTTGGCCATCTCTGTGTCTTCTTTGAAGAAACGTCTCTTTAGATCTTCTGCCCATTTTTGTATTGGGTTGTTTGTTTTTTTAATATTAAGCTGCATGAGCTGTTTATATATATTGGAGATTAAACCTTTGTCCATTGATTCATTTGCAACGATTTTCGCCCATTCTGAGGGATGCCTTTTTCCATTCCCGTTTTTTTAACAAAAAAGGAAAGAAAGAAAAAGAAGCAGAACACTAATGTGCGTAAAATATGCCTTTTGAAATGGTCGTTTTGAAATATGGACGTCCTTTGAATTTTTTGGTTGATATGTGACCCCAGGATTTGTTTTCAGGGCAGGTGTCATTTACAGGCCTGCAATGATTTTGAATATCAACTGACCATTAGCGCTGGGATTAAAGCTGCTGTTGCGTGAAACGGCCACAAGGTGGCAGCAGTTCTCCCTTACCAAATCTGGTTACTAGAGCAACAGAGCCTCAATGGAAGTCGTGTTCTACATTGGAATTTAGAATGGAATGTGCCAGGAGAAAGCCCCTCAAGTTTGTCTCACTACTTCTTGTTCGTGTTTTTAATATTTTTTTTTTATTTTCTATTACAGCAAGTTTCATTACAATGTTTGGCTTGTTGTAGGTGTGGAAGATGTGGTTCTTTTACACATATACAGATGTCTGTTCTTCCTGGGATCCTTTTCCCATGTACGTTAGGACAGAATGTTGAGTAGTCTTCTCTTGGTATTCCGTAGATCTTTGGTGATTATATATGTCACCTGTGTTTGATTATATCTGTTAACCCCGAAATCGTAATGAAACCAATCCTCACACCTTTCCATTGGTGAACCATAAGTTTGTTTAATGAATCTGTGATTGCCCTTCTCCGTGGAAATATCTGCCCTGGTATCCATTTTTAGGTAATACCTATAAGTGATATGATACGATATGTGTCTTTCACTTTCTGACTTACTCCAAGTCACGTGATTACATCTAGACTCATCTACGGGGCTGCAAATGGCATTGTGTCCTTTTTTTCCTTGGCTTCTATTCTGCCTTAAGGAGGTCCATTTTCAACAATGTGATTCCCTGATGGTTGTGGATTAGCTGACCTGGGCAGCCTTACCTTGCCGGCTCGCCCTCCCAAGGTGTGCCTGGTTGAGGTCAATATAAACAGCGTGCCAGGCAGCAATAGCCCCTGAAGTTGTGCCTGACTCCATATTCTCTGCCCCGTCAGCAGTCTCGGGGCTGTGCTGGTGGGAGGGAGTGAGGGGCCAAGGCTTTGTTGGTGGCCCGGTGTGAGTGGGGCTCTGCTGGCCTTTCTGCAGGAGTTGCCAGGCTGCCACCTGTAAAGAAGAGGATGTGTCACTCATAACTTCCGATGGAATTTCTCTCCGGACAGAGGTGAGGAAGGAAAAAAGCAGTGGGGGCCGGGACAGGAAGGGTATCTCAGGCAGGGCAATAGAAAGCTTCCAGAAGAGCGCCCGGGGCCAGGACCGTCCTGGCTGACCTGCAGGCACCAAGTTGGCCTGCGTGCTGTCGCTGGTGTGGCTCCATGGCCCTTCCTCTAGGCTTTCAAGCCCTTGTACATATTCAGGTGTTTTACCTGGGAAGGGTGGGAACAGTTCAGCAGCAGCTGGCCTGGGGCTCAGCTCACGTTTACTCACAGATGCCTCAGCACAGTCCCCCAGCTTTGCAATGAGGACGCTCCTTGCATAGGGGGTGGGTTGCTGGCTGTATGGGATGTGATTCCCCACCTCTGACCAATTTCAGAATTGTTTACCGCTAGAGCAAGTGCCCTGATAGGGTTTCCCTCTGTATAACTGGTGTGTTCAGGTTTTTTTTTTCTTTTATGGTTCAAGTTAGATTTGATTCCTCTTTTATGTATTTATAGATATAAGCATGGAAATAATTCATTCCTATAAATACATCTGTGTGAAGGGAAGAACTTTCTGTGTTTTATTTTAAATTTTTTTTTTAAATTTTGAAATTTAATTTTATTTATGTTTTTTATACAGCAGGTTATTATTAGTTATGTATTTTATGCATATACATGTATAGAGGTGAATCCCAACCTCCCAACTCATCCCACAACCACCACCCCATGGCTTCCCACACTTGGTGTCCATACGTTTGTTCTCTACCTCTGTGTCTCTATTTCTTCCCTGCAAACCAGTTCATCTGTACCATTTTTTAGGTTCCACATATATGCATTAATATACAATATTTGTTTTCCCTCTTTCTGACTTACTTCATTCTGTATGACAGTCTCTAGATCCATCGATGTCTCTACAAATGACCCAATTTCATCCCTTTTTATGGCTGAGTAATATTCCATTTTATATATGTACCACATCTTTATCCATTCATCTGTTTGTGGGCATTTAGGTTGCTTGCTTTACCTGGCTATTGTAAATAGTGCTGCAATGAACATTGTGGTGAATGTGCCTTTTTGATTTATGGTTTTCTCTGGGTATATGACCAGAAGTGGAATTGCTCGATCAGATGGTAATTCTATTTCTAGTTTTTTTTAAGGAAACTCCATACTGTTCTCCATAGTGACTGTATCAATTTACATCCCCACCAATAGTGGAAGAGGGCTCCTTTTGTCCACACCCTCCCCAGAATTTGTTGTTTGTAGATTTTCTGATGATGCCGATTCTAACAGGTGTGAGGTGATACCTCATTGTAGTTTTGATTTGCATTTCTCTAATAATTAGTGCTGTTGAGCAGCTTTTCATGTGCGTCTTGGCCATCTCTGTGTCTTCTTTGAAGAAACGTCTCTTTAGATCTTCTGCCCATTTTTGTATTGGGTTGTTTGTTTTTTTAATATTAAGCTGCATGAGCTGTTTATATATATATTGGAGATTAAACCTTTGTCCATTGATTCATTTCAACGATTTTCGCCCATTCTGAGAGATGCCTTTTTCCATTCCCGTTTTTTTAACAAAAAAGGAAAGAAAGAAAAAGAAGCAGAATACTAATGTGCGTAAAATATGCCTTTTGAAATGGTCGTTTTGAAATATGGACGTCCTTTGAATTTTTTGTTCAATATGTGACACCAGGATTTGTTTTCAGGGCAGGTGTCATTTACAGGCCTGCAATGATTTTGAATATCAACTGACCATTAGCGCTGGGATTAAAGCTGCTGTTGCGTGAAAAGGCCACAAGGTGGCAGCAGTTCTCCATTACCAAATCTGGTTACTAGAGCAACAGAGCCTCAATGGAAGTCGTGTTCTACATTGGAATTTAGAATGGAATGTGCCAGGAGAAAGCCCCTCAAGTTTGTCTCACTACTTCTTGTTCGTGTTTTTAATTTTTTTTTTATTTTCTATTACAGCAAGTTTGATTACAATGTTTGGCTTGTTGTAGGTGTGGAAGATGTGGTTGTTTTACACATATACAGATGTCTGTTCTTCCTGGGATCCTTTTCCCATGTACGTTAGGACAGAATGTTGAGTAGTCTTCTCTTGGTATTCCGTAGGTCTTTGGTGATTATATATGTCACCTGTGTTTGATTATGTCTGTTAACCCCGATATCATAATGAAACCAATCCTCACACCTTTCCATTGGTGAACCATAAGTTTGTTTAATGAATCTGTGATTGCCCTTCTCCGTGGAAATATCTGCCCTGGTATCCATTTTTAGGTAACACCTATAAGTGATATGATACGATATGTGTCTTTCACTTTCTGACTTACTCCAAGTCACGTGATTACCTCTAGACTCATCTACGGGGCTGCAAATGGAATTGTGTCCTTTTTTTCCTTGGCTTCTATTCTGCCTTAGCGAGGTCCATTTTCAACAATGTGATTCCCTGAGGGTTGTGGATTAGCTGACCTGGGCAGCCTTACCCTGCCGCCCGGCCCTCCCCAGGTGTGCCTGGTTGAGGTCAATATAAACAGCGCTCCAGGCAGCAATAGCCCCTGAAGTTGTGCCTGACTCCATATTCTCTGCCCCGTCAGCAGTCTCGGGGCTGTGCTGGTGGGAGGGAGTGAGGGGCCAGGGCTTTGTTGGTGGCCCAGTGTGAGTGGGGCTCTTCTGGCCTTTCTGCAGGAGTTGCCAGGCTGCCACCTGTAAAGAAGAGGATGTGTCACTCATAACTTCCGATGGAATTTCTCTCCGGACAGAGGTGAGGAAGGATAAAAGCAGTGGGTGCAGGGACAGGAGGGGTATCTCAGGCAGGGCAATAGAAAGCTTCCAGAAGAGCGCCCAGGGCCAGGACCATCCTGGCTGACCTGCAGGCACCAAGTTGGCCTGCCTGCTGTGGCTGCTGTGGCTCCTGGGCCCTTCCTCTAGGCTTTCAAGCCCTTGTACATATTCAGCTGTTTTACCTGGGAAGGGTGGGAACAGTTCAGCAGCAGCTGGCCTGGGGCTCAGCTCACGTTTACTCACAGATGCCTCAGAATGGTCCCGAGCTTTGCAATGAGGACGCTCCTTGCATGGGGGGTGGGTTGCTGGCTGTATGGGAGGTGATTCCCCACCTCTGACCAATTTTAGAATTGTTTACCACTGGAGCAAGTGCCCTGATAGGGTTTCCCTCTGTATAACTGGTGGGTTCAGGTTTTTTTTTTTCTTTTATGGTTCAAGTTAGATTTGATTCCTCTTTTATGTATTTATAGATATAAGCATGGAAATAATTCATTCCTATAAATACATCTGTGTGAAGGGAAGAACATTTTTCTGTTTTATTT
Source organism: Mesoplodon densirostris (assembly GCF_025265405.1). Taxonomy (NCBI): domain Eukaryota; kingdom Metazoa; phylum Chordata; class Mammalia; order Artiodactyla; family Ziphiidae; genus Mesoplodon; species Mesoplodon densirostris. The sequence goes on along the minus strand of NC_082673.1, from coordinate 37,207,149 downwards.
TAAAGTTTTTTTAAAAAAAATTTGAAATTTAATTGTATTTATTTTTTTATACAGCAGGTTATTATTAGTTATGTATTTTATGCTTATACATGTATACAGATCAATCCCAATCTCCTAACTCATCCCACCACCACCACCCCATGGCTTCCCACACTTGGTGTCTATACGTTTGTTCTCTACCTCTATGTCTCTATTTCTTCCCTGCAAACCAGTTCATCTGTACCATTTTTAAGGTTCCACATATATGCATTAATATACAATATTTGTTTTCCCTCTTTCTGACTTACTTCATTCTGTATGACAGTGTCTAGATCCATCGATGTCTCTACAAATGACCCAGTTTCATTCCTTTTTATGGCTGAGTAATATTCCATTTTATATATGTACCACATCTTTATCCATTCATCTGTCTGTGGGCATTTAGGTTACTTGCATTACCTGGCTATTGTAAATAGTGCTGCAATGAACATTGTGGTGAATGTGCCTTTTTGATTTATGGTTTTCTCTGGGTATATGCCCAGAAGTGGGATTGCTGGATCAGATGGTAATTCTATTTCTAGTTTTTTTAAGGAAACTCCATACTGTTCTCCATAGTGACTGTATCAATTTACATCCCCACCAATAGTGGAAGAGGGCTCCTTTTGTCCACACCCTCCCCAGAATTTGTTGTTTGTAGATTTTCTGATGATGCCGATTCTAACAGGTGTGAGGTGATACCTCATTGTAGTTTTGATTTGCATTTCTCTAATAATTAGTGCTGTTGAGCAGCTTTTCATGTGCGTCTTGGCCATCTCTGTGTCTTCTTTGAAGAAACGTCTCTTTAGATCTTCTGCCCATTTTTGTATTGGGTTGTTTGTTTTTTTAATATTAAGCTGCATGAGCTGTTTATATATATTGGAGATTAAACCTTTGTCCATTGATTCATTTGCAACGATTTTCGCCCATTCTGAGGGATGCCTTTTTCCATTCCCGTTTTTTTAACAAAAAAGGAAAGAAAGAAAAAGAAGCAGAACACTAATGTGCGTAAAATATGCCTTTTGAAATGGTCGTTTTGAAATATGGACGTCCTTTGAATTTTTTGGTTGATATGTGACCCCAGGATTTGTTTTCAGGGCAGGTGTCATTTACAGGCCTGCAATGATTTTGAATATCAACTGACCATTAGCGCTGGGATTAAAGCTGCTGTTGCGTGAAACGGCCACAAGGTGGCAGCAGTTCTCCCTTACCAAATCTGGTTACTAGAGCAACAGAGCCTCAATGGAAGTCGTGTTCTACATTGGAATTTAGAATGGAATGTGCCAGGAGAAAGCCCCTCAAGTTTGTCTCACTACTTCTTGTTCGTGTTTTTAATATTTTTTTTTTATTTTCTATTACAGCAAGTTTCATTACAATGTTTGGCTTGTTGTAGGTGTGGAAGATGTGGTTCTTTTACACATATACAGATGTCTGTTCTTCCTGGGATCCTTTTCCCATGTACGTTAGGACAGAATGTTGAGTAGTCTTCTCTTGGTATTCCGTAGATCTTTGGTGATTATATATGTCACCTGTGTTTGATTATATCTGTTAACCCCGAAATCGTAATGAAACCAATCCTCACACCTTTCCATTGGTGAACCATAAGTTTGTTTAATGAATCTGTGATTGCCCTTCTCCGTGGAAATATCTGCCCTGGTATCCATTTTTAGGTAATACCTATAAGTGATATGATACGATATGTGTCTTTCACTTTCTGACTTACTCCAAGTCACGTGATTATATCTAGACTCATCTACGGGGCTGCAAATGGCATTGTGTCCTTTTTTTCCTTGGCTTCTATTCTGCCTTAAGGAGGTCCATTTTCAACAATGTGATTCCCTGATGGTTGTGGATTAGCTGACCTGGGCAGCCTTACCTTGCCGGCTCGCCCTCCCAAGGTGTGCCTGGTTGAGGTCAATATAAACAGCGCTCCAGGCAGCAATAGCCCCTGAAGTTGTGCCTGACTCCATATTCTCTGCCCCGTCAGCAGTCTCGGGGCTGTGCTGGTGGGAGGGAGTGAGGGGCCAAGGCTTTGTTGGTGGCCCGGTGTGAGTGGGGCTCTGCTGGCCTTTCTGCAGGAGTTGCCAGGCTGCCACCTGTAAAGAAGAGGATGTGTCACTCATAACTTCCGATGGAATTTCTCTCCGGACAGAGGTGAGGAAGGAAAAAAGCAGTGGGGGCCGGGACAGGAGGGGTATCTCAGGCAGGGCAATAGAAAGCTTCCAGAAGAGCGCCCGGGGCCAGGACCGTCCTGGCTGACCTGCAGGCACCAAGTTGGCCTGCGTGCTGTCGCTGGTGTGGCTCCATGGCCCTTCCTCTAGGCTTTCAAGCCCTTGTACATATTCAGGTGTTTTACCTGGGAAGGGTGGGAACAGTTCAGCAGCAGCTGGCCTGGGGCTCAGCTCACGTTTACTCACAGATGCCTCAGCACGGTCCCCCAGCTTTGCAATGAGGACGCTCCTTGCATAGGGGGTGGGTTGCTGGCTGTATGGGATGTGATTCCCCACCTCTGACCAATTTCAGAATTGTTTACCGCTAGAGCAAGTGCCCTGATAGGGTTTCCCTCTGTATAACTGGTGTGTTCAGGTTTTTTTTTTCTTTTATGGTTCAAGTTAGATTTGATTCCTCTTTTATGTATTTATAGATATAAGCATGGAAATAATTCATTCCTATATATACATCTGTGTGAAGGGAAGAACTTTCTGTGTTTTATTTTAAATTTTTTTTTTAAATTTTGAAATTTAATTTTATTTATGTTTTTTATACAGCAGGTTATTATTAGTTATGTATTTTATGCATATACATGTATAGAGGTGAATCCCAACCTCCCAACTCATCCCACAACCACCACCCCATGGCTTCCCACACTTGGTGTCCATACGTTTGTTCTCTACCTCTGTGTCTCTATTTCTTCCCTGCAAACCAGTTCATCTGTACCATTTTTTAGGTTCCACATATATGCATTAATATACAATATTTGTTTTCCCTCTTTCTGACTTACTTCATTCTGTATGACAGTCTCTAGATCCATCGATGTCTCTACAAATGACCCAATTTCATCCCTTTTTATGGCTGAGTAATATTCCATTTTATATATGTACCACATCTTTATCCATTCATCTGTCTGTGGGCATTTAGGTTGCTTGCTTTACCTGGCTATTGTAAATAGTGCTGCAATGAACATTGTGGTGAATGTGCCTTTTTGATTTATGGTTTTCTCTGGGTATATGACCAGAAGTGGAATTGCTCGATCAGATGGTAATTCTATTTCTAGTTTTTTTTAAGGAAACTCCATACTGTTCTCCATAGTGACTGTATCAATTTACATCCCCACCAATAGTGGAAGAGGGCTCCTTTTGTCCACACCCTCCCCAGAATTTGTTGTTTGTAGATTTTCTGATGATGCCGATTCTAACAGGTGTGAGGTGATACCTCATTGTAGTTTTGATTTGCATTTCTCTAATAATTAGTGCTGTTGAGCAGCTTTTCATGTGCGTCTTGGCCATCTCTGTGTCTTCTTTGAAGAAACGTCTCTTTAGATCTTCTGCCCATTTTTGTATTGGGTTGTTTGTTTTTTTAATATTAAGCTGCATGAGCTGTTTATATATATATTGGAGATTAAACCTTTGTCCATTGATTCATTTCAACGATTTTCGCCCATTCTGAGGGATGCCTTTTTCCATTCCCGTTTTTTTAACAAAAAAGGAAAGAAAGAAAAAGAAGCAGAATACTAATGTGCGTAAAATATGCCTTTTGAAATGGTCGTTTTGAAATATGGACGTCCTTTGAATTTTTTGTTCAATATGTGACCCCAGGATTTGTTTTCAGGGCAGGTGTCATTTACAGGCCTGCAATGATTTTGAATATCAACTGACCATTAGCGCTGGGATTAAAGCTGCTGTTGCGTGAAAAGGCCACAAGGTGGCAGCAGTTCTCCATTACCAAATCTGGTTACTAGAGCAACAGAGCCTCAATGGAAGTCGTGTTCTACATTGGAATTTAGAATGGAATGTGCCAGGAGAAAGCCCCTCAAGTTTGTCTCACTACTTCTTGTTCGTGTTTTTAATTTTTTTTTATTTTCTATTACAGCAAGTTTGATTACAATGTTTGGCTTGTTGTAGGTGTGGAAGATGTGGTTGTTTTACACATATACAGATGTCTGTTCTTCCTGGGATCCTTTTCCCATGTACGTTAGGACAGAATGTTGAGTAGTCTTCTCTTGGTATTCCGTAGGTCTTTGGTGATTATATATGTCACCTGTGTTTGATTATGTCTGTTAACACCGATATCATAATGAAACCAATCCTCACACCTTTCCATTGGTGAACCATAAGTTTGTTTAATGAATCTGTGATTGCCCTTCTCCGTGGAAATATCTGCCCTGGTATCCATTTTTAGGTAACACCTATAAGTGATATGATACGATATGTGTCTTTCACTTTCTGACTTACTCCAAGTCACGTGATTACCTCTAGACTCATCTACGGGGCTGCAAATGGAATTGTGTCCTTTTTTTCCTTGGCTTCTATTCTGCCTTAGCGAGGTCCATTTTCAACAATGTGATTCCCTGAGGGTTGTGGATTAGCTGACCTGGGCAGCCTTACCCTGCCGCCCGGCCCTCCCCAGGTGTGCCTGGTTGAGGTCAATATAAACAGCGCTCCAGGCAGCAATAGCCCCTGAAGTTGTGCCTGACTCCATATTCTCTGCCCCGTCAGCAGTCTCGGGGCTGTGCTGGTGGGAGGGAGTGAGGGGCCAGGGCTTTGTTGGTGGCCCAGTGTGAGTGGGGCTCTTCTGGCCTTTCTGCAGGAGTTGCCAGGCTGCCACCTGTAAAGAAGAGGATGTGTCACTCATAACTTCCGATGGAATTTCTCTCCGGACAGAGGTGAGGAAGGATAAAAGCAGTGGGTGCAGGGACAGGAGGGGTATCTCAGGCAGGGCAATAGAAAGCTTCCAGAAGAGCGCCCAGGGCCAGGACCATCCTGGCTGACCTGCAGGCACCAAGTTGGCCTGCCTGCTGTGGCTGGTGTGGCTCCTGGGCCCTTCCTCTAGGCTTTCAAGCCCTTGTACATATTCAGCTGTTTTACCTGGGAAGGGTGGGAACAGTTCAGCAGCAGCTGGCCTGGGGCTCAGCTCACGTTTACTCACAGATGCCTCAGAATGGTCCCGAGCTTTGCAATGAGGACGCTCCTTGCATGGGGTGTGGGTTGCTGGCTGTATGGGAGGTGATTCCCCACCTCTGACCAATTTCAGAATTGTTTACCACTGGAGCAAGTGCCCTGATAGGGTTTCCCTCTGTATAACTGGTGGGTTCAGGTTTTTTTTTTTCTTTTATGGTTCAAGTTAGATTTGATTCCTCTTTTATGTATTTATAGATATAAGCATGGAAATAATTCATTCCTATAAATACATCTGTGTGAAGGGAAGAACTTTTTTCTGTTTTATTTTAAAGTTTTTTTAAAAAAATTTTGAAATTTAATTGTATTTATTTTTTTATACAGCAGGTTATTATTAGTTATGTATTTTATGCTTATACATGTATACAGATCAATCCCAATCTCCTAACTCATCCCACCACCACCACCCCATGGCTTCCCACACTTGGTGTCTATACGTTTGTTCTCTACCTCTATGTCTCTATTTCTTCCCTGCAAACCAGTTCATCTGTACCATTTTTAAGGTTCCACATATATGCATTAATATACAATATTTGTTTTCCCTCTTTCTGACTTACTTCATTCTGTATGACAGTCTCTAGATCCATCGATGTCTCTACAAATGACCCAGTTTCATTCCTTTTTATGGCTGAGTAATATTCCATTTTATATATGTACCACATCTTTATCCATTCATCTGTCTGTGGGCATTTAGGTTACTTGCATTACCTGGCTATTGTAAATAGTGCTGCAATGAACATTGTGGTGAATGTGCCTTTTTGATTTATGGTTTTCTCTGGGTATATGCCCAGAAGTGGGATTGCTGGATCAGATGGTAATTCTATTTCTAGTTTTTTTAAGGAAACTCCATACTGTTCTCCATAGTGACTGTATCAATTTACATCCCCACCAATAGTGGAAGAGGGCTCCTTTTGTCCACACCCTCCCCAGAATTTGTTGTTTGTAGATTTTCTGATGATGCCGATTCTAACAGGTGTGAGGTGATACCTCATTGTAGTTTTGATTTGCATTTCTCTAATAATTAGTGCTGTTGAGCAGCTTTTCATGTGCGTCTTGGCCATCTCTGTGTCTTCTTTGAAGAAACGTCTCTTTAGATCTTCTGCCCATTTTTGTATTGGGTTGTTTGTTTTTTTAATATTAAGCTGCATGAGCTGTTTATATATATTGGAGATTAAACCTTTGTCCATTGATTCATTTGCAACGATTTTCGCCCATTCTGAGGGATGCCTTTTTCCATTCCCGTTTTTTTAACAAAAAAGGAAAGAAAGAAAAAGAAGCAGAACACTAATGTGCGTAAAATATGCCTTTTGAAATGGTCGTTTTGAAATATGGACGTCCTTTGAATTTTTTGGTTGATATGTGACCCCAGGATTTGTTTTCAGGGCAGGTGTCATTTACAGGCCTGCAATGATTTTGAATATCAACTGACCATTAGCGCTGGGATTAAAGCTGCTGTTGCGTGAAACGGCCACAAGGTGGCAGCAGTTCTCCCTTACCAAATCTGGTTACTAGAGCAACAGAGCCTCAATGGAAGTCGTGTTCTACATTGGAATTTAGAATGGAATGTGCCAGGAGAAAGCCCCTCAAGTTTGTCTCACTACTTCTTGTTCGTGTTTTTAATATTTTTTTTTTATTTTCTATTACAGCAAGTTTCATTACAATGTTTGGCTTGTTGTAGGTGTGGAAGATGTGGTTCTTTTACACATATACAGATGTCTGTTCTTCCTGGGATCCTTTTCCCATGTACGTTAGGACAGAATGTTGAGTAGTCTTCTCTTGGTATTCCGTAGATCTTTGGTGATTATATATGTCACCTGTGTTTGATTATATCTGTTAACCCCGAAATCGTAATGAAACCAATCCTCACACCTTTCCATTGGTGAACCATAAGTTTGTTTAATGAATCTGTGATTGCCCTTCTCCGTGGAAATATCTGCCCTGGTATCCATTTTTAGGTAATACCTATAAGTGATATGATACGATATGTGTCTTTCACTTTCTGACTTACTCCAAGTCACGTGATTACATCTAGACTCATCTACGGGGCTGCAAATGGCATTGTGTCCTTTTTTTCCTTGGCTTCTATTCTGCCTTAAGGAGGTCCATTTTCAACAATGTGATTCCCTGATGGTTGTGGATTAGCTGACCTGGGCAGCCTTACCTTGCCGGCTCGCCCTCCCAAGGTGTGCCTGGTTGAGGTCAATATAAACAGCGCTCCAGGCAGCAATAGCCCCTGAAGTTGTGCCTGACTCCATATTCTCTGCCCCGTCAGCAGTCTCGGGGCTGTGCTGGTGGGAGGGAGTGAGGGGCCAAGGCTTTGTTGGTGGCCCGGTGTGAGTGGGGCTCTGCTGGCCTTTCTGCAGGAGTTGCCAGGCTGCCACCTGTAAAGAAGAGGATGTGTCACTCATAACTTCCGATGGAATTTCTCTCCGGACAGAGGTGAGGAAGGAAAAAAGCAGTGGGGGCCGGGACAGGAAGGGTATCTCAGGCAGGGCAATAGAAAGCTTCCAGAAGAGCGCCCGGGGCCAGGACCGTCCTGGCTGACCTGCAGGCACCAAGTTGGCCTGCGTGCTGTCGCTGGTGTGGCTCCATGGCCCTTCCTCTAGGCTTTCAAGCCCTTGTACATATTCAGGTGTTTTACCTGGGAAGGGTGGGAACAGTTCAGCAGCAGCTGGCCTGGGGCTCAGCTCACGTTTACTCACAGATGCCTCAGCACAGTCCCCCAGCTTTGCAATGAGGACGCTCCTTGCATAGGGGGTGGGTTGCTGGCTGTATGGGATGTGATTCCCCACCTCTGACCAATTTCAGAATTGTTTACCGCTAGAGCAAGTGCCCTGATAGGGTTTCCCTCTGTATAACTGGTGTGTTCAGGTTTTTTTTTTCTTTTATGGTTCAAGTTAGATTTGATTCCTCTTTTATGTATTTATAGATATAAGCATGGAAATAATTCATTCCTATAAATACATCTGTGTGAAGGGAAGAACTTTCTGTGTTTTATTTTAAATTTTTTTTTTAAATTTTGAAATTTAATTTTATTTATGTTTTTTATACAGCAGGTTATTATTAGTTATGTATTTTATGCATATACATGTATAGAGGTGAATCCCAACCTCCCAACTCATCCCACAACCACCACCCCATGGCTTCCCACACTTGGTGTCCATACGTTTGTTCTCTACCTCTGTGTCTCTATTTCTTCCCTGCAAACCAGTTCATCTGTACCATTTTTTAGGTTCCACATATATGCATTAATATACAATATTTGTTTTCCCTCTTTCTGACTTACTTCATTCTGTATGACAGTCTCTAGATCCATCGATGTCTCTACAAATGACCCAATTTCATCCCTTTTTATGGCTGAGTAATATTCCATTTTATATATGTACCACATCTTTATCCATTCATCTGTTTGTGGGCATTTAGGTTGCTTGCTTTACCTGGCTATTGTAAATAGTGCTGCAATGAACATTGTGGTGAATGTGCCTTTTTGATTTATGGTTTTCTCTGGGTATATGACCAGAAGTGGAATTGCTCGATCAGATGGTAATTCTATTTCTAGTTTTTTTTAAGGAAACTCCATACTGTTCTCCATAGTGACTGTATCAATTTACATCCCCACCAATAGTGGAAGAGGGCTCCTTTTGTCCACACCCTCCCCAGAATTTGTTGTTTGTAGATTTTCTGATGATGCCGATTCTAACAGGTGTGAGGTGATACCTCATTGTAGTTTTGATTTGCATTTCTCTAATAATTAGTGCTGTTGAGCAGCTTTTCATGTGCGTCTTGGCCATCTCTGTGTCTTCTTTGAAGAAACGTCTCTTTAGATCTTCTGCCCATTTTTGTATTGGGTTGTTTGTTTTTTTAATATTAAGCTGCATGAGCTGTTTATATATATATTGGAGATTAAACCTTTGTCCATTGATTCATTTCAACGATTTTCGCCCATTCTGAGAGATGCCTTTTTCCATTCCCGTTTTTTTAACAAAAAAGGAAAGAAAGAAAAAGAAGCAGAATACTAATGTGCGTAAAATATGCCTTTTGAAATGGTCGTTTTGAAATATGGACGTCCTTTGAATTTTTTGTTCAATATGTGACACCAGGATTTGTTTTCAGGGCAGGTGTCATTTACAGGCCTGCAATGATTTTGAATATCAACTGACCATTAGCGCTGGGATTAAAGCTGCTGTTGAGTGAAAAGGCCACAAGGTGGCAGCAGTTCTCCATTACCAAATCTGGTTACTAGAGCAACAGAGCCTCAATGGAAGTCGTGTTCTACATTGGAATTTAGAATGGAATGTGCCAGGAGAAAGCCCCTCAAGTTTGTCTCACTACTTCTTGTTCGTGTTTTTAATTTTTTTTTTATTTTCTATTACAGCAAGTTTGATTACAATGTTTGGCTTGTTGTAGGTGTGGAAGATGTGGTTGTTTTACACATATACAGATGTCTGTTCTTCCTGGGATCCTTTTCCCATGTACGTTAGGACAGAATGTTGAGTAGTCTTCTCTTGGTATTCCGTAGGTCTTTGGTGATTATATATGTCACCTGTGTTTGATTATGTCTGTTAACCCCGATATCATAATGAAACCAATCCTCACACCTTTCCATTGGTGAACCATAAGTTTGTTTAATGAATCTGTGATTGCCCTTCTCCGTGGAAATATCTGCCCTGGTATCCATTTTTAGGTAACACCTATAAGTGATATGATACGATATGTGTCTTTCACTTTCTGACTTACTCCAAGTCACGTGATTACCTCTAGACTCATCTACGGGGCTGCAAATGGAATTGTGTCCTTTTTTTCCTTGGCTTCTATTCTGCCTTAGCGAGGTCCATTTTCAACAATGTGATTCCCTGAGGGTTGTGGATTAGCTGACCTGGGCAGCCTTACCCTGCCGCCCGGCCCTCCCCAGGTGTGCCTGGTTGAGGTCAATATAAACAGCGCTCCAGGCAGCAATAGCCCCTGAAGTTGTGCCTGACTCCATATTCTCTGCCCCGTCAGCAGTCTCGGGGCTGTGCTGGTGGGAGGGAGTGAGGGGCCAGGGCTTTGTTGGTGGCCCAGTGTGAGTGGGGCTCTTCTGGCCTTTCTGCAGGAGTTGCCAGGCTGCCACCTGTAAAGAAGAGGATGTGTCACTCATAACTTCCGATGGAATTTCTCTCCGGACAGAGGTGAGGAAGGATAAAAGCAGTGGGTGCAGGGACAGGAGGGGTATCTCAGGCAGGGCAATAGAAAGCTTCCAGAAGAGCGCCCAGGGCCAGGACCATCCTGGCTGACCTGCAGGCACCAAGTTGGCCTGCCTGCTGTGGCTGGTGTGGCTCCTGGGCCCTTCCTCTAGGCTTTCAAGCCCTTGTACATATTCAGCTGTTTTACCTGGGAAGGGTGGGAACAGTTCAGCAGCAGCTGGCCTGGGGCTCAGCTCACGTTTACTCACAGATGCCTCAGAATGGTCCCGAGCTTTGCAATGAGGACGCTCCTTGCATGGGGGGTGGGTTGCTGGCTGTATGGGAGGTGATTCCCCACCTCTGACCAATTTTAGAATTGTTTACCACTGGAGCAAGTGCCCTGATAGGGTTTCCCTCTGTATAACTGGTGGGTTCAGGTTTTTTTTTTTCTTTTATGGTTCAAGTTAGATTTGATTCCTCTTTTATGTATTTATAGATATAAGCATGGAAATAATTCATTCCTATAAATACATCTGTGTGAAGGGAAGAACATTTTTCTGTTTTATTTTAAAGTTTTTTTAAAAAAAATTTGAAATTTAATTGTATTTATTTTTTTATACAGCAGGTTATTATTAGTTATGTATTTTATGCTTATACATGTATACAGATCAATCCCAATCTCCTAACTCATCCCACCACCACCACCCCATGGCTTCCCACACTTGGTGTCTATACGTTTGTTCTCTACCTCTATGTCTCTATTTCTTCCCTGCAAACCAGTTCATCTGTACCATTTTTAAGGTTCCACATATATGCATTAATATACAATATTTGTTTTCCCTCTTTCTGACTTACTTCATTCTGTATGACAGTGTCTAGATCCATCGATGTCTCTACAAATGACCCAGTTTCATTCCTTTTTATGGCTGAGTAATATTCCATTTTATATATGTACCACATCTTTATCCATTCATCTGTCTGTGGGCATTTAGGTTACTTGCATTACCTGGCTATTGTAAATAGTGCTGCAATGGACATTGTGGTGAATGTGCCTTTTTGATTTATGGTTTTCTCTGGGTATATGCCCAGAAGTGGGATTGCTGGATCAGATGGTAATTCTATTTCTAGTTTTTTTAAGGAAACTCCATACTGTTCTCCATAGTGACTGTATCAATTTACATCCCCACCAATAGTGGAAGAGGGCTCCTTTTGTCCACACCCTCCCCAGAATTTGTTGTTTGTAGATTTTCTGATGATGCCGATTCTAACAGGTGTGAGGTGATACCTCATTGTAGTTTTGATTTGCATTTCTCTAATAATTAGTGCTGTTGAGCAGCTTTTCATGTGCGTCTTGGCCATCTCTGTGTCTTCTTTGAAGAAACGTCTCTTTAGATCTTCTGCCCATTTTTGTATTGGGTTGTTTGTTTTTTTAATATTAAGCTGCATGAGCTGTTTATATATATTGGAGATTAAACCTTTGTCCATTGATTCATTTGCAACGATTTTCGCCCATTCTGAGGGATGCCTTTTTCCATTCCCGTTTTTTTAACAAAAAAGGAAAGAAAGAAAAAGAAGCAGAACACTAATGTGCGTAAAATATGCCTTTTGAAATGGTCGTTTTGAAATATGGACGTCCTTTGAATTTTTTGGTTGATATGTGACCCCAGGATTTGTTTTCAGGGCAGGTGTCATTTACAGGCCTGCAATGATTTTGAATATCAACTGACCATTAGCGCTGGGATTAAAGCTGCTGTTGCGTGAAACGGCCACAAGGTGGCAGCAGTTCTCCCTTACCAAATCTGGTTACTAGAGCAACAGAGCCTCAATGGAAGTCGTGTTCTACATTGGAATTTAGAATGGAATGTGCCAGGAGAAAGCCCCTCAAGTTTGTCTCACTACTTCTTGTTCGTGTTTTTAATATTTTTTTTTTATTTTCTATTACAGCAAGTTTCATTACAATGTTTGGCTTGTTGTAGGTGTGGAAGATGTGGTTCTTTTACACATATACAGATGTCTGTTCTTCCTGGGATCCTTTTCCCATGTACGTTAGGACAGAATGTTGAGTAGTCTTCTCTTGGTATTCCGTAGATCTTTGGTGATTATATATGTCACCTGTGTTTGATTATATCTGTTAACCCCGAAATCGTAATGAAACCAATCCTCACACCTTTCCATTGGTGAACCATAAGTTTGTTTAATGAATCTGTGATTGCCCTTCTCCGTGGAAATATCTGCCCTGGTATCCATTTTTAGGTAATACCTATAAGTGATATGATACGATATGTGTCTTTCACTTTCTGACTTACTCCAAGTCACGTGATTATATCTAGACTCATCTACGGGGCTGCAAATGGCATTGTGTCCTTTTTTTCCTTGGCTTCTATTCTGCCTTAAGGAGGTCCATTTTCAACAATGTGATTCCCTGATGGTTGTGGATTAGCTGACCTGGGCAGCCTTACCTTGCCGGCTCGCCCTCCCAAGGTGTGCCTGGTTGAGGTCAATATAAACAGCGCTCCAGGCAGCAATAGCCCCTGAAGTTGTGCCTGACTCCATATTCTCTGCCCCGTCAGCAGTCTCGGGGCTGTGCTGGTGGGAGGGAGTGAGGGGCCAAGGCTTTGTTGGTGGCCCGGTGTGAGTGGGGCTCTGCTGGCCTTTCTGCAGGAGTTGCCAGGCTGCCACCTGTAAAGAAGAGGATGTGTCACTCATAACTTCCGATGGAATTTCTCTCCGGACAGAGGTGAGGAAGGAAAAAAGCAGTGGGGGCCGGGACAGGAGGGGTATCTCAGGCAGGGCAATAGAAAGCTTCCAGAAGAGCGCCCGGGGCCAGGACCGTCCTGGCTGACCTGCAGGCACCAAGTTGGCCTGCGTGCTGTCGCTGGTGTGGCTCCATGGCCCTTCCTCTAGGCTTTCAAGCCCTTGTACATATTCAGGTGTTTTACCTGGGAAGGGTGGGAACAGTTCAGCAGCAGCTGGCCTGGGGCTCAGCTCACGTTTACTCACAGATGCCTCAGCACGGTCCCCCAGCTTTGCAATGAGGACGCTCCTTGCATAGGGGGTGGGTTGCTGGCTGTATGGGATGTGATTCCCCACCTCTGACCAATTTCAGAATTGTTTACCGCTAGAGCAAGTGCCCTGATAGGGTTTCCCTCTGTATAACTGGTGTGTTCAGGTTTTTTTTTTCTTTTATGGTTCAAGTTAGATTTGATTCCTCTTTTATGTATTTATAGATATAAGCATGGAAATAATTCATTCCTATATATACATCTGTGTGAAGGGAAGAACTTTCTGTGTTTTATTTTAAATTTTTTTTTTAAATTTTGAAATTTAATTTTATTTATGTTTTTTATACAGCAGGTTATTATTAGTTATGTATTTTATGCATATACATGTATAGAGGTGAATCCCAACCTCCCAACTCATCCCACAACCACCACCCCATGGCTTCCCACACTTGGTGTCCATACGTTTGTTCTCTACCTCTGTGTCTCTATTTCTTCCCTGCAAACCAGTTCATCTGTACCATTTTTTAGGTTCCACATATATGCATTAATATACAATATTTGTTTTCCCTCTTTCTGACTTACTTCATTCTGTATGACAGTCTCTAGATCCATCGATGTCTCTACAAATGACCCAATTTCATCCCTTTTTATGGCTGAGTAATATTCCATTTTATATATGTACCACATCTTTATCCATTCATCTGTCTGTGGGCATTTAGGTTGCTTGCTTTACCTGGCTATTGTAAATAGTGCTGCAATGAACATTGTGGTGAATGTGCCTTTTTGATTTATGGTTTTCTCTGGGTATATGACCAGAAGTGGAATTGCTCGATCAGATGGTAATTCTATTTCTAGTTTTTTTTAAGGAAACTCCATACTGTTCTCCATAGTGACTGTATCAATTTACATCCCCACCAATAGTGGAAGAGGGCTCCTTTTGTCCACACCCTCCCCAGAATTTGTTGTTTGTAGATTTTCTGATGATGCCGATTCTAACAGGTGTGAGGTGATACCTCATTGTAGTTTTGATTTGCATTTCTCTAATAATTAGTGCTGTTGAGCAGCTTTTCATGTGCGTCTTGGCCATCTCTGTGTCTTCTTTGAAGAAACGTCTCTTTAGATCTTCTGCCCATTTTTGTATTGGGTTGTTTGTTTTTTTAATATTAAGCTGCATGAGCTGTTTATATATATATTGGAGATTAAACCTTTGTCCATTGATTCATTTCAACGATTTTCGCCCATTCTGAGGGATGCCTTTTTCCATTCCCGTTTTTTTAACAAAAAAGGAAAGAAAGAAAAAGAAGCAGAATACTAATGTGCGTAAAATATGCCTTTTGAAATGGTCGTTTTGAAATATGGACGTCCTTTGAATTTTTTGTTCAATATGTGACCCCAGGATTTGTTTTCAGGGCAGGTGTCATTTACAGGCCTGCAATGATTTTGAATATCAACTGACCATTAGCGCTGGGATTAAAGCTGCTGTTGCGTGAAAAGGCCACAAGGTGGCAGCAGTTCTCCATTACCAAATCTGGTTACTAGAGCAACAGAGCCTCAATGGAAGTCGTGTTCTACATTGGAATTTAGAATGGAATGTGCCAGGAGAAAGCCCCTCAAGTTTGTCTCACTACTTCTTGTTCGTGTTTTTAATTTTTTTTTTATTTTCTATTACAGCAAGTTTGATTACAATGTTTGGCTTGTTGTAGGTGTGGAAGATGTGGTTGTTTTACACATATACAGATGTCTGTTCTTCCTGGGATCCTTTTCCCATGTACGTTAGGACAGAATGTTGAGTAGTCTTCTCTTGGTATTCCGTAGGTCTTTGGTGATTATATATGTCACCTGTGTTTGATTATGTCTGTTAACCCCGATATCATAATGAAACCAATCCTCACACCTTTCCATTGGTGAACCATAAGTTTGTTTAATGAATCTGTGATTGCCCTTCTCCGTGGAAATATCTGCCCTGGTATCCATTTTTAGGTAACACCTATAAGTGATATGATACGATATGTGTCTTTCACTTTCTGACTTACTCCAAGTCACGTGATTACCTCTAGACTCATCTACGGGGCTGCAAATGGCATTGTGTCCTTTTTTTCCTTAGCTTCTATTCTGCCTTAGCGAGGTCCATTTTCAACAATGTGATTCCCTGAGGGTTGTGGATTAGCTGACCTGGGCAGCCTTACCCTGCCGCCCGGCCCTCCCCAAGTGTGCCTGGTTGAGGTCAATATAAACAGCGCTCCAGGAAGCAATAGCCCCTGAAG
The DNA here is from genome assembly GCF_025265405.1 of Mesoplodon densirostris. Lineage (NCBI taxonomy): Eukaryota > Metazoa > Chordata > Mammalia > Artiodactyla > Ziphiidae > Mesoplodon > Mesoplodon densirostris. Next base: position 37,191,532 of record NC_082673.1, on the reverse strand, counting down.
TTGTGGCTGACTCCATATTCTCTGCCCCGTCAGCAGTCTCGGGGCTGTGCTGGTGGGAGGGAGTGAGGGGCCAGGGCTTTGTTGGTGGCCCAGTGTGAGTGGGGCTCTTCTGGCCTTTCTGCAGGAGTTGCCAGGCTGCCACCTGTAAAGAAGAGGATGTGTCACTCATAACTTCCGATGGAATTTCTCTCCGGACAGAGGTGAGGAAGGAAAAAAGCAGTGGGGGCCAGGACAGGAGGGGTATCTCAGGCAGGGCAATAGAAAGCTTCCAGAAGAGCGCCCAGGGCCAGGACCATCCTGGCTGACCTGCAGGCACCAAGTTGGCCTGCCTGCTGTGGCTGGTGTGGCTCCTGGGCCCTTCCTCTAGGCTTTCAAGCCCTTGTACATATTCAGCTGTTTTACCTGGGAAGGGTGGGAACAGTTCAGCAGCAGCTGGCCTGGGGCTCAGCTCACGTTTACTCACAGATGCCTCAGAATGGTCCCGAGCTTTGCAATGAGGACGCTCCTTGCATGGGGGGTGGGTTTCTGGCTGTATGGGAGGTGATTCCCCACCTCTGAGCAATTTCAGAATTGTTTACCACTGGAGCAAGTGCCCTGATAGGGTTTCCCTCTGTATAACTGGTGTGTTCAGGTTTTTTTTTTCTTTTATGGTTCAAGTTAGATTTGATTCCTCTTTTATGTATTTATAGATATAAGCATGGAAATAATTCATTCCTATAAATACATCTGTGTGAAGGGAAGAACTTTTTTCTGTTTTATTTTAAATTTTTTTTAAAAAAATTTTGAAATTTAATTGTATTTATTTTTTTATACAGCAGGTTATTATTAGTTATGTATTTTATGCTTATACATGTATACAGATCAATCCCAATCTCCTAACTCATCCCACCACTACCACCCCATGGCTTCCCACACTTGGTGTCTATACGTTTGTTCTCTACCTCTATGTCTCTATTTCTTCCCTGCAAACCAGTTCATCTGTACCATTTTTAAGGTTCCACATATATGCATTAATATACAATATTTGTTTTCCCTCTTTCTGACTTACTTCATTCTGTATGACAGTCTCTAGATCCATCGATGTCTCTACAAATGACCCAGTTTCATTCCTTTTTATGGCTGAGTAATATTCCATTTTATATATGTACCACATCTTTATCCATTCATCTGTCTGTGGGCATTTAGGTTACTTGCATTACCTGGCTATTGTAAATAGTGCTGCAATGAACATTGTGGTGAATGTGCCTTTTTGATTTATGGTTTTCTCTGGGTATATGCCCAGAAGTGGGATTGCTGGATCAGATGGTAATTCTATTTCTAGTTTTTTTAAGGAAACTCCATACTGTTCTCCATAGTGACTGTATCAATTTACATCCCCACCAATAGTGGAAGAGGGCTCCTTTTGTCCACACCCTCCCCAGAATTTGTTGTTTGTAGATTTTCTGATGATGCCGATTCTAACAGGTGTGAGGTGATACCTCATTGTAGTTTTGATTTGCATTTCTCTAATAATTAGTGCTGTTGAGCAGCTTTTCATGTGCGTCTTGGCCATCTCTGTGTCTTCTTTGAAGAAACGTCTCTTTAGATCTTCTGCCCATTTTTGTATTGGGTTGTTTGTTTTTTTAATATTAAGCTGCATGAGCTGTTTATATATATTGGAGATTAAACCTTTGTCCATTGATTCATTTGCAACGATTTTCGCCCATTCTGAGGGATGCCTTTTTCCATTCCCGTTTTTTTAACAAAAAAGGAAAGAAAGAAAAAGAAGCAGAACACTAATGTGCGTAAAATATGCCTTTTGAAATGGTCGTTTTGAAATATGGACGTCCTTTGAATTTTTTGGTTGATATGTGACCCCAGGATTTGTTTTCAGGGCAGGTGTCATTTACAGGCCTGCAATGATTTTGAATATCAACTGACCATTAGCGCTGGGATTAAAGCTGCTGTTGCGTGAAACGGCCACAAGGTGGCAGCAGTTCTCCCTTACCAAATCTGGTTACTAGAGCAACAGAGCCTCAATGGAAGTCGTGTTCTACATTGGAATTTAGAATGGAATGTGCCAGGAGAAAGCCCCTCAAGTTTGTCTCACTACTTCTTGTTCGTGTTTTTAATATTTTTTTTTTATTTTCTATTACAGCAAGTTTCATTACAATGTTTGGCTTGTTGTAGGTGTGGAAGATGTGGTTCTTTTACACATATACAGATGTCTGTTCTTCCTGGGATCCTTTTCCCATGTACGTTAGGATAGAATGTTGAGTAGTCTTCTCTTGGTATTCCGTAGGTCTTTGGTGATTATATATGTCACCTGTGTTTGATTATGTCTGTTAACCCCGATATCATAATGAAACCAATCCTCACACCTTTCCATTGGTGAACCATAAGTTTGTTTAATGAATCTGTGATTGCCCTTCTCCGTGGAAATATCTGCCCTGGTATCCATTTTTAGGTAACACCTATAAGTGATATGATACGATATGTGTCTTTCACTTGCTGACTTACTCCAAGTCACGTGATTACCTCTAGACTCATCTACGGGGCTGCAAATGGCATTGTGTCCTTTTTTTCCTTAGCTTCTATTCTGCCTTAGCGAGGTCCATTTTCAACAATGTGATTCCCTGAGGGTTGTGGATTAGCTGACCTGGGCAGCCTTACCCTGCCGCCCGGCCCTCCCCAAGTGTGCCTGGTTGAGGTCAATATAAACAGCGCTCCAGGAAGCAATAGCCCCTGAAGTTGTGCCTGACTCCATATTCTCTGCCCCGTCAGCAGTCTCGGGGCTGTGCTGGTGGGAGGGAGTGAGGGGCCAGGGCTTTGTTGGTGGCCCAGTGTGAGTGGGGCTCTTCTGGCCTTTCTGCAGGAGTTGCCAGGCTGCCACCTGTAAAGAAGAGGATGTGTCACTCATAACTTCCGATGGAATTTCTCTCCGGACAGAGGTGAGGAAGGAAAAAAGCAGTGGGGGCCAGGACAGGAGGGGTATCTCAGGCAGGGCAATAGAAAGCTTCCAGAAGAGCGCCCAGGGCCAGGACCATCCTGGCTGACCTGCAGGCACCAAGTTGGCCTGCCTGCTGTGGCTGGTGTGGCTCCTGGGCCCTTCCTCTAGGCTTTCAAGCCCTTGTACATATTCAGCTGTTTTACCTGGGAAGGGTGGGAACAGTTCAGCAGCAGCTGGCCTGGGGCTCAGCTCACGTTTACTCACAGATGCCTCAGAATGGTCCCGAGCTTTGCAATGAGGACGCTCCTTGCATGGGGGGTGGGTTTCTGGCTGTATGGGAGGTGATTCCCCACCTCTGAGCAATTTCAGAATTGTTTACCACTGGAGCAAGTGCCCTGATAGGGTTTCCCTCTGTATAACTGGTGGGTTCAGGTTTTTTTTTTCTTTTATGGTTCAAGTTAGATTTGATTCCTCTTTTATGTATTTATAGATATAAGCATGGAAATAATTCATTCCTATAAATACATCTGTGTGAAGGGAAGAACTTTTTTCTGTTTTATTTTAAATTTTTTTTTAAAAAATTTTGAAATTTAATTGTATTTATTTTTTTATACAGCAGGTTATTATTAGTTATGTATTTTATGCTTATACATGTATACAGATCAATCCCAATCTCCTAACTCATCCCACCACCACCACCCCATGGCTTCCCACACTTGGTGTCTATACGTTTGTTCTCTACCTCTATGTCTCTATTTCTTCCCTGCAAACCAGTTCATCTGTACCATTTTTAAGGTTCCACATATATGCATTAATATACAATATTTGTTTTCCCTCTTTCTGACTTACTTCATTCTGTATGACAGTCTCTAGATCCATCGATGTCTCTACAAATGACCCAGTTTCATTCCTTTTTATGGCTGAGTAATATTCCATTTTATATATGTACCACATCTTTATCCATTCATCTGTCTGTGGGCATTTAGGTTACTTGCATTACCTGGCTATTGTAAATAGTGCTGCAATGAACATTGTGGTGAATGTGCCTTTTTGATTTATGGTTTTCTCTGGGTATATGCCCAGAAGTGGGATTGCTGGATCAGATGGTAATTCTATTTCTAGTTTTTTTAAGGAAACTCCATACTGTTCTCCATAGTGACTGTATCAATTTACATCCCCACCAATAGTGGAAGAGGGCTCCTTTTGTCCACACCCTCCCCAGAATTTGTTGTTTGTAGATTTTCTGATGATGCCGATTCTAACAGGTGTGAGGTGATACCTCATTGTAGTTTTGATTTGCATTTCTCTAATAATTAGTGCTGTTGAGCAGCTTTTCATGTGCGTCTTGGCCATCTCTGTGTCTTCTTTGAAGAAACGTCTCTTTAGATCTTCTGCCCATTTTTGTATTGGGTTGTTTGTTTTTTTAATATTAAGCTGCATGAGCTGTTTATATATATTGGAGATTAAACCTTTGTCCATTGATTCATTTGCAACGATTTTCGCCCATTCTGAGGGATGCCTTTTTCCATTCCCGTTTTTTTAACAAAAAAGGAAAGAAAGAAAAAGAAGCAGAACACTAATGTGCGTAAAATATGCCTTTTGAAATGGTCGTTTTGAAATATGGACGTCCTTTGAATTTTTTGGTTGATATGTGACCCCAGGATTTGTTTTCAGGGCAGGTGTCATTTACAGGCCTGCAATGATTTTGAATATCAACTGACCATTAGCGCTGGGATTAAAGCTGCTGTTGCGTGAAACGGCCACAAGGTGGCAGCAGTTCTCCCTTACCAAATCTGGTTACTAGAGCAACAGAGCCTCAATGGAAGTCGTGTTCTACATTGGAATTTAGAATGGAATGTGCCAGGAGAAAGCCCCTCAAGTTTGTCTCACTACTTCTTGTTCGTGTTTTTAATATTTTTTTTTTATTTTCTATTACAGCAAGTTTCATTACAATGTTTGGCTTGTTGTAGGTGTGGAAGATGTGGTTCTTTTACACATATACAGATGTCTGTTCTTCCTGGGATCCTTTTCCCATGTACGTTAGGATAGAATGTTGAGTAGTCTTCTCTTGGTATTCCGTAGATCTTTGGTGATTATATATGTCACCTGTGTTTGATTATATCTGTTAACCCCGAAATCGTAATGAAACCAATCCTCACACCTTTCCATTGGTGAACCATAAGTTTGTTTAATGAATCTGTGATTGCCCTTCTCCGTGGAAATATCTGCCCTGGTATCCATTTTTAGGTAATACCTATAAGTGATATGATACGATATGTGTCTTTCACTTTCTGACTTACTGCAAGTCACGTGATTACATCTAGACTCATCTACGGGGCTGCAAATGGCATTGTGTCCTTTTATTCCTTGGCTTCTATTCTGCCTTAAGGAGGTCCATTTTCAACAATGTGATTCCCTGATGGTTGTGGATTAGCTGACCTGGGCAGCCTTACCTTGCCGGCTCGCCCTCCCAAGGTGTGCCTGGTTGAGGTCAATATAAACAGCGCGCCAGGCAGCAATAGCCCCTGAAGTTGTGCCTGACTCCATATTCTCTGCCCCGTCAGCAGTCTCGGGGCTGTGCTGGTGGGAGGGAGTGAGGGGCCAAGGCTTTGTTGGTGGCCCGGTGTGAGTGGGGCTCTGCTGGCCTTTCTGCAGGAGTTGCCAGGCTGCCACCTGTAAAGAAGAGGATGTGTCACTCATAACTTCCGATGGAATTTCTCTCCGGACAGAGGTGAGGAAGGAAAAAAGCAGTGGGGGCCGGGACAGGAGGGGTATCTCAGGCAGGGCAATAGAAAGCTTCCAGAAGAGCGCCCGGGGCCAGGACCGTCCTGGCTGACCTGCAGGCACCAAGTTGGCCTGCGTGCTGTCGCTGGTGTGGCTCCATGGCCCTTCCTCTAGGCTTTCAAGCCCTTGTACATATTCAGGTGTTTTACCTGGGAAGGGTGGGAACAGTTCAGCAGCAGCTGGCCTGGGGCTCAGCTCACGTTTACGCACAGATGCCTCAGCACGGTCCCCCAGCTTTGCAATGAGGACGCTCCTTGCATAGGGGGTGGGTTGCTGGCTGTATGGGATGTGATTCCCCACCTCTGACCAATTTCAGAATTGTTTACCGCTAGAGCAAGTGCCCTGATAGGGTTTCCCTCTGTATAACTGGTGTGTTCAGGTTTTTTTTTTCTTTTATGGTTCAAGTTAGATTTGATTCCTCTTTTATGTATTTATAGATATAAGCATGGAAATAATTCATTCCTATAAATACATCTGTGTGAAGGGAAGAACTTTCTGTGTTTTATTTTAAATTTTTTTTTTAAATTTTGAAATTTAATTTTATTTATTTTTTTATACAGCAGGTTATTATTAGTTATGTATTTTATGCATATACATGTATAGAGGTGAATCCCAACCTCCCAACTCATCCCACAACCACCACCCCATGGCTTCCCACACTTGGTGTCCATACGTTTGTTCTCTACCTCTGTGTCTCTATTTCTTCCCTGCCAACCAGTTCATCTGTACCATTTTTTAGGTTCCACATATATGCATTAATATACAATATTTGTTTTCCCTCTTTCTGACTTACTTCATTCTGTATGACAGTCTCTAGATCCATCGATGTCTCTACAAATGACCCAGTTTCATTCCTTTTTATGGCTGAGTAATATTCCATTTTATATATGTACCACATCTTTATCCATTCATCTGTCTGTGGGCATTTAGGTTACTTGCATTACCTGGCTATTGTAAATAGTGCTGCAATGAACATTGTGGTGAATGTGCCTTTTTGATTTATGGTTTTCTCTGGGTATATGACCAGAAGTGGAATTGCTGGATCAGATGGTAATTCTATTTCTAGGTTTTTTTAAGGAAACTCCATACTGTTCTCCATAGTGACTGTATCAATTTACATCCCCACCAATAGTGGAAGAGGGCTCCTTTTGTCCACACCCTCCCCAGAATTTGTTGTTTGTAGATTTTCTGATGATGCCGATTCTAACAGGTGTGAGGTGATACCTCATTGTAGTTTTGATTTGCATTTCTCTAATAATTAGTGCTGTTGAGCAGCTTTTCATGTGCGTCTTGGCCATCTCTGTGTCTTCTTTGAAGAAACGTCTCTTTAGATCTTCTGCCCATTTTTGTATTGGGTTGTTTGTTTTTTTAATATTAAGCTGCATGAGCTGTTTATATATATATTGGAGATTAAACCTTTGTCCATTGATTCATTTCAACAATTTTCGCCCATTCTGAGGGATGCCTTTTTCCATTCCCGTTTTTTTAACAAAAAAGGAAAGAAAGAAAAAGAAGCAGAATACTAATGTGCGTAAAATATGCCTTTTGAAATGGTCGTTTTGAAATATGGACGTCCTTTGAATTTTTTGTTCAATATGTGACCCCAGGATTTGTTTTCAGGGCAGGTGTCATTTACAGGCCTGCAATGATTTTGAATATCAACTGACCATGAGCGCTGGGATTAAAGCTGCTGTTGCGTGAAACGGCCACAAGGTGGCAGCAGTTCTCCCTTACCAAATCTGGTTACTAGAGCAACAGAGCCTCAATGGAAGTCGTGTTCTACATTGGAATTTAGAATGGAATGTGCCAGGAGAAAGCCCCTCAAGTTTATCTCACTACTTCTTGTTCGTGTTTTTAATTTTTTTTTTTATTTTCTATTACAGCAAGTTTGATTACAATGTTTGGCTTGTTGTAGGTGTGGAAGATGTGGTTGTTTTACACATATACAGATGTATGTTCTTCCTGGGATCCTTTTCCCATGTACGTTAGGACAGAATGTTGAGTAGTCTTCTCTTGGTATTCCGTAGGTCTTTGGTGATTATATATGTCACCTGTGTTTGATTATGTCTTTTAACCCCGATATCGTAATGAAACCAATCCTCACACCTTTCCATTGGTGAACCATAAGTTTGTTTAATGAATCTGTGATTGCCCTTCTCCGTGGAAATATCTGCCCTGGTATCCATTTTTAGGTAACACCTATAAGTGATATGATACGATATGTGTCTTTCACTTTCTGACTTACTCCAAGTCACGTGATTACCTCTAGACTCATCTACGGGGCTGCAAATGGCATTGTGTCCTTTTTTTCCTTGGCTTCTATTCTGCCTTAGCGAGGTCCATTTTCAACAATGTGATTCCCTGAGGGTTGTGGATTAGCTGACCTGGGCAGCCTTACCCTGCCGCCCGGCCCTCCCCAAGTGTGCCTGGTTGAGGTCAATATAAACAGCGCTCCAGGAAGCAATAGCCCCTGAAGTTGTGCCTGACTCCATATTCTCTGCCCCGTCAGCAGTCTCGGGGCTGTGCTGGTGGGAGGGAGTGAGGGGCCAAGGCTTTGTTGGTGGCCCAGTGTGAGTGGGGCTCTTCTGGCCTTTCTGCAGGAGTTGCCAGGCTGCCACCTGTAAAGAAGAGGATGTGTCACTCATAACTTCCGATGGAATTTCTCTCCGGACAGATGTGAGGAAGGATAAAAGCAGTGGGGGCCGGGACAGGAGGGGTATCTCAGGCAGGGCAATAGAAAGCTTCCAGAAGAGCGCCCAGGGCCAGGACCATCCTGGCTGACCTGCAGGCACCAAGTTGGCCTGCCTGCAGTGGCTGGTGTGGCTCCTGGGCCCTTCCTCTAGGCTTTCAAGCCCTTGTACATATTCAGCTGTTTTACGTGGGAAGGGTGGGAACAGTTCAGCAGCAGCTGGCCTGGGGCTCAGCTCACGTTTACTCACAGATGCCTCAGAATGGTCCCGAGCTTTGCAATGAGGACGCTCCTTGCATGGGGGGTGGGTTTCTGGCTGTATGGGAGGTGATTCCCCACCTCTGAGCAATTTCAGAATTGTTTACCACTGGAGCAAGTGCCCTGATAGGGTTTCCCTCTGTATAACTGGTGGGTTCAGGTTTTTTTTTTCTTTTATGGTTCAAGTTAGATTTGATTCCTCTTTTATGTATTTATAGATATAAGCATGGAAATAATTCATTCCTATAAATACATCTTTGTGAAGCGAATAACTTTTTTCTGTTTTATTTTAAATTTTTTTTAAAAAAAATTTGTAATTTAATTGTATTTTTTTTTATACAGCAGGTTATTATTAGTTATGTATTTTATGCATATACATGTATAGAGGTGAATCCCAACCTCCCAACTCATCCCACAACCACCACCCCATGGCTTCCCACACTTGGTGTCCATACGTTTGTTCTCTACCTCTGTGTCTCTATTTCTTCCCTGCAAACCAGTTCATCTGTACCATTTTTTAGGTTCCACATATATGCATTAATATACAATATTTGTTTTCCCTCTTTCTGACTTACTTCATTCTGTATGACAGTCTCTAGATCCATCGATGTCTCTACAAATGACCCAATTTCATCCCTTTTTATGGCTGAGTAATATTCCATTTTATATATGTACCACATCTTTATCCATTCATCTGTCTGTGGGCATTTAGGTTGCTTGCTTTACCTGGCTATTGTAAATAGTGCTGCAATGAACATTGTGGTGAATGTGCCTTTTTGATTTATGGTTTTCTCTGGGTATATGACCAGAAGTGGAATTGCTGGATCAGATGGTAATTCTATTTCTAGGTTTTTTTAAGGAAACTCCATACTGTTCTCCATAGTGACTGTATCAATTTACATCCCCACCAATAGTGGAAGAGGGCTCCTTTTGTCCACACCCTCCCCAGAATTTGTTGTTTGTAGATTTTCTGATGATGCCGATTCTAACAGGTGTGAGGTGATACCTCATTGTAGTTTTGATTTGCATTTCTCTAATAATTAGTGCTGTTGAGCAGCTTTTCATGTGCGTCTTGGCCATCTCTGTGTCTTCTTTGAAGAAACGTCTCTTTAGATCTTCTGCCCATTTTTGTATTGGGTTGTTTGTTTTTTTAATATTAAGCTGCATGAGCTGTTTATATATATTGGAGATTAAACCTTTGTCCATTGATTCATTTCAACGATTTTCACCCATTCTGAGGGATGCCTTTTTCCATTCCCGTTTTTTTAACAAAAAAGGAAAGAAAGAAAAAGAAGCAGAACACTAATGTGCGTAAAATATGCCTTTTGAAATGGTCGTTTTGAAATATGGACGTCCTTTGAATTTTTTGTTCAATATGTGACCCCAGGATTTGTTTTCAGGGCAGGTGTCATTTACAGGCCTGCAATGATTTTGAATATCAACTGACCATTAGCGCTGGGATTAAAGCTGCTGTTGCGTGAAACGGCCACAAGGTGGCAGCAGTTCTCCCTTACCAAATCTGGTTACTAGAGCAACAGAGCCTCAATGGAAGTCGTGTTCTACATTGGAATTTAGAATGGAATGTGCCAGGAGAAAGCCCCTCAAGTTTGTCTCACTACTTCTTGTTCGTGTTTTTAATTTTTTTTTATTTTCTATTACAGCAAGTTTGATTACAATGTTTGGCTTGTAGGTGTGGAAGATGTGGTTGTTTTACACATATACAGATGTATGTTCTTCCTGGGATCCTTTTCCCATGTACGTTAGGACAGAATGTTGAGTAGTCTTCTCTTGGTATTCCGTAGGTCTTTGGTGATTATATATGTCACCTGTGTTTGATTATGTCTGTTAACCCCGATATCGTAATGAAACCAATCCTCACACCTTTCCATTGGTGAACCATAAGTTTGTTTAATGAATCTGTGATTGCCCTTCTCCGTGGAAATATCTGCCCTGGTATCCATTTTTAGGTAACACCTATAAGTGATATGATACGATATGTGTCTTTCACTTTCTGACTTACTGCAAGTCACGTGATTACCTCTAGACTCATCTACGGGGCTGCAAATGGCATTGTGTCCTTTTTTCCTTGGCTTCTATTGTGCCTTAGCGAGGTCCATTTTCAACAATGTGATTCCCTGAGGGTTGTGGATTAGCTGACCTGGGCAGCCTTACCTTGCCGGCTCGCCCTCCCAAGGTGTGCCTGTTTGGGGTCAATATAAACAGTGCGCCAGGCAGCAATAGCCCCTGAAGTTGTGCCTGACTCCATATTCTCTGCCCCGTCAGCAGTCTCGGGGCTGTGCTGGTGGGAGGGAGTGAGGGGCCAAGGCTTTGTTGGTGGCCCAGTGTGAGTGGGGCTCTGCTGGCCTTTCTGCAGGAGTTGCCAGGCTGCCACCTGTAAAGAAGAGGATGTGTCACTCATAACTTCCGATGGAATTTCTCTCCGGACAGAGGTGAGGAAGGATAAAAGCAGTGGGGTCCGGGACAGGAGGGGTATCTCAGGCAGGGCAATAGAAAGCTTCCAGAAGAGCGCCCGGGGCCAGGACCATCCTGGCTGACCTGCAGGCACCAAGTTGGCCTGCGTGCTGTGGCTGGTGTGGCTCCTGGGCCCTTCCTCTAGGCTTTCAAGCCCTTGTACATATTCAGGTGTTTTACCTCGGAAGGGTGGGAACAGTTCAGCAGCAGCTGGCCTGGGGCTCAGCTCACGTTTACTCACAGATGCCTCAGCACGGTCCCACAGCTTCGCAATGAGGACGCTCCTTGCATGGGGGGTGGGTTGCTGGCTGTATGGGATGTGATTCCCCACCTCTGACCAATTTCAGAATTGTTTACCGCTAGAGCAAGTGCCCTGATAGGGTTTCCCTCTGTATAACTGGTGTGTTCAGGTTTTTTTTTCTTTTATGGTTCAAGTTAGATTTGATTCCTCTTTTATGTATTTATAGATATAAGCATGGAAATAATTCATTCCTATAAATACATCTGTGTGAAGGGAAGAAATTTTCTCTGTTTTATTTTAAATTTTTTTTTTAAATTTTGAAATTTAATTTTATTTATTTTTTTATACAGCAGGTTATTATTAGTTATGTATTTTATGCATATACATGTATAGAGGTGAATCCCAACCTCCCAACTCATCCCACAACCACCACCCCATGGTTTCCCACACTTGGTGTCTATACGTTTGTTCTCTACCTCTCTGTCTCTATTTCTTCCCTGCCAACCAGTTCATCTGTACCATTTTTTAGGTTCCACATATATGCATTAATATACAATATTTGTTTTCCCTCTTTCTGACTTACTTCATTCTGTATGACAGTCTCTAGATCCATCGATGTCTCTACAAATGACCCAGTTTCATCCCTTTTTATGGCTGAGTAATATTCCATTTTATATATGTACCACATCTTTATCCATTCATCTGTCTGTGGGCATTTAGGTTACTTGCATTACCTGGCTATTGTAAATAGTGCTGCAATGAACATTGTGGTGAATGTGCCTTTTTGATTTATGGTTTTCTCTGGGTATATGCCCAGAAGTGGAATTGCTGGATCAGATGGTAATTCTATTTCTAGTTTTTTTAAGGAAACTCCATACTGTTCTCCATAGTGACTGTATCAATTTACATCCCCATCAGTAGTGCAAGAGGGCTCCTTTTGTCCACACACTCCCCAGAATTTGTTGTTTGTAGATTTTCTGATGATGCCGATTCTAACAGTTGTGAGGTGATACCTCATTGTAGTTTTGATTTGCATTTCTCTAATAATTAGTGCTGTTGAGCAGCTTTTCATGTGCGTCTTGGCCATCTCTGTGTCTTCTTTGCAGAAACGTCTCTTTAGATCTTCTGCCCATTTTTGTATTGGGTTGTTTTTTTTTTTAATATTAAGCTGCATGAGCTGTTTATATATATTGGAGATTAAACCTTTGTCCATTGATTCATTTGCAACGATTTTCGCCCATTCTGAGGGATGCCTTTTTCCATTCCCGTTTTTTTAACAAAAAAGGAAAGAAAGAAAAAGAAGCAGAACACTAATGTGCGTAAAATATGCCTTTTGAAATGGTCGTTTTGAAATATGGACGTCCTTTGAATTTTTTGGTCGATATGTGACCCCAGGATTTGTTTTCAGGGCAGGTGTCATTTACAGGCCTGCAATGATTTTGAATATCAACTGACCATTAGCGCTGGGATTAAAGCTGCTGTTGCGTGAAACGGCCACAAGGTGGCAGCAGTTCTCCCTTACCAAATCTGGTAACTAGAGCAACAGAGCCTCAATGGAAGTCGTGTTCTACATTGGAATTTAGAATGGAATGTGCCAGGAGAATGCCCCTCAAGTTTGTCTCACTACTTCTTGTTCGTGTTTTTAATTTTTTTTTTATTTTCTATTACAGCAAGTTTGATTACAATGTTTGGCTTGTTGTAGGTGTGGAAGATGTGGTTGTTTTACACATATACAGATGTCTGTTCTTCCTGGGATCCTTTTCCCATGTACATTAGGACAGAATGTTGAGTAGTCTTCTCTTGGTATTCCGTAGGTCTTTGGTGATTATATATGTCACCTGTGTTTGATTATGTCTGTTAACCCCGATATCGTAATGAAACCAATCCTCACACCTTTCCATTGGTGAACCATAAGTTTGTTTAATGAATCTGTGATTGCCGTTCTCCGTGGAAATATCTGCCCTGGTATCCATTTTTAGGTAACACCTATAAGTGATATGATACGATATGTGTCTTTCACTTTCTGACTTACTCCAAGTCACGTGATTACATCTAGACTCATCTACGGGGCTGCAAATGGCATTGTGTCCTTTTTTTCCTTGGCTTCTATTCTGCCTTAGCGAGGTCCATTTTCAACAATGTGATTCCCTGATGGTTGTGGATTAGCTGACCTGGGCAGCCTTACCCTGCCGGCCGGCCCTCCCCAGGTGTGCCTGGTTGAGGTCAATATAAACAGCGCTCCAGGAAGCAATAGCCCCTGAAGTTGTGCCTGACTCCATATTCTCTGCCCCATCAGCAGTCTCGGGGCTGTGCTGGTGGGAGGGAGTGAGGGGCCAAGGCTTTGTTGGTGGCCCAGTGTGAGTGGGGCTCTGCTGGCCTTTCTGCAGGAGTTGCCAGGCTGCCACCTGTAAAGAAGAGGATGTGTCACTCATAACTTCCGATGGAATATCTCTCCGGACAGAGGTGAGGAAGGATAAAAGCAGTGGGGGCTGGGACAGGAGGGGTATCTCAGGCAGGGCAATAGAAAGCTTCCAGAAGAGCGCCCGGGGCCAGTCCCATCCTGGCTGACCTGCAGGCACCAAGTTGGCCTGCATGCTGTGGCTTGTGTGGTTCCTGGGCCCTTCCTCTAGGCTTTCAAGCCCTTGTACATATTCAGGTGTTTTACCTGGGAAGGGTGGGAACAGTTCAGCAGCAGCTGGCCTGGGGCTCAGCTCACGTTTACTCACAGATGCCTCAGAATGGTCCCGAGCTTTGCAATGAGGACGCTCCTTGCATGGGGGGTGGGTTGCTGGCTGTATGGGAGGTGATTCCCCACCTATGACCAATTTCAGAATTGTTTACCGCTGGAGCAAGTGCCCTGATAGGGTTTCCCTCTGTATAACTGGTGGGTTCAGGTTTTTTTTTTCTTTTATGGTTCAAGTTAGATTTGATTCCTCTTTTATGTATTTATAGATATAAGCATGGAAATAATTCATTCCTATAAATACATCTGTGTGAAGGGAAGAACTTTTCTCTGTTTTATTTTAAATTTTTTTTTAAAAAAATTTTGAAATATAATTGTATTTATTTTTTTATACAGCAGGTTATAATTAGTTATGTATTTTATGCTTATACATGTATACAGGTCAATCCCAATCTCCCAACTCATCCCACCACCACCACCCCATGGCTGCCCACACTTGGTATCCATACGTTTGTTCTCTACCTCTATGTCTCTATTTCTTCCCTGCAAACCAGTTCATCTGTACCATTTTTTCGGTTCCACATATATGCATTAATATACAATATTTGTTTTCCTCTTTCTGACTTACTTCATTCTGTATGACAGTCTCTAGATCCAACGATGTCTCTACAAATGACCCAGTTTCATTCCTTTTTATGGCTGAGTAATATTCCATTTTATATATGTACCACATCTTTATCCATTCATCTGTCTGTGGGCATTTAGGTTACTTGCATTACCTGGCTATTGTAAATAGTGCTGCAATGAACATTGTGGTGAATGTGCCTTTTTCATTTATGGTTTTCTCTGGGTATATGCCCAGAAGTGGGATTGCTGGATCAGATGGTAATTCTATTTCTAGTTTTTTTAAGGAAACTCCATACTGTTCTCCATAGTGACTGTATCAATTTACATCCCCACCAATAGTGGAAGAGGGCTCCTTTTTCCACACCCTGCCCAGAATTTGTTGTTTGTAGATTTTCTGATGATGCCGATTCTAACAGGTGTGAGGTGATACCTCATTGTAGTTTTGATTTGCATTTCTCTAATAATTAGTGCTGTTGAGCAGCTTTTCATGTGCGTCTTGGCCATCTCTGTGTCTTCTTTGCAGAAACGTCTCTTTAGATCTTCTGCCCATTTTTGTATTGGGTTGTTTGTTTTTTTAATATTAAGCTGCATGAGCTGTTTATATATATTGGAGATTAAACCTTTGTCCATTGATTCATTTGCAACGATTTTCGCCCATTCTGAGGGATGCCTTTTTCCATTCCCGTTTTTTTAACAAAAAAGGAAAGAAAGAAAAAGAAGCAGAACACTAATGTGCGTAAAATATGCCTTTTGAAATGGTCGTTTTGAAATATGGACGTCCTTTGAATTTTTTGGTCGATATGTGACCCCAGGATTTGTTTTCAGGGCAGGTGTCATTTACAGGCCTGCAATGATTTTGAATATCAACTGACCATTAGCGCTGGGATTAAAGCTGCTGTTGCGTGAAACGGCCACAAGGTGGCAGCAGTTCTCCCTTACCAAATCTGGTAACTAGAGCAACAGAGCCTCAATGGAAGTCGTGTTCTACATTGGAATTTAGAATGGAATGTGCCAGGAGAATGCCCCTCAAGTTTGTCTCACTACTTCTTGTTCGTGTTTTTAATTTTTTTTTTATTTTCTATTACAGCAAGTTTGATTACAATGTTTGGCTTGTTGTAGGTGTGGAAGATGTGGTTCTTTTACACATATACAGATGTCTGTTCTTCCTGGGATCCTTTTCCCATGTACATTAGGACAGAATGTTGAGTAGTCTTCTCTTGGTATTCCGTAGGTCTTTGGTGATTATATATGTCACCTGTGTTTGATTATGTCTGTTAACCCCGAAATCGTAATGAAACCAATCCTCACACCTTTCCATTGGTGAACCATAAGTTTGTTTAATGAATCTGTGATTGCCCTTCTCCGTGGAAATATCTGCCCTGGTATCCATTTTTAGGTAACACCTATAAGTGATATGATACGATATGTGTCTTTCACTTTCTGACTTACTGCAAGTCACGTGATTACCTCTAGACTCATCTACGGGGCTGCAAATGGCATTGTGTCCTTTTTTTCCTTGGCTTCTATTCTGCCTTAGCGAGGTCCATTTTCAACAATGTGATTCCCTGAGGGTTGTGGATTAGCTGACCTTGGCAGCCTTACCTTGCCGGCTCGCCCTCCCAAGGTGTGCCTGGTTGGGGTCAATATAAACAGCGCGCCAGGCAGCAATAGCCCCTGAAGTGGTGCCTGACTCCATATTCTCTGCCCCGTCAGCAGTCTCGGGGCTGTGCTGGTGGGAGGGAGTGAGGGACCAAGGCTTTGTTGGTGGCCCAGTGTGAGTGGGGCTCTGCTGGCCTTTCTGCAGGAGTTGCCAGGCTGCCACCTGTAAAGAAGAGGATGTGTCACTCATAACTTCCGATGGAATTTCTCTCCGGACAGAGGTGAGGAAAGATAAAAGCAGTGGGGGCCGGGACAGGAGGGGTATCTCAGGCAGGGCAATAGAAAGCTTCCAGAAGAGCGCCCGGGGCCAGGACCATCCTGGCTGACCTGCAGGCACCAAGTTTGCCTGCGTGCTGTGGCTGGTGTGGCTCCTGGGCCCTTCCTCTAGGCTTTCAAGCCCTTGTACATATTCAGGTGTTTTACCTTGGAAGGGTGGGAACAGTTCAGCAGCAGCTGGCCTGGGGCTCATCTCACGTTTACTCACAGATGCCTCAGCACGGTCCCCCAGCTTTGCAATGAGGACGCTACTTGCATGGGGTGTGGGTTGCTGGCTGTATGGGATGTGATTCCCCACCTCTGACCAATTTCAGAATTGTTTACCGCTAGAGCAAGTGCCCTGATAGGGTTTCCCTCTGTATAACTGGTGTGTTCAGGTTTTTTTTTCTTTTATGGTTCAAGTTAGATTTGATTCCTCTTTTATGTATTTATAGATAGAAGCATGGAAATAATTCATTCCTATAAATACATCTGTGTGAAGGGAAGAACTTTTCTCTGTTTTATTTTAAATTTTTTTTTTTAATTTTGAAATTTAATTTTATTTATTTTTTTATACAGCAGGTTATTATTAGTTATGTATTTTATGCATATACATGTATAGAGGTGAATCCCAACCTCCCAACTCATCCCACAACCACCACCCCATGGCTTCCCACACTTGGTGTCTATACGTTTGTTCTCTACCTCTGTGTCTCTATTTCTTCCCTGCCAACCAGTTCATCTGTACCATTTTTTAGGTTCCACATATATGCATTAATATACAATATTTGTTTTCCCTCTTTCTGACTTACTTCATTCTGTATGACAGTCTCTAGATCCATCGATGTCTCTACAAATGACCCAGTTTCATCCCTTTTTATGGCTGAGTAATATTCCATTTTATATATGTACCACATCTTTATCCATTCATCTGTCTGTGGGCATTTAGGTTACTTGCATTACCTGGCTATTGTAAATAGTGCTGCAATGAACATTGTGGTGAATGTGCCTTTTTGATTTATGGTTTTCTCTGGGTATATGCCCAGAAGTGGGATTGCTGGATCAGATGGTAATTCTATTTCTAGTTTTTTTAAGGAAACTCCATACTGTTCTCCATAGTGACTGTATCAATTTACATCCCCATCAATAGTGGAAGAGGGCTCCTTTTTTCCACACACTCCCCAGAATTTGTTGTTTGTAGATTTTCTGATGATGCCGATTCTAACAGGTGTGAGGTGATACCTCATTGTAGTTTTGATTTGCATTTCTCTAATAATTAGTGCTGTTGAGCAGCTTTTCATGTGCGTCTTGGCCATCTCTGTGTCTTCTTTGAAGAAACGTCTCTTTAGATCTTCTGCCCATTTTTGTATTGGGTTTTTTTTTTTAATATTAAGCTGCATGAGCTGTTTATATATATATTGGAGATTAAACCTTTGTCCATTGATTCATTTGCAACGATTTTCACCCATTCTGAGGGATGCCTTTTTCCATTCCCGTTTTTTTAACAAAAAAGGAAAGAAAGAAAAAGAAGCAGAACACTAATGTGCGTAAAATATGCCTTTTGAAATGGTCGTTTTGAAATATGGACGTCCTTTGAATTTTTTGTTCAATATGTGACCCCAGGATTTGTTTTCAGGGTAGGTGTCATTTACAGGCCTGCAATGATTTTGAATATCAACTGACCATTAGCGCTGGGATTAAAGCTGCTGTTGCGTGAAACGGCCACAAGGTGGCAGCAGTTCTCCCTTACCAAATCTGGTTACTAGAGCAACAGAGCCTCAATGGAAGTCGTGTTCTAGATTGGAATTTAGAATGGAATGTGCCAGGAGAAAGCCCCTCAAGTTTGTCTCACTACTTCTTGTTCGTGTTTTTAATTTTTTTTTATTTTCTATTACAGCAAGTTTGATTACAATGTTTGGCTTGTTGTAGGTGTGGAAGATGTGGTTGTTTTACACATATACAGATGTCTGTTCTTCCTGGGATCCTTTTCCCATGTACGTTAGGACAGAATGTTGAGTAGTCTTCTCTTGGTATTCCGTAGGTCTTTGGTGATTATATATGTCACCTGTGTTTGATTATGTCTGTTAACCCCGATATCGTAATGAAACCAATCCTCACACCTTTCCATTGGTGAACCATAAGTTTGTTTAATGAATCTGTGATTTCCCTTCTCCGTGGAAATATCTGCCCTGGTATCCATTTTTAGGTAACACCTATAAGTGATATGATACGATATGTGTCTTTCACTTTCTGACTTACTCCAAGTCACGTGATTACCTCTAGACTCATCTACGGGGCTGCAAATGGCATTGTGTCCTTTTTTTCCTTGGCTTCTATTCTGCCTTAGCGAGGTCCATTTTCAACAATGTGATTCCCTGAGGGTTGTGGATTAGCTGACCTGGGCAGCCTTACCATGCCGGCCGGCCCTCCCCAGGTGTGCCTGGTTGAGGTCAATATAAACAGCGCTCCAGGAAGCAATAGCCCCTGAAGTTGTGGCTGACTCCATATTCTCTGCCCCGTCAGCAGTCTCGGGGCTGTGCTGGTGGGAGGGAGTGAGGGGCCAAGGCTTTGTTGGTGGCCCAGTGTGAGTGGGGCTCTGCTGGCCTTTCTGCAGGAGTTGCCAGGCTGCCACCTGTAAAGAAGAGGATGTGTCACTCATAACTTCCGATGGAATATCTCTCCGGACAGAGGTGAGGAAGGATAAAAGCAGTGGGGGCCGGGACAGGAGGGGTATCTCAGGCAGGGCAATAGAAAGCTTCCAGAAGAGCGCCCGGGGCCATTCCCATCCTGGCTGACCTGCAGGCACCAAGTTGGCCTGCGTGCTGTCGCTGGTGTGGCTCCAGGGCCCTTCCTCTAGGCTTTCAAGCCCTTGTACATATTCAGGTGTTTTACCTGGGAAGGGTGGGAACAGTTCAGCAGCAGCTGGCCTGGGGCTCAGCTCACGTTTACTCACAGATGCCTCAGCACGGTCCCCCAGCTTCACAATGAGGACGCTCCTTGCATGGGCTGTGGGTTGCTGGCTGTATGGGATGTGATTCCCCACCTCTGACCAATTTCAGACTTGTTTACCACTGGAGCAAGTGCCCTGATAGGGTTTCCCTCTGTATAACTGGTGGGTTCAGGTATTTTTTTTCTTTTATGGTTCAAGTTAGATTTTATTCCTCTTTTATGTATTTATAGATATAAGCATGGAAATAATTCATTCCTATAAATACATCTGTGTGAAGGGAAGAACTTTTTTCTGTTTTATTTAAATTTTCTTTTTTAATTTTGAAATATAATTGTATTTATTTTTTTATACAGTAGGTTATTATTAGTTATGTATTTTATGCATATACATGTATACAGGTCAATCCCAATCTCCCAACTCATCCCACCACCACCACCCCATGGCTTCCCACACTTGGTGTCCATACGTTTGTTCTCTACCTCTGTGTCTCTATTTCTTCCCTGCAAACCAGTTCATCTGTACCATTTTTTAGGTTCCACATATATGCATTAATATACAATATTTGTTTTCCTCTTTCTGACTTACTTCATTCTGTATGACAGTCTCATGATCCATCGATGCCTCTACAAATGACCCAGTTTCATTCCTTTTTATGGCTGAGTAATATTCCATTTTATATATGTACCACATCTTTATCCATTCATCTGTCTGTGGGCATTTAGGTTACTTGCATTACCTGGCTATTGTAAATAGTGCTGCAATGAACATTGTGGTGAATGTGCCTTTTTGATTTATGGTTTTCTCTGGGTATATGCCCAGAAGTGGGATTGCTGGATCAGATGGTAATTCTATTTCTAGTTTTCTTAAGGAAACTCCATACTGTTCTCCATAGTGACTGTATCAATTTACATCCCCACCAATAGTGGAAGACGGCTCCTTTTGTCCACACCCTGCCCAGAATTTGTTGTTTGTAGATTTTCTGATGATGCCGATTCTAACAGGTGTGAGGTGATACCTCATTGTAGTTTGATTTGCATTTCTCTAATAATTAGTGCTGTTGAGCAGCTTTTCATGTGCGTCTTGGCCGTCTCTGTGTCTTCTTTGAAGAAACGTCTCTTTAGATCTTCTGCCCATTTCTGTATTGGGTTGTTTGTTTTTAGAATATTAAGCTGCATGAGCTGTTTATATATATATTGGAGATTAAACCTTTGTCCATTGATTCATTTGCAACGATTTTCACCCATTCTGAGGGATGCCTTTTTCCATTCCCGTTTTTTTAACAAAAAAGGAAAGAAAGAAAAAGAAGCAGAACACTAATGTGCGTAAAATATGCCTTTTGAAATGGTCGTTTTGAAATATGGACGTCCTTTGAATTTTTTGGTCGATATGTGACCCCAGGATTTGTTTTCAGGGCAGGTGTCATTTACAGGCCTGCAATGATTTTGAATATCAACTGACCATGAGCGCTGGGATTAAAGCTGCTGTTGCGTGAAACGGCCACAAGGTGGCAGCAGTTCTCCCTTACAAAATCTGGTAACTAGAGCAACAGAGCCTCAATGGAAGTCGTGTTCTAGATTGGAATTTAGAATGGAATGTGCCAGGAGAAAGCCCCTCAAGTTTGTCTCACTACTTCTTGTTTGTGTTTTTAATTTTTTTTTTTATTTTCTGTTACAGCAAGTTTGATTACAATGTTTGGCTTGTTGTAGGTGTGGAAGATGTGGTTCTTTTACACATATACAGATATCTGTTCTTCCTGGGATCCTTTTCCCATGTACGTTAGGACAGAATGTTGAGTAGTTTTCTCTTGGTATTCCGTAGGTCTTTGGTGATTATATATGTCACCTGTGTTTGATTATGTCTGTTAACCCTGATATCGTAATGAAACCAATCCTCACACCTTTCCATTGGTGAACCATAAGTTTGTTTAATGAATCTGTGATTGCCCTTCTCCGTGGACATATCTGCCCTGGTATCCATTTTTAGGTAATACCTATAAGTGATATGATACGATATGTGTCTTTCACTTTCTGACTTACTCCAAGTCACGTGATTACCTCTAGACTCATCTACGGGGCTGCAAATGGCATTGTGTCCTTTTTTCCCTTGGCTTCTATTCTGCCTTAGCGAGGTCCATTTTCAACAATGTGATTCCCTGAGGGTTGTGGATTAGCTGACCTGGGCAGCCTTACCCTGCCGGCTGGCCCTCCCCAGGTGTGCCTGGTTGAGGTCAATATAAACAGCGCTCCAGGCAGCAATAGCCCCTGAAGTTGTGCCTGACTCCATATTCTCTGCCCCGTCAGCTGTCTCGGGGCTGTGCTGGTGGGAGGGAGTGAGGGGCCAAGGCTTTGTTGGTGGCCCGGTGTGAGTGGGGCTCTGCTGGCCTTTCTGCAGGAGTTGCCAGGCTGCCACCTGTAAAGAAGAGGATGTGTCACCCATACCTTCTGATGGAATTTCTCTCTGGACAGAGGTGAGGAAAGAAAAAAGCAGTGGGGGCCGGGACAGGAGGGGTATCTCAGGCAGGGCAATAGAAAGCTTCCAGAAGAGCGCACGGGGCCAGGACCATCCTGGCTGGCCTGCAGGCACCAAGTTGGCCTGCGTGCTGTCGCTGGTGTGGCTCCAGGGCCCTTCCTCTAGGCTTTCAAGCCCTTGTACATATTCAGGTGTTTTACCTGGGAAGGGTGGGAACAGTTCAGCAGCAGCTGGCCTGGGGCTCAGCTCACGTTTACTCACAGATGCCTCAGCACGGTCCCCCAGCTTCGCAATGAGGACGCTCCTTGCATGGGGTGTGGGTTGCTGGCTGTATGGGAGGTGATTCCCCACCTCTGACCAATTTCAGAATTGTTTACCGCTGGAGCAAGTGCCGTGATAGGGTTTCCCTCTGTATAACTGGTGGGTTCAGGTATTTTTTTTCTTTTATGGTTCAAGTTAGATTTTATTCCTCTTTTATGTATTTATAGATATAAGCATGGAAATAATTCATTCCTATAAATACATCTGTGTGAAGGGAAGAACTTTTTTCTGTTTTATTTTATTTTTTTTTAATTTTGAAATTTAATTGTATTTACCTTTTTATAGTGTAGGTTATTATTAGTTATGTATTTTATGCATATACATGTATACAAGTCAATCCCAATCTCCCAACTCATCCCACCACCACCACCCCATGGCTTCCCCCACTTGGGGTCCATACGTTTGTTCTCTACCTCTGTGTCTCTATTTCTTCCCTGCAAACCAGTTCATCTGTACCATTTTTTCGGTTCCACATATATGCATTAATATACAATATTTGTTTTCCTCTTTCTGACTTACTTCATTCTGTATGACAGTGTCTAGATCCATCGATGTCTCTACAAATGACCCAGTTTCATTCCTTTTTATGGCCGAGTAATATTCCATTTTATATATGTACCACATCTTTATCCATTCATCTGTCTGTGGGCATTTAGGTTACTTGCATTACCTGGCTATTGTAAATAGTGCTGCAATGAACATTGTGGTGAATGTGCCTTTTTGATTTATGGTTTTCTCTGGGTATATGCCCAGAAGTGGGATTGCTGGATCAGATGGTAATTCTATTTCTAGTTTTTTTAAGGAAACTCCATACTGTTCTCCATAGTGACTGTATCAATTTACGTCCCCTCCAATAGTGGAAGACGGCTCCTTTTGTCCACACCCTCCCCAGAATTTGTTGTTTGTAGATTTTCTGATGATGCCGATTCTAACAGGTGTGAGGTGATACCTCATTGTAGTTTGATTTGCATTTCTCTAATAATTAGTGCTGTTGAGCAGCTTTTCATGTGCGTCTTGGCCATCTCTGTGTCTTCTTTGAAGAAACGTCTCTTTAGATCTTCTGCCCATTTCTGTATTGGGTTGTTTGTTTTTAGAATATTAAGCTGCATGAGCTGTTTATATATATATTGGAGATTAAACCTTTGTCCATTGATTCATTTGCAATGATTTTCACCCATTCTGAGGGATGCCTTTTTCCATTCCCGTTTTTTTAACAAAAAAGGAACAAAAGAAAAAGAAGCAGAACACTAATGTGCGTAAAATATGCCTTTTGAAATGGTCGTTTTGAAATATGGACGTCCTTTGAATTTTTTGGTCGATATGTGACCCCAGGATTTGTTTTCAGGGCAGGTGTCATTTACATGCCTGCAATGATTTTGAATATCAACTGACCATTAGCGCTGGGATTAAAGCTGCTGTTGCGTGAAACGGCCACAAGGTGGCAGCAGTTCTCCCGTACCAAATCTGGTTACTAGAGCAACAGAGCCTCAATGGAAGTCGTGTTCTACATTGGAATTTAGAATGGAATGTGCCAGGAGAAAGCCCCTCAAGTTTGTCTCACTACTTCTTGTTTGTGTTTTTAATTTTTTTTTTTAATTTTCTGTTACAGCAAGTTTGATTACAATGTTTGGCTTGTTGTAGGTGTGGAAGATGTGGTTCTTTTACACATATACAGATGTCTGTTCTTCCTGGGATCCTTTTCCCATGTACGTTAGGACAGAATGTTGAGTAGTCTTCTCTTGGTATTCCGTAGGTCTTTGGTGATTATATATGTCACCTGTGTTTGATTATGTCTGTTAACCACGAAATCGTAATGAAACCAATCCTCACACCTTTCCATTGGTGAACCATAAGTTTGTTTAATGAATCTGTGATTGCCGTTCTCCGTGGAAATATCTGCCCTGGTATCCATTTTTAGGTAACACCTATAAGTGATATGATACGATATGTGTCTTTCACTTTCTGACTTACTCCAAGTCACGTGATTACCTCGACTCATCTACGGGGCTGCAAATGGCATTGTGTCCTTTTTTTCCTTGGCTTCTATTCTGCCTTAACGAGGTCTATTTTCAACAATGTGATTCCCTGAGGGTTGTGGATTAGCTGACCTGGGCAACCTTACCCTGCCGGCCGGCCCTCCCCAGGTGTGCCTGGTTGAGGTCAATATAAACAGCGCTCCAGGCAGCAATAGCATCTGAAGTTGTGCCTGACTCCATATTCTCTGCCCCGTCAGCAGTCTTGGGGCTGTGCTGGTGGGAGGGAGTGAGGGGCCAAGGCTTTGTTGGTGGCCCGGTGTGAGTGGGGCTCTGCTGGCCTTTCTGCAGGAGTTGCCAGGCTGCCACCTGTAAAGAAGAGGATGTGTCACCCATACCTTCCGATGGAATTTCTCTCCGGACAGAGGTGAGGAAAGAAAAAAGCAGTGGGGGCCGGGACAGGAGGGGTATCTCAGGCAGGACAATAGAAAGCTTCCAGAAGAGCGCACGGGGCCAGGACCATCCTGGCTGGCCTGCAGGCACCAAGTTGGCCTGCGTGCTGTCGCTGGTGTGGCTCCAGGGCCCTTCCTCTAGGCTTTCAAGCCCTTGTACATATTCAGGTGTTTTACCTGGGAAGGGTGGGAACAGTTCAGCAGCAGCTGGCCTGGGGCTCAGCTCACGTTTACTCACAGATGCCTCAGCACGGTCCCCCAGCTTCGCAATGAGGACGCTCCTTGCATGGGCTGTGGGTTGCTGGCTGTATGGGAGGTTGATTCCCCACCTCTGACCAATTTCAGACTTGTTTACCACTGGAGCAAGTGCCCTGATAGGGTTTCCCTCTGTATAACTGGTGGGTTCAGGTATTTTTTTTCTTTTATGGTTCAAGTTAGATTTTATTCCTCTTTTATGTATTTATAGATATAAGCATGGAAATAATTCATTCCTATAAATACATCTGTGTGAAGGGAAGAACTTTTTTCTGTTTTATTTAAAATTTTTTTTTAATTTTGAAATTTAATTGTATTTATTTTTTTATACAGTAGGTTATTATTAGTTATGTATTTTATGCATATACATGTATACAGGTCAATCCCAATCTCCCAACTCATCCCACCACCACCACCCCATGGCTTCCCCCACTTGGTGTCCATACGTTTGTTCTCTACCTCTGTGTCTCTATTTCTTCCCTGCAAACCAGTTCATCTGTACCATTTTTTCAGTTCCACATATATGCATTAATATACAATATTTGTTTTCCTCTTTCTGACTTACTTCATTCTGTATGACAGTCTCTAGATCCATCGATGCCTCTACAAATGACCCAGTTTCATTCCTTTTTATGGCTGAGTAATATTCCATTTTATATATGTACCACATCTTTATCCATTCATCTGTCTGTGGGCATTTAGGTTACTTGCATTACCTGGCTATTGTAAATAGTGCTGCAATGAACATTGTGGTGAATGTGCCTTTTTGATTTATGGTTTTCTCTGGGTATATGCCCAGAAGTGGGATTGCTGGATCAGATGGTAATTCTATTTCTAGTTTTCTTAAGGAAACTCCATACTGTTCTCCATAGTGACTGTATCAATTTACATCCCCACCAATAGTGGAAGACGGCTCCTTTTGTCCACACCCTCCCCAGAATTTGTTGTTTGTAGATTTTCTGATGATGCCGATTCTAACAGGTGTGAGGTGATACCTCATTGTAGTTTGATTTGCATTTCTCTAATAATTAGTGCTGTTGAGCAGCTTTTCATGTGCGTCTTGGCCGTCTCTGTGTCTTCTTTGAAGAAACGTCTCTGTAGATCTTCTGCCCATTTCTGTATTGGGTTGTTTGTTTTTTGAATATTAAGCAGCATGAGCTGTTTATATATATATTGGAGATTAAACCTTTGTCCATTGATTCATTTGCAACGATTTTCACCCATTCTGAGGGATGCCTTTTTCCATTCCCGTTTTTTTAACAAAAAAGGAACAAAAGAAAAAGAAGCAGAACACTAATGTGCGTAAAATATGCCTTTTGAAATGGTCGTTTTGAAATATGGACGTCCTTTGAATTTTTTGGTCGATATGTGACCCCAGGATTTGTTTTCAGGGCAGGTGTCATTTACAGGCCTGCAATGATTTTGAATATCAACTGACCATGAGCGCTGGGATTAAAGCTGCTGTTGCGTGAAACGGCCACAAGGTGGCAGCAGTTCTCCCTTACCAAATCTGGTAACTAGAGCAACAGAGCCTCAATGGAAGTCGTGTTCTAGATTGGAATTTAGAATGGAATGTGCCAGGAGAAAGCCCCTCAAGTTTGTCTCACTACTTCTTGTTTGTGTTTTTAATTTTTTTTTTTATTTTCTGTTACAGCAAGTTTGATTACAATGTTTGGCTTGTTGTAGGTGTGGAAGATGTGGTTCTTTTACACATATACAGATATCTGTTCTTCCTGGGATCCTTTTCCCATGTACGTTAGGACAGAATGTTGAGTAGTTTTCTCTTGGTATTCCGTAGGTCTTTGGTGATTATATATGTCACCTGTGTTTGATTATGTCTGTTAACCCTGATATCGTAATGAAACCAATCCTCACACCTTTCCATTGGTGAACCATAAGTTTGTTTAATGAATCTGTGATTGCCCTTCTCCGTGGACATATCTGCCCTGGTATCCATTTTTAGGTAATACCTATAAGTGATATGATACGATATGTGTCTTTCACTTTCTGACTTACTCCAAGTCACGTGATTACCTCTAGACTCATCTACGGGGCTGCAAATGGCATTGTGTCCTTTTTTCCCTTGGCTTCTATTCTGCCTTAGCGAGGTCCATTTTCAACAATGTGATTCCCTGAGGGTTGTGGATTAGCTGACCTGGGCAGCCTTACCCTGCCGGCCGGCCCTCCCCAGGTGTGCCTGGTTGAGGTCAATATAAACAGCGCTCCAGGCAGCAATAGCCCCTGAAGTTGTGCCTGACTCCATATTCTCTGCCCCGTCAGCTGTCTCGGGGCTGTGCTGGTGGGAGGGAGTGAGGGGCCAAGGCTTTGTTGGTGGCCCGGTGTGAGTGGGGCTCTGCTGGCCTTTCTGCAGGAGTTGCCAGGCTGCCACCTGTAAAGAAGAGGATGTGTCACCCATACCTTCCGATGGAATTTCTCTCTGGACAGAGGTGAGGAAAGAAAAAAGCAGTGGGGGCCGGGACAGGAGGGGTATCTCAGGCAGGGCAATAGAAAGTTTCCAGAAGAGCGCACGGGGCCAGGACCATCCTGGCTGGCCTGCAGGCACCAAGTTGTCCTGCGTGCTGTCGCTGGTGTGGCTCCAGGGCCCTTCCTCTAGGCTTTCAAGCCCTTGTACATATTCAGGTGTTTTACCTGGGAAGGGTGGGAACAGTTCAGCAGCAGCTGGCCTGGGGCTCAGCTCACGTTTACTCACAGATGCCTCAGCACGGTCCCCCAGCTTCGCAATGAGGACGCTCCTTGCATGGGGTGTGGGTTGCTGGCTGTATGGGAGGTGATTCCCCACCTCTGACCAATTTCAGAATTGTTTACCGCTGGAGCAAGTGCCCTGATAGGGTTTCCCTCTGTATAACTGGTGGGTTCAGGTATTTTTTTTCTTTTATGGTTCAAGTTAGATTTTATTCCTCTTTTATGTATTTATAGATATAAGCATGGAAATAATTCATTCCTATAAATACATCTGTGTGAAGGGAAGAACTTTTTTCTGTTTTATTTTATTTTTTTTTTAATTTTGAAATTTAATTGTATTTACCTTTTTATACTGTAGGTTATTATTAGTTATGTATTTTATGTATATACATGTATACAGGTCAATCCCAATCTCCCAACTCATCCCACCACCACCACCCCATGGCTTCCCCCACTTGGTGTCCATACGTTTGTTCTCTACCTCTGTGTCTCTATTTCTTCCCTGCAAACCAGTTCATCTGTACCATTTTTTCGGTTCCACATATATGCATTAATATACAATATTTGTTTTCCTCTTTCTGACTTACTTCATTCTGTATGACAGTGTCTAGATCCATCGATGTCTCTACAAATGACCCAGTTTGATTCCTTTTTATGGCCGAGTAATATTCCATTTTATATATGTACCACATCTTTATCCATTCATCTGTCTGTGGGCATTTAGGTTACTTGCATTACCTGGCTATTGTAAATAGTGCTGCAATGAAAATTGTGGTGAATGTGCCTTTTTGATTTATGGTTTTCTCTGGGTATATGCCCAGAAGTGGGATTGCTGGATCAGATGGTAATTCTATTTGTAGTTTTTTTAAGGAAACTCCATACTGTTCTCCATAGTGACTGTATCAATTTACGTCCCCTCCAATAGTGGAAGACGGCTCCTTTTGTCCACACCCTCCCCAGAATTTGTTGTTTGTAGATTTTCTGATGATGCCGATTCTAACAGGTGTGAGGTGATACCTCATTGTAGTTTGATTTGCATTTCTCTAATAATTAGTGCTGTTGAGCAGCTTTTCATGTGCGTCTTGGCCATCTCTGTGCCTTCTTTGAAGAAACGTCTCTTTAGATCTTCTGCCCATTTCTGTATTGGGTTGTTTGTTTTTTGAATATTAAGCTGCATGAGCTGTTTATATATATATTGGAGATTAAACCTTTGTCCATTGATTCATTTGCAATGATTTTCACCCATTCTGAGGGATGCCTTTTTCCATTCCCGTTTTTTTAACAAAAAAGGAACAAAAGAAAAAGAAGCAGAACACTAATGTGCGTAAAATATGCCTTTTGAAATGGTCGTTTTGAAATATGGACGTCCTTTGAATTTTTTGGTCGATATGTGACCCCAGGATTTGTTTTCAGGGCAGGTGTCATTTACATGCCTGCAATGATTTTGAATATCAACTGACCATTAGCGCTGGGATTAAAGCTGCAGTTGCGTGAAACGGCCACAAGGTGGCAGCAGTTCTCCCGTACCAAATCTGGTTACTAGAGCAACAGAGCCTCAATGGAAGTCGTGTTCTACATTGGAATTTAGAATGGAATGTGCCAGGAGAAAGCCCCTCAAGTTTGTCTCACTACTTCTTGTTTGTGTTTTTAATTTTTTTTTTTTAATTTTCTGTTACAGCAAGTTTGATTACAATGTTTGGCTTGTTGTAGGTGTGGAAGATGTGGTTCTTTTACACATATACAGATGTCTGTTCTTCCTGGGATCCTTTTCCCATGTACGTTAGGACAGAATGTTGAGTAGTCTTCTCTTGGTATTCCGTAGGTCTTTGGTGATTATATATGTCACCTGTGTTTGATTATGTCTGTTAACCACGAAATCGTAATGAGACCAATCCTCACACCTTTCCATTGGTGAACCATAAGTTTGTTTAATGAATCTGTGATTGCCGTTCTCCGTGGAAATATCTGCCCTGGTATCCATTTTTAGGTAACACCTATAAGTGATATGATACGATATGTGTCTTTCACTTTCTGACTTACTCCAAGTCACGTGATTACCTCGACTCATCTACGGGGCTGCAAATGGCATTGTGTCCTTTTTTTCCTTGGCTTCTATTCTGCCTTAACGAGGTCTATTTTCAACAATGTGATTCCCTGAGGGTTGTGGATTAGCTGACCTGGGCAGCCTTACCCTGCCGGCCGGCCCTCCTCAGGTGTGCCTGGTTGAGGTCAATATAAACAGCCCTCCAGGCAGCAATAGCATCTGAAGTTGTGCCTGACTCCATATTCTCTGCCCCGTCAGCAGTCTTGGGGCTGTGCTGGTGGGAGGGAGTGAGGGGCCAAGGCTTTGTTGGTGGCCCGGTGTGAGTGGGGCTCTGCTGGCCTTTCTGCAGGAGTTGCCAGGCTGCCACCTGTAAAGA
The DNA here is from genome assembly GCF_025265405.1 of Mesoplodon densirostris. Classification (NCBI taxonomy): domain Eukaryota; kingdom Metazoa; phylum Chordata; class Mammalia; order Artiodactyla; family Ziphiidae; genus Mesoplodon; species Mesoplodon densirostris. The sequence goes on along the minus strand of NC_082673.1, from coordinate 37,161,392 downwards.
AGAGGATGTGTCACCCATACCTTCCGATGGAATTTCTCTCCGGACAGAGGTGAGGAAAGAAAAAAGCAGTGGGGGCCGGGACAGGAGGGGTATCTCAGGCAGGACAATAGAAAGCTTCCAGAAGAGCGCACGGGGCCAGGACCATCCTGGCTGGCCTGCAGGCACCAAGTTGGCCTGCGTGCTGTCGCTGGTGTGGCTCCAGGGCCCTTCCTCTAGGCTTTCAAGCCCTTGTACATATTCAGGTGTTTTACTTGGGAAGGGTGGGAACAGTTCAGCAGCAGCTGGCCTGGGGCTCAGCTCACGTTTACTCACAGATGCCTCAGCACGGTCCCCCAGCTTCGCAATGAGGACGCTCCTTGCATGGGCTGTGGGTTGCTGGCTGTATGGGATGTGATTCCCCACCTCTGACCAATTTCAGACTTGTTTACCACTGGAGCAAGTGCCCTGATAGGGTTTCCCTCTGTATAACTGGTGGGTTCAGGTATTTTTTTTCTTTTATGGTTCAAGTTAGATTTTATTCCTCTTTTATGTATTTATAGATATAAGCATGGAAATAATTCATTCCTATAAATACATCTGTGTGAAGGGAAGAACTTTTTTCTGTTTTATTTAAAATTTTTTTTTAATTTTGAAATTTAATTGTATTTATTTTTTTATACAGTAGGTTATTATTAGTTATGTATTTTATGCATATACATGTATACAGGTCAATCCCAATCTCCCAACTCATCCCACCACCACCACCCCATGGCTTCCCCCACTTGGTGTCCATACGTTTGTTCTCTACCTCTGTGTCTCTATTTCTTCCCTGCAAACCAGTTCATCTGTACCATTTTTTCAGTTCCACATATATGCATTAATATACAATATTTGATTTCCTCTTTCTGACTTACTTCATTCTGTATGACAGTCTCTAGATCCATCGATGCCTCTACAAATGACCCAGTTTCATTCCTTTTTATGGCTGAGTAATATTCCATTTTATATATGTACCACATCTTTATCCATTCATCTGTCTGTGGGCATTTAGGTTACTTGCATTACCTGGCTATTGTAAATAGTGCTGCAATGAACATTGTGGTGAATGTGCCTTTTTGATTTATGGTTTTCTCTGGGTATATGCCCAGAAGTGGGATTGCTGGATCAGATGGTAATTCTATTTCTAGTTTTCTTAAGGAAACTCCATACTGTTCTCCATAGTGACTGTATCAATTTACATCCCCACCAATAGTGGAAGACGGCTCCTTTTGTCCACACCCTCCCCAGAATTTGTTGTTTGTAGATTTTCTGATGATGCCGATTCTAACAGGTGTGAGGTGATACCTCATTGTAGTTTGATTTGCATTTCTCTAATAATTAGTGCTGTTGAGCAGCTTTTCATGTGCGTCTTGGCCGTCTCTGTGTCTTCTTTGAAGAAACGTCTCTTTAGATCTTCTGCCCATTTCTGTATTGGGTTGTTTGTTTTTAGAATATTAAGCTGCATGAGCTGTTTATATATATATTGGAGATTAAACCTATGTCCATTGATTCATTTGCAACGATTTTCACCCATTCTGAGGGATGCCTTTTTCCATTCCCGTTTTTTTAACAAAAAAGGAACAAAAGAAAAAGAAACAGAACACTAATGTGCGTAAAATATGCCTTTTGAAATGGTCGTTTTGAAATATGGACGTCCTTTGAATTTTTTGGTCGATATGTGACCCCAGGATTTGTTTTCAGGGCAGGTGTCATTTACAGGCCTGCAATGATTTTGAATATCAACTGACCATTAGCGCTGGGATTAAAGCTGCTGTTGCGTGAAACGGCCACAAGGTGGCAGCAGTTCTCCCTTACCAAATCTGGTAACTAGAGAAACAGAGCCTCAATGGAAGTCGTGTTCTAGATTGGAATTTAGAATGGAATGTGCCAGGAGAAAGCCCCTCAAGTTTGTCTCACTACTTCTTGTTTGTGTTTTTAATTTTTTTTTTTATTATTTTCTGTTACAGCAAGTTTGATTACAATGTTTGGCTTGTTGTAGGTGTGGAAGATGTGGTTCTTTTACACATATACAGATATCTGTTCTTCCTGGGATCCTTTTCCCATGTACGTTAGGACAGAATGTTGAGTAGTTTTCTCTTGGTATTCCGTAGGTCTTTGGTGATTATATATGTCACCTGTGTTTCATTATGTCTGTTAACCCTGATATCGTAATGAAACCAATCCTCACACCTTTCCATTGGTGAACCATAAGTTTGTTTAATGAATCTGTGATTGCCCTTCTCCGTGGACATATCTGCCCTGGTATCCATTTTTAGGTAATACCTATAAGTGATATGATACGATATGTGTCTTTCACTTTCTGACTTACTCCAAGTCACGTGATTACCTCTAGACTCATCTACGGGGCTGCAAATGGCATTGTGTCCTTTTTTCCCTTGGCTTCTATTCTGCCTTAGCGAGTTCCATTTTCAACAATGTGATTCCCTGAGGGTTGTGGATTAGCTGACCTGGCCAGCCTTACCCTGCCAGCCGGCCCTCCCCAGGTGTGCCTGGTTGAGGTCAATATAAACAGCGCTCCAGGCAGCAATAGCCCCTGAAGTTGTGTCTGACTCCATATTTTCTGCCCCGTCAGCAGTCTCGGGGCTGTGCTGGTGGGAGGGAGTGAGGGGCCAAGGATTTGTTGGTGGCCCGGTGTGAGTGGGGCTCTGCTGGCCTTTCTGCAGGAGTTGCCAGGCTGCCACCTGTAAAGAAGAGGATGTGTCACCCATACCTTCCGATGGAATTTCTCTCTGGACAGAGGTGAGGAAAGAAAAAAGCAGTGGGGGCCGGGACAGGAGGGGTATCTCAGGCAGGGCAATAGAAAGCTTCTAGAAGAGCGCACGGGGCCAGGACAATCCTGGCTGGCCTGCAGGCACCAAGTTGGCCTGCGTGCTGTCGCTGGTGTGGCTCCAGGGCCCTTCCTCTAGGCTTTCAAGCCCTTGTACATATTCAGGTGTTTTACCTGGGAAGGGTGGGAACAGTTCAGCAGCAGCTGGCCTGGGGCTCAGCTCACGTTTACTCACAGATGCCTCAGCACGGTCCCCCAGCTTCGCAATGAGGACGCTCCTTGCATGGGGTGTGGGTTGCTGGCTGTATGGGAGGTGATTCCCCACCTCTGACCAATTTCAGAATTGTTTACCGCTGGAGCAAGTGCCCTGATAGGGTTTCCCTCTGTATAACTGGTAGGTTCAGGTATTTTTTTTCTTTTATGGTTCAAGTTAGATTTTATTCCTCTTTTATGTATTTATAGATATAAGCATGGAAATAATTCATTCCTATAAATACATCTGTGTGAAGGGAAGAACTTTTTTCTGTTTTATTTTATTTTTTTTTAGTTTTGAAATTTAATTGTATTTACCTTTATATACTGTAGGTTATTATTAGTTATGTATTTTATGCATATACATGTATACAGGTCAATCCCAATCTCCCAACTCATCCCACCACCACCACCCCATGGCTTCCCCCACTTGGTGTCCATACGTTTGTTCTCTACCTCTGTGTCTCTATTTCTTCCCTGCAAACCAGTTCATCTGTACCATGTTTTCGGTTCCACATATATGCATTAATATACAATATTTGTTTTCCTCTTTCTGACTTACTTCATTCTGTATGACAGTGTCTAGATCCATCGATGTCTCTACAAATGACCCAGTTTCATTCCTTTTTATGGCCGAGTAATATTCCATTTTATATATGTACCACATCTTTATCCATTCATCTGTCTGTGGGCATTTAGGTTACTTGCATTACCTGGCTATTGTAAATAGTGCTGCAATGAACATTGTGGTGAATGTGCCTTTTTGATTTATGGTTTTCTCTGGGTATATGCCCAGAAGTGGGATTGCTGGATCAGATGGTAATTCTATTTGTAGTTTTTTTAAGGAAACTCCATACTGTTCTCCATAGTGACTGTATCAATTTACGTCCCCTCCAATAGTGGAAGACGGCTCCTTTTGTCCACACCCTCCCCAGAATTTGTTGTTTGTAGATTTTCTGATGATGCCGATTCTAACAGGTGTGAGGTGATACCTCATTGTAGTTTGATTTGCATTTCTCTAATAATTAGTGCTGTTGAGCAGCTTTTCATGTGCGTCTTGGCCATCTCTGTGTCTTCTTTGAAGAAACGTCTCTTTAGATCTTCTGCCCATTTCTGTATTGGGTTGTTTTTTTTTGAATATTAAGCTGCATGAGCTGTTTATATATATATTGGAGATTAAACCTTTGTCCATTGATTCATTTGCAATGATTTTCACCCATTCTGAGGGATGCCTTTTTCCATTCCCGTTTTTTTAACAAAAAAGGAAAGAAAGAAAAAGAAGCAGAACACTAATGTGCGTAAAATATGCCTTTTGAAATGGTCGTTTTGAAATATGGACGTCCTTTGAATTTTTTGGTCGATATGTGACCCCAGGATTTGTTTTCAGGGCAGGTGTCATTTACAGGCCTGCAATGATTTTGAATATCAACTGACCATTAGCACTGGGATTAAAGCTGCTGTTGCGTGAAACGGCCACAAGGTGGCAGCAGTTCTCCCTTACCAAATCTGGTAACTAGAGCAACAGAGCCTCAATGGAAGTCGTGTTCTAGATTGGAATTTAGAATGGAATGTGCCAGGAGAAAGCCCCTCAAGTTTGTCTCACTACTTCTTGTTTGTGTTTTTAATTTTTTTTTTAAATTTTCTGTTACAGCAAGTTTGATTACAATGTTTGGCTTGTTGTAGGTGTGGAAGATATGGTTCTTTTACACATATACAGATGTCTGTTCTTCCTGGGATCCTTTTCCCATGTACGTTAGGACAGAATGTTGAGTAGTCTTCTCTTGGTATTCCGTAGGTCTTTGGTGATTATATATGTCACCTGTGTTTGATTATGTCTGTTAACCACGAAATCGTAATGAGACCAATCCTCACACCTTTCCATTGGTGAACCATAAGTTTGTTTAATGAATCTGTGATTGCCGTTCTCCGTGGAAATATCTGCCCTGGTATCCATTTTTAGGTAACACCTATAAGTGATATGATACGATATGTGTCTTTCACTTTCTGACTTACTCCAAGTCACGTGATTACCTCGACTCATCTACGGGGCTGCAAATGGCATTGTGTCCTTTTTTTCCTTGGCTTCTATTCTGCCTTAACGAGGTCTATTTTCAACAATGTGATTCCCTGAGGGTTGTGGATTAGCTGACCTGGGCAACCTTACCCTGCCGGCCGGCCCTCCTCAGGTGTGCCTGGTTGAGGTCAATATAAACAGCGCTCCAGGCAGCAATAGCATCTGAAGTTGTGCCTGACTCCATATTCTCTGCCCCGTCAGCAGTCTTGGGGCTGTGCTGGTGGGAGGGAGTGAGGGGCCAAGGCTTTGTTGGTGGCCCGGTGTGAGTGGGGCTCTGCTGGCCTTTCTGCAAGAGTTGCCAGGCTGCCACCTGTAAAGAAGAGGATGTGTCACCCATACCTTCCGATGGAATTTCTCTCCGGACAGAGGTGAGGAAAGAAAAAAGCAGTGGGGGCCGGGACAGGAGGGGTATCTCAGGCAGGACAATAGAAAGCTTCCAGAAGAGCGCACGGGGCCAGGACCATCCTGGCTGGCCTGCAGGCACCAAGTTGGCCTGCGTGCTGTCGCTGGTGTGGCTCCAGGGCCCTTCCTCTAGGCTTTCAAGCCCTTGTACATATTCAGGTGTTTTACCTGGGAAGGGTGGGAACAGTTCAGCAGCAGCTGGCCTGGGGCTCAGCTCACGTTTACTCACAGATGCCTCAGCACGGTCCCCCAGCTTCGCAATGAGGACGCTCCTTGCATGGGCTGTGGGTTGCTGGCTGTATGGGATGTGATTCCCCACCTCTGACCAATTTCAGACTTGTTTACCACTGGAGCAAGTGCCCTGATAGGGTTTCCCTCTGTATAACTGGTGGGTTCAGGTATTTTTTTTCTTTTATGGTTCAAGTTAGATTTTATTCCTCTTTTATGTATTTATAGATATAAGCATGGAAATAATTCATTCCTATAAATACATCTGTGTGAAGGGAAGAACTTTTTTCTGTTTTATTTAAAATTTTTTTTTAATTTTGAAATTTAATTGTATTTATTTTTTTATACAGTAGGTTATTATTAGTTATGTATTTTATGCATATACATGTATACAGGTCAATCCCAATCTCCCAACTCATCCCACCACCACCACCCCATGGCTTCCCCCACTTGGTGTCCATACGTTTGTTCTCTACCTCTGTGTCTCTATTTCTTCCCTGCAAACCAGTTCATCTGTACCATTTTTTCAGTTCCACATATATGCATTAATATACAATATTTGATTTCCTCTTTCTGACTTACTTCATTCTGTATGACAGTCTCTAGATCCATCGATGCCTCTACAAATGACCCAGTTTCATTCCTTTTTATGGCTGAGTAATATTCCATTTTATATATGTACCACATCTTTATCCATTCATCTGTCTGTGGGCATTTAGGTTACTTGCATTACCTGGCTATTGTAAATAGTGCTGCAATGAACATTGTGGTGAATGTGCCTTTTTGATTTATGGTTTTCTCTGGGTATATGCCCAGAAGTGGGATTGCTGGATCAGATGGTAATTCTATTTCTAGTTTTCTTAAGGAAACTCCATACTGTTCTCCATAGTGACTGTATCAATTTACATCCCCACCAATAGTGGAAGACGGCTCCTTTTGTCCACACCCTCCCCAGAATTTGTTGTTTGTAGATTTTCTGATGATGCCGATTCTAACAGGTGTGAGGTGATACCTCATTGTAGTTTGATTTGCATTTCTCTAATAATTAGTGCTGTTGAGCAGCTTTTCATGTGCGTCTTGGCCGTCTCTGTGTCTTCTTTGAAGAAACGTCTCTTTAGATCTTCTGCCCATTTCTGTATTGGGTTGTTTGTTTTTAGAATATTAAGCTGCATGAGCTGTTTATATATATATTGGAGATTAAACCTTTGTCCATTGATTCATTTGCAACGATTTTCACCCATTCTGAGGGATGCCTTTTTCCATTCCCGTTTTTTTAACAAAAAAGGAACAAAAGAAAAAGAAACAGAACACTAATGTGCGTAAAATATGCCTTTTGAAATGGTCGTTTTGAAATATGGACGTCCTTTGAATTTTTTGGTCGATATGTGACCCCAGGATTTGTTTTCAGGGCAGGTGTCATTTACAGGCCTGCAATGATTTTGAATATCAACTGACCATGAGCGCTGGGATTAAAGCTGCTGTTGCGTGAAACGGCCACAAGGTGGCAGCAGTTCTCCCTTACCAAATCTGGTAACTAGAGAAACAGAGCCTCAATGGAAGTCGTGTTCTAGATTGGAATTTAGAATGGAATGTGCCAGGAGAAAGCCCCTCAAGTTTGTCTCACTACTTCTTGTTTGTGTTTTTAATTTTTTTTTTTTATTTTCTGTTACAGCAAGTTTGATTACAATGTTTGGCTTGTTGTAGGTGTGGAAGATGTGGTTCTTTTACACATATACAGATATCTGTTCTTCCTGGGATCCTTTTCCCATGTACGTTAGGACAGAATGTTGAGTAGTTTTCTCTTGGTATTCCGTAGGTCTTTGGTGATTATATATGTCACCTGTGTTTGATTATGTCTGTTAACCCTGATATCGTAATGAAACCAATCCTCACACCTTTCCATTGGTGAACCATAAGTTTGTTTAATGAATCTTTGATTGCCCTTCTCCGTGGACATATCTGCCCTGGTATCCATTTTTAGGTAATACCTATAAGTGATATGATACGATATGTGTCTTTCACTTTCTGACTTACTCCAAGTCACGTGATTACCTCTAGACTCATCTACGGGGCTGCAAATGGCATTGTGTCCTTTTTTCCCTTGGCTTCTATTCTGCCTTAGCGAGTTCCATTTTCAACAATGTGATTCCCTGAGGGTTGTGGATTAGCTGACCTGGCCAGCCTTACCCTGCCAGCCGGCCCTCCCCAGGTGTGCCTGGTTGAGGTCAATATAAACAGCGCTCCAGGCAGCAATAGCCCCTGAAGTTGTGTCTGACTCCATATTTTCTGCCCCGTCAGCAGTCTCGGGGCTGTGCTGGTGGGAGGGAGTGAGGGGCCAAAGATTTGTTGGTGGCCCGGTGTGAGTGGGGCTCTGCTGGCCTTTCTGCAGGAGTTGCCAGGCTGCCACCTGTAAAGAAGAGGATGTGTCACCCATACCTTCCGATGGAATTTCTCTCTGGACAGAGGTGAGGAAAGAAAAAAGCAGTGGGGGCCGGGACAGGAGGGGTATCTCAGGCAGGGCAATAGAAAGCTTCTAGAAGAGCGCACGGGGCCAGGACAATCCTGGCTGGCCTGCAGGCACCAAGTTGGCCTGCGTGCTGTCGCTGGTGTGGCTCCAGGGCCCTTCCTCTAGGCTTTCAAGCCCTTGTACATATTCAGGTGTTTTACCTGGGAAGGGTGGGAACAGTTCAGCAGCAGCTGGCCTGGGGCTCAGCTCACGTTTACTCACAGATGCCTCAGCACGGTCCCCCAGCTTCGCAATGAGGACGCTCCTTGCATGGGGTGTGGGTTGCTGGCTGTATGGGAGGTGATTCCCCACCTCTGACCAATTTCAGAATTGTTTACCGCTGGAGCAAGTGCCCTGATAGGGTTTCCCTCTGTATAACTGGTAGGTTCAGGTATTTTTTTTCTTTTATGGTTCAAGTTAGATTTTATTCCTCTTTTATGTATTTATAGATATAAGCATGGAAATAATTCATTCCTATAAATACATCTGTGTGAAGGGAAGAACTTTTTTCTGTTTTATTTTATTTTTTTTTAGTTTTGAAATTTAATTGTATTTACCTTTATATACTGTAGGTTATTATTAGTTATGTATTTTATGCATATACATGTATACAGGTCAATCCCAATCTCCCAACTCATCCCACCACCACCACCCCATGGCTTCCCCCACTTGGTGTCCATACGTTTGTTCTCTACCTCTGTGTCTCTATTTCTTCCCTGCAAACCAGTTCATCTGTACCATGTTTTCGGTTCCACATATATGCATTAATATACAATATTTGTTTTCCTCTTTCTGACTTACTTCATTCTGTATGACAGTGTCTAGATCCATCGATGTCTCTACAAATGACCCAGTTTCATTCCTTTTTATGGCCGAGTAATATTCCATTTTATATATGTACCACATCTTTATCCATTCATCTGTCTGTGGGCATTTAGGTTACTTGCATTACCTGGCTATTGTAAATAGTGCTGCAATGAACATTGTGGTGAATGTGCCTTTTTGATTTATGGTTTTCTCTGGGTATATGCCCAGAAGTGGGATTGCTGGATCAGATGGTAATTCTATTTCTAGTTTTTTTAAGGAAACTCCATACTGTTCTCCATAGTGACTGTATCAATTTACGTCCCCTCCAATAGTGGAAGACGGCTCCTTTTGTCCACACCCTCCCCAGAATTTGTTGTTTGTAGATTTTCTGATGATGCCGATTCTAACAGGTGTGAGGTGATACCTCATTGTAGTTTGATTTGCATTTCTCTAATAATTAGTGCTGTTGAGCAGCTTTTCATGTGCGTCTTGGCCATCTCTGTGTCTTCTTTGAAGAAACGTCTCTTTAGATCTTCTGCCCATTTCTGTATTGGGTTGTTTTTTTTTGAATATTAAGCTGCATGAGCTGTTTATATATATATTGGAGATTAAACCTTTGTCCATTGATTCATTTGCAATGATTTTCACCCATTCTGAGGGATGCCTTTTTCCATTCCCGTTTTTTTAACAAAAAAGGAAAGAAAGAAAAAGAAGCAGAACACTAATGTGCGTAAAATATGCCTTTTGAAATGGTCGTTTTGAAATATGGACGTCCTTTGAATTTTTTGGTCGATATGTGACCCCAGGATTTGTTTTCAGGGCAGGTGTCATTTACAGGCCTGCAATGATTTTGAATATCAACTGACCATTAGCGCTGGGATTAAAGCTGCTGTTGCGTGAAACGGCCACAAGGTGGCAGCAGTTCTCCCTTACCAAATCTGGTAACTAGAGCAACAGAGCCTCAATGGAAGTCGTGTTCTAGATTGGAATTTAGAATGGAATGTGCCAGGAGAAAGCCCCTCAAGTTTGTCTCACTACTTCTTGTTTGTGTTTTTAATTTTTTTTTTAAATTTTCTGTTACAGCAAGTTTGATTACAATGTTTGGCTTGTTGTAGGTGTGGAAGATGTGGTTCTTTTACACATATACAGATGTCTGTTCTTCCTGGGATCCTTTTCCCATGTACGTTAGGACAGAATGTTGAGTAGTCTTCTCTTGGTATTCCGTAGGTCTTTGGTGATTATATATGTCACCTGTGTTTGATTATGTCTGTTAACCACGAAATCGTAATGAGACCAATCCTCACACCTTTCCATTGGTGAACCATAAGTTTGTTTAATGAATCTGTGATTGCCGTTCTCCGTGGAAATATCTGCCCTGGTATCCATTTTTAGGTAACACCTATAAGTGATATGATACGATATGTGTCTTTCACTTTCTGACTTACTCCAAGTCACGTGATTACCTCGACTCATCTACGGGGCTGCAAATGGCATTGTGTCCTTTTTTTCCTTGGCTTCTATTCTGCCTTAACGAGGTCTATTTTCAACAATGTGATTCCCTGAGGGTTGTGGATTAGCTGACCTGGGCAACCTTACCCTGCCGGCCGGCCCTCCTCAGGTGTGCCTGGTTGAGGTCAATATAAACAGCGCTCCAGGCAGCAATAGCATCTGAAGTTGTGCCTGACTCCATATTCTCTGCCCCGTCAGCAGTCTTGGGGCTGTGCTGGTGGGAGGGAGTGAGGGGCCAAGGCTTTGTTGGTGGCCCGGTGTGAGTGGGGCTCTGCTGGCCTTTCTGCAAGAGTTGCCAGGCTGCCACCTGTAAAGAAGAGGATGTGTCACCCATACCTTCCGATGGAATTTCTCTCCGGACAGAGGTGAGGAAAGAAAAAAGCAGTGGGGGCCGGGACAGGAGGGGTATCTCAGGCAGGACAATAGAAAGCTTCCAGAAGAGCGCACGGGGCCAGGACCATCCTGGCTGGCCTGCAGGCACCAAGTTGGCCTGCGTGCTGTCGCTGGTGTGGCTCCAGGGCCCTTCCTCTAGGCTTTCAAGCCCTTGTACATATTCAGGTGTTTTACCTGGGAAGGGTGGGAACAGTTCAGCAGCAGCTGGCCTGGGGCTCAGCTCACGTTTACTCACAGATGCCTCAGCACGGTCCCCCAGCTTCGCAATGAGGACGCTCCTTGCATGGGCTGTGGGTTGCTGGCTGTATGGGATGTGATTCCCCACCTCTGACCAATTTCAGACTTGTTTACCACTGGAGCAAGTGCCCTGATAGGGTTTCCCTCTGTATAACTGGTGGGTTCAGGTATTTTTTTTCTTTTATGGTTCAAGTTAGATTTGATTCCTCTTTTATGTATTTATAGATATAAGCATGGAAATAATTCATTCCTATAAATACATCTGTGTGAAGGGAAGAACTTTTTTCTGTTTTATTTAAAATTTTTTTTTAATTTTGAAATTTAATTGTATTTATTTTTTTATACAGTAGGTTATTATTAGTTATGTATTTTATGCATATACATGTATACAGGTCAATCCCAATCTCCCAACTCATCCCACCACCACCACCCCATGGCTTCCCCCACTTGGTGTCCATACGTTTGTTCTCTACCTCTGTGTCTCTATTTCTTCCCTGCAAACCAGTTCATCTGTACCATTTTTTCAGTTCCACATATATGCATTAATATACAATATTTGATTTCCTCTTTCTGACTTACTTCATTCTGTATGACAGTCTCTAGATCCATCGATGCCTCTACAAATGACCCAGTTTCATTCCTTTTTATGGCTGAGTAATATTCCATTTTATATATGTACCACATCTTTATCCATTCATCTGTCTGTGGGCATTTAGGTTACTTGCATTACCTGGCTATTGTAAATAGTGCTGCAATGAACATTGTGGTGAATGTGCCTTTTTGATTTATGGTTTTCTCTGGGTATATGCCCAGAAGTGGGATTGCTGGATCAGATGGTAATTCTATTTCTAGTTTTCTTAAGGAAACTCCATACTGTTCTCCATAGTGACTGTATCAATTTACATCCCCACCAATAGTGGAAGACGGCTCCTTTTGTCCACACCCTCCCCAGAATTTGTTGTTTGTAGATTTTCTGATGATGCCGATTCTAACAGGTGTGAGGTGATACCTCATTGTAGTTTGATTTGCATTTCTCTAATAATTAGTGCTGTTGAGCAGCTTTTCATGTGCGTCTTGGCCGTCTCTGTGTCTTCTTTGAAGAAACGTCTCTTTAGATCTTCTGCCCATTTCTGTATTGGGTTGTTTGTTTTTAGAATATTAAGCTGCATGAGCTGTTTATATATATATTGGAGATTAAACCTTTGTCCATTGATTCATTTGCAACGATTTTCACCCATTCTGAGGGATGCCTTTTTCCATTCCCGTTTTTTTAACAAAAAAGGAACAAAAGAAAAAGAAACAGAACACTAATGTGCGTAAAATATGCCTTTTGAAATGGTCGTTTTGAAATATGGACGTCCTTTGAATTTTTTGGTCGATATGTGACCCCAGGATTTGTTTTCAGGGCAGGTGTCATTTACAGGCCTGCAATGATTTTGAATATCAACTGACCATGAGCGCTGGGATTAAAGCTGCTGTTGCGTGAAACGGCCACAAGGTGGCAGCAGTTCTCCCTTACCAAATCTGGTAACTAGAGAAACAGAGCCTCAATGGAAGTCGTGTTCTAGATTGGAATTTAGAATGGAATGTGCCAGGAGAAAGCCCCTCAAGTTTGTCTCACTACTTCTTGTTTGTGTTTTTAATTTTTTTTTTTTTATTTTCTGTTACAGCAAGTTTGATTACAATGTTTGGCTTGTTGTAGGTGTGGAAGATGTGGTTCTTTTACACATATACAGATATCTGTTCTTCCTGGGATCCTTTTCCCATGTACGTTAGGACAGAATGTTGAGTAGTTTTCTCTTGGTATTCCGTAGGTCTTTGGTGATTATATATGTCACCTGTGTTTGATTATGTCTGTTAACCCTGATATCGTAATGAAACCAATCCTCACACCTTTCCATTGGTGAACCATAAGTTTGTTTAATGAATCTTTGATTGCCCTTCTCCGTGGACATATCTGCCCTGGTATCCATTTTTAGGTAATACCTATAAGTGATATGATACGATATGTGTCTTTCACTTTCTGACTTACTCCAAGTCACGTGATTACCTCTAGACTCATCTACGGGGCTGCAAATGGCATTGTGTCCTTTTTTCCCTTGGCTTCTATTCTGCCTTAGCGAGTTCCATTTTCAACAATGTGATTCCCTGAGGGTTGTGGATTAGCTGACCTGGCCAGCCTTACCCTGCCAGCCGGCCCTCCCCAGGTGTGCCTGGTTGAGGTCAATATAAACAGCGCTCCAGGCAGCAATAGCCCCTGAAGTTGTGTCTGACTCCATATTTTCTGCCCCGTCAGCAGTCTCGGGGCTGTGCTGGTGGGAGGGAGTGAGGCGCCAAGGCTTTGTTGGTGGCCCGGTGTGATTGGGGCTCTGCTGGCCTTTCTGCAGGAGTTGCCAGGCTGCCACCTGTAAAGAAGAGGATGTGTCACCCATACCTTCCGATGGAATTTCTCTCTGGACAGAGGTGAGGAAAGAAAAAAGCAGTGGGGGCCGGGACAGGAGGGGTATCTCAGGCAGGGCAACAGAAAGCTTCCAGAAGAGCGCACGGGGCCAGGACAATCCTGGCTGGCCTGCAGGCACCAAGTTGGCCTGCGTGCTGTCGCTGGTGTGGCTCCAGGGCCCTTCCTCTAGGCTTTCAAGCCCTTGTACATATTCAGGTGTTTTACCTGGGAAGGGTGGGAACAGTTCAGCAGCAGCTGGCCTGGGGCTCAGCTCACGTTTACTCACAGATGCCTCAGCACGGTCCCCCAGCTTCGCAATGAGGACGCTCCTTGCATGGGGTGTGGGTTGCTGGCTGTATGGGAGGTGATTCCCCACCTCTGACCAATTTCAGAATTGTTTACCGCTGGAGCAAGTGCCCTGATAGGGTTTCCCTCTGTATAACTGGTAGGTTCAGGTATTTTTTTTCTTTTATGGTTCAAGTTAGATTTTATTCCTCTTTTATGTATTTATAGATATAAGCATGGAAATAATTCATTCCTATAAATACATCTGTGTGAAGGGAAGAACTTTTTTCTGTTTTATTTTATTTTTTTTTAATTTTGAAATTTAATTGTATTTACCTTTATATACTGTAGGTTATTATTAGTTATGTATTTTATGCATATACATGTATACAGGTCAATCCCAATCTCCCAACTCATCCCACCACCACCACCCCATGGCTTCCCCCACTTGGTGTCCATACGTTTGTTCTCTACCTCTGTGTCTCTATTTCTTCCCTGCAAACCAGTTCATCTGTACCATTTTTTCGGTTCCACATATATGCATTAATATACAATATTTGTTTTCCTCTTTCTGACTTACTTCATTCTGTATGACAGTGTCTAGATCCATCGATGTCTCTACAAATGACCCAGTTTCATTCCTTTTTATGGCCGAGTAATATTCCATTTTATATATGTACCACATCTTTATCCATTCATCTGTCTGTGGGCATTTAGGTTACTTGCATTACCTGGCTATTGTAAATAGTGCTGCAATGAACATTGTGGTGAATGTGCCTTTTTGATTTATGGTTTTCTCTGGGTATATGCCCAGAAGTGGGATTGCTGGATCAGATGGTAATTCTATTTCTAGTTTTTTTAAGGAAACTCCATACTGTTCTCCATAGTGACTGTATCAATTTACGTCCCCTCCAATAGTGGAAGACGGCTCCTTTTGTCCACACCCTCCCCAGAATTTGTTGTTTGTAGATTTTCTGATGATGCCGATTCTAACAGGTGTGAGGTGATACCTCATTGTAGTTTGATTTGCATTTCTCTAATAATTAGTGCTGTTGAGCAGCTTTTCATGTGCGTCTTGGCCATCTCTGTGTCTTCTTTGAAGAAACGTCTCTTTAGATCTTCTGCCCATTTCTGTATTGGGTTGTTTGTTTTTTGAATATTAAGCTGCATGAGCTGTTTATATATATATTGGAGATTAAACCTTTGTCCATTGATTCATTTGCAATGATTTTCACCCATTCTGAGGGATGCCTTTTTCCATTCCCGTTTTTTTAACAAAAAAGGAAAGAAAGAAAAAGAAGCAGAACACTAATGTGCGTAAAATATGCCTTTTGAAATGGTCGTTTTGAAATATGGACGTCCTTTGAATTTTTTGGTCGATATGTGACCCCAGGATTTGTTTTCAGGGCAGGTGTCATTTACAGGCCTGCAATGATTTTGAATATCAACTGACCATTAGCGCTGGGATTAAAGCTGCTGTTGCGTGAAACGGCCACAAGGTGGCAGCAGTTCTCCCTTACCAAATCTGGTTACTAGAGCAACAGAGCCTCAATGGAAGTCGTGTTCTACATTGGAATTTAGAATGGAATGTGCCAGGAGAAAGCCCCTCAAGTTTGTCTCACTACTTCTTGTTTGTGTTTTTAATTTGTTTTTTTTTTTATTTTCTGTTACAGCAAGTTTGATTACAATGTTTGGCTTGTTGTAGGTGTGGAAGATGTGGTTCTTTTACACATATACAGATGTCTGTTCTTCCTGGGATCCTTTTCCCATGTACGTTAGGACAGAATGTTGAGTAGTCTTCTCTTGGTATTCCGTAGGTCTTTGGTGATTATATATGTCACCTGTGTTTGATTATGTCTGTTAACCACGAAATCGTAATGAAACCAATCCTCACACCTTTCCATTGGTGAACCATAAGTTTGTTTAATGAATCTGTGATTGCTGTTCTCCGTGGAAATATCTGCCCTGGTATCCATTTTTAGGTAACACCTATAAGTGATATGATACGATATGTGTCTTTCACTTTCTGACTTACTCCAAGTCACGTGATTACCTCTAGACTCATCTACGGGGCTGCAAATGGCATTGTGTCCTTTTTTTCCTTGGCTTCTATTCTGCCTTAGCGAGGTCTATTTTCAACAATGTGATTCCCTGAGGGTTGTGGATTAGCTGACCTGGGCAACCTTACCCTGCCGGCGGGCCCTCCCCAGGTGTGCCTGGTTGAGGTCAATATAAACAGCGCTCCAGGAAGCAATAGCCCCTGAAGTTGTGCCTGACTCCATATTCTCTGCCCTGTCAGCAGTCTCGGGGCTGTGCTGGTGGGAGGGAGTGAGGGGCCAAGGCTTTGTTGGTGACCCGGTGTGAGTGGGGCTCTGCTGGCCTTTCTGCAGGAGTTGCCAGGCTGCCACCTGTAAAGAAGAGGATGTGTCACCCATACCTTCCGATGGAATTTCTCTCCGGACAGAGGTGAGGAAAGAAAAAAGCAGTGGGGGCCGGGACAGGAGGGGTATCTCAGGCAGGGCAATAGAAAGCTTCCAGAAGAGCGCCCGGGGCCAGGACCGTCCTGGCTGGCCTGCAGGCACCAAGTTGGCCTGCGTGCTCTCGCTGGTGTGGCTCCAGGGCCCTTCCTCTAGGCTTTCAAGCCCTTGTACATATTCAGGTGTTTTACCTGGGAAGGGTGGGAACAGTTCAGCAGCAGCTGGCCTGGGGCTCAGCTCACGTTTACTCACAGATGCCTCAGCACGGTCCCCCAGCTTCGCAATGAGGATGCTCCTTGCATGGGGTGTGGGTTGCTGGCTGTATGGGAGTGATTCCCCACCTCTGACCAATTTCAGAATTGTTTACCGCTGGAGCAAGTGCCCTGATAGGGTTTCCCTCTGTATAACTGGTGGGTTCAGGTATTTTTTTTCTTTTATGGTTCAAGTTAGATTTGATTCCTCTTTTATGTATTTATAGATATAAGCATGGAAATAATTCATTCCTATAAATACATCTGTGTGAAGGGAAGAACTTTTTTCTGTTTTATTTTATTTTTTTTAATTTTGAAATTTAATTGTATTTACCTTTTTATACTGTAGGTTATTATTAGTTATGTATTTTATGCATATACATGTATACAGGTCAATCCCAATCTCCCAACTCATCCCACCACCACCACCCCATGGCTTCCCCCACTTGGTGTCCATACGTTTGTTCTCTACCTCTGTGTCTCTATTTCTTCCCTGCAAACCAGTTCATCTGTACCATTTTTTCGGTTCCACATATATGCATTAATATACAATATTTGTTTTCCTCTTTCTGACTTACTTCATTCTGTATGACAGTGTCTAGATCCATCGATGTCTCTACAAATGACCCAGTTTCATTCCTTTTTATGGCCGAGTAATATTCCATTTTATATATGTACCACATCTTTATCCATTCATCTGTCTGTGGGCATTTAGGTTACTTGCATTACCTGGCTATTGTAAATAGTGCTGCAATGAACATTGTGGTGAATGTGCCTTTTTGATTTATGGTTTTCTCTGGGTATATGCCCAGAAGTGGGATTGCTGGATCAGATGGTAATTCTATTTCTAGTTTTTTTAAGGAAACTCCATACTGTTCTCCATAGTGACTGTATCAATTTACGTCCCCACCAATAGTGGAAGAGGGCTCCTTTTGTCCACACCCTCCCCAGAATTTGTTGTTTGTAGATTTTCTGATGATGCCGATTCTAACAGGTGTGAGATGATACCTCATTGTAGTTTGATTTGCATTTCTCTAATAATTAGTGCTGTTGAGCAGCTTTTCATGTGCGTCTTGGCCATCTCTGTGTCTTCTTTGAAGAAACGTCTCTTTAGATCTTCTGCCCATTTCTGTATTGGGTTGTTTGTTTTTTGAATATTAAGCTGCATGAGCTGTTTATATATATATTGGAGATTAAACCTTTGTCCATTGATTCATTTGCAACGATTTTCACCCATTCTGAGGGATGCCTTTTTCCATTCCCGTTTTTTTAACAAAAAAGGAACAAAAGAAAAAGAAGCAGAACACTAATGTGCGTAAAATATGCCTTTTGAAATGGTCGTTTTGAAATATGGACGTCCTTTGAATTTTTTGGTCGATATGTGACCCCAGGATTTGTTTTCAGGGCAGGTGTCATTTACAGGCCTGCAATGATTTTGAATATCAACTGACCATTAGCGCTGGGATTAAAGCTGCTGTTGCGTGAAACGGCCACAAGGTGGCAGCAGTTCTCCCTTACCAAATCTGGTAACTAGAGCAACAGAGCCTCAATGGAAGTCGTGTTCTAGATTGGAATTTAGAATGGAATGTGCCAGGAGAAAGCCCCTCAAGTTTGTCTCACTACTTCTTGTTTGTGTTTTTAATTTTGTTTTTTTTATTATTTTCTGTTACAGCAAGTTTGATTACAATGTTTGGCTTGTTGTAGGTGTGGAAGATGTGGTTCTTTTACACATATACAGATGTCTGTTCTTCCTGGGATCCTTTTCCCATGTACGTTAGGACAGAATGTTGAGTAGTCTTCTCTTGGTATTCCGTAGGTCTTTGGTGATTATATATGTCACCTGTGTTTGCTTATGTCTGTTAACCACGAAATCGTAATGAAACCAATCCTCACACCTTTCCATTGGTGAACCATAAGTTTGTTTAATGAATCTGTGATTGCCGTTCTCCGTGGAAATATCTGCCCTGGTATCCATTTTTAGGTAACACCTATAAGTGATATGATACGATATGTGTCTTTCACTTTCTGACTTACTCCAAGTCACGTGATTACCTCTAGACTCATCTACTGGGCTGCAAATGGCATTGTGTCCTTTTTTTCCTTGGCTTCTATTCTGCCTTAACGAGGTCTATTTTCAACAATGTGATTCCCTGAGGGTTGTGGATTAGCTGACCTGGGCAACCTTACCCTGCCGGCGGGCCCTCCCCAGGTGTGCCTGGTTGAGGTCAATATAAACAGCGCTCCAGGCAGCAATAGCATCTGAAGTTGTGCCTGACTCCATATTCTCTGCCCCGTCAGCAGTCTCGGGGCTGTGCTGGTGGGAGGGAGTGAGGGGCCAAGGCTTTGTTGGTGGCCCGGTGTGAGTGGGGCTCTGCTGGCCTTTCTGCAGGAGTTGCCAGGCTGCCACCTGTAAAGAAGAGGATGTGTCACCCATACCTTCCGATGGAATTTCTCTCCGGACAGAGGTGAGGAAAGAAAAAAGCAGTGGGGGCCGGGACAGGAGGGGTATCTCAGGCAGGGCAATAGAAAGCTTCCAGAAGAGCGCCCGGGGCCAGGACCGTCCTGGCTGGCCTGCAGGCACCATGTTGGCCTGCGTGCTGTCGCTGGTGTGGCTCCAGGGCCCTTCCTCTAGGCTTTCAAGCCCTTGTACATATTCAGGTGTTTTACCTGGGAAGGGTGGGAACAGTTCAGCAGCAGCTGGCCTGGGGCTCAGCTCACGTTTACTCACAGATGCCTCAGCACGGTCCCCCAGCTTCGCAATGAGGACGCTCCTTGCATGGGGTGTGGGTTGCTGGCTGTATGGGAGGTGATTCCCCACCTCTGACCAATTTCAGAATTGTTTACCGCTGGAGCAAGTGCCCTGATAGGGTTTCCCTCTGTATAACTGGTGGGTTCAGGTATTTTTTTTCTTTTATGGTTCAAGTTAGATTTTATTCCTCTTTTATGTATTTATAGATATAAGCATGGAAATAATTCATTCCTATAAATACATCTGTGTGAAGGGAAGAACTTTTTTCTGTTTTATTTTATTTTTTTTTAATTTTGAAATTTAATTGTATTTACCTTTTTATACTGTAGGTTATTATTAGTTATGTATTTTATGCATATACATGTATACAGGTCAATCCCAATCTCCCAACTCATCCCACCACCACCACCCCATGGCTTCCCCCACTTGATGTCCATACGTTTGTTCTCTACCTCTGTGTCTCTATTTCTTCCCTGCAAACCAGTTCATCTGTACCATTTTTTCGGTTCCACATATATGCATTAATATACAATATTTGTTTTCCTCTTTCTGACTTACTTCATTCTGTATGACAGTCTCTAGATCCATCGATGTCTCTACAAATGACCCAGTTTCATTCCTTTTTATGGCCGAGTAATATTCCATTTTATATATGTACCACATCTTTATCCATTCATCTGTCTGTGGGCATTTAGGTTACTTGCATTACCTGGCTATTGTAAATAGTGCTGCAATGAACATTGTGGTGAATGTGCCTTTTTGATTTATGGCTTTCTCTGGGTATATGCCCAGAAGTGGGATTGCTGGATCAGATGGTAATTCTATTTCTAGTTTTTTTAAGGAAACTCCATACTGTTCTCCATAGTGACTGTATCAATTTACGTCCCCACCAATAGTGGAAGACGGCTCCTTTTGTCCACACCCTCCCCAGAATTTGTTGTTTGTAGATTTTCTGATGATGCCGATTCTAACAGGTGTGAGGTGATACCTCATTGTAGTTTGATTTGCATTTCTCTAATAATTAGTGCTGTTGAGCAGCTTTTCATGTGCGTCTTGGCCATCTCTGTGTCTTCTTTGAAGAAACGTCTCTTTAGATCTTCTGCCCATTTCTGTATTGGGTTGTTTGTTTTTTGAATATTAAGCTGCATGAGCTGTTTATATATATATTGGAGATTAAACCTTTGTCCATTGATTCATTTGCAATGATTTTCACCCATTCTGAGGGATGCCTTTTTCCATTCCCGTTTTTTTAACAAAAAAGGAACAAAAGAAAAAGAAGCAGAACACTAATGTGCGTAAAATATGCCTTTTGAAATGGTCGTTTTGAAATATGGACGTCCTTTGAATTTTTTGGTCGATATGTGACCCCAGGATTTGTTTTCAGGGCAGGTGTCATTTACAGGCCTGCAATGATTTTGAATATCAACTGACCATTAGCGCTGGGATTAAAGCTGCTGTTGCGTGAAACGGCCACAAGGTGGCAGCAGTTCTCCCGTACCAAATCTGGTAACTAGAGCAACAGAGCCTCAATGGAAGTCGTGTTCTAGATTGGAATTTAGAATGGAATGTGCCAGGAGAAAGCCCCTCAAGTTTGTCTCACTACTTCTTGTTTGTGTTTTTAATTTGTTTTTTTTTTATTTTCTGTTACAGCAAGTTTGATTACAATGTTTGGCTTGTTGTAGGTGTGGAAGATGTGGTTCTTTTACACATATACAGATGTCTGTTCTTCCTGGGATCCTTTTCCCATGTACGTTAGGACAGAATGTTGAGTAGTCTTCTCTTGGTATTCCGTAGGTCTTTGGTGATTATATATGTCACCTGTGTTTGATTATGTCTGTTAACCACGAAATCGTAATGAAACCAATCCTCACACCTTTCCATTGGTGAACCATAAGTTTGTTTAATGAATCTGTGATTGCTGTTCTCCGTGGAAATATCTGCCCTGGTATCCATTTTTAGGTAACACCTATAAGTGATATGATACGATATGTGTCTTTCACTTTCTGACTTACTCCAAGTCACGTGATTACCTCTAGACTCATCTACGGGGCTGCAAATGGCATTGTGTCCTTTTTTTCCTTGGCTTCTATTCTGCCTTAGCGAGGTCTATTTTCAACAATGTGATTCCCTGAGGGTTGTGGATTAGCTGACCTGGGCAACCTTACCCTGCCGGCCGGCCCTCCCCAGGTGTGCCTGGTTGAGATCAATATAAACAGCGCTCCAGGCAGCAATAGCCCCTGAAGTTGTGCCTGACTCCATATTCTCTGCCCCGTCAGCAGTCTCGGGGCTGTGCTGGTGGGAGGGAGTGAGGGGCCAAGGCTTTGTTGGTGGCCCGGTGTGAGTGGGGCTCTGCTGGCCTTTCTGCAGGAGTTGCCAGGCTGCCACCTGTAAAGAAGAGGATGTGTCACCCATACCTTCCGATGGAATTTCTCTCCGGACAGAGGTGAGGAAAGAAAAAAGCAGTGGGGGCCGGAACAGGAGGGGTATCTCAGGCAGGGCAATAGAAAGCTTCCAGAAGAGCGCACGGGGCCAGGACCATCCTGGCTGGCCTGCAGGCACCAAGTTGGCCTGCGTGCTGTCGCTCGTGTGGCTCCAGGGCCCTTCCTCTAGGCTTTCAAATCCTTGTACATATTCAGGTGTTTTACCTGGGAAGGGTGGGAACAGTTCAGCAGCAGCTGGCCTGGGGCTCAGCTCACGTTTACTCACAGATGCCTCAGCACGGTCCAACAGCTTCGCAATGAGGACGCTCCTTGCATGGGGTGTGGGTTGCTGGCTGTATGGGAGGTGATTCCCCACCTCTGACCAATTTCAGAATTGTTTACCGCTGGAGCAAGTGCCCTGATAGGGTTTCCCTCTGTATAACTGGTGGGTTCAGGTATTTTTTTTCTTTTATGGTTCAAGTTAGATTTTATTCCTCTTTTATGTATTTATAGATATAAGCATGGAAATAATTCATTCCTATAAATACATCTGTGTGAAGGGAAGAACTTTTTTCTGTTTTATTTTATTTTTTTTTAATTTTGAAATTTAATTGTATTTATCTTTTTATACTGCAGGTTATTATTAGTTATGTATTTTATGCCTATACATGTATACAGGTCAATCCCAATCTCCCAACTCATCCCACCACCACCACCCCATGGCTTCCCCCACTTGGTGTCCATACGTTTGTTCTCTACCTCTGTGTCTCTATTTCTTCCCTGCAAACCAGTTCATCTGTACCATTTTTTCGGTTCCACATATATGCATTAATATAAAATATTTGTTTTCCTCTTTCTGACTTACTTCATTCTGTATGACAGTCTCTAGATCCATCGATATCTCTACAAATGACCCAGTTTCATTCCTTTTTATGGCTGAGTAATATTCCATTTTATATATGTACCACATCTTTATCCATTCATCTGTCTGTGGGCATTTAGGTTACTTGCATTACCTGGCTATTGTAAATAGTGCTGCAATGAACATTGTGGTGAATGTGTCTTTTTGATTTATGGTTTTCTCTGGGTATATGCCCAGAAGTGGGATTGCTGGATCAGATGGTAATTCTATTTCTAGTTTTTTTAAGGAAACTCCATACTGTTCTCCATAGTGACTGTATCAATTACATCCCCACCAATAGTGGAAGACGGCTCCGTTTGTCCACACCCTCCCCAGAATTTGTTGTTTGTAGATTTTCTGATGATGCTGATTCTATCAGGTGTGAGGTGATACCTCATTGTAGTTTGATTTGCATTTCTCTAATAATTAGTGCTGTTGAGCAGCTTTTCATGTGCGTCTTGGCCATCTCTGTGTCTTCTTTGAAGAAACGTCTCTTTAGATCTTCTGCCCATTTCTGTATTGGGTTGTTTGTTTTTGAATATTAAGCTGCATGAGCTGTTTATATATATATTGGAGATTAAACCTTTGTCCATTGATTCATTTGCAACGATTTTCACCCATTCTGAGGGATGCCTTTTTCCATTCCCGTTTTTTTAACAAAAAAGGAACAAAAGAAAAAGAAGCAGAACACTAATGTGCGTAAAATATGCCTTTTGAAATGGTCGTTTTGAAATATGTACGTCCTTTGAATTTTTTGGTTGATATGTGACCCCAGGATTTGTTTTCAGGGCAGGTGTCATTTACAGGCCTGCAATGATTTTGAATATCAACTGACCATTAGCGCTGGGATTAAAGCTGCAGTTGCGTGAAACGGCCACAAGGTGGCATCAGTTCTCCCGTACCAAATCTGGTAACTAGAGCAACAGAGCTTCAATGGAAGTCGTGTTCTAGATTGGAATTTAGAATGGAATGTGCCAGGAGAAAGCCCCTCAAGTTTGTCTCACTACTTCTTGTTTGTGTTTTTAATTTGTTTTTTTTTTATTTTCTGTTACAGCAAGTTTGATTACAATGTTTGGCTTGTTGTAGGTGTGGAAGATGTGGTTCTTTTACACATATACAGATGTCTGTTCTTCCTGGGATCCTTTTCCCATGTACGTTAGGACAGAATGTTGAGTAGTCTTCTCTTGGTATTCCGTAGGTCTTTGGTGATTATATATGTCACCTGTGTTTGATTATGTCTGTTAACCACGAAATCGTAATGAAACCAATCCTCACACCTTTCCATTGGTGAACCATAAGTTTGTTTAATGAATCTGTGATTGCCGTTCTCCGTGGAAATATCTGCCCTGGTATCCATTTTTAGGTAACACCTATAAGTGATATGATACGATATGTGTCTTTCACTTTCTGACTTACTCCAAGTCACGTGATTACCTCTAGACTCATCTACGGGGCTGCAAATGGCATTGTGTCCTTTTTTTCCTTGGCTTCTATTCTGCCTTAACGAGGTCTATTTTCAACAATGTGATTCCCTGAGGGTTGTGGATTAGCTGACCTGGGCAACCTTACCCTGCCGGCCGGCCCTCCCCAGGTGTGCCTGGTTGAGGTCAATATAAACAGCGCTCCAGGCAGCAATAGCATCTGAAGTTGTGCCTGACTCCATATTCTCTGCCCCGTCAGCAGTCTCGGGGCTGTGCTGGTGGGAGGGAGTGAGGGGCCAAGGCTTTGTTGGTGGCCCGGTGTGAGTGGGGCTCTGCTGGCCTTTCTGCAGGAGTTGCCAGGCTGCCACCTGTAAAGAGGATGTGTCACCCATACCTTCCGATGGAATTTCTCTCCGGACAGAGGTGAGGAAAGAAAAAAGCAGTGGGGGCCGGGACAGGAGGGGTATCTCAGGCAGGGCAATAGAAAGCTTCCAGAAGAGCGCACGGGGCCAGGACCGTCCTGGCTGGCCTGCAGGCACCAAGTTGGCCTGCGTGCTGTCGCTGGTGTGGCTCCAGGGCCCTTCCTCTAGGCTTTCAAGCCCTTGTACATATTCAGGTGTTTTACCTGGGAAGGGTGGGAACAGTTCAGCAGCAGCTGGCCTGGGGCTCAGCTCACGTTTACTCACAGATGCCTCAGCACGGTCCCCCAGCTTCGCAATGAGGACGCTCCTTGCATGGGGTGTGGGTTGCTGGCTGTATGGGAGGTGATTCCCCACCTCTGACCAATTTCAGAATTTTTTACCACTGGAGCAAGTGCCCTGATAGGGTTTCCCTCTGTATAACTGGTGGGTTCAGGTATTTTTTTTCTTTTATGGTTCAAGTTAGATTTTATTCCTCTTTTATGTATTTATAGATATAAGCATGGAAATAATTCATTCCTATAAATACATCTGTGTGAAGGGAAGAACTTTTTTCTGTTTTATTTTATTTTTTTTTTTAATTTTGAAATTTAATTGTATTTATTTTTTTATACAGTAGGTTATTATTAGTTATGTATTTTATGCATATACATGTATACAGGTCAATCCCAATCTCCCAACTCATCCCACCACCACCACCCCATGGCTTCCCCCACTTGGTGTCCATACGTTTGTTCTCTACCTCTGTGTCTCTATTTCTTCCCTGCAAACCAGTTCATCTGTACCATTTTTTCGGTTCCACATATATGCATTAATATACAATATTTGTTTTCCTCTTTCTGACTTACTTCATTCTATATGACAGTCTCTAGATCCATCGATGTCTCTACAAATGAACCAGTTTCATTCCTTTTTATGGCTGAGTAATATTCCATTTTATATATGTACCACATCATTATCCATTCAACTGTCTGTGGGCATTTAGGTTACTTGCATTACCTGGCTATTGTAAATAGTGCTGCAATGAACATTGTGGTGAATGTGCCTTTTTGATTTATGGTTTTCTCTGGGTATATGCCCAGAAGTGGGATTGCTGGATCAGATGGTAATTCTATTTCTAGTTTTTTTAAGGAAACTCCATACTGTTCTCCATAGTGACTGTATCAATTTACGTCCCCACCAATAGTGGAAGACGGCTCCTTTTGTCCACACCCTCCCCAGAATTTGTTGTTTGTAGATTTTCTGATGATGCCGATTCTAACAGGTGTGAGGTGATACCTCATTGTAGTTTGATTTGCATTTCTCTAATAATTAGTGCTGTTGAGCAGCTTTTCATGTGCGTCTTGGCCATCTCTGTGTCTTCTTTGAAGAAACGTCTCTTTAGATCTTCTGCCCGTTTCTGTATTGGGGTGTTCGTTTTTTGAATATTAAGCTGCATGAGCTGTTTATATATATATTGGAGATTAAACCTTTGTCCATTGATTCATTTGCAATGATTTTCACCCATTCTGAGGGATGCCTTTTTCCATTCCCGTTTTTTTAACAAAAAAGGAACAAAAGAAAAAGAAGCAGAACACTAATGTGCGTAAAATATGCCTTTTGAAATGGTCGTTTTGAAATATGGACGTCCTTTGAATTTTTTGGTCGATATGTGACCCCAGGATTTGTTTTCAGGGCAGGTGTCATTTACAGGCCTGCAATGATTTTGAATATCAACTCACCGTTAGAGCTGGGATTAAAGCTGCTGTTGCGTGAAACGGCCACAAGGTGGCAGCAGTTCTCCCGTACCATATCTGGTTACTAGAGCAACAGAGCCTCAATGGAAGTTGTGTTCTACATTGGAATTTAGAATGGAATGTGCCAGGAGAAAGCCCCTCAAGTTTGTCTCACTACTTCTTGTTTGTGTTTTTAATTTTTTTTTTTAATTTTCTGTTACAGCAAGTTTGATTACAATGTTTGGCTTGTTGTAGGTGTGGAAGATGTGGTTCTTTTACACATATACAGATGTCTGTTCTTCCTGGGATCCTTTTCCCATGTACGTTAGGACAGAATGTTGAGTAGTCTTCTCTTGGTATTCCGTAGGTCTTTGGTGATTATATATGTCACCTGTGTTTGATTATGTCTGTTAACCACGAAATCGTAATGAAACCAATCCTCACACCTTTCCATTGGTGAACCATAAGTTTGTTTAATGAATCTGTGATTGCCGTTCTCCGTGGAAATATCTGCCCTGGTATCCATTTTTAGGTAACAGCTATAAGTGATATGATACGATATGTGTCTTTCAATTTCTGACTTACTCCAAGTCACGTGATTACCTCTAGACTCATCTACGGGGCTGCAAATGGCATTGTGTCCTTTTTTTCCTTGGCTTCTATTCTGCCTTAACGAGGTCTATTTTCAACAATGTGATTCCCTGAGGGTTGTGGATTAGCTGACCTGGGCAACCTTACCCTGCCGGCCGGCCCTCCCCAGGTGTGCCTGGTTGAGGTCAATATAAACAGCGCTCCAGGCAGCAATAGCCCCTGAAGTTGTGCCTGACTCCATATTCTCTGCCCTGTCAGCAGTCTCGGGGCTGTGCTGGTGGGAGGGAGTGAGGGGCCAAGGCTTTGTTGGTGGCCCGGTGTGAGTGGGGCTCTGCTGGCTTTTCTGCAGGAGTTGCCAGGCTGCCACCTGTAAAGAAGAGGATGTGTCACCCATACCTTCCGATGGAATTTCTCTCCGGACAGAGGTGAAGAAAGAAAAAAGCAGTGGGGGCCGGGACAGGAGGGGTATCTCAGGCAGGGCAATAGAAAGCTTCCAGAAGAGCGCACGGAGCCAGGACCATCCTGGCTGGCCTGCAGGCACCAAGTTGGCCTGCGTGCTGTCGCTGGTGTGGCTCCAGGGCCCTTCCTCTAGGCTTTCAAGCCCTTGTACATATTCAGGTGTTTTACCTGGGAAGGGTGGGAACAGTTCAGCAGCAGCTGGCCTGGGGCTCAGCTCACGTTTACTCACAGATGCCTCAGCACGGTCCCCCAGCTTCGCAATGAGGACGCTCCTTGCATGGGGTGTGGGTTGCTGGCTGTATGGGAGGTGATTCCCCACCTCTGACCAATTTCAGAATTGTTTACCGCTGGAGCAAGTGCCCTGATAGGGTTTCCCTCTGTATAACTGGTGGGTTCAGGTATTTTTTTTCTTTTATGGTTCAAGTTAGATTTTATTCCTCTTTTATGTATTTATAGATATAAGCATGGAAATAATTCATTCCTATAAATACATCTGTGTGAAGGGAAGAACTTTTTTCTGTTTTATTTTATTTTTTTTTTAATTTTGAAATTTAATTGTATTTACCTTTTTATACTGCAGGTTATTATTAGTTATGTATTTTATGCCTATACATGTATACAGGTCAATCCCAATCTCCCAACTCATCCCACCACCACCACCCCATGGCTTCCCCTACTTGGTGTCCATACGTTTGTTCTCTACCTCTGTGTCTCTATTTCTTCCCTGCAAACCAGTTCATCTGTACCATTTTTTCGGTTCCACATATATGCATTGATATACAATATTTGTTTTCCTCTTTCTGACTTACTTCATTCTGTATGACAGTCTCTAGATCCATCGATGTCTCTACAAATGACCCAGTTTCATTCCTTTTTATGGCTGAGTAATATTCCATTTTATATATGTACCACATCTTTATCCATTCATCTGTCTGTGGGCATTTAGGTAACTTGCATTACCTGGCTATTGTAAATAGTGCTGCAATGAACATTGTGGTGAATGTGCCTTTTTGATTTATGGTTTTCTCTGGGTATATGCCCAGAAGTGGGATTGCTGGATCAGATGGTAATTCTATTTCTAGTTTTTTTAAGGAAACTCCATACTGTTCTCCATAGTGACTGTATCAATTTACATCCCCACCAATAGTGGAAGA
Source organism: Mesoplodon densirostris (assembly GCF_025265405.1). Classification (NCBI taxonomy): domain Eukaryota; kingdom Metazoa; phylum Chordata; class Mammalia; order Artiodactyla; family Ziphiidae; genus Mesoplodon; species Mesoplodon densirostris. Next base: position 37,132,896 of record NC_082673.1, on the reverse strand, counting down.
CGGCTCCTTTTGTCCACACCCTCCCCAGAATTTGTTGTTTGTAGATTTTCTGATGATGCCGATTCTAACAGGTGTGAGGTGATACCTCATTGTAGTTTGATTTGCATTTCTCTAATAATTAGTGCTGTTGAGCAGCTTTTCATGTGCGTCTTGGCCATCTCTGTGTCTTCTTTGAAGAAACGTCTCTTTAGATCTTCTGCCCATTTCTGTATTGGGTTGTTTGTTTTTTGAATATTAAGCTGCATGAGCTGTTTATATATATATTGGAGATTAAACCTTTGTCCATTGATTCATTTGCAACGATTTTCACCCATTCTGAGGGATGCCTTTTTCCATTCCCGTTTTTTTAACAAAAAAGGAACAAAAGAAAAAGAAGCAGAACACTAATGTGCGTAAAATATGCCTTTTGAAATGGTCGTTTTGAAATATGGACGTCCTTTGAATTTTTTGGTCGATATGTGACCCCAGGATTTGTTTTCAGGGCAGGTGTCATTTACAGGCCTGCAATGATTTTGAATATCAACTGACCATTAGCGCTGGGATTAAAGCTGCAGTTGCGTGAAACGGCCACAAGGTGGCATCAGTTCTCCCGTACCAAATCTGGTAACTAGAGCAACAGAGCCTCAATGGAAGTCGTGTTCTAGATTGGAATTTAGAATGGAATATGCCAGGAGAAAGCCCCTCAAGTTTGTCTCACTACTTCTTGTTTGTGTTTTTAATTTGTTTTTTTTTTATTTTCTGTTACAGCAAGTTTGATTACAATGTTTGGCTTGTTGTAGGTGTGGAAGATGTGGTTCTTTTACACATATACAGATGTCTGTTCTTCCTGGGATCCTTTTCCCATGTACGTTAGGACAGAATGTTGAGTAGTCTTCTCTTGGTATTCCGTAGGTCTTTGGTGATTATATATGTCACCTGTGTTTGATTATGTCTGTTAACCAGGAAATCATAATGAAACCAATCCTCACACCTTTCCATTGGTGAACCATAAGTTTGTTTAATGAATCTGTGATTGCCGTTCTCCGTGGAAATATCTGCCCTGGTATCCATTTTTAGGTAACACCTATAAGTGATATGATACGATATGTTTCTTTCACTTTCTGACTTACTCCAAGTCACGTGATTACCTCTAGACTCATCTACGGGGCTGCAAATGGCATTGTGTCCTTTTTTTCCTTGGCTTCTATTCTGCCTTAGCGAGGTCTATTTTCAACAATGTGATTCCCTGAGGGTTGTGGATTAGCTGACCTGGGCAACCTTACCCTGCCGGCCGGCGCTCCCCAGGTGTGCCTGGTTGAGGTCCATATAAACAGCGCTGAAGGCAGCAATAGCCCCTGAAGTTGTGCCTGACTCCATATTCTCTGCCCTGTCAGCAGTCCCAGGGCTGTGCTGGTGGGAGGGAGTGAGGGGCCAAGGCTTTGTTGGTGGCCCGGTGTGAGTGGGGCTCTGCTGGCCTTTCTGCAGGAGTTGCCAGGCTGCCACCTGTAAAGAAGAGGATGTGTCACCCATACCTTCCGATGGAATTTCTCTCCGGACAGAGGTGAAGAAAGAAAAAAGCAGTGGGGGCCGGGACAGGAGGGGTATCTCAGGCAGGGCAATAGAAAGCTTCCAGAAGAGCGCACGGGGCCAGGACCATCCTGGCTGGCCTGCAGGCACCAAGTTGGCCTGCGTGCTGTCGCTGGTGTGGCTCCAGGGCCCTTCCTCTAGGCTTTCAAGCCCTTGTACATATTCAGGTGTTTTACCTGGGAAGGGTGGGAACAGTTCAGCAGCAGCTGGCCTGGGGCTCAGCTCACGTTTACTCACAGATGCCTCAGCACGGTCCCCCAGCTTCGCAATGAGGTCGCTCCTTGCATGGGGTGTGGGTTGCTGGCTGTATGGGAGGTGATTCCCCACCTCTGACCAATTTCAGAATTGTTTACCGCTGGAGCAAGTGCCCTGATAGGGTTTCCCTCTGTATAACTGGTGGGTTCAGGTATTTTTTTTCTTTTATGGTTCAAGTTAGATTTGATTCCTCTTTTATGTATTTATAGATATAAGCATGGAAATAATTCATTCCTATAAATACATCTGTGTGAAGGGAAGAACTTTTTTCTGTTTTATTTTATTTTTTTTTTAATTTTGAAATTTAATTGTATTTATCTTTTTATACTGTAGGTTATTATTAGTTATGTATTTTATGCATATACATGTATACAGGTCAATCCCAATCTCCCAACTCATCCCACCACCACCACCCCATGGCTTCCCCCACTTGGTGTCCATACGTTTGTTCTCTACCTCTGTGTCTCTATTTCTTCCCTGCAAACCAGTTCATCTGTACCATTTTTTCGGTTCCACATATATGCATTAATATACAATATTTGTTTTCCTCTTTCTGACTTACTTCATTCTGTATGACAGTCTCTAGATCCATCGATATCTCTACAAATGACCCAGTTTCATTCCTTTTTATGGCTGAGTAATATTCCATTTTATATATGTACCACATCTTTATCCATTCATCTGTCTGTGGGCATTTAGGTTACTTGCATTACCTGGCTATTGTAAATAGTGCTGCAATGAACATTGTGGTGAATGTGCCTTTTTGATTTATGGTTTTCTCTGGGTATATGCCCAGAAGTGGGATTGCTGGATCAGATGGTAATTCTATTTCTAGTTTTTTTAAGGAAACTCCATACTGTTCTCCATAGTGACTGTATCAATTTACATCCCCACCAATAGTGGAAGACGGCTCCTTTTGTCCACACCCTCCCCAGAATTTGTTGTTTGTAGATTTTCTGATGATGCCGATTCTAACAGGTGTGAGGTGATACCTCATTGTAGTTTGATTTGCATTTCTCTAATAATTAGTGCTGTTGAGCAGCTTTTCATGTGCGTCTTGGCCGTCTCTGTGTCTTCTGTGAAGAAACGTCTCTTTAGATCTTCTGCCCATTTCTGTATTGGGTTGTTTGTTTTTTGAATATTAAGCTGCATGAGCTGTTTATATATATATTGGAGATTAAACCTTTGTCCATTGATTCATTTGCAATGATTTTCACCCATTCTGAGGGATGCCTTTTTCCATTCCCGTTTTTTTTAACAAAAAAGGAACAAAAGAAAAAGAAGCAGAACACTAATGTGCGTAAAATATGCCTTTTGAAATGGTCGTTTTGAAATATGGACGTCCTTTGAATTTTTTGGTCGATATGTGACCCCAGGATTTGTTTTCAGGGCAGGTGTCATTTACAGGCCTGCAATGATTTTGAATATCAACTGACCATTAGCGCTGGGATTAAAGCTGCTGTTGCGTGAAACGGCCACAAGGTGGCAGCAGTTCTCCCGTACCAAATCTGGTAACTAGAGCAACAGAGCCTCAATGGAAGTCGTGTTCTAGATTGGAATTTAGAATGGAATGTGCCAGGAGAAAGCCCCTCAAGTTTGTCTCACTACTTCTTGTTTGTGTTTTTAATTTTTTTTTTATTATTTTCTGTTACAGCAAGTTTGATTACAATGTTTGGCTTGTTGTAGGTGTGGAAGATGTGGTTCTTTTACACATATACAGATGTCTGTTCTTCCTGGGATCCTTTTCCCATGTACGTTAGGACAGAATGTTGAGTAGTCTTCTCTTGGTATTCCGTAGGTCTTTGGTGATTATATATGTCACCTGTGTTTGATTATGTCTGTTAACCACGAAATCGTAATGAAACCAATCCTCACACCTTTCCATTGGTGAACCATAAGTTTGTTTAATGAATCTGTGATTGCCGTTCTCCGTGGAAATATCTGCCCTGGTATCCATTTTTAGGTAACACCTATAAGTGATATGATACGATATGTGTCTTTCACTTTCTGACTTACTCCAAGTCACGTGATTACCTCTAGACTCATCTACGGGGCTTCAAATGGCATTGTGTCCTTTTTTTCCTTGGCTTCTATTCTGCCTTAGCGAGGTCTATTTTCAACAATGTGATTCCCTGAGGGTTGTGGATTAGCTGACCTGGGCAACCTTACCCTGCCGGCCGGCGCTCCCCAGGTGTGCCTGGTTGAGGTCCATATAAACAGCGCTCCAGGCAGCAATAGCATCTGAAGTTGTGCCTGACTCCATATTCTCTGCCCCGTCAGCAGTCTCGGAGCTGTGTTGGTGGGAGGGAGTGAGGGGCCAAGGCTTTGTTGGTGGCCCGGTGTGAGTGGGGCTCTGCTGGCCTTTCTGCAGGAGTTGCCAGGCTGCCACCTGTAAAGAAGAGGATGTGTCACCCATACCTTCCGATGGAATTTCTCTCCGGACAGAGTTGAGGAAAGAAAAAAGCAGTGGGGGCCGGGACAGGAGGGGTATCTCAGGCAGGGCAATAGAAAGCTTCCAGAAGAGCGCACGGGGCCAGGACCATCCTGGCTGGCCTGCAGGCACCAAGTTGGCCTGCGTGCTGTCGCTGGTGTGGCTCCAGGGCCCTTCCTCTAGGCTTTCAAGCCCTTGTACATATTCAGGTGTTTTACCTGGGAAGGGTGGGAACAGTTCAGCAGCAGCTGGCCTGGGGCTCAGCTCACGTTTACTCACAGATGCCTCAGCACGGTCCCCCAGCTTCGCAATGAGGACGCTCCTTGCATGGGGTGTGGGTTGCTGGCTGTATGGGAGGTGATTCCCCACCTCTGACCAATTTCAGAATTGTTTACCGCTGGAGCAAGTGCCCTGATAGGGTTTCCCTCTGTATAACTGGTGGGTTCAGGTATTTTTTTTCTTTTATGGTTCAAGTTAGATTTGATTCCTCTTTTATGTATTTATAGATATAAGCATGGAAATAATTCATTCCTATAAATACATCTGTGTGAAGGGAAGAACTTTTTTCTGTTTTATTTTATTTTTTTTTTAATTTTGAAATTTAATTGTATTTATCTTTTTATACTGTAGGTTATTATTAGTTATGTATTTTATGCATATACATGTATACAGGTCAATCCCAATCTCCCAACTCATCCCACCACCACCACCCCATGGCTTCCCCCACTTGGTGTCCATACGTTTGTTCTCTACCTCTGTGTCTCTATTTCTTCCCTGCAAACCAGTTCATCTGTACCATTTTTTCGGTTCCACATATATGCATTAATATACAATATTTGTTTTCCTCTTTCTGACTTACTTCATTCTGTATGACAGTCTCTAGATCCATCGATGTCTCTACAAATGACCCAGTTTCATTCCTTTTTATGGCTGAGTAATATTCCATTTTATATATGTACCACATCTTTATCCATTCATCTGTCTGTGGGCATTTAGGTTACTTGCATTACCTGGCTATTGTAAATAGTGCTGCAATGAACATTGTGGTGAATGTGCCTTTTTGATTTATGGTTTTCTCTGGGTATATGCCCAGAAGTGGGATTGCTGGATTAGATGGTAATTCTATTTCTAGTTTTTTTTTTTTTTTTTTTTTTTTTTTTTCTTTTTGCGGTGTGTGGGCCTCTCACTGTTGTGGCCTCTCCCGTTGCGGAGCACAGGCTCCGGATGCGCAGGCCCAGCGGCCATGGCTCACGGGCCCAGCCGCTCCGCGGCATATGGGAACCTCCCAGACCGGGGCACGAACCCGTATCCCCTGCATCGGCAGGCGGACTCTTAACCACTGCGCCACCAGGGAGGCCCTATTTCTAGTTTTTTTAAGGAAACTCCATACTGTTCTCCATAGTGACTGTATCAATTTACATCCCCACCAATAGTGGAAGACGGCTCCTTTTGTCCACACCCTCCCCAGAATTTGTTGTTTGTAGATTTTCTGATGATGCCGATTCTAACAGGTGTGAGGTGATACCTCATTGTAGTTTGATTGGCATTTCTCTAATAATTAGTGCTGTTGAGCAGCTTTTCATGTGCGTCTTGGCCATCTCTGTGTCTTCTTTGAAGAAACGTCTCTTTAGATCTTCTGGCCATTTCTGTATTGGGTTGTTTGTTTTTTGAATATTAAGCTGCATGAGCTGTTTATATATATATTGGAGATTAAACCTTTGTCCATTGATTCATTTGCAATGAGTTTCACCCATTCTGAGGGATGCCTTTTTCCATTCCCGTTTTTTTTAACAAAAAAGGAACAAAAGAAAAAGAAGCAGAACACTAATGTGCGTAAAATATGCCTTTTGAAATGGTCGTTTTGAAATATGGACGTCCTTTGAATTTTTTGGTCGATATGTGACCCCAGGATTTGTTTTCAGGGCAGGTGTCATTTACCGGCCTGCAATGATTTTGAATATCAACTGACCATTAGCGCTGGGATTAAAGCTGCTGTTGCGTGAAACGGCCACAAGGTGGCAGCAGTTCTCCCGTACCAAATCTGGTAACTAGAGCAACAGAGCCTCAATGGAAGTCGTGTTCTAGATTGGAATTTAGAATGGAATGTGCCAGGAGAAAGCCCCTCAAGTTTGTCTCACTACTTCTTGTTTGTGTTTTTAATTTTTTTTTTTATTATTTTCTGTTACAGCAAGTTTGATTACAATGTTTGGCTTGTTGTAGGTGTGGAAGATGTGGTTCTTTTACACATATACAGATGTCTGTTCTTCCTGGGATCCTTTTCCCATGTACGTTAGGACAGAATGTTGAGTAGTCTTCTCTTGGTATTCCGTAGGTCTTTGGTGATTATATATGTCACCTGTGTTTGATTATGTCTGTTAACCACGAAATCGTAAAGAAACCAATCCTCACACCTTTCCATTGGTGAACCATAAGTTTGTTTAATGAATCTGTGATTGCCGTTCTCCGTGGAAATATCTGCCCTGGTATCCATTTTTAGGTAACACCTATAAGTGATATGATACGATATGTGTCTTTCACTTTCTGACTTACTCCAAGTCACGTGATTACCTCTAGACTCATCTACGGGGCTGCAACTGGCATTGTGTCCTTTTTTTCCTTGGCTTCTATTCTGCCTTAACGAGGTCTATTTTCAACAATGTGATTCCCTGAGGGTTGTGGATTAGCTGACCTGGGCAACCTTACCCTGCCGGCCGGCCCTCCCCAGGTGTGCCTGGTTGAGGTCAATATAAACAGCGCTCCAGGCAGCAATAGCATCTGAAGTTGTGCCAGACTCCATATTCTCTGCCCCGTCAGCAGTCTCGGGGCTGTGCTGGTGGGAGGGAGTGAGGGGCCAAGGCTTTGTTGGTGGCCCGGTGTGAGTGGGGCTCTGCTGGCCTTTCTGCAGGAGTTGCCAGGCTGCCACCTGTAAAGAAGAGGATGTGTCACCCATACCTTCCGATGGAATTTCTCTCCGGACAGAGGTGAGGAAAGAAAAAAGCAGTGGGGGCCGGAACAGGAGGGGTATCTCAGGCAGGGCAATAGAAAGCTTCCAGAAGAGCGCACGGGGCCAGGACCATCCTGGCTGGCCTGCAGGCACCAAGTTGGCCTGCGTGCTGTCACTGGTGTGGCTCCAGGGCCCTTCCTCTAGGCTTTCAAGCCCTTGTACATATTCAGGTGTTTTACCTGGGAAGGGTGGGAACAGTTCAGCAGCAGCTGGCCTGGGGCTCAGCTCACGTTTACTCACAGATGCCTCAGCACGGTCCACCAGCTTCGCAATGAGGACGCTCCTTGCATGGGGTGTGGGTTGCTGGCTGTATGGGAGGTGATTCCCCACCTCTGACCAATTTCAGAATTGTTTACCGCTGGAGCAAGTGCCCTGATAGGGTTTCCCTCTGTATAACTGGAGGGTTCAGGTATTTTTTTTCTTTTATGGTTCAAGTTAGATTTTATTCCTCTTTTATGTATTTATAGATATAAGCATGGAAATAATTCATTCCTATAAATACATCTGTGTGAAGGGAAGAACTTTTTTCTGTTTTATTTTATTTTTTTTTTAATTTTGAAATTTAATTGTATTTATCTTTTTATACTGTAGGTTATTATTAGTTATGTATTTTATGCATATACATGTATAGAGGTCAATCCCAATCTCCCAACTCATCCCACCACCACCACCCCATGGCTTCCCCCACTTGGTGTCCATACGTTTGTTCTCTACCTCTGTGTCTCTATTTCTTCCCTGCAAACCAGTTCATCTGTACCATTTTTTCGGTTCCACATATATGCATTAATATACAATATTTGTTTTCCTCTTTCTGACTTACTTCATTCTGTATGACAGTCTCTAGATCCATCGATGTCTCTACAAATGACCCAGTTTCATTCCTTTTTATGGCTGAGTAATATTCCATTTTATAAATGTACCACATCTTTATCCATTCATCTGTCTGTGGGCATTTAGGTTACTTGCATTACCTGGGTATTGTAAATAGTGCTGCAATGAACATTGTGGTGAATGTGCCTTTTTGATTTATGGTTTTCTCTGGGTATATGCCCAGAAGTGGGATTGCTGGATCAGATGGTAATTCTATTTCTAGTTTTTTTAAGGAAACTCCATACTGTTCTCCATAGTGACTGTATCAATTTACATCCCCACCAATAGTGGAAGACGGCTCCTTTTGTCCACACCCTCCCCAGAATTTGTTGTTTGTAGATTTTCTGATGATGCTGATTCTAACACGTGTGAGGTGATACCTCATTGTAGTTTGATTTGCATTTCTCTAATAATTAGTGCTGTTGAGCAGCTTTTCATGTGCGTCTTGGCCATCTCTGTGTCTTCTTTGAAGAAACGTCTCTTTAGATCTTCTGCCCATTTCTGTATTGGGTTGTTTGTTTTTTGAATATTAAGCTGCATGAGCTGTTTATATATATATTGGAGATTAAACCTTTGTCCATTGATTCATTTGCAATGATTTTCACCCATTCTGAGGGATGCCTTTTTCCATTCCCGTTTTTTTAACAAAAAAGGAACAAAAGAAAAAGAAGCAGAACACTAATGTGCGTAAAATATGCCTTTTGAAATGGTCGTTTTGAAATATGGACGTCCTTTGAATTTTTTGGTCGATATGCGACCCCAGGATTTGTTTTCAGGGCAGGTGTCATTTACAGGCCTGCAATGATTTTGAATATCAACTGACCATTAGCGCTGGGATTAAAGCTGCTGTTGCGTGAAACGGCCATAAGGTGGCAGCAGTTCTCCCGTACCAAATCTGGTAACTAGAGCAACAGAGCCTCAATGGAAGTCGTGTTCTAGATTGGAATTTAGAATGGAATGTGCCAGGAGAAAGCCCCTCAAGTTTGTCTCACTACTTCTTGTTTGTGTTTTTAATTTTTTTTTTTTATTTTCTGTTACAGCAAGTTTGATTACAATGTTTGGCTTGTTGTAGGTGTGGAAGATGTGGTTCTTTTACACATATACAGATGTCTGTTCTTCCTGGGATCCTTTTCCCATGTACGTTAGGACAGAATGTTGAGTAGTCTTCTCTTGGTATTCCGTAGGTCTTTGGTGATTATATATGTCACCTGTGTTTGATTATGTCTGTTAACCACGAAATCGTAATGAAACCAATCCTCACACCTTTCCATTGGTGAACCATAAGTTTGTTTAATGAATCTGTGATTGCCGTTCTCCGTGGAAATATCTGCCCTGGTATCCATTTTTAGGTAACACCTATAAGTGATATGATACGATATGTGTCTTTCACTTTCTGACTTACTCCAAGTCACGTGATTACCTCTAGACTCATCTACGGGGCTGCAAATGACATTGTGTCCTTTTTTTCCTTGGCTTCTATTCTGCCTTAGCGAGGTCTATTTTCAAAAATGTGATTCCCTGAGGGTTGTGGATTAGCTGACCTGGGCAACCTTACCCTGCCGGCCGGTGCTCCCCAGGTGTGCCTGGTTGAGGTCAATATAAACAGCGCTCCAGGCAGCAATAGCCCCTGAAGTTGTGCCTGACTCCATATTCTCTGCCCTGTCAGCAGTCTCGGGGCTGTGCTGGTGGGAGGGAGTGAGGGGCCAAGGCTTTGTTGGTGGCCCGGTGTGAGTGGGGCTCTGCTGGCCTTTCTGCAGGAGTTGCCAGGCTGCCACCTGTAAAGAAGAGGATGTGTCACCCATACCTTCCGATGGAATTTCTCTCCGGACAGAGGTGAGGAAAGAAAAAAGCAGTGGGGGCCGGGACAGGAGGGGTATCTCAGGCAGGGCAATAGAAAGCTTCCAGAAGAGCGCACGGGGCCAGGACCATCCTGGCTGGCCTGCAGGCACCAAGTTGGCCTGCGTGCTGTCGCTGGTGTGGCTCCAGGGCCCTTCCTCTAGGCTTTCAAGCCCTTGTACATATTCAGGTGTTTTACCTGGGAAGGGTGGGAACAGTTCAGCAGCAGCTGGCCTGGGGCTCAGCTCACGTTTACTCACAGATGCCTCAGCACGGTCCACCAGCTTCGCAATGAGGACGCTCCTTGCATGGGGTGTGGGTTGCTGGCTGTATGGGAGGTGATTCCCCACCTCTGACCAATTTCAGAATTGTTTACCGCTGGAGCAAGTGCCCTGATAGGGTTTCCCTCTGTATAACTGGTGGGTTCAGGTATTTTTATTACTTTTATGGTTCAAGTTAGATTTTATTCCTCTTTTATGTATTTATAGATATAAGCATGGAAATAATTCATTCCTATAAATACATCTGTGTGAAGGGAAGAACTTTTTTTCTGTTTTTATTTTTTTTTTAATTTTGAAATTTAATTGTATTTATCTTTTTATACTGTAGGTTATTATTAGTTATGTATTTTATGCATATACATGTATACAGGTCAATCCCAATCTCCCAACTCATCCCACCACCACCACCCCATGGCTTCCCCCACTTGGTGTCCATACGTTTGTTCTCTACCTCTGTGTCTCTATTTCTTCCCTGCAAACCAGTTCATCTGTACCATTTTTTCGGTTCCACATATATGCATTAATATATAATATTTGTTTTCCTCTTTCTGACTTACTTCATTCTGTATGACAGTCTCTAGATCCATCGATGTCTCTACAAATGACCCAGTTTCATTCCTTTTTATGGCTGAGTAAATTCCATTTTATATATGTACCACATCTTTATCCATTCATCTGTCTGTGGGCATTTAGGTTACTTGCATTACCTGGCTCTTGTAAATAGTGCTGCAATGAACATTGTGGTGAATGTGCCTTTTTGATTTATGGTTTTCTCTGGGTATATGCCCAGAAGTGGGATTGCTGGATCAGATGGTAATTCTATTTCTAGTTTTTTTAAGGAAACTCCATACTGTTCTCCATAGTGACTGTATCAATTTACATCCCCACCAATAGTGGAAGACGGCTCCTTTTGTCCACACCCTCCCCAGAATTTGTTGTTTGTAGATTTTCTGATGATGCTGATTCTAACACGTGTGAGGTGATACCTCATTGTAGTTTGATTTGCATTTCTCTAATAATTAGTGCTGTTGAGCAGCTTTTCATGTGCGTCTTGGCCATCTCTGTGTCTTCTTTGAAGAAACGTCTCTTTAGATCTTCTGCCCATTTCTGTATTGGGTTGTTTGTTTTTTGAATATTAAGCTGCATGAGCTGTTTATATATATATTGGAGATTAAACCTTTGTCCATTGATTCATTTGCAATGATTTTCACCCATTCTGAGGGAAGCCTTTTTCCATTCCCTTTTTTTTAACAAAAAAGGAACGAAAGAAAAAGAAGCAGAACACTAATGTGCGTAAAATATGCCTTTTGAAATGGTCGTTTTGAAATATGGACGTCCTTTGAATTTTTTGGTCGATATGTGACCCCAGGATTTGTTTTCAGGGCAGGTGTCATTTACAGGCCTGCAATGATTTTGAATATCAACTGACCATTAGCGCTGGGATTAAAGCTGCTGTTGCGTGAAACGGCCACAAGGTGGCAGCAGTTCTCCCGTACCAAATCTGGTAACTAGAGCAACAGAGCCTCAATGGAAGTCGTGTTCTAGATTGGAATTTAGAATGGAATGTGCCAGGAGAAAGCCCCTCAAGTTTGTCTCACTACTTCTTGTTTGTGTTTTTAATTTTTTTTAAAATTATTTCCTGTTACAGCAAGTTTGATTACAATGTTTGGCTTGTTGTAGGTGTGGAAGATGTGGTTCTTTTACACATATACAGATGTCTGTTCTTCCTGGGATCCTTTTCCCATGTACGTTAGGACAGAATGTTGAGTAGTCTTCTCTTGGTATTCCGTAGGTCTTTGGTGATTATATATGTCACCTGTGTTTGATTATGTCTGTTAACCACGAAACCGTAATGAAACCAATCCTCACACCTTTCCATTGGTGAACCATAAGTTTGTTTAATGAATCTGTGATTGCCGTTCTCCGTGGAAATATCTGCCCTGGTATCCATTTTTAGGTAACACCTATAAGTGATATGATACGATATGTGTCTTTCACTTTCTGACTTACTCCAAGTCACGTGATTACCTCTAGACTCATCTACGGGGCTGCAAATGGCATTGTGTCCTTTTTTTCCTTGGCTTCTATTCTGCCTTAGCGAAGTCTATTTTCAACAATGTGATTCCCTGAGGGTTGTGGATTAGCTGACCTGGGCAACCTTACCCTGCCGGCCGGCCCTCCCCAGGTGTGCCTGGTTGAGGTCAATATAAACAGCGCTCCAGGCAGCAATAGCATCTGAAGTTGTGCCTGACTCCATATTCTCTGCCACGTCAGCAGTCTCGGGGCTGTGCTGGTGGGAGGGAGTGAGGGGCCAAGGCTTTGTTGGTGGCCCGGTGTGAGTGGGGCTCTGCTGGCCTTTCTGCAGGAGTTGCCAGGCTGCCACCTGTAAAGAAGAGGATGTGTCACCCATACCTTCCGATGGAATTTCTCTCCGGACAGAGGTGAGGAAAGAAAAAAGCAGTGGGGGCCGGAACAGGAGGGGTATCTCAGGCAGGGCAATAGAAAGCTTCCAGAAGAGCGCACGGGGCCAGGACCATCCTGGCTGGCCTGCAGGCACCAAGTTGGCCTGCGTGCTGTCGCTGGTGTGGCTCCAGGGCCCTTCCTCTAGGCTTTCAAGCCCTTGTACATATTCAGGTGTTTTACCTGGGAAGGGTGGGAACAGTTCAGCAGCAGCTGGCCTGGGGCTCAGCTCACGTTTACTCACAGATGCCTCAGCACGGTCCACCAGCTTCGCAATGAGGACGCTCCTTGCATGGGGTGTGGGTTGCTGGCTGTATGGGAGGTGATTCCCCACCTCTGACCAATTTCAGAATTGTTTACCGCTGGAGCAAGTGCCCTGATAGGGTTTCCCTCTGTATAACTGGTGGGTTCAGGTATTTTTTTTTCTTTTATGGTTCAAGTTAGATTTTATTCCTCTTTTATGTATTTATAGATATAAGCATGGAAATAATTCATTCCTATAAATACATCTGTGTGAAGGGAAGAACTTTTTTCTGTTTTATTTTATTTTTTTTTTAATTTTGAAATTTAATTGTATTTATCTTTTTATACTGTAGGTTATTATTAGTTATGTATTTTATGCATATACATGTATACAGGTCAATCCCAATCTCCCAACTCATCCCACCACCACCACCCCATGGCTTCCCCCACTTGGTGTCCATACGTTTGTTCTCTACCTCTGTGTCTCTATTTCTTCCCTGCAAACCAGTTCATCTGTACCATTTTTTCGGTTCCACATATATGCATTAATATACAATATTTGTTTTCCTCTTTCTGACTTACTTCATTCTGTATGACAGTCTCTAGATCCATCGATGTCTCTACAAATGACCCAGTTTCATTCCTTTTTATGGCTGAGTAATATTCCATTTTATAAATGTACCACATCTTTATCCATTCATCTGTCTGTGGGCATTTAGTTTACTTGCATTACCTGGGTATTGTAAATAGTGCTGCAATGAACATTGTGGTGAATGTGCCTTTTTGATTTATGGTTTTCTCTGGGTATATGCCCAGAAGTGGGATTGCTGGATCAGATGGTAATTCTATTTCTAGTTTTTTTAAGGAAACTCCATACTGTTCTCCATAGTGACTGTATCAATTTACATCCCCACCAATAGTGGAAGACGGCTCCTTTTGTCCACACCCTCCCCAGAATTTGTTGTTTGTAGATTTTCTGATGATGCTGATTCTAACACGTGTGAGGTGATACCTCATTGTAGTTTGATTTGCATTTCTCTAATAATTAGTGCTGTTGAGCAGCTTTTCATGTGCGTCCTGGCCATCTCTGTGTCTTCTTTGAAGAAACGTCTCTTTAGATCTTCTGCCCATTTCTGTATTGGGTTGTTTGTTTTTTGAATATTAAGCTGCATGAGCTGTTTATATATATATTGGAGATTAAACCTTTGTCCATTGATTCATTTGCAATGATTTTCACCCATTCTGAGGGATGCCTTTTTCCATTCCCGTTTTTTTAACAAAAAAGGAACAAAAGAAAAAGAAGCAGAACACTAATGTGCGTAAAATATGCCTTTTGAAATGGTCGTTTTGAAATATGGACGTCCTTTGAATTTTTTGGTCGATATGTGACCCCAGGATTTGTTTTCAGGGCAGGTGTCATTTACAGGCCTGCAATGATTTTGAATATCAACTGACCATTAGCGCTGGGATTAAAGCTGCTGTTGCGTGAAACGGCCATAAGGTGGCAGCAGTTCTCCCGTACCAAATCTGGTAACTAGAGCAACAGAGCCTCAATGGAAGTCGTGTTCTAGATTGGAATTTAGAATGGAATGTGCCAGGAGAAAGCCCCTCAAGTTTGTCTCACTACTTCTTGTTTGTGTTTTTAATTTTTTTTTTTTATTTTCTGTTACAGCAAGTTTGATTACAATGTTTGGCTTGTTGTAGGTGTGGAAGATGTGGTTCTTTTACACATATACAGATGTCTGTTCTTCCTGGGATCCTTTTCCCATGTACGTTAGGACAGAATGTTGAGTAGTCTTCTCTTGGTATTCCGTAGGTCTTTGGTGATTATATATGTCACCTGTGTTTGATTATGTCTGTTAACCACGAAATCGTAATGAAACCAATCCTCACACCTTTCCATTGGTGAACCATAAGTTTGTTTAATGAATCTGTGATTGCCGTTCTCCGTGGAAATATCTGCCCTGGTATCCATTTTTAGGTAACACCTATAAGTGATATGATACGATATGTGTCTTTCACTTTCTGACTTACTCCAAGTCACGTGATTACCTCTAGACTCATCTACGGGGCTGCAAATGACATTGTGTCCTTTTTTTCCTTGGCTTCTATTCTGCCTTAGCGAGGTCTATTTTCAACAATGTGATTCCCTGAGGGTTGTGGATTAGCTGACCTGGGCAACCTTACCCTGCCGGCCGGCGCTCCCCAGGTGTGCCTGGTTGAGGTCAATATAAACAGCGCTCCAGGCAGCAATAGCCCCTGAAGTTGTGCCTGACTCCATATTCTCTGCCCTGTCAGCAGTCTCGGGGCTGTGCTGGTGGGAGGGAGTGAGGGGCCAAGGCTTTGTTGGTGGCCCGGTGTGAGTGGGGCTCTGCTGGCCTTTCTGCAGGAGTTGCCAGGCTGCCACCTGTAAAGAAGAGGATGTGTCACCCATACCTTCCGATGGAATTTCTCTCCGGACAGAGGTGAGGAAAGAAAAAAGCAGTGGGGGCCGGAACAGGAGGGGTATCTCAGGCAGGGCAATAGAAAGCTTCCAGAAGAGCGCACGGGGCCAGGACCATCCTGGCTGGCCTGCAGGCACCAAGTTGGCCTGCGTGCTGTCGCTGGTGTGGCTCCAGGGCCCTTCCTCTAGGCTTTCAAGCCCTTGTACATATTCAGGTGTTTTACCTGGGAAGGGTGGGAACAGTTCAGCAGCAGCTGGCCTGGGGCTCAGCTCACGTTTACTCACAGATGCCTCAGCACGGTCCCCCAGCTTCGCAATGAGGTCGCTCCTTGCATGGGGTGTGGGTTGCTGGCTGTATGGGAGGTGATTCCCCACCTCTGACCAATTTCAGAATTGTTTACCGCTGGAGCAAGTGCCCTGATAGGGTTTCCCTCTGTATAACTGGTGGGTTCAGGTATTTTTTTTCTTTTATGGTTCAAGTTAGATTTGATTCCTCTTTTATGTATTTATAGATATAAGCATGGAAATAATTCATTCCTATAAATACATCTGTGTGAAGGGAAGAACTTTTTTCTGTTTTATTTTAAATTTTTTTAAAAAAAATTTTTGAAATTTAATTGTATTAATTTTTTTATACAGCAGGTTATAATTAGTTATGTATTTTATGATTATACATGTATACAGGTCAATCCCAATCTCCCAACTCATCCCACCACCACCACCCCATGGCTTCCCACACTTGGTGTCCATACGTTTGTTCTCTACCTCTATGTCTCTATTTCTTCCCTGCAAACCAGTTCATCTGTACCATTTTTTCGGTTCCACATATATGCATTAATATACAATATTTGTTTTCCTCTTTCTGACTTCATTCTGTATGACAGTCTCTAGATCCATCGATGTCTCTACAAATGACCCAGTTTCATTCCTTTTTATGGCTGAGTAATATTCCATTTTATATATGTACCACATCTTTATCCATTCATCTGTCTGTGGGCATTTAGGTTACTTGCATTACCTGGCTATTGTAAATAGTGCTGCAATGAACATTGTGGTGAATGTGCCTTTTTGATTTATGGTTTTCTCTGGGTATATGCCCAGAAGTGGGATTGCTGGATCAGATGGTAATTCTATTTCTAGTTTTTTTAAGGAAACTCCATACTGTTCTCCATTGTGACTGTATCAATTTACATCCCTACCAATAGTGGAAGAGGGCTCATTTTGTCCACACCCTCCCCAGAATTTGTTGTTTGTAGATTTTCTGATGATGCCGATTCTAACAGGTGTGAGGTGATACCTCATTGTAGTTTTGATTTGCATTTCTCTAATAATTAGTGCTGTTGAGCAGCTCTTCATGTGCGTCTTGGCCATCTCTGTGTCTTCTTTGCAGAAACGTCTCTTTAGATCTTCTGCCCATTTTTGTATTGGGTTGTTTGTTTTTTGAATATTAAGCTGCATGAGCTGTTTATATATATTGGACATTAAACCTTTGTCCATTGATTCATTTGCAACGATTTTCGCCCATTCTGAGGGATGCCTTTTTCCATTCCCGTTTTTTTAACAAAAAAGGAAAGAAAGAAAAAGAAGCAGAACACTAATGTGCGTAAAATATGCCTTTTGAAATTGTCATTTTGAAATATGGACGTCCTTTGAATTTTTTGGTCGATATGTGACCCCAGGATTTGTTTTCAGGGCAGGTGTCATTTACAGGCCTGCAATGATTTTGAATATCAACTGACCATTAGCGCTGGGATTAAAGCTGCTGTTGCGTGAAACGGCCACAAGGTGGCAGCAGTTCTCCCTTACCAAATCTGGTTACTAGAGCAACAGAGCCTCAATGGAAGTCGTGTTCTACATTGGAATTTAGAATGGAATGTGCCAGGAGAAAGCCCCTCAAGTTTGTCTCACTACTTCTTGTTCGTGTTTTTAATTTTTTTTTTATTTTCTATTACAGCAAGTTTCATTACAATGTTTAGCTTGTTGTAGGTGTGGAAGATGTGGTTCTTTTACACATATACAGATGTCTGTTCTTCCTGGGATCCTTTTCCCATGTACGTTAGGACAGAATGTTGAGTAGTCTTCTCTTGGTATTCCGTAGATCTTTGGTGATTATATATGTCACCTGTGTTTGATTATATCTGTTAACCCCGAAATCGTAATGAAACCAATCCTCACACCTTTCCATTGGTGAACCATAAGTTTGTTTAATGAATCTGTGATTGCCGTTCTCCGTGGAAATATCTGCCCTGGTATCCATTTTTAGGTAATACCTATAAGTGATATGATACGATATGTGTCTTTCACTTTCTGACTTACTCCAAGTCACGTGATTACATCTAGACTCATCTACGGGGCTGCAAATGGCATTGTGTCCTTTTTTTCCTTGGATTCTATTCTGCCTTAACGAGGTCCATTTTCAACAATGTGATTCCCTGATGGTTGTGGATTAGCTGACCTGGGCAGCTTTACCCTGCCGGCTCGCCCTCCCAAGGTGTGCCTGGTTGAGGTCAATATAAACAGCGCGCCAGGCAGCAATAGCCCCTAAAGTTGTGCCTGACTCCATATTCTCTGCCCCGTCAGTAGTCTCGGGGTTGTGCTGGTGGGAGGGAGTGAGGGGCCAAGGCTTTGTTGGTGGCCCGGTGTGAGTGGGGCTCTGCTGGCCTTTCTGCAGGAGTTGCCAGGCTGCCACCTGTAAAGAAGAGGATGTGTCACTCATAACTTCCGATGGAATTTCTCTCCGGACAGAGGTGAGGAAGGAAAAAAGCAGTGGGGGTCGGGACAGGAGGGGTATCTCAGGCAGGGCAATAGAAAGCTTCCAGAAGAGCGCCCGGGGCCAGGACCATACTGACTGACCTGCAGGCACCAAGTTGGCCTGCGTGCTGTCGCTGGTGTGGCTCCACGGCCCTTCCTCTAGGCTTTCAAGCCCTTGTACATATTCAGGTGTTTTACCTGGGAAGGGTGGGAACAGTTCAGCAGCAGCTGGCCTGGCGCTCAGCTCACGTTTACTCACAGATGCCTCAGCACGGTCCCCCAGCTTTGCAATGAGGACGCTCCTTGCATGGGGGGTGGGTTGCTGGCTGTATGGGAGGTGATTCCCCACCTCTGACCAATTTCAGAATTGTTTACCGCTAGAGCAAGTGCCCTGATAGGGTTTCCCTCTGGATAACTGGTGGGTTCAGGTTTTTTTTTCTTTTATGGTTCAAGTTAGATTTGATTCCTCTTTTATGTATTTATAGATATAAGCATGGAAATAATTCATTCCTATAAATACATCTGTGTGAAGGGAAGAACTTTTCTCTGTTTTATTTTAAATTTTTTTTTTAAATTTTGAAATTTAATTTTATTTATTTTTTTATACAGCAGGTTATTATTAGTTATGTATTTTATGCATATACATGTATAGAGGTGAATCCCAACCTTCCAACTCATCCCACAACCACCACCCCATGGCTTCCCACACTTGGTGTCCATACGTTTGTTCTCTACCTCTGTGTCTCTATTTCTTCCCTGCAAACCAGTTCATCTGTACCATTTTTTAGGTTCCACATATATGCATTAATATACAATATTTGTTTTCCCTCTTTCTGACTTACTTCATTCTGTATGACAGTCTCTAGATCCATCGATGTCTCTACAAATGACCCAATTTCATCCCTTTTTATGGCTGAGTAATATTCCATTTTATATATGTACCACATCTTTATCCATTCATCTGTCTGTGGGCATTTAGGTTGCTTGCATTACCTGGCTATTGTAAATAGTGCTGCAATGAACATTGAGGTGAATGTGCCTTTTTGATTTATGGTTTTCTCTGGGTATATGCCCAGAAGTGGAATTGCTGGATCAGATGGTAATTCTATTTCTAGTTTTTTTAAGGAAACTCCATACTGTTCTCCATAGTGACTGTATCAATTTACATCCCCACCAATAGTGGAAGAGGACTCCTTTTGTCCACACCCTCCCCAGAATTTGTTGTTTGTAGATTTTCTGATGATGCCGATTCTAACAGGTGTGAGGTGATACCTCATTGTAGTTTTGATTTGCATTTCTCTAATAATTAGTGCTGTTGAGCAGCTTTTCATGTGCGTCTTGGCCATCTCTGTGTCTTCTTTGAAGAAACGTCTCTTTAGATCTTCTGCCCATTTTTGTATTGGGTTGTTTGTTTTTTTAATATTAAGCTGCATGAGCTCTTTATATATATATTGGAGATTAAACCTTTGTCCATTGATTCATTTCAACGATTTTCGCCCATTCTGAGGGATGCCTTTTTCCATTCCCGTTTTTTGAACAAAAAAGGAAAGAAAGAAAAAGAAGCAGAACACTAATGTGTGTAAAATATGCCTTTTGAAATGGTCGTTTTGAAATATGGACGTCCTTTGAATTTTTTGTTCAGTATGTGACCCCAGGATTTGTTTTCAGGGCAGGTGTCATTTACAGGCCTGCAATGATTTTGAATATCAACTGACCATTAGCGCTGGGATTAAAGCTGCTGTTGCGTGAAACGGCCACAAGGTGGCAGCAGTTCTCCCTTACCAAATCTGGTTACTAGAGCAACAGAGCCTCAATGGAAGTCGTGTTCTAGATTGGAATTTAGAATGGAATGTGCCAGGAGAAAGCCCCTCAAGTTTGTCTCACTACTTCTTGTTCGTGTTTTTAATTTTTTTTTATTTTCTATTGCAGCAAGTTTGATTACAATGTTTGGCTTGTTGTAGGTGTGGAAGATGTGGTTCTTTTACACATATACAGATGTCTGTTCTTCCTGGGATCCTTTTCCCATGTATGTTAGGACAGAATGTTGAGTAGTCTTCTCTTGGTATTCCGTAGGTCTTTGGTGATTATATATGTCACCTGTGTTTGATTATGTCTGTTAACCCCGATATCGTAATGAAACCAATCCTCACACCTTTCCATTGGTGAACCATAAGTTTGTTTAATGAATCTGTGATTGCCCTTCTCCGTGGAAATATCTGCCCTGGTATCCATTTTTAGGTAACACCTATAAGTGATATGATACGATATGTGTCTTTCACTTTCTGACTTACTCCAAGTCACGTGATTACCTCTAGACTCATCTACGGGGCTGCAAATGGCATTGTGTCCTTTTTTTCCTTGGCTTCTATTCTGCCTTAGAGAGGTCCATTTTCAACAATGTGATTCCCTGAGGGTTGTGGATTTGCTGACCTGGGCAGCCTTACCCTGCCGGCTCGCCCTCCCAAGGTGTGCCTGGTTGAGGTCAATATAAACAGCGCTCCAGGAAGCAATAGCCCCTGAAGTTGTGCCTGACTCCATATTCTCTGCCCCGTCATCAGTCTCGGGGCTGTGCTGGTGGGAGGGAGTGAGGGGCCAAGGCTTTGTTGGTGGCCCAGTGTGAGTGGGGCTCTGCTGGCCTTTCTGCAGGAGTTGCCAGGCTGACACCTGTAAAGAAGAGGATGTGTCACTCATAACTTCCGATGGAATTTCTTTACGGACAGAGGTGAGGAAGGAAAAAAAGGAGTGGGGGCCGGGACAGGAGGGGTATCTCAGGCATGGCAATAGAAAGCTTCCAGAAGAGCGCCCGGGGCCAGGACCATCCTGGCTGACCTGCAGGCACCAAGTTGGCCTGCCTGCTGTGGCCGGTGTGGCTCCTGGGACCTTCCTCTAGGCTTTCAAGCCCTTGTACATATTCAGGTGTTTTACCTGGGAAGGGTGGGAACAGTTCAGCAGCAGCTGGCCTGGGGCTCAGCTCACGTTTACTCACAGATGCCTCAGAATGGTCCCGAGATTTGCAATGAGGACGCTCCTTGCATGGGGTGTGGGTTGCTGGCTGTATGGGAGGTGATTCCCCACCTCTGACCAATTTCAGAATTGTTTACCGCTGGAGCAAGTGCCCTGATAGGGTTTCCCTCTGTATAACTGGTGGGTTCAGGTTTTTTTTTTTCTTTTATGGTTCAAGTTAGATTTGATTCCTCTTTTATGTATTTATAGATATAAGCATGGAAATAATTCATTCCTATAAATACATCTGTGTGAAGGGAAGAACTTTTTTCTGTTTTATTTTAAATTTATTTAAAAAATTTTTGAAATTTAATTGTATTTATTTTTTTATACAGCAGGTTATAATTAGTTATGTATTTTATGCTTATACATGTATACAGGTCAATCCCAATCTCCCAACTCATCCCACCACCACCACCCCATGGCTTCCCACACTTGGTGTCCATACGTTTGTTCTCTACCTCTATGTCTCTATTTCTTCCCTGCAAACCAGTTCATCTGTATCATTTTTTAGGTTCCACATATATGCATTAATATACAATATTTGTTTTCCTCTTTCTGACTTACTTCATTCTGTATGACAGTCTCTAGATCCATTGATGTCTCTACAAATGACCCAGTTTCATCCCTTTTTATGGCTGAGTAATATTCCATTTTATATATGTACCACATCTTTATCCATTCATCTGTCTGTGGGCATTTAGGTTACTTGCATTACCTGGCTATTGTAAATAGTGCTGCAATGAACATTGTGGTGAATGTGCCTTTTTGATTTATGGTTTTCTCTGGGTATATGCCCAGAAGTGGGATTGCTGGATCAGATGGTAATTCTATTTCTAGTTTTTTTAAGGAAACTCCATACTGTTCTCCATAGTGACTGTATCAATTTACATCCCCACCAATAGTGGAAGAGGGCTCCTTTTGTCCACACCCTCCCCAGAATTTGTTGTTTGTAGATTTTCTGATGATGCCGATTCTAACAGGTGTGAGGTGATACCTCATTGTAGTTTGATTTGCATTTCTCTAATAATTAGTGCTGTTGAGCAGCTTTTCATGTGCGTCTTGGCCATCTCTGTGTCTTCTTTGCAGAAACGTCTCCTTAGATCTTCTGCCCATTTTTGTATTGGGTTGTTTGTTTTTTTAATATTAAGCTGCATGAGCTGTTTATATATATTGGGGATTAAACCTTTGTCCATTGATTCATTTGCAACGATTTTCGCCCATTCTGAGGGATGCCTTTTTCCATTCCCGTTTTTTTAACAAAAAAGGAAAGAAAGAAAAAGAAGCAGAATACTAATGTGCGTAAAATATGCCATTTGAAATGGTCGTTTTGAAATATGGACGTCCTTTGAATTTTTTGGTCGATATGTGACCCCAGGATTTGTTTTCAGGGCAGGTGTCATTTACAGGCCTGCAATGATTTTGAATATCAACTGACCATTAGCGCTGGGATTAAAGCTGCTGTTGCGTGAAACGGCCACAAGGTGGCAGCAGTTCTCCCTTACCAAATCTGGTTACAGGAGCAACAGAGCCTCAATGGAAGTCGTGTTCTACATTGGAATTTAGAATGGAATGTGCCAGGAGAAAGCCCCTCAAGTTTGTCTCACTACTTCTTGTTCGTGTTTTTAATTTTTTTTTATTTTCTATTACAGCAAGTTTCATTACAATGTTTGGCTTGTTGTAGGTGTGGAAGATGTGGTTCTTTTACACATATACAGATGTCTGTTCTTCCTGGGATCCTTTTCCCATGTACGTTAGGACAGAATGTTGAGTAGTCTTCTCTTGGTATTCCATAGGTCTTTGGTGATTATATATGTCACCTGTGTTTGATTATGTCTGTTAACCCCGATATCGTAATGAAAGCAATCCTCACACCTTTCCATTGGTGAACCATAAGTTTGTTTAATGAATCTGTGATTGCCCTTCTCCGTGGAAATATCTGCCCTGGTATCCATTTTTAGGTAACACCTATAAGTGATATGATACGATATGTGTCTTTCACTTTCTGACTTACTCCAAGTCACGTGATTACCTCTAGACTCATCTACGGGGCTGCAAATGGCATTGTGTCCTTTTTTTCCTTGGCTTCTATTCTGCCTTAGCGAGGTCCATTTTCAACAATGTGATTCCCTGAGGGTTGTGGATTAGCTGACCTGGGCAGCCTTACCTTGCCGGCTCGCCCTCCCAAGGTGTGCCTGTTTGGGGTCAATATAAACAGTGCGCCAGGCAGCAATAGCCCCTGAAGTTGTGCCTGACTCCATATTCTCTGCCCCGTCAGCAGTCTCGGGGCTGTGCTGGTGGGAGGGAGTGAGGGGCCAAGGCTTTGTTGGTGGCCCAGTGTGAGTGGGGCTCTGCTGGCCTTTCTGCAGGAGTTGCCAGGCTGCCACCTGTAAAGAAGAGGATGTGTCACTCATAACTTCCGATGGAATTTCTCTCCGGACAGAGGTGAGGAAGGATAAAAGCAGTGGGGTCCGGGACAGGAGGGGTATCTCAGGCAGGGCAATAGAAAGCTTCCAGAAGAGCGCCCGGGGCCAGGACCATCCTGGCTGACCTGCAGGCACCAAGTTGGCCTGCGTGCTGTGGCTGGTGTGGCTCCTGGGCCCTTCCTCTAGGCTTTCAAGCCCTTGTACATATTCAGGTGTTTTACCTCGGAAGGGTGGGAACAGTTCAGCAGCAGCTGGCCTGGGGCTCAGCTCACGTTTACTCACAGATGCCTCAGCACGGTCCCACAGCTTCGCAATGAGGACGCTCCTTGCATGGGGGGTGGGTTGCTGGCTGTATGGGATGTGATTCCCCACCTCTGACCAATTTCAGAATTGTTTACCGCTAGAGCAAGTGCCCTGATAGGGTTTCCCTCTGTATAACTGGTGTGTTCAGGTTTTTTTTTCTTTTATGGTTCAAGTTAGATTTGATTCCTCTTTTATGTATTTATAGATATAAGCATGGAAATAATTCATTCCTATAAATACATCTGTGTGAAGGGAAGAAATTTTCTCTGTTTTATTTTAAATTTTTTTTTTAAATTTTGAAATTTAATTTTATTTATTTTTTTATACAGCAGGTTATTATTAGTTATGTATTTTATGCATATACATGTATAGAGGTGAATCCCAACCTCCCAACTCATCCCACAACCACCACCCCATGGTTTCCCACACTTGGTGTCTATACGTTTGTTCTCTACCTCTCTGTCTCTATTTCTTCCCTGCCAACCAGTTCATCTGTACCATTTTTTAGGTTCCACATATATGCATTAATATACAATATTTGTTTTCCCTCTTTCTGACTTACTTCATTCTGTATGACAGTCTCTAGATCCATCGATGTCTCTACAAATGACCCAGTTTCATCCCTTTTTATGGCTGAGTAATATTCCATTTTATATATGTACCACATCTTTATCCATTCATCTGTCTGTGGGCATTTAGGTTACTTGCATTACCTGGCTATTGTAAATAGTGCTGCAATGAACATTGTGGTGAATGTGCCTTTTTGATTTATGGTTTTCTCTGGGTATATGCCCAGAAGTGGAATTGCTGGATCAGATGGTAATTCTATTTCTAGTTTTTTTAAGGAAACTCCATACTGTTCTCCATAGTGACTGTATCAATTTACATCCCCATCAGTAGTGCAAGAGGGCTCCTTTTGTCCACACACTCCCCAGAATTTGTTGTTTGTAGATTTTCTGATGATGCCGATTCTAACAGTTGTGAGGTGATACCTCATTGTAGTTTTGATTTGCATTTCTCTAATAATTAGTGCTGTTGAGCAGCTTTTCATGTGCGTCTTGGTCATCTCTGTGTCTTCTTTGAAGAAACGTCTCTTTAGATCTTCTGCCCATTTTTGTATTGGGTTGTTTTTTTTTTTAATATTAAGCTGCATGAGCTGTTTATATATATATTGGAGATTAAACCTTTGTCCATTGATTCATTTGCAACGATTTTCACCCATTCTGAGGGATGCCTTTTTCCATTCCCGTTTTTTTAACAAAAAAGGAAAGAAAGAAAAAGAAGCAGAACACTAATGTGCGTAAAATATGCCTTTTGAAATGGTCGTTTTGAAATATGGACGTCCTTTGAATTTTTTGTTCAGTATGTGACCCCAGGATTTGTTTTCAGGGTAGGTGTCATTTACAGGCCTGCAATGATTTTGAATATCAACTGACCATTAGCGCTGGGATTAAAGCTGCTGTTGCGTGAAACGGCCACCAGGTGGCAGCAGTTCTCCCTTACCAAATCTGGTTACTAGAGCAACAGAGCCTCAATGGAAGTCGTGTTCTACATTGGAATTTAGAATGGAATGTGCCAGGAGAAAGCCCCTCAAGTTTGTCTCACTACTTCTTGTTCGTGTTTTTAATTTTTTTTTATTTTCTATTACAGCAAGTTTGATTACAATGTTTCGCTTGTTGTAGGTGTGGAAGATGTGGTTGTTTTACACATATACAGATGTCTGTTCTTCCTGGGATCCTTTTCCCATGTACGTTAGGACAGAATGTTGAGTAGTCTTCTCTTGGTATTCCGTAGGTCTTTGGTGATTATATATGTCACCTGTGTTTGATTATGTCTGTTAACCCCGATATCGTAATGAAACCAATCCTCACACCTTTCCATTGGTGAACCATAAGTTTGTTTAATGAATCTGTGATTGCCGTTCTCCGTGGAAATATCTGCCCTGGTATCCATTTTTAGGTAACACCTATAAGTGATATGATACGATATGTGTCTTTCACTTTCTGACTTACTCCAAGTCACGTGATTACATCTAGACTCATCTACGGGGCTGCAAATGGCATTGTGTCCTTTTTTTCCTTGGCTTCTCTTCTGCCTTAGCGAGGTCCATTTTCAACAATGTGATTCCCTGATGGTTGTGGATTAGCTGACCTGGGCAGCCTTACCCTGCCTGCCGGCCCTCCCCAGGTGTGCTTGGTTGAGGTCAATATAAACAGCGCTCCAGGAAGCAATAGCCCCTGAAGTTGTGCCTGACTCCATATTCTCTGCCCCGTCAGCAGTCTCGGGGCTGTGCTGGTGGGAGGGAGTGAGGGGCCAAGGCTTTGTTGGTGGCCCAGTGTGAGTGGGGCTCTGCTGGCCTTTCTGCAGGAGTTGCCAGGCTGCCACCTGTAAAGAAGAGGATGTGTCACTCAAAACTTCCGATGGAATATCTCTCCGGACAGAGGTGAGGAAGGATAAAAGCAGTGGGGTCTGGGACAGGAGGGGTATCTCAGGCAGGGCAATAGAAAGCTTCCAGAAGAGCGCCCGGGGCCAGTCCCATCTTGGCTGTCCTGCAGGCACCAAGTTGGCCTTCGTGCTGTGGCTTGTGTGGTTCCTGGGCCCTTCCTCTAGGCTTTCAAGCCCTTGTACATATTCAGGTGTTTTACCTGGGAAGGGTGGGAACAGTTCAGCAGCAGCTGGCCTGGGGCTCAGCTCACGTTTACTCACAGATGCCTCAGAATGGTCCCGAGCTTTGCAATGAGGACGCTCCT
The DNA here is from genome assembly GCF_025265405.1 of Mesoplodon densirostris. Lineage (NCBI taxonomy): Eukaryota > Metazoa > Chordata > Mammalia > Artiodactyla > Ziphiidae > Mesoplodon > Mesoplodon densirostris. Next base: position 37,106,274 of record NC_082673.1, on the reverse strand, counting down.
TGCATGGGGGGTGGGTTGCTGGCTGTATGGGAGGTGATTCCCCACCTCTGACCAATTTCAGAATTGTTTACCGCTGGAGCAAGTGCCCTGATAGGGTTTCCCTCTGTATAACTGGTGGGTTCAGGTTTTTTTTTCTTTTATGGTTCAAGTTAGATTTGATTCCTCTTTTATGTATTTATAGATATAAGCATGGAAATAATTCATTCCTATAAATACATCTGTGTGAAGGGAAGAAATTTTCTCTGTTTTATTTTAAATTTTTTTTTAAAAAAATTTTGAAATTTAATTGTATTTATTTTTTTATACACCAGGTTATAATTAGTTATGTATTTTATGCTTATACATGTATACAGGTCAATCCCAATCTCCCAACTCATCCCACCACCACCACCCCATGGCTACCCACACTTGGTGTCCATACGTTTGTTCTCTACCTCTATGTCTCTATTTCTTCCCTGCAAACCAGTTCATCTGTACCATTTTTTAGGTTCCACATATATGCATTAATATACAATATTTGTTTTCCTCTTTCTGACTTACTTCATTCTGTATGACAGTCTCTAGATCCATCGATGTCTCTACAAATGACCCAGTTTCATTCCTTTTTATGGCTGAGTAATATTCCATTTTATATATGTACCACATCTTTATCCATTCATCTGTCTGTGGGGATTTAGGTTACTTGCATTACCTGGCTATTGTAAATAGTGCTGCAATGAACATTGTGGTGAATGTGCCTTTTTGATTTATGGTTTTCTCTGGGTATATGCCCAGAAGTGGGATTGCTGGATCAGATGGTAATTCTATTTCTAGTTTTTTTAAGGAAACTCCATACTGTTCTCCATAGTGACTGTATCAATTTACATCCCCACCAATAGTGGAAGAGGGCTCCTTTTGTCCACACCCTCCCCAGAATTTGTTGTTTGTAGATTTTCTGATGATGCCGATTCTAACAGGTGTGAGGTGATACCTCATTGTAGTTTTGATTTGCATTTCTCTAATAATTAATGCTGTTGAGCAGCTTTTCATGTGCGTCTTGGCCATCTCTGTGTCTTCTTTGCAGAAACGTCTCTTTAGATCTTCTGCCCATTTTTGTATTGGGTTGTTTGTTTTTTTAATATTAAGCTGCATGAGCTGTTTATATATATTGGAGATTAAACCTTTGTCCATTGATTCATTTGCAACGATTTTCGCCCATTCTGAGGGATGCCTTTTTCCATTCCCGTTTTTTTAACAAAAAAGGAAAGAAAGAAAAAGAAGCAGAACACTAATGTGCGTAAAATATGCCTTTTGAAATGGTCGTTTTGAAATATGGACGTCCTTTGAATTTTTTGGTCGATATGTGACCCCAGGATTTGTTTTCAGGGCAGGTGTCATTTACAGGCCTGCAATGATTTTGAATATCAACTGACCATTAGCGCTGGGATTAAAGCTGCTGTTGCGTGAAACGGCCACAAGGTGGCAGCAGTTCTCCCTTACCAAATCTGGTAACTAGAGCAACAGAGCCTCAATGGAAGTCGTGTTCTACATTGGAATTTAGAATGGAATGTGCCAGGAGAAAGCCCCTCAAGTTTGTCTCACTACTTCTTGTTCGTGTTTTTAATTTTTTTTTTATTTTCTATTACAGCAAGTTTGATTACAATGTTTGGCTTGTTGTAGGTGTGGAAGATGTGGTTGTTTTACACATATACAGATGTCTGTTCTTCCTGGGATCCTTTTCCCATGTACATTAGGACAGAATGTTGAGTAGTCTTCTCTTGGTATTCCGTAGGTCTTTGGTGATTATATATGTCACCTGTGTTTGATTATGTCTGTTAACCCCGAAATCGTAATGAAACCAATCCTCACACCTTTCCATTGGTGAACCATAAGTTTGTTTAATGAATCTGTGATTGCCCTTCTCCGTGGAAATATCTGCCCTGGTATCCATTTTTAGGTAACACCTATAAGTGATATGATACGATATGTGTCTTTCACTTTCTGACTTACTCCAAGTCACGTGATTACCTCTAGACTCATCTACGGGGCTGCAAATGGCATTGTGTCCTTTTTTTCCTTGGCTTCTATTCTGCCTTAGCGAGGTCCATTTTCAACAATGTGATTCCCTGAGGGTTGTGGATTAGCTGACCTGGGCAGCCTTACCTTGCCGGCTCGCCCTCCCAAGGTGTGCCTGGTTGGGGTCAATATAAACAGCGCGCCAGGCAGCAATAGCCCCTGAAGTGGTGCCTGACTCCATATTCTCTGCCCCGTCAGCAGTCTCGGGGCTGTGCTGGTGGGAGGGAGTGAGGGACCAAGGCTTTGTTGGTGGCCCAGTGTGAGTGGGGCTCTGCTGGCCTTTCTGCAGGAGTTGCCAGGCTGCCACCTGTAAAGAAGAGGATGTGTCACTCATAACTTCCGATGGAATTTCTCTCCGGACAGAGGTGAGGAAAGATAAAAGCAGTGGGGGCCGGGACAGGAGGGGTATCTCAGGCAGGGCAATAGAAAGCTTCCAGAAGAGCGCCCGGGGCCAGGACCATCCTGGCTGACCTGCAGGCACCAAGTTTGCCTGCGTGCTGTGGCTGGTGTGGCTCCTGGGCCCTTCCTCTAGGCTTTCAAGCCCTTGTACATATTCAGGTGTTTTACCTTGGAAGGGTGGGAACAGTTCAGCAGCAGCTGGCCTGGGGCTCATCTCACGTTTACTCACAGATGCCTCAGCACGGTCCCCCAGCTTTGCAATGAGGACGCTACTTGCATGGGGTGTGGGTTGCTGGCTGTATGGGATGTGATTCCCCACCTCTGACCAATTTCAGAATTGTTTACCGCTAGAGCAAGTGCCCTGATAGGGTTTCCCTCTGTATAACTGGTGTGTTCAGGTTTTTTTTTCTTTTATGGTTCAAGTTAGATTTGATTCCTCTTTTATGTATTTATAGATAGAAGCATGGAAATAATTCATTCCTATAAATACATCTGTGTGAAGGGAAGAACTTTTCTCTGTTTTATTTTAAATTTTTTTTTTTAATTTTGAAATTTAATTTTATTTATTTTTTTATACAGCAGGTTATTATTAGTTATGTATTTTATGCATATACATGTATAGAGGTGAATCCCAACCTCCCAACTCATCCCACAACCACCACCCCATGGCTTCCCACACTTGGTGTCTATACGTTTGTTCTCTACCTCTGTGTCTCTATTTCTTCCCTGCCAACCAGTTCATCTGTACCATTTTTTAGGTTCCACATATATGCATTAATATACAATATTTGTTTTCCCTCTTTCTGACTTACTTCATTCTGTATGACAGTCTCTAGATCCATCGATGTCTCTACAAATGACCCAGTTTCATCCCTTTTTATGGCTGAGTAATATTCCATTTTATATATGTACCACATCTTTATCCATTCATCTGTCTGTGGGCATTTAGGTTACTTGCATTACCTGGCTATTGTAAATAGTGCTGCAATGAACATTGTGGTGAATGTGCCTTTTTGATTTATGGTTTTCTCTGGGTATATGCCCAGAAGTGGGATTGCTGGATCAGATGGTAATTCTATTTCTAGTTTTTTTAAGGAAACTCCATACTGTTCTCCATAGTGACTGTATCAATTTACATCCCCATCAATAGTGGAAGAGGGCTCCTTTTTTCCACACACTCCCCAGAATTTGTTGTTTGTAGATTTTCTGATGATGCCGATTCTAACAGGTGTGAGGTGATACCTCATTGTAGTTTTGATTTGCATTTCTCTAATAATTAGTGCTGTTGAGCAGCTTTTCATGTGCGTCTTGGCCATCTCTGTGTCTTCTTTGAAGAAACGTCTCTTTAGATCTTCTGCCCATTTTTGTATTGGGTTTTTTTTTTTAATATTAAGCTGCATGAGCTGTTTATATATATATTGGAGATTAAACCTTTGTCCATTGATTCATTTGCAACGATTTTCACCCATTCTGAGGGATGCCTTTTTCCATTCCCGTTTTTTTAACAAAAAAGGAAAGAAAGAAAAAGAAGCAGAACACTAATGTGCGTAAAATATGCCTTTTGAAATGGTCGTTTTGAAATATGGACGTCCTTTGAATTTTTTGTTCAATATGTGACCCCAGGATTTGTTTTCAGGGTAGGTGTCATTTACAGGCCTGCAATGATTTTGAATATCAACTGACCATTAGCGCTGGGATTAAAGCTGCTGTTGCGTGAAACGGCCACAAGGTGGCAGCAGTTCTCCCTTACCAAATCTGGTTACTAGAGCAACAGAGCCTCAATGGAAGTCGTGTTCTAGATTGGAATTTAGAATGGAATGTGCCAGGAGAAAGCCCCTCAAGTTTGTCTCACTACTTCTTGTTCGTGTTTTTAATTTTTTTTTATTTTCTATTACAGCAAGTTTGATTACAATGTTTGGCTTGTTGTAGGTGTGGAAGATGTGGTTGTTTTACACATATACAGATGTCTGTTCTTCCTGGGATCCTTTTCCCATGTACGTTAGGACAGAATGTTGAGTAGTCTTCTCTTGGTATTCCGTAGGTCTTTGGTGATTATACATGTCACCTGTGTTTGATTATGTCTGTTAACCCCGATATCGTAATGAAACCAATCCTCACACCTTTCCATTGGTGAACCATAAGTTTGTTTAATGAATCTGTGATTTCCCTTCTCCGTGGAAATATCTGCCCTGGTATCCATTTTTAGGTAACACCTATAAGTGATATGATACGATATGTGTCTTTCACTTTTTGACTTACTCCAAGTCACGTGATTACCTCTAGACTCATCTACGGGGCTGCAAATGGCATTGTGTCCTTTTTTTCCTTGGCTTCTATTCTGCCTTAGCGAGGTCCATTTTCAACAATGTGATTCCCTGAGGGTTGTGGATTAGCTGACCTGGGCAGCCTTACCATGCCGGCCGGCCCTCCCCAGGTGTGCCTGGTTGAGGTCAATATAAACAGCGCTCCAGGAAGCAATAGCCCCTGAAGTTGTGGCTGACTCCATATTCTCTGCCCCGTCAGCAGTCTCGGGGCTGTGCTGGTGGGAGGGAGTGAGGGGCCAAGGCTTTGTTGGTGGCCCAGTGTGAGTGGGGCTCTGCTGGCCTTTCTGCAGGAGTTGCCAGGCTGCCACCTGTAAAGAAGAGGATGTGTCACTCATAACTTCCGATGGAATATCTCTCCGGACAGAGGTGAGGAAGGATAAAAGCAGTGGGGGCCGGGACAGGAGGGGTATCTCAGGCAGGGCAATAGAAAGCTTCCAGAAGAGCGCCCGGGGCCATTCCCATCCTGGCTGACCTGCAGGCACCAAGTTGGCCTGCGTGCTGTCGCTGGTGTGGCTCCAGGGCCCTTCCTCTAGGCTTTCAAGCCCTTGTACATATTCAGGTGTTTTACCTGGGAAGGGTGGGAACAGTTCAGCAGCAGCTGGCCTGGGGCTCAGCTCACGTTTACTCACAGATGCCTCAGCACGGTCCCCCAGCTTCACAATGAGGACGCTCCTTGCATGGGCTGTGGGTTGCTGGCTGTATGGGATGTGATTCCCCACCTCTGACCAATTTCAGACTTGTTTACCACTGGAGCAAGTGCCCTGATAGGGTTTCCCTCTGTATAACTGGTGGGTTCAGGTATTTTTTTTCTTTTATGGTTCAAGTTAGATTTTATTCCTCTTTTATGTATTTATAGATATAAGCATGGAAATAATTCATTCCTATAAATACATCTGTGTGAAGGGAAGAACTTTTTTCTGTTTTATTTAAATTTTTTTTTTAATTTTGAAATATAATTGTATTTATTTTTTTATACAGTAGGTTATTATTAGTTATGTATTTTATGCATATACATGTATACAGGTCAATCCCAATCTCCCAACTCATCCCACCACCACCACCCCATGGCTTCCCACACTTGGTGTCCATACGTTTGTTCTCTACCTCTGTGTCTCTATTTCTTCCCTGCAAACCAGTTCATCTGTACCATTTTTTAGGTTCCACATATATGCATTAATATACAATATTTGTTTTCCTCTTTCTGACTTACTTCATTCTGTATGACAGTCTCTAGATCCATCGATGCCTCTACAAATGACCCAGTTTCATTCCTTTTTATGGCTGAGTAATATTCCATTTTATATATGTACCACATCTTTATCCATTCATCTGTCTGTGGGCATTTAGGTTACTTGCATTACCTGGCTATTGTAAATAGTGCTGCAATGAACATTGTGGTGAATGTGCCTTTTTGATTTATGGTTTTCTCTGGGTATATGCCCAGAAGTGGGATTGCTGGATCAGATGGTAATTCTATTTCTAGTTTTCTTAAGGAAACTCCATACTGTTCTCCATAGTGACTGTATCAATTTACATCCCCACCAATAGTGGAAGACGGCTCCTTTTGTCCACACCCTGCCCAGAATTTGTTGTTTGTAGATTTTCTGATGATGCCGATTCTAACAGGTGTGAGGTGATACCTCATTGTAGTTTGATTTGCATTTCTCTAATAATTAGTGCTGTTGAGCAGCTTTTCATGTGCGTCTTGGCCGTCTCTGTGTCTTCTTTGAAGAAACGTCTCTTTAGATCTTCTGCCCATTTCTGTATTGGGTTGTTTGTTTTTAGAATATTAAGCTGCATGAGCTGTTTATATATATATTGGAGATTAAACCTTTGTCCATTGATTCATTTGCAACGATTTTCACCCATTCTGAGGGATGCCTTTTTCCATTCCCGTTTTTTTAACAAAAAAGGAAAGAAAGAAAAAGAAGCAGAACACTAATGTGCGTAAAATATGCCTTTTGAAATGGTCGTTTTGAAATATGGACGTCCTTTGAATTTTTTGGTCGATATGTGACCCCAGGATTTGTTTTCAGGGCAGGTGTCATTTACAGGCCTGCAATGATTTTGAATATCAACTGACCATTAGCGCTGGGATTAAAGCTGCTGTTGCGTGAAACGGCCACAAGGTGGCAGCAGTTCTCCCTTACAAAATCTGGTAACTAGAGCAACAGAGCCTCAATGGAAGTCGTGTTCTAGATTGGAATTTAGAATGGAATGTGCCAGGAGAAAGCCCCTCAAGTTTGTCTCACTACTTCTTGTTTGTGTTTTTAATTTTTTTTTTTTATTTTCTGTTACAGCAAGTTTGATTACAATGTTTGGCTTGTTGTAGGTGTGGAAGATGTGGTTCTTTTACACATATACAGATATCTGTTCTTCCTGGGATCCTTTTCCCATGTACGTTAGGACAGAATGTTGAGTAGTTTTCTCTTGGTATTCCGTAGGTCTTTGGTGATTATATATGTCACCTGTGTTTGATTATGTCTGTTAACCCTGATATCGTAATGAAACCAATCCTCACACCTTTCCATTGGTGAACCATAAGTTTGTTTAATGAATCTGTGATTGCCCTTCTCCGTGGACATATCTGCCCTGGTATCCATTTTTAGGTAATACCTATAAGTGATATGATACGATATGTGTCTTTCACTTTCTGACTTACTCCAAGTCACGTGATTACCTCTAGACTCATCTACGGGGCTGCAAATGGCATTGTGTCCTTTTTTCCCTTGGCTTCTATTCTGCCTTAGCGAGGTCCATTTTCAACAATGTGATTCCCTGAGGGTTGTGGATTAGCTGACCTGGGCAGCCTTACCCTGCCGGCTGGCCCTCCCCAGGTGTGCCTGGTTGAGGTCAATATAAACAGCGCTCCAGGCAGCAATAGCCCCTGAAGTTGTGCCTGACTCCATATTCTCTGCCCCGTCAGCTGTCTCGGGGCTGTGCTGGTGGGAGGGAGTTAGGGGCCAAGGCTTTGTTGGTGGCCCGGTGTGAGTGGGGCTCTGCTGGCCTTTCTGCAGGAGTTGCCAGGCTGCCACCTGTAAAGAAGAGGATGTGTCACCCATACCTTCTGATGGAATTTCTCTCTGGACAGAGGTGAGGAAAGAAAAAAGCAGTGGGGGCCGGGACAGGAGGGGTATCTCAGGCAGGGCAATAGAAAGCTTCCAGAAGAGCGCACGGGGCCAGGACCATCCTGGCTGGCCTGCAGGCACCAAGTTGGCCTGCGTGCTGTCGCTGGTGTGGCTCCAGGGCCCTTCCTCTAGGCTTTCAAGCCCTTGTACATATTCAGGTGTTTTACCTGGGAAGGGTGGGAACAGTTCAGCAGCAGCTGGCCTGGGGCTCAGCTCACGTTTACTCACAGATGCCTCAGCACGGTCCCCCAGCTTCGCAATGAGGACGCTCCTTGCATGGGGTGTGGGTTGCTGGCTGTATGGGAGGTGATTCCCCACCTCTGACCAATTTCAGAATTGTTTACCGCTGGAGCAAGTGCCGTGATAGGGTTTCCCTCTGTATAACTGGTGGGTTCAGGTATTTTTTCTCTTTTATGGTTCAAGTTAGATTTTATTCCTCTTTTATGTATTTATAGATATAAGCATGGAAATAATTCATTCCTATAAATACATCTGTGTGAAGGGAAGAACTTTTTTCTATTTTATTTTATTTTTTTTTTAATTTTGAAATTTAATTGTATTTACCTTTTTATACTGTAGGTTATTATTAGTTATGTATTTTATGCATATACATGTATACAAGTCAATCCCAATCTCCCAACTCATCCCACCACCACCACCCCATGGCTTCCCCCACTTGGGGTCCATACGTTTGTTCTCTACCTCTGTGTCTCTATTTCTTCCCTGCAAACCAGTTCATCTGTACCATTTTTTCGGTTCCACATATATGCATTAATATACAATATTTGTTTTCCTCTTTCTGACTTACTTCATTCTGTATGACAGTGTCTAGATCCATCGATGTCTCTACAAATGACCCAGTTTCATTCCTTTTTATGGCCGAGTAATATTCCATTTTATATATGTACCACATCTTTATCCATTCATCTGTCTGTGGGCATTTAGGTTACTTGCATTACCTGGCTATTGTAAATAGTGCTGCAATGAACATTGTGGTGAATGTGCCTTTTTGATTTATGGTTTTCTCTGGGTATATGCCCAGAAGTGGGATTGCTGGATCAGATGGTAATTCTATTTGTAGTTTTTTTAAGGAAACTCCATACTGTTCTCCATAGTGACTGTATCAATTTACGTCCCCTCCAATAGTGGAAGACGGCTCCTTTTGTCCACACCCTCCCCAGAATTTGTTGTTTGTAGATTTTCTGATGATGCCGATTCTAACAGGTGTGAGGTGATACCTCATTGTAGTTTGATTTGCATTTCTCTAATAATTAGTGCTGTTGAGCAGCTTTTCATGTGCGTCTTGGCCATCTCTGTGTCTTCTTTGAAGAAACGTCTCTTTAGATCTTCTGCCCATTTCTGTATTGGGTTGTTTGTTTTTAGAATATTAAGCTGCATGAGCTGTTTATATATATATTGGAGATTAAACCTTTGTCCATTGATTCATTTGCAATGATTTTCACCCATTCTGAGGGATGCCTTTTTCCATTCCCGTTTTTTTAACAAAAAAGGAACAAAAGAAAAAGAAGCAGAACACTAATGTGCGTAAAATATGCCTTTTGAAATGGTCGTTTTGAAATATGGACGTCCTTTGAATTTTTTGGTCGATATGTGACCCCAGGATTTGTTTTCAGGGCAGGTGTCATTTACATGCCTGCAATGATTTTGAATATCAACTGACCATTAGCGCTGGGATTAAAGCTGCTGTTGCGTGAAACGGCCACAAGGTGGCAGCAGTTCTCCCGTACCAAATCTGGTTACTAGAGCAACAGAGCCTCAATGGAAGTCGTGTTCTACATTGGAATTTAGAATGGAATGTGCCAGGAGAAAGCCCCTCAAGTTTGTCTCACTACTTCTTGTTTGTGTTTTTAATTTTTTTTTTTAATTTTCTGTTACAGCAAGTTTGATTACAATGTTTGGCTTGTTGTAGGTGTGGAAGATGTGGTTCTTTTACACATATACAGATGTCTGTTCTTCCTGGGATCCTTTTCCCATGTACGTTAGGACAGAATGTTGAGTAGTCTTCTCTTGGTATTCCGTAGGTCTTTGGTGATTATATATGTCACCTGTGTTTGATTATGTCTGTTAACCACGAAATCGTAATGAAACCAATCCTCACACCTTTCCATTGGTGAACCATAAGTTTGTTTAATGAATCTGTGATTGCCGTTCTCCGTGGAAATATCTGCCCTGGTATCCATTTTTAGGTAACACCTATAAGTGATATGATACGATATGTGTCTTTCACTTTCTGACTTACTCCAAGTCACGTGATTACCTCGACTCATCTACGGGGCTGCAAATGGCATTGTGTCCTTTTTTTCCTTGGCTTCTATTCTGCCTTAACGAGGTCTATTTTCAACAATGTGATTCCCTGAGGGTTGTGGATTAGCTGACCTGGGCAACCTTACCCTGCCGGCCGGCCCTCCCCAGGTGTGCCTGGTTGAGGTCAATATAAACAGCGCTCCAGGCAGCAATAGCATCTGAAGTTGTGCCTGACTCCATATTCTCTGCCCCGTCAGCAGTCTTGGGGCTGTGCTGGTGGGAGGGAGTGAGGGGCCAAGGCTTTGTTGGTGGCCCGGTGTGAGTGGGGCTCTGCTGGCCTTTCTGCAGGAGTTGCCAGGCTGCCACCTGTAAAGAAGAGGATGTGTCACCCATACCTTCCGATGGAATTTCTCTCCGGACAGAGGTGAGGAAAGAAAAAAGCAGTGGGGGCCGGGACAGGAGGGGTATCTCAGGCAGGACAATAGAAAGCTTCCAGAAGAGCGCACGGGGCCAGGACCATCCTGGCTGGCCTGCAGGCACCAAGTTGGCCTGCGTGCTGTCGCTGGTGTGGCTCCAGGGCCCTTCCTCTAGGCTTTCAAGCCCTTGTACATATTCAGGTGTTTTACCTGGGAAGGGTGGGAACAGTTCAGCAGCAGCTGGCCTGGGGCTCAGCTCACGTTTACTCACAGATGCCTCAGCACGGTCCCCCAGCTTCGCAATGAGGACGCTCCTTGCATGGGCTGTGGGTTGCTGGCTGTATGGGAGGTTGATTCCCCACCTCTGACCAATTTCAGACTTGTTTACCACTGGAGCAAGTGCCCTGATAGGGTTTCCCTCTGTATAACTGGTGGGTTCAGGTATTTTTTTTCTTTTATGGTTCAAGTTAGATTTTATTCCTCTTTTATGTATTTATAGATATAAGCATGGAAATAATTCATTCCTATAAATACATCTGTGTGAAGGGAAGAACTTTTTTCTGTTTTATTTAAAATTTTTTTTTAATTTTGAAATTTAATTGTATTTATTTTTTTATACAGTAGGTTATTATTAGTTATGTATTTTATGCATATACATGTATACAGGTCAATCCCAATCTCCCAACTCATCCCACCACCACCACCCCATGGCTTCCCCCACTTGGTGTCCATACGTTTGTTCTCTACCTCTGTGTCTCTATTTCTTCCCTGCAAACCAGTTCATCTGTACCATTTTTTCAGTTCCACATATATGCATTAATATACAATATTTGTTTTCCTCTTTCTGACTTACTTCATTCTGTATGACAGTCTCTAGATCCATCGATGCCTCTACAAATGACCCAGTTTCATTCCTTTTTATGGCTGAGTAATATTCCATTTTATATATGTACCACATCTTTATCCATTCATCTGTCTGTGGGCATTTAGGTTACTTGCATTACCTGGCTATTGTAAATAGTGCTGCAATGAACATTGTGGTGAATGTGCCTTTTTGATTTATGGTTTTCTCTGGGTATATGCCCAGAAGTGGGATTGCTGGATCAGATGGTAATTCTATTTCTAGTTTTCTTAAGGAAACTCCATACTGTTCTCCATAGTGACTGTATCAATTTACATCCCCACCAATAGTGGAAGACGGCTCCTTTTGTCCACACCCTCCCCAGAATTTGTTGTTTGTAGATTTTCTGATGATGCCGATTCTAACAGGTGTGAGGTGATACCTCATTGTAGTTTGATTTGCATTTCTCTAATAATTAGTGCTGTTGAGCAGCTTTTCATGTGCGTCTTGGCCGTCTCTGTGTCTTCTTTGAAGAAACGTCTCTGTAGATCTTCTGCCCATTTCTGTATTGGGTTGTTTGTTTTTTGAATATTAAGCAGCATGAGCTGTTTATATATATATTGGAGATTAAACCTTTGTCCATTGATTCATTTGCAACGATTTTCACCCATTCTGAGGGATGCCTTTTTCCATTCCCGTTTTTTTAACAAAAAAGGAACAAAAGAAAAAGAAGCAGAACACTAATGTGCGTAAAATATGCCTTTTGAAATGGTCGTTTTGAAATATGGACGTCCTTTGAATTTTTTGGTCGATATGTGACCCCAGGATTTGTTTTCAGGGCAGGTGTCATTTACAGGCCTGCAATGATTTTGAATATCAACTGACCATGAGCGCTGGGATTAAAGCTGCTGTTGCGTGAAACGGCCACAAGGTGGCAGCAGTTCTCCCTTACCAAATCTGGTAACTAGAGCAACAGAGCCTCAATGGAAGTCGTGTTCTAGATTGGAATTTAGAATGGAATGTGCCAGGAGAAAGCCCCTCAAGTTTGTCTCACTACTTCTTGTTTGTGTTTTTAATTTTATTTTTTTATTTTCTGTTACAGCAAGTTTGATTACAATGTTTGGCTTGTTGTAGGTGTGGAAGATGTGGTTCTTTTACACATATACAGATATCTGTTCTTCCTGGGATCCTTTTCCCATGTACGTTAGGACAGAATGTTGAGTAGTTTTCTCTTGGTATTCCGTAGGTCTTTGGTGATTATATATGTCACCTGTGTTTGATTATGTCTGTTAACCCTGATATCGTAATGAAACCAATCCTCACACCTTTCCATTGGTGAACCATAAGTTTGTTTAATGAATCTGTGATTGCCCTTCTCCGTGGACATATCTGCCCTGGTATCCATTTTTAGGTAATACCTATAAGTGATATGATACGATATGTGTCTTTCACTTTCTGACTTACTCCAAGTCACGTGATTACCTCTAGACTCATCTACGGGGCTGCAAATGGCATTGTGTCCTTTTTTCCCTTGGCTTCTATTCTGCCTTAGCGAGGTCCATTTTCAACAATGTGATTCCCTGAGGGTTGTGGATTAGCTGACCTGGGCAGCCTTACCCTGCCGGCCGGCCCTCCCCAGGTGTGCCTGGTTGAGGTCAATATAAACAGCGCTCCAGGCAGCAATAGCCCCTGAAGTTGTGCCTGACTCCATATTCTCTGCCCCGTCAGCTGTCTCGGGGCTGTGCTGGTGGGAGGGAGTGAGGGGCCAAGGCTTTGTTGGTGGCCCGGTGTGAGTGGGGCTCTGCTGGCCTTTCTGCAGGAGTTGCCAGGCTGCCACCTGTAAAGAAGAGGATGTGTCACCCATACCTTCCGATGGAATTTCTCTCTGGACAGAGGTGAGGAAAGAAAAAAGCAGTGGGGGCCGGGACAGGAGGGGTATCTCAGGCAGGGCAATAGAAAGTTTCCAGAAGAGCGCACGGGGCCAGGACCATCCTGGCTGGCCTGCAGGCACCAAGTTGGCCTGCGTGCTGTCGCTGGTGTGGCTCCAGGGCCCTTCCTCTAGGCTTTCAAGCCCTTGTACATATTCAGGTGTTTTACCTGGGAAGGGTGGGAACAGTTCAGCAGCAGCTGGCCTGGGGCTCAGCTCACGTTTACTCACAGATGCCTCAGCACGGTCCCCCAGCTTCGCAATGAGGACGCTCCTTGCATGGGGTGTGGGTTGCTGGCTGTATGGGAGGTGATTCCCCACCTCTGACCAATTTCAGAATTGTTTACCGCTGGAGCAAGTGCCCTGATAGGGTTTCCCTCTGTATAACTGGTGGGTTCAGGTATTTTTTTTCTTTTATGGTTCAAGTTAGATTTTATTCCTCTTTTATGTATTTATAGATATAAGCATGGAAATAATTCATTCCTATAAATACATCTGTGTGAAGGGAAGAACTTTTTTCTGTTTTATTTTATTTTTTTTTAATTTTGAAATTTAATTGTATTTACCTTTTTATACTGTAGGTTATTATTAGTTATGTATTTTATGTATATACATGTATACAGGTCAATCCCAATCTCCCAACTCATCCCACCACCACCACCCCATGGCTTCCCCCACTTGGTGTCCATACGTTTGTTCTCTACCTCTGTGTCTCTATTTCTTCCCTGCAAACCAGTTCATCTGTACCATTTTTTCGGTTCCACATATATGCATTAATATACAATATTTGTTTTCCTCTTTCTGACTTACTTCATTCTGTATGACAGTGTCTAGATCCATCGATGTCTCTACAAATGACCCAGTTTGATTCCTTTTTATGGCCGAGTAATATTCCATTTTATATATGTACCACATCTTTATCCATTCATCTGTCTGTGGGCATTTAGGTTACTTGCATTACCTGGCTATTGTAAATAGTGCTGCAATGAAAATTGTGGTGAATGTGCCTTTTTGATTTATGGTTTTCTCTGGGTATATGCCCAGAAGTGGGATTGCTGGATCAGATGGTAATTCTATTTGTAGTTTTTTTAAGGAAACTCCATACTGTTCTCCATAGTGACTGTATCAATTTACGTCCCCTCCAATAGTGGAAGACGGCTCCTTTTGTCCACACCCTCCCCAGAATTTGTTGTTTGTAGATTTTCTGATGATGCCGATTCTAACAGGTGTGAGGTGATACCTCATTGTAGTTTGATTTGCATTTCTCTAATAATTAGTGCTGTTGAGCAGCTTTTCATGTGCGTCTTGGCCATCTCTGTGCCTTCTTTGAAGAAACGTCTCTTTAGATCTTCTGCCCATTTCTGTATTGGGTTGTTTGTTTTTTGAATATTAAGCTGCATGAGCTGTTTATATATATATTGGAGATTAAACCTTTGTCCATTGATTCATTTGCAATGATTTTCACCCATTCTGAGGGATGCCTTTTTCCATTCCCGTTTTTTTAACAAAAAAGGAACAAAAGAAAAAGAAGCAGAACACTAATGTGCGTAAAATATGCCTTTTGAAATGGTCGTTTTGAAATATGGACGTCCTTTGAATTTTTTGGTCGATATGTGACCCCAGGATTTGTTTTCAGGGCAGGTGTCATTTACATGCCTGCAATGATTTTGAATATCAACTGACCATTAGCGCTGGGATTAAAGCTGCAGTTGCGTGAAACGGCCACAAGGTGGCAGCAGTTCTCCCGTACCAAATCTGGTTACTAGAGCAACAGAGCCTCAATGGAAGTCGTGTTCTACATTGGAATTTAGAATGGAATGTGCCAGGAGAAAGCCCCTCAAGTTTGTCTCACTACTTCTTGTTTGTGTTTTTAATTTTTTTTTTTTAATTTTCTGTTACAGCAAGTTTGATTACAATGTTTGGCTTGTTGTAGGTGTGGAAGATGTGGTTCTTTTACACATATACAGATGTCTGTTCTTCCTGGGATCCTTTTCCCATGTACGTTAGGACAGAATGTTGAGTAGTCTTCTCTTGGTATTCCGTAGGTCTTTGGTGATTATATATGTCACCTGTGTTTGATTATGTCTGTTAACCACGAAATCGTAATGAGACCAATCCTCACACCTTTCCATTGGTGAACCATAAGTTTGTTTAATGAATCTGTGATTGCCGTTCTCCGTGGAAATATCTGCCCTGGTATCCATTTTTAGGTAACACCTATAAGTGATATGATACGATATGTGTCTTTCACTTTCTGACTTACTCCAAGTCACGTGATTACCTCGACTCATCTACGGGGCTGCAAATGGCATTGTGTCCTTTTTTTCCTTGGCTTCTATTCTGCCTTAACGAGGTCTATTTTCAACAATGTGATTCCCTGAGGGTTGTGGATTAGCTGACCTGGGCAACCTTACCCTGCCGGCCGGCCCTCCTCAGGTGTGCCTGGTTGAGGTCAATATAAACAGCCCTCCAGGCAGCAATAGCATCTGAAGTTGTGCCTGACTCCATATTCTCTGCCCCGTCAGCAGTCTTGGGGCTGTGCTGGTGGGAGGGAGTGAGGGGCCAAGGCTTTGTTGGTGGCCCGGTGTGAGTGGGGCTCTGCTGGCCTTTCTGCAGGAGTTGCCAGGCTGCCACCTGTAAAGAAGAGGATGTGTCACCCATACCTTCCGATGGAATTTCTCTCCGGACAGAGGTGAGGAAAGAAAAAAGCAGTGGGGGCCGGGACAGGAGGGGTATCTCAGGCAGGACAATAGAAAGCTTCCAGAAGAGCGCACGGGGCCAGGACCATCCTGGCTGGCCTGCAGGCACCAAGTTGGCCTGCGTGCTGTCGCTGGTGTGGCTCCAGGGCCCTTCCTCTAGGCTTTCAAGCCCTTGTACATATTCAGGTGTTTTACTTGGGAAGGGTGGGAACAGTTCAGCAGCAGCTGGCCTGGGGCTCAGCTCACGTTTACTCACAGATGCCTCAGCACGGTCCCCCAGCTTCGCAATGAGGACGCTCCTTGCATGGGCTGTGGGTTGCTGGCTGTATGGGATGTGATTCCCCACCTCTGACCAATTTCAGACTTGTTTACCACTGGAGCAAGTGCCCTGATAGGGTTTCCCTCTGTATAACTGGTGGGTTCAGGTATTTTTTTTCTTTTATGGTTCAAGTTAGATTTTATTCCTCTTTTATGTATTTATAGATATAAGCATGGAAATAATTCATTCCTATAAATACATCTGTGTGAAGGGAAGAACTTTTTTCTGTTTTATTTAAAATTTTTTTTTAATTTTGAAATTTAATTGTATTTATTTTTTTATACAGTAGGTTATTATTAGTTATGTATTTTATGCATATACATGTATACAGGTCAATCCCAATCTCCCAACTCATCCCACCACCACCACCCCATGGCTTCCCCCACTTGGTGTCCATACGTTTGTTCTCTACCTCTGTGTCTCTATTTCTTCCCTGCAAACCAGTTCATCTGTACCATTTTTTCAGTTCCACATATATGCATTAATATACAATATTTGATTTCCTCTTTCTGACTTACTTCATTCTGTATGACAGTCTCTAGATCCATCGATGCCTCTACAAATGACCCAGTTTCATTCCTTTTTATGGCTGAGTAATATTCCATTTTATATATGTACCACATCTTTATCCATTCATCTGTCTGTGGGCATTTAGGTTACTTGCATTACCTGGCTATTGTAAATAGTGCTGCAATGAACATTGTGGTGAATGTGCCTTTTTGATTTATGGTTTTCTCTGGGTATATGCCCAGAAGTGGGATTGCTGGATCAGATGGTAATTCTATTTCTAGTTTTCTTAAGGAAACTCCATACTGTTCTCCATAGTGACTGTATCAATTTACATCCCCACCAATAGTGGAAGACGGCTCCTTTTGTCCACACCCTCCCCAGAATTTGTTGTTTGTAGATTTTCTGATGATGCCGATTCTAACAGGTGTGAGGTGATACCTCATTGTAGTTTGATTTGCATTTCTCTAATAATTAGTGCTGTTGAGCAGCTTTTCATGTGCGTCTTGGCCGTCTCTGTGTCTTCTTTGAAGAAACGTCTCTTTAGATCTTCTGCCCATTTCTGTATTGGGTTGTTTGTTTTTAGAATATTAAGCTGCATGAGCTGTTTATATATATATTGGAGATTAAACCTATGTCCATTGATTCATTTGCAACGATTTTCACCCATTCTGAGGGATGCCTTTTTCCATTCCCGTTTTTTTAACAAAAAAGGAACAAAAGAAAAAGAAACAGAACACTAATGTGCGTAAAATATGCCTTTTGAAATGGTCGTTTTGAAATATGGACGTCCTTTGAATTTTTTGGTCGATATGTGACCCCAGGATTTGTTTTCAGGGCAGGTGTCATTTACAGGCCTGCAATGATTTTGAATATCAACTGACCATTAGCGCTGGGATTAAAGCTGCTGTTGCGTGAAACGGCCACAAGGTGGCAGCAGTTCTCCCTTACCAAATCTGGTAACTAGAGAAACAGAGCCTCAATGGAAGTCGTGTTCTAGATTGGAATTTAGAATGGAATGTGCCAGGAGAAAGCCCCTCAAGTTTGTCTCACTACTTCTTGTTTGTGTTTTTAATTTTTTTTTTATTATTTTCTGTTACAGCAAGTTTGATTACAATGTTTGGCTTGTTGTAGGTGTGGAAGATGTGGTTCTTTTACACATATACAGATATCTGTTCTTCCTGGGATCCTTTTCCCATGTACGTTAGGACAGAATGTTGAGTAGTTTTCTCTTGGTATTCCGTAGGTCTTTGGTGATTATATATGTCACCTGTGTTTCATTATGTCTGTTAACCCTGATATCGTAATGAAACCAATCCTCACACCTTTCCATTGGTGAACCATAAGTTTGTTTAATGAATCTGTGATTGCCCTTCTCCGTGGACATATCTGCCCTGGTATCCATTTTTAGGTAATACCTATAAGTGATATGATACGATATGTGTCTTTCACTTTCTGACTTACTCCAAGTCACGTGATTACCTCTAGACTCATCTACGGGGCTGCAAATGGCATTGTGTCCTTTTTTCCCTTGGCTTCTATTCTGCCTTAGCGAGTTCCATTTTCAACAATGTGATTCCCTGAGGGTTGTGGATTAGCTGACCTGGCCAGCCTTACCCTGCCAGCCGGCCCTCCCCAGGTGTGCCTGGTTGAGGTCAATATAAACAGCGCTCCAGGCAGCAATAGCCCCTGAAGTTGTGTCTGACTCCATATTTTCTGCCCCGTCAGCAGTCTCGGGGCTGTGCTGGTGGGAGGGAGTGAGGGGCCAAGGATTTGTTGGTGGCCCGGTGTGAGTGGGGCTCTGCTGGCCTTTCTGCAGGAGTTGCCAGGCTGCCACCTGTAAAGAAGAGGATGTGTCACCCATACCTTCCGATGGAATTTCTCTCTGGACAGAGGTGAGGAAAGAAAAAAGCAGTGGGGCCCGGGACAGGAGGGGTATCTCAGGCAGGGCAATAGAAAGCTTCCAGAAGAGCGCCCGGGGCCAGGACCGTCCTGGCTGGCCTGCAGGCACCAAGTTGGCCTGCGTGCTGTCGCTGGTGTGGCTCCAGGGCCCTTCCTCTAGGCTTTCAAGCCCTTGTACATATTCAGGTGTTTTACCTGGGAAGGGTGGGAACAGTTCAGCAGCAGCTGGCCTGGGGCTCAGCTCACGTTTACTCACAGATGCCTCAGCACGGTCCCCCAGCTTCGCAATGAGGACGCTCCTTGCATGGGGTGTGGGTTGCTGGCTGTATGGGAGGTGATTCCCCACCTCTGACCAATTTCAGAATTGTTTACCGCTGGAGCAAGTGCCCTGATAGGGTTTCCCTCTGTATAACTGGTAGGTTCAGGTATTTTTTTTCTTTTATGGTTCAAGTTAGATTTTATTCCTCTTTTATGTATTTATAGATATAAGCATGGAAATAATTCATTCCTATAAATACATCTGTGTGAAGGGAAGAACTTTTTTCTGTTTTATTTTATTTTTTTTTAGTTTTGAAATTTAATTGTATTTACCTTTATATACTGTAGGTTATTATTAGTTATGTATTTTATGCATATACATGTATACAGGTCAATCCCAATCTCCCAACTCATCCCACCACCACCACCCCATGGCTTCCCCCACTTGGTGTCCATACGTTTGTTCTCTACCTCTGTGTCTCTATTTCTTCCCTGCAAACCAGTTCATCTGTACCATGTTTTCGGTTCCACATATATGCATTAATATACAATATTTGTTTTCCTCTTTCTGACTTACTTCATTCTGTATGACAGTGTCTAGATCCATCGATGTCTCTACAAATGACCCAGTTTCATTCCTTTTTATGGCCGAGTAATATTCCATTTTATATATGTACCACATCTTTATCCATTCATCTGTCTGTGGGCATTTAGGTTACTTGCATTACCTGGCTATTGTAAATAGTGCTGCAATGAACATTGTGGTGAATGTGCCTTTTTGATTTATGGTTTTCTCTGGGTATATGCCCAGAAGTGGGATTGCTGGATCAGATGGTAATTCTATTTCTAGTTTTTTTAAGGAAACTCCATACTGTTCTCCATAGTGACTGTATCAATTTACGTCCCCTCCAATAGTGGAAGACGGCTCCTTTTGTCCACACCCTCCCCAGAATTTGTTGTTTGTAGATTTTCTGATGATGCCGATTCTAACAGGTGTGAGGTGATACCTCATTGTAGTTTGATTTGCATTTCTCTAATAATTAGTGCTGTTGAGCAGCTTTTCATGTGCGTCTTGGCCATCTCTGTGTCTTCTTTGAAGAAACGTCTCTTTAGATCTTCTGCCCATTTCTGTATTGGGTTGTTTTTTTTTTGAATATTAAGCTGCATGAGCTGTTTATATATATATTGGAGATTAAACCTTTGTCCATTGATTCATTTGCAATGATTTTCACCCATTCTGAGGGATGCCTTTTTCCATTCCCGTTTTTTTAACAAAAAAGGAAAGAAAGAAAAAGAAGCAGAACACTAATGTGCGTAAAATATGCCTTTTGAAATGGTCGTTTTGAAATATGGACGTCCTTTGAATTTTTTGGTCGATATGTGACCCCAGGATTTGTTTTCAGGGCAGGTGTCATTTACAGGCCTGCAATGATTTTGAATATCAACTGACCATTAGCACTGGGATTAAAGCTGCTGTTGCGTGAAACGGCCACAAGGTGGCAGCAGTTCTCCCTTACCAAATCTGGTAACTAGAGCAACAGAGCCTCAATGGAAGTCGTGTTCTAGATTGGAATTTAGAATGGAATGTGCCAGGAGAAAGCCCCTCAAGTTTGTCTCACTACTTCTTGTTTGTGTTTTTAATTTTTTTTTTAAATTTTCTGTTACAGCAAGTTTGATTACAATGTTTGGCTTGTTGTAGGTGTGGAAGATGTGGTTCTTTTACACATATACAGATGTCTGTTCTTCCTGGGATCCTTTTCCCATGTACGTTAGGACAGAATGTTGAGTAGTCTTCTCTTGGTATTCCGTAGGTCTTTGGTGATTATATATGTCACCTGTGTTTGATTATGTCTGTTAACCACGAAATCGTAATGAGACCAATCCTCACACCTTTCCATTGGTGAACCATAAGTTTGTTTAATGAATCTGTGATTGCCGTTCTCCGTGGAAATATCTGCCCTGGTATCCATTTTTAGGTAACACCTATAAGTGATATGATACGATATGTGTCTTTCACTTTCTGACTTACTCCAAGTCACGTGATTACCTCGACTCATCTACGGGGCTGCAAATGGCATTGTGTCCTTTTTTTCCTTGGCTTCTATTCTGCCTTAACGAGGTCTATTTTCAACAATGTGATTCCCTGAGGGTTGTGGATTAGCTGACCTGGGCAACCTTACCCTGCCGGCCGGCCCTCCTCAGGTGTGCCTGGTTGAGGTCAATATAAACAGCGCTCCAGGCAGCAATAGCATCTGAAGTTGTGCCTGACTCCATATTCTCTGCCCCGTCAGCAGTCTTGGGGCTGTGCTGGTGGGAGGGAGTGAGGGGCCAAGGCTTTGTTGGTGGCCCGGTGTGAGTGGGGCTCTGCTGGCCTTTCTGCAAGAGTTGCCAGGCTGCCACCTGTAAAGAAGAGGATGTGTCACCCATACCTTCCGATGGAATTTCTCTCCGGACAGAGGTGAGGAAAGAAAAAAGCAGTGGGGGCCGGGACAGGAGGGGTATCTCAGGCAGGACAATAGAAAGCTTCCAGAAGAGTGCACGGGGCCAGGACCATCCTGGCTGGCCTGCAGGCACCAAGTTGGCCTGCGTGCTGTCGCTGGTGTGGCTCCAGGGCCCTTCCTCTAGGCTTTCAAGCCCTTGTACATATTCAGGTGTTTTACCTGGGAAGGGTGGGAACAGTTCAGCAGCAGCTGGCCTGGGGCTCAGCTCACGTTTACTCACAGATGCCTCAGCACGGTCCCCCAGCTTCGCAATGAGGACGCTCCTTGCATGGGCTGTGGGTTGCTGGCTGTATGGGATGTGATTCCCCACCTCTGACCAATTTCAGACTTGTTTACCACTGGAGCAAGTGCCCTGATAGGGTTTCCCTCTGTATAACTGGTGGGTTCAGGTATTTTTTTTCTTTTATGGTTCAAGTTAGATTTTATTCCTCTTTTATGTATTTATAGATATAAGCATGGAAATAATTCATTCCTATAAATACATCTGTGTGAAGGGAAGAACTTTTTTCTGTTTTATTTAAAATTTTTTTTTAATTTTGAAATTTAATTGTATTTATTTTTTTATACAGTAGGTTATTATTAGTTATGTATTTTATGCATATACATGTATACAGGTCAATCCCAATCTCCCAACTCATCCCACCACCACCACCCCATGGCTTCCCCCACTTGGTGTCCATACGTTTGTTCTCTACCTCTGTGTCTCTATTTCTTCCCTGCAAACCAGTTCATCTGTACCATTTTTTCAGTTCCACATATATGCATTAATATACAATATTTGATTTCCTCTTTCTGACTTACTTCATTCTGTATGACAGTCTCTAGATCCATCGATGCCTCTACAAATGACCCAGTTTCATTCCTTTTTATGGCTGAGTAATATTCCATTTTATATATGTACCACATCTTTATCCATTCATCTGTCTGTTGGCATTTAGGTTACTTGCATTACCTGGCTATTGTAAATAGTGCTGCAATGAACATTGTGGTGAATGTGCCTTTTTGATTTATGGTTTTCTCTGGGTATATGCCCAGAAGTGGGATTGCTGGATCAGATGGTAATTCTATTTCTAGTTTTCTTAAGGAAACTCCATACTGTTCTCCATAGTGACTGTATCAATTTACATCCCCACCAATAGTGGAAGACGGCTCCTTTTGTCCACACCCTCCCCAGAATTTGTTGTTTGTAGATTTTCTGATGATGCCGATTCTAACAGGTGTGAGGTGATACCTCATTGTAGTTTGATTTGCATTTCTCTAATAATTAGTGCTGTTGAGCAGCTTTTCATGTGCGTCTTGGCCGTCTCTGTGTCTTCTTTGAAGAAACGTCTCTTTAGATCTTCTGCCCATTTCTGTATTGGGTTGTTTGTTTTTAGAATATTAAGCTGCATGAGCTGTTTATATATATATTGGAGATTAAACCTTTGTCCATTGATTCATTTGCAACGATTTTCACCCATTCTGAGGGATGCCTTTTTCCATTCCCGTTTTTTTAACAAAAAAGGAACAAAAGAAAAAGAAACAGAACACTAATGTGCGTAAAATATGCCTTTTGAAATGGTCGTTTTGAAATATGGACGTCCTTTGAATTTTTTGGTCGATATGTGACCCCAGGATTTGTTTTCAGGGCAGGTGTCATTTACAGGCCTGCAATGATTTTGAATATCAACTGACCATGAGCGCTGGGATTAAAGCTGCTGTTGCGTGAAACGGCCACAAGGTGGCAGCAGTTCTCCCTTACCAAATCTGGTAACTAGAGAAACAGAGCCTCAATGGAAGTCGTGTTCTAGATTGGAATTTAGAATGGAATGTGC
This sequence comes from Mesoplodon densirostris, assembly GCF_025265405.1. Taxonomy (NCBI): domain Eukaryota; kingdom Metazoa; phylum Chordata; class Mammalia; order Artiodactyla; family Ziphiidae; genus Mesoplodon; species Mesoplodon densirostris. The sequence goes on along the minus strand of NC_082673.1, from coordinate 37,082,919 downwards.
CAGGAGAAAGCCCCTCAAGTTTGTCTCACTACTTCTTGTTTGTGTTTTTAATTTTTTTTTTTTTATTTTCTGTTACAGCAAGTTTGATTACAATGTTTGGCTTGTTGTAGGTGTGGAAGATGTGGTTCTTTTACACATATACAGATATCTGTTCTTCCTGGGATCCTTTTCCCATGTACGTTAGGACAGAATGTTGAGTAGTTTTCTCTTGGTATTCCGTAGGTCTTTGGTGATTATATATGTCACCTGTGTTTGATTATGTCTGTTAACCCTGATATCGTAATGAAACCAATCCTCACACCTTTCCATTGGTGAACCATAAGTTTGTTTAATGAATCTTTGATTGCCCTTCTCCGTGGACATATCTGCCCTGGTATCCATTTTTAGGTAATACCTATAAGTGATATGATACGATATGTGTCTTTCACTTTCTGACTTACTCCAAGTCACGTGATTACCTCTAGACTCATCTACGGGGCTGCAAATGGCATTGTGTCCTTTTTTCCCTTGGCTTCTATTCTGCCTTAGCGAGTTCCATTTTCAACAATGTGATTCCCTGAGGGTTGTGGATTAGCTGACCTGGCCAGCCTTACCCTGCCAGCCGGCCCTCCCCAGGTGTGCCTGGTTGAGGTCAATATAAACAGCGCTCCAGGCAGCAATAGCCCCTGAAGTTGTGTCTGACTCCATATTTTCTGCCCCGTCAGCAGTCTCGGGGCTGTGCTGATGGGAGGGAGTGAGGCGCCAAGGCTTTGTTGGTGGCCCGGTGTGATTGGTGCTCTGCTGGCCTTTCTGCAGGAGTTGCCAGGCTGCCACCTGTAAAGAAGAGGATGTGTCACCCATACCTTCCGATGGAATTTCTCTCTGGACAGAGGTGAGGAAAGAAAAAAGCAGTGGGGGCCGGGACAGGAGGGGTATCTCAGGCAGGGCAACAGAAAGCTTCCAGAAGAGCGCACGGGGCCAGGACAATCCTGGCTGGCCTGCAGGCACCAAGTTGGCCTGCGTGCTGTCGCTGGTGTGGCTCCAGGGCCCTTCCTCTAGGCTTTCAAGCCCTTGTACATATTCAGGTGTTTTACCTGGGAAGGGTGGGAACAGTTCAGCAGCAGCTGGCCTGGGGCTCAGCTCACGTTTACTCACAGATGCCTCAGCACGGTCCCCCAGCTTCGCAATGAGGACGCTCCTTGCATGGGGTGTGGGTTGCTGGCTGTATGGGAGGTGATTCCCCACCTCTGACCAATTTCAGAATTGTTTACCGCTGGAGCAAGTGCCCTGATAGGGTTTCCCTCTGTATAAGTGGTAGGTTCAGGTATTTTTTTTCTTTTATGGTTCAAGTTAGATTTTATTCCTCTTTTATGTATTTATAGATATAAGCATGGAAATAATTCATTCCTATAAATACATCTGTGTGAAGGGAAGAACTTTTTTCTGTTTTATTTTATTTTTTTTTAATTTTGAAATTTAATTGTATTTACCTTTATATACTGTAGGTTATTATTAGTTATGTATTTTATGCATATACATGTATACAGGTCAATCCCAATCTCCCAACTCATCCCACCACCACCACCCCATGGCTTCCCCCACTTGGTGTCCATACGTTTGTTCTCTACCTCTGTGTCTCTATTTCTTCCCTGCAAACCAGTTCATCTGTACCATTTTTTCGGTTCCACATATATGCATTAATATACAATATTTGTTTTCCTCTTTCTGACTTACTTCATTCTGTATGACAGTGTCTAGATCCATCGATGTCTCTACAAATGACCCAGTTTCATTCCTTTTTATGGCCGAGTAATATTCCATTTTATATATGTACCACATCTTTATCCATTCATCTGTCTGTGGGCATTTAGGTTACTTGCATTACCTGGCTATTGTAAATAGTGCTGCAATGAACATTGTGGTGAATGTGCCTTTTTGATTTATGGTTTTCTCTGGGTATATGCCCAGAAGTGGGATTGCTGGATCAGATGGTAATTCTATTTCTAGTTTTTTTAAGGAAACTCCATACTGTTCTCCATAGTGACTGTATCAATTTACGTCCCCTCCAATAGTGGAAGACGGCTCCTTTTGTCCACACCCTCCCCAGAATTTGTTGTTTGTAGATTTTCTGATGATGCCGATTCTAACAGGTGTGAGGTGATACCTCATTGTAGTTTGATTTGCATTTCTCTAATAATTAGTGCTGTTGAGCAGCTTTTCATGTGCGTCTTGGCCATCTCTGTGTCTTCTTTGAAGAAACGTCTCTTTAGATCTTCTGCCCATTTCTGTATTGGGTTGTTTGTTTTTTGAATATTAAGCTGCATGAGCTGTTTATATATATATTGGAGATTAAACCTTTGTCCATTGATTCATTTGCAATGATTTTCACCCATTCTGAGGGATGCCTTTTTCCATTCCCGTTTTTTTAACAAAAAAGGAAAGAAAGAAAAAGAAGCAGAACACTAATGTGCGTAAAATATGCCTTTTGAAATGGTCGTTTTGAAATATGGACGTCCTTTGAATTTTTTGGTCGATATGTGACCCCAGGATTTGTTTTCAGGGCAGGTGTCATTTACAGGCCTGCAATGATTTTGAATATCAACTGACCATTAGCGCTGGGATTAAAGCTGCTGTTGCGTGAAACGGCCACAAGGTGGCAGCAGTTCTCCCTTACCAAATCTGGTTACTAGAGCAACAGAGCCTCAATGGAAGTCGTGTTCTACATTGGAATTTAGAATGGAATGTGCCAGGAGAAAGCCCCTCAAGTTTGTCTCACTACTTCTTGTTTGTGTTTTTAATTTGTTTTTTTTTTTATTTTCTGTTACAGCAAGTTTGATTACAATGTTTGGCTTGTTGTAGGTGTGGAAGATGTGGTTCTTTTACACATATACAGATGTCTGTTCTTCCTGGGATCCTTTTCCCATGTACGTTAGGACAGAATGTTGAGTAGTCTTCTCTTGGTATTCCGTAGGTCTTTGGTGATTATATATGTCACCTGTGTTTGATTATGTCTGTTAACCACGAAATCGTAATGAAACCAATCCTCACACCTTTCCATTGGTGAACCATAAGTTTGTTTAATGAATCTGTGATTGCTGTTCTCCGTGGAAATATCTGCCCTGGTATCCATTTTTAGGTAACACCTATAAGTGATATGATACGATATGTGTCTTTCACTTTCTGACTTACTCCAAGTCACGTGATTACCTCTAGACTCATCTACGGGGCTGCAAATGGCATTGTGTCCTTTTTTTCCTTGGCTTCTATTCTGCCTTAGCGAGGTCTATTTTCAACAATGTGATTCCCTGAGGGTTGTGGATTAGCTGACCTGGGCAACCTTACCCTGCCGGCGGGCCCTCCCCAGGTGTGCCTGGTTGAGGTCAATATAAACAGCGCTCCAGGAAGCAATAGCCCCTGAAGTTGTGCCTGACTCCATATTCTCTGCCCTGTCAGCAGTCTCGGGGCTGTGCTGGTGGGAGGGAGTGAGGGGCCAAGGCTTTGTTGGTGGCCCGGTGTGAGTGGGGCTCTGCTGGCCTTTCTGCAGGAGTTGCCAGGCTGCCACCTGTAAAGAAGAGGATGTGTCACCCATACCTTCCGATGGAATTTCTCTCCGGACAGAGGTGAGGAAAGAAAAAAGCAGTGGGGGCCGGGACAGGAGGGGTATCTCAGGCAGGGCAATAGAAAGCTTCCAGAAGAGCGCCCGGGGCCAGGACCGTCCTGGCTGGCCTGCAGGCACCAAGTTGGCCTGCGTGCTCTCGCTGGTGTGGCTCCAGGGCCCTTCCTCTAGGCTTTCAAGCCCTTGTACATATTCAGGTGTTTTACCTGGGAAGGGTGGGAACAGTTCAGCAGCAGCTGGCCTGGGGCTCAGCTCACGTTTACTCACAGATGCCTCAGCACGGTCCCCCAGCTTCGCAATGAGGATGCTCCTTGCATGGGGTGTGGGTTGCTGGCTGTATGGGAGTGATTCCCCACCTCTGACCAATTTCAGAATTGTTTACCGCTGGAGCAAGTGCCCTGATAGGGTTTCCCTCTGTATAACTGGTGGGTTCAGGTATTTTTTTTCTTTTATGGTTCAAGTTAGATTTGATTCCTCTTTTATGTATTTATAGATATAAGCATGGAAATAATTCATTCCTATAAATACATCTGTGTGAAGGGAAGAACTTTTTTCTGTTTTATTTTATTTTTTTTAATTTTGAAATTTAATTGTATTTACCTTTTTATACTGTAGGTTATTATTAGTTATGTATTTTATGCATATACATGTATACAGGTCAATCCCAATCTCCCAACTCATCCCACCACCACCACCCCATGGCTTCCCCCACTTGGTGTCCATACGTTTGTTCTCTACCTCTGTGTCTCTATTTCTTCCCTGCAAACCAGTTCATCTGTACCATTTTTCGGTTCCACATATATGCATTAATATACAATATTTGTTTTCCTCTTTCTGACTTACTTCATTCTGTATGACAGTGTCTAGATCCATCGATGTCTCTACAAATGACCCAGTTTCATTCCTTTTTATGGCCGAGTAATATTCCATTTTATATATGTACCACATCTTTATCCATTCATCTGTCTGTGGGCATTTAGGTTACTTGCATTACCTGGCTATTGTAAATAGTGCTGCAATGAACATTGTGGTGAATGTGCCTTTTTGATTTATGGTTTTCTCTGGGTATATGCCCAGAAGTGGGATTGCTGGATCAGATGGTAATTCTATTTCTAGTTTTTTTAAGGAAACTCCATACTGTTCTCCATAGTGACTGTATCAATTTACGTCCCCACCAATAGTGGAAGAGGGCTCCTTTTGTCCACACCCTCCCCAGAATTTGTTGTTTGTAGATTTTCTGATGATGCCGATTCTAACAGGTGTGAGATGATACCTCATTGTAGTTTGATTTGCATTTCTCTAATAATTAGTGCTGTTGAGCAGCTTTTCATGTGCGTCTTGGCCATCTCTGTGTCTTCTTTGAAGAAACGTCTCTTTAGATCTTCTGCCCATTTCTGTATTGGGTTGTTTGTTTTTTGAATATTAAGCTGCATGAGCTGTTTATATATATATTGGAGATTAAACCTTTGTCCATTGATTCATTTGCAACGATTTTCACCCATTCTGAGGGATGCCTTTTTCCATTCCCGTTTTTTTAACAAAAAAGGAACAAAAGAAAAAGAAGCAGAACACTAATGTGCGTAAAATATGCCTTTTGAAATGGTCGTTTTGAAATATGGACGTCCTTTGAATTTTTTGGTCGATATGTGACCCCAGGATTTGTTTTCAGGGCAGGTGTCATTTACAGGCCTGCAATGATTTTGAATATCAACTGACCATTAGCGCTGGGATTAAAGCTGCTGTTGCGTGAAACGGCCACAAGGTGGCAGCAGTTCTCCCGTACCAAATCTGGTAACTAGAGCAACAGAGCCTCAATGGAAGTCGTGTTCTAGATTGGAATTTAGAATGGAATGTGCCAGGAGAAAGCCCCTCAAGTTTGTCTCACTATTTCTTGTTTGTGTTTTTAATTTTGTTTTTTTTATTATTTTCTGTTACAGCAAGTTTGATTACAATGTTTGGCTTGTTGTAGGTGTGGAAGATGTGGTTCTTTTACACATATACAGATGTCTGTTCTTCCTGGGATCCTTTTCCCATGTACGTTAGGACAGAATGTTGAGTAGTCTTCTCTTGGTATTCCGTAGGTCTTTGGTGATTATATATGTCACCTGTGTTTGATTATGTCTGTTAACCACGAAATCGTAATGAAACCAATCCTCACACCTTTCCATTGGTGAACCATAAGTTTGTTTAATGAATCTGTGATTGCCGTTCTCCGTGGAAATATCTGCCCTGGTATCCATTTTTAGGTAACACCTATAAGTGATATGATACGATATGTGTCTTTCACTTTCTGACTTACTCCAAGTCACGTGATTACCTCTAGACTCATCTACTGGGCTGCAAATGGCATTGTGTCCTTTTTTTCCTTGGCTTCTATTCTGCCTTAACGAGGTCTATTTTCAACAATGTGATTCCCTGAGGGTTGTGGATTAGCTGACCTGGGCAACCTTACCCTGCCGGCCGGCCCTCCCCAGGTGTGCCTGGTTGAGGTCAATATAAACAGCGCTCCAGGCAGCAATAGCATCTGAAGTTGTGCCTGACTCCATATTCTCTGCCCCGTCAGCAGTCTCGGGGCTGTGCTGGTGGGAGGGAGTGAGGGGCCAAGGCTTTGTTGGTGGCCCGGTGTGAGTGGGGCTCTGCTGGCCTTTCTGCAGGAGTTGCCAGGCTGCCACCTGTAAAGAAGAGGATGTGTCACCCATACCTTCCGATGGAATTTCTCTCTGGACAGAGGTGAGGAAAGAAAAAAGCAGTGGGGGCCGGGACAGGAGGGGTATCTCAGGCAGGGCAATAGAAAGCTTCCAGAAGAGCGCCCGGGGCCAGGACCGTCCTGGCTGGCCTCCAGGCACCATGTTGGCCTGCGTGCTGTCGCTGGTGTGGCTCCAGGGCCCTTCCTCTAGGCTTTCAAGCCCTTGTACATATTCAGGTGTTTTACCTGGGAAGGGTGGGAACAGTTCAGCAGCAGCTGGCCTGGGGCTCAGCTCACGTTTACTCACAGATGCCTCAGCACGGTCCCCCAGCTTCGCAATGAGGACGCTCCTTGCATGGGGTGTGGGTTGCTGGCTGTATGGGAGGTGATTCCCCACCTCTGACCAATTTCAGAATTGTTTACCGCTGGAGCAAGTGCCCTGATAGGGTTTCCATCTGTATAACTGGTGGGTTCAGGTATTTTTTTTCTTTTATGGTTCAAGTTAGATTTTATTCCTCTTTTATGTATTTATAGATATAAGCATGGAAATAATTCATTCCTATAAATACATCTGTGTGAAGGGAAGAACTTTTTTCTGTTTTATTTTATTTTTTTTTAATTTTGAAATTTAATTGTATTTACCTTTTTATACTGTAGGTTATTATTAGTTATGTATTTTATGCATATACATGTATACAGGTCAATCCCAATCTCCCAACTCATCCCACCACCACCACCCCATGGCTTCCCCCACTTGATGTCCATACGTTTGTTCTCTACCTCTGTGTCTCTATTTTTTCCCTGCAAACCAGTTCATCTGTACCATTTTTTCGGTTCCACATATATGCATTAATATACAATATTTGTTTTCCTCTTTCTGACTTACTTCATTCTGTATGACAGTCTCTAGATCCATCGATGTCTCTACAAATGACCCAGTTTCATTCCTTTTTATGGCCGAGTAATATTCCATTTTATATATGTACCACATCTTTATCCATTCATCTGTCTGTGGGCATTTAGGTTACTTGCATTACCTGGCTATTGTAAATAGTGCTGCAATGAACATTGTGGTGAATGTGCCTTTTTGATTTATGGCTTTCTCTGGGTATATGCCCAGAAGTGGGATTGCTGGATCAGATGGTAATTCTATTTCTAGTTTTTTTAAGGAAACTCCATACTGTTCTCCATAGTGACTGTATCAATTTACGTCCCCACCAATAGTGGAAGACGGCTCCTTTTGTCCACACCCTCCCCAGAATTGGTTGTTTGTAGATTTTCTGATGATGCCGATTCTAACAGGTGTGAGGTGATACCTCATTGTAGTTTGATTTGCATTTCTCTAATAATTAGTGCTGTTGAGCAGCTTTTCATGTGCGTCTTGGCCATCTCTGTGTCTTCTTTGAAGAAACGTCTCTTTAGATCTTCTGCCCATTTCTGTATTGGGTTGTTTGTTTTTTGAATATTAAGCTGCATGAGCTGTTTATATATATATTGGAGATTAAACCTTTGTCCATTGATTCATTTGCAATGATTTTCACCCATTCTGAGGGATGCCTTTTTCCATTCCCGTTTTTTTAACAAAAAAGGAACAAAAGAAAAAGAAGCAGAACACTAATGTGCGTAAAATATGCCTTTTGAAATGGTCGTTTTGAAATATGGACGTCCTTTGAATTTTTTGGTCGATATGTGACCCCAGGATTTGTTTTCAGGGCAGGTGTCATTTACAGGCCTGCAATGATTTTGAATATCAACTGACCATTAGCGCTGGGATTAAAGCTGCTGTTGCGTGAAACGGCCACAAGGTGGCAGCAGTTCTCCCGTACCAAATCTGGTAACTAGAGCAACAGAGCCTCAATGGAAGTCGTGTTCTAGATTGGAATTTAGAATGGAATGTGCCAGGAGAAAGCCCCTCAAGTTTGTCTCACTACTTCTTGTTTGTGTTTTTAATTTGTTTTTTTTTTATTTTCTGTTACAGCAAGTTTGATTACAATGTTTGGCTTGTTGTAGGTGTGGAAGATGTGGTTCTTTTACACATATACAGATGTCTGTTCTTCCTGGGATCCTTTTCCCATGTACGTTAGGACAGAATGTTGAGTAGTCTTCTCTTGGTATTCCGTAGGTCTTTGGTGATTATATATGTCACCTGTGTTTGATTATGTCTGTTAACCACGAAATCGTAATGAAACCAATCCTCACACCTTTCCATTGGTGAACCATAAGTTTGTTTAATGAATCTGTGATTGCTGTTTCCGTGGAAATATCTGCCCTGGTATCCATTTTTAGGTAACACCTATAAGTGATATGATACGATATGTGTCTTTCACTTTCTGACTTACTCCAAGTCACGTGATTACCTCTAGACTCATCTACGGGGCTGCAAATGGCATTGTGTCCTTTTTTTCCTTGGCTTCTATTCTGCCTTAGCGAGGTCTATTTTCAACAATGTGATTCCCTGAGGGTTGTGGATTAGCTGACCTGGGCAACCTTACCCTGCCGGCCGGCCCTCCCCAGGTGTGCCTGGTTGAGATCAATATAAGCAGCGCTCCAGGCAGCAATAGCCCCTGAAGTTGTGCCTGACTCCATATTCTCTGCCCCGTCAGCAGTCTCGGGGCTGTGCTGGTGGGAGGGAGTGAGGGGCCAAGGCTTTGTTGGTGGCCCGGTGTGAGTGGGGCTCTGCTGGCCTTTCTGCAGGAGTTGCCAGGCTGCCACCTGTAAAGAAGAGGATGTGTCACCCATACCTTCCGATGGAATTTCTCTCCGGACAGAGGTGAGGAAAGAAAAAAGCAGTGGGGGCCGGAACAGGAGGGGTATCTCAGGCAGGGCAATAGAAAGCTTCCAGAAGAGCGCACGGGGCCAGGACCATCCTGGCTGGCCTGCAGGCACCAAGTTGGCCTGCGTGCTGTCGCTCGTGTGGCTCCAGGGCCCTTCCTCTAGGCTTTCAAATCCTTGTACATATTCAGGTGTTTTACCTGGGAAGGGTGGGAACAGTTCAGCAGCAGCTGGCCTGGGGCTCAGCTCACGTTTACTCACAGATGCCTCAGCACGGTCCACCAGCTTCGCAATGAGGACGCTCCTTGCATGGGGTGTGGGTTGCTGGCTGTATGGGAGGTGATTCCCCACCTCTGACCAATTTCAGAATTGTTTACCGCTGGAGCAAGTGCCCTGATAGGGTTTCCCTCTGTATAACTGGTGGGTTCAGGTATTTTTTTTCTTTTATGGTTCAAGTTAGATTTTATTCCTCTTTTATGTATTTATAGATATAAGCATGGAAATAATTCATTCCTATAAATACATCTGTGTGAAGGGAAGAACTTTTTTCTGTTTTATTTTATTTTTTTTTTAATTTTGAAATTTAATTGTATTTATCTTTTTATACTGCAGGTTATTATTAGTTATGTATTTTATGCCTATACATGTATACAGGTCAATCCCAATCTCCCAACTCATCCCACCACCACCACCCCATGGCTTCCCCCACTTGGTGTCCATACGTTTGTTCTCTACCTCTGTGTCTCTATTTCTTCCCTGCAAACCAGTTCATCTGTACCATTTTTTCGGTTCCACATATATGCATTAATATAAAATATTTGTTTTCCTCTTTCTGACTTACTTCATTCTGTATGACAGTCTCTAGATCCATCGATATCTCTACAAATGACCCAGTTTCATTCCTTTTTATGGCTGAGTAATATTCCATTTTATATATGTACCACATCTTTATCCATTCATCTGTCTGTGGGCATTTAGGTTACTTGCATTACCTGGCTATTGTAAATAGTGCTGCAATGAACATTGTGGTGAATGTGTCTTTTTGATTTATGGTTTTCTCTGGGTATATGCCCAGAAGTGGGATTGCTGGATCAGATGGTAATTCTATTTCTAGTTTTTTTAAGGAAACTCCATACTGTTCTCCATAGTGACTGTATCAATTACATCCCCACCAATAGTGGAAGACGGCTCCTTTTGTCCACACCCTCCCCAGAATTTGTTGTTTGTAGATTTTCTGATGATGCCGATTCTATCAGGTGTGAGGTGATACCTCATTGTAGTTTGATTTGCATTTCTCTAATAATTAGTGCTGTTGAGCAGCTTTTCATGTGCGTCTTGGCCATCTCTGTGTCTTCTTTGAAGAAACGTCTCTTTAGATCTTCTGCCCATTTCTGTATTGGGTTGTTTGTTTTTGAATATTAAGCTGCATGAGCTGTTTATATATATATTGGAGATTAAACCTTTGTCCATTGATTCATTTGCAACGATTTTCACCCATTCTGAGGGATGCCTTTTTCCATTCCCGTTTTTTTAACAAAAAAGGAACAAAAGAAAAAAAAGCAGAACACTAATGTGCGTAAAATATGCCTTTTGAAATGGTCGTTTTGAAATATGGACGTCCTTTGAATTTTTTGGTCGATATGTGACCCCAGGATTTGTTTTCAGGGCAGGTGTCATTTACAGGCCTGCAATGATTTTGAATATCAACTCACCGTTAGAGCTGGGATTAAAGCTGCTGTTGCGTGAAACGGCCACAAGGTGGCAGCAGTTCTCCCGTACCATATCTGGTTACTAGAGCAACAGAGCCTCAATGGAAGTTGTGTTCTACATTGGAATTTAGAATGGAATGTGCCAGGAGAAAGCCCCTCAAGTTTGTCTCACTACTTCTTGTTTGTGTTTTTAATTTTTTTTTTTAATTTTCTGTTACAGCAAGTTTGATTACAATGTTTGGCTTGTTGTAGGTGTGGAAGATGTGGTTCTTTTACACATATACAGATGTCTGTTCTTCCTGGGATCCTTTTCCCATGTACGTTAGGACAGAATGTTGAGTAGTCTTCTCTTGGTATTCCGTAGGTCTTTGGTGATTATATATGTCACCTGTGTTTGATTATGTCTGTTAACCACGAAATCGTAATGAAACCAATCCTCACACCTTTCCATTGGTGAACCATAAGTTTGTTTAATGAATCTGTGATTGCCGTTCTCCGTGGAAATATCTGCCCTGGTATCCATTTTTAGGTAACAGCTATAAGTGATATGATACGATATGTGTCTTTCACTTTCTGACTTACTCCAAGTCACGTGATTACCTCTAGACTCATCTACGGGGCTGCAAATGGCATTGTGTCCTTTTTTTCCTTGGCTTCTATTCTGCCTTAACGAGGTCTATTTTCAACAATGTGATTCCCTGAGGGTTGTGGATTAGCTGACCTGGGCAACCTTACCCTGCCGGCCGGCCCTCCCCAGGTGTGCCTGGTTGAGGTCAATATAAACAGCGCTCCAGGCAGCAATAGCCCCTGAAGTTGTGCCTGACTCCATATTCTCTGCCCTGTCAGCAGTCTCGGGGCTGTGCTGGTGGGAGGGAGTGAGGGGCCAAGGCTTTGTTGGTGGCCCGGTGTGAGTGGGGCTCTGCTGGCTTTTCTGCAGGAGTTGCCAGGCTGCCACCTGTAAAGAAGAGGATGTGTCACCCATACCTTCCGATGGAATTTCTCTCCGGACAGAGGTGAGGAAAGAAAAAAGCAGTGGGGGCCGGGACAGGAGGGGTATCTCAGGCAGGGCAATAGAAAGCTTCCAGAAGAGCGCACGGAGCCAGGACCATCCTGGCTGGCCGGCAGGCACCAAGTTGGCCTGCGTGCTGTCGCTGGTGTGGCTCCAGGGCCCTTCCTCTAGGCTTTCAAGCCCTTGTACATATTCAGGTGTTTTACCTGGGAAGGGTGGGAACAGTTCAGCAGCAGCTGGCCTGGGGCTCAGCTCACGTTTACTCACAGATACCTCAGCACGGTCCCCCAGCTTCGCAATGAGGACGCTCCTTGCATGGGGTGTGGGTTGCTGGCTGTATGGGAGGTGATTCCCCACCTCTGACCAATTTCAGAATTGTTTACCGCTGGAGCAAGTGCCCTGATAGGGTTTCCCTCTGTATAACTGGTGGGTTCAGGTATTTTTTTTCTTTTATGGTTCAAGTTAGATTTTATTCCTCTTTTATGTATTTATAGATATAAGCATGGAAATAATTCATTCCTATAAATACATCTGTGTGAAGGGAAGAACTTTTTTCTGTTTTATTTTATTTTTTTTTTAATTTTGAAATTTAATTGTATTTACCTTTTTATACTGCAGGTTATTATTAGTTATGTATTTTATGCCTATACATGTATACAGGTCAATCCCAATCTCCCAACTCATCCCACCACCACCACCCCATGGCTTCCCCTACTTGGTGTCCATACGTTTGTTCTCTACCTCTGTGTCTCTATTTCTTCCCTGCAAACCAGTTCATCTGTACCATTTTTTCGGTTCCACATATATGCATTGATATACAATATTTGTTTTCCTCTTTCTGACTTACTTCATTCTGTATGACAGTCTCTAGATCCATCGATGTCTCTACAAATGACCCAGTTTCATTCCTTTTTATGGCTGAGTAATATTCCATTTTATATATGTACCACATCTTTATCCATTCATCTGTCTGTGGGCATTTAGGTAACTTGCATTACCTGGCTATTGTAAATAGTGCTGCAATGAACATTGTGGTGAATGTGCCTTTTTGATTTATGGTTTTCTCTGGGTATATGCCCAGAAGTGGGATTGCTGGATCAGATGGTAATTCTATTTCTAGTTTTTTTAAGGAAACTCCATACTGTTCTCCATAGTGACTGTATCAATTTACATCCCCACCAATAGTGGAAGACGGCTCCTTTTGTCCACACCCTCCCCAGAATTTGTTGTTTGTAGATTTTCTGATGATGCCGATTCTAACAGGTGTGAGGTGATACCTCATTGTAGTTTGATTTGCATTTCTCTAATAATTAGTGCTGTTGAGCAGCTTTTCATGTGCGTCTTGGCCATCTCTGTGTCTTCTTTGAAGAAACGTCTCTTTAGATCTTCTGCCCATTTCTGTATTGGGTTGTTTGTTTTTTGAATATTAAGCTGCATGAGCTGTTTATATATATATTGGAGATTAAACCTTTGTCCATTGATTCATTTGCAACGATTTTCACCCATTCTGAGGGATGCCTTTTTCCATTCCCGTTTTTTTAACAAAAAAGGAACAAAAGAAAAAGAAGCAGAACACTAATGTGCGTAAAATATGCCTTTTGAAATGGTCGTTTTGAAATATGGACGTCCTTTGAATTTTTTGGTCGATATGTGACCCCAGGATTTGTTTTCAGGGCAGGTGTCATTTACAGGCCTGCAATGATTTTGAATATCAACTGACCATTAGCGCTGGGATTAAAGCTGCAGTTGCGTGAAACGGCCACAAGGTGGCATCAGTTCTCCCGTACCAAATCTGGTAACTAGAGCAACAGAGCCTCAATGGAAGTCGTGTTCTAGATTGGAATTTAGAATGGAATATGCCAGGAGAAAGCCCCTCAAGTTTGTCTCACTACTTCTTGTTTGTGTTTTTAATTTGTTTTTTTTTTATTTTCTGTTACAGCAAGTTTGATTACAATGTTTGGCTTGTTGTAGGTGTGGAAGATGTGGTTCTTTTACACATATACAGATGTCTGTTCTTCCTGGGATCCTTTTCCCATGTACGTTAGGACAGAATGTTGAGTAGTCTTCTCTTGGTATTCCGTAGGTCTTTGGTGATTATATATGTCACCTGTGTTTGATTATGTCTGTTAACCAGGAAATCATAATGAAACCAATCCTCACACCTTTCCATTGGTGAACCATAAGTTTGTTTAATGAATCTGTGATTGCCGTTCTCCGTGGAAATATCTGCCCTGGTATCCATTTTTAGGTAACACCTATAAGTGATATGATACGATATGTGTCTTTCACTTTCTGACTTACTCCAAGTCACGTGATTACCTCTAGACTCATCTACGGGGCTGCAAATGGCATTGTGTCCTTTTTTTCCTTGGCTTCTATTCTGCCTTAGCGAGGTCTATTTTCAACAATGTGATTCCCTGAGGGTTGTGGATTAGCTGACCTGGGCAACCTTACCCTGCCGGCCGGCGCTCCCCAGGTGTGCCTGGTTGAGGTCCATATAAACAGCGCTGAAGGCAGCAATAGCCCCTGAAGTTGTGCCTGACTCCATATTCTCTGCCCTGTCAGCAGTCCCAGGGCTGTGCTGGTGGGAGGGAGTGAGGGGCCAAGGCTTTGTTGGTGGCCCGGTGTGAGTGGGGCTCTGCTGGCCTTTCTGCAGGAGTTGCCAGGCTGCCACCTGTAAAGAAGAGGATGTGTTACCCATACCTTCCGATGGAATTTCTCTCCGGACAGAGGTGAGGAAAGAAAAAAGCAGTGGGGGCCGGGACAGGAGGGGTATCTCAGGCAGGGCAATAGAAAGCTTCCAGAAGAGCGCACGGGGCCAGGACCATCCTGGCTGGCCTGCAGGCACCAAGTTGGCCTGCGTGCTGTCGCTGGTGTGGCTCCAGGGCCCTTCCTCTAGGCTTTCAAGCCCTTGTACATATTCAGGTGTTTTACCTGGGAAGGGTGGGAACAGTTCAGCAGCAGCTGGCCTGGGGCTCAGCTCACGTTTACTCACAGATGCCTCAGCACAGTCCCCCAGCTTCGCAATGAGGTCGCTCCTTGCATGGGGTGTGGGTTGCTGGCTGTATGGGAGGTGATTCCCCACCTCTGACCAATTTCAGAATTGTTTACCGCTGGAGCAAGTGCCCTGATAGGGTTTCCCTCTGTATAACTGGTGGGTTCAGGTATTTTTTTTCTTTTATGGTTCAAGTTAGATTTGATTCCTCTTTTATGTATTTATAGATATAAGCATGGAAATAATTCATTCCTATAAATACATCTGTGTGAAGGGAAGAACTTTTTTCTGTTTTATTTTATTTTTTTTTTAATTTTGAAATTTAATTGTATTTATATTTTTATACTGTAGGTTATTATTAGTTATGTATTTTATGCCTATACATGTATACAGGTCAATCCCAATCTCCCAACTCATCCCACCACCACCACCCCATGGCTTCCCCCACTTGGTGTCCATACGTTTGTTCTCTACCTCTGTGTCTCTATTTCTTCCCTGCAAACCAGTTCATCTGTACCATTTTTTCGGTTCCACATATATGCATTAATATACAATATTTGTTTTCCTCTTTCTGACTTACTTCATTCTGTATGACCGTCTCTAGATCCATCGATATCTCTACAAATGACCCAGTTTCATTCCTTTTTATGGCTGAGTAATATTCCATTTTATATATGTACCACATCTTTATCCATTCATCTGTCTGTGGGCATTTAGGTTACTTGCATTACCTGGCTATTGTAAATAGTGCTGCAATGAACATTGTGGTGAATGTGCCTTTTTGATTTATGGTTTTCTCTGGGTATATGCCCAGAAGTGGGATTGCTGGATCAGATGGTAATTCTATTTCTAGTTTTTTTAAGGAAACTCCATACTGTTCTCCATAGTGACTGTATCAATTTACATCCCCACCAATAGTGGAAGACGGCTCCTTTTGTCCACACCCTCCCCAGAATTTGTTGTTTGTAGATTTTCTGATGATGCCGATTCTAACAGGTGTGAGGTGATACCTCATTGTAGTTTGATTTGCATTTCTCTAATAATTAGTGCTGTTGAGCAGCTTTTCATGTGCGTCTTGGCCGTCTCTGTGTCTTCTGTGAAGAAACGTCTCTTTAGATCTTCTGCCCATTTCTGTATTGGGTTGTTTGTTTTTTGAATATTAAGCTGCATGAGCTGTTTATATATATATTGGAGATTAAACCTTTGTCCATTGATTCATTTGCAATGATTTTCACCCATTCTGAGGGATGCCTTTTTCCATTCCCGTTTTTTTTAACAAAAAAGGAACAAAAGAAAAAGAAGCAGAACACTAATGTGCGTAAAATATGCCTTTTGAAATGGTCGTTTTGAAATATGGACGTCCTTTGAATTTTTTGGTCGATATGTGACCCCAGGATTTGTTTTCAGGGCAGGTGTCATTTACAGGCCTGCAATGATTTTGAATATCAACTGACCATTAGCGCTGGGATTAAAGCTGCTGTTGCGTGAAACGGCCACAAGGTGGCAGCAGTTCTCCCGTACCAAATCTGGTAACTAGAGCAACAGAGCCTCAATGGAAGTCGTGTTCTAGATTGGAATTTAGAATGGAATGTGCCAGGAGAAAGCCCCTCAAGTTTGTCTCACTACTTCTTGTTTGTGTTTTTAATTTTTTTTTTATTATTTTCTGTTACAGCAAGTTTGATTACAATGTTTGGCTTGTTGTAGGTGTGGAAGATGTGGTTCTTTTACACATATACAGATGTCTGTTCTTCCTGGGATCCTTTTCCCATGTACGTTAGGACAGAATGTTGAGTAGTCTTCTCTTGGTATTCCGTAGGTCTTTGGTGATTATATATGTCACCTGTGTTTGATTATGTCTGTTAACCACGAAATCGTAATGAAACCAATCCTCACACCTTTCCATTGGTGAACCATAAGTTTGTTTAATGAATCTGTGATTGCCGTTCTCCGTGGAAATATCTGCCCTGGTATCCATTTTTAGGTAACACCTATAAGTGATATGATACGATATGTGTCTTTCACTTTCTGACTTACTCCAAGTCACGTGATTACCTCTAGACTCATCTACGGGGCTGCAAATGGCATTGTGTCCTTTTTTTCCTTGGCATCTATTCTGCCTTAACGAGGTCTATTTTCAACAATGTGATTCCCTGAGGGTTGTGGATTAGCTGACCTGGGCAACCTTACCCTGCCGGGCGGCCCTCCCCTGGTGTGCCTGGTTGAGGTCAATATAAACAGCGCTCCAGGCAGCAATAGCATCTGAAGTTGTGCCTGACTCCATATTCTCTGCCCCGTCAGCAGTCTCGGGGCTGTGCTGGTAGGAGGGAGTGAGGGGCCAAGGCTTTGTTGGTGGCCCGGTGTGAGTGGGGCTCTGCTGGCCTTTCTGCAGGAGTTGCCAGGCTGCCACCTGTAAAGAAGAGGATGTGTCACCCATACCTTCCGATGGAATTTCTCTCCGGACAGAGGTGAGGAAAGAAAAAAGCAGTGGGGGCCGGAACAGGAGGGGTATCTCAGGCAGGGCAATAGAAAGCTTCCAGAAGAGCGCACGGGGCCAGGATCATCCTGGCTGGCCTGCAGGCACCAAGTTGGCCTGCGTGCTGTCGCTGGTGTGGCTCCAGGGCCCTTCCTCTAGGCTTTCAATCCCTTGTACATATTCAGGTGTTTTACCTGGGAAGGGTGGGAACAGTTCAGCAGCAGCTGGCCTGGGGCTCAGCTCACGTTTACTCACAGATGCCTCAGCACGGTCCCCCAGCTTCGCAATGAGGACGCTCCTTGCATGGGGTGTGGGTTGCTGGCTGTATGGGAGGTGATTCCCCACCTCTGACCAATTTCAGAATTGTTTACCGCTGGAGCAAGTGCCCTGATAGGGTTTCCCTCTGTATAACTGGTGGGTTCAGGTATTTTTTTTCTTTTATGGTTCAAGTTAGATTTTATTCCCTTTTATGTATTTATAGATATAAGCATGGAAATAATTCATTCCTATAAATACATCTGTGTGAAGGGAAGAACTTTTTTCTGTTTTATTTTATTTTTTTTTTAATTTTGAAATTTAATTGTATTTACCTTTTTATACTGCAGGTTATTATTAGTTATGTATTTTATGCCTATACATGTATACAGGTCAATCCCAATCTCCCAACTCATCCCACCACCACCACCCCATGGCTTCCCCTACTTGGTGTCCATACGTTTGTTCTCTACCTCTGTGTCTCTATTTCTTCCCTGCAAACCAGTTCATCTGTACCATTTTTTCGGTTCCACATATATGCATTGATATACAATATTTGTTTTCCTCTTTCTGACTTACTTCATTCTGTATGACAGTCTCTAGATCCATCGATGTCTCTACAAATGACCCAGTTTCATTCCTTTTTATGGCTGAGTAATATTCCATTTTATATATGTACCACATCTTTATCCATTCATCTGTCTGTGGGCATTTAGGTAACTTGCATTACCTGGCTATTGTAAATAGTGCTGCAATGAACATTGTGGTGAATGTGCCTTTTTGATTTATGGTTTTCTCTGGGTATATGCCCAGAAGTGGGATTGCTGGATCAGATGGTAATTCTATTTCTAGTTTTTTTAAGGAAACTCCATACTGTTCTCCATAGTGACTGTATCAATTTACATCCCCACCAATAGTGGAAGACGGCTCCTTTTGTCCACACCCTCCCCAGAATTTGTTGTTTGTAGATTTTCTGATGATGCCGATTCTAACAGGTGTGAGGTGATACCTCATTGTAGTTTGATTTGCATTTCTCTAATAATTAGTGCTGTTGAGCAGCTTTTCATGTGCGTCTTGGCCATCTCTGTGTCTTCTTTGAAGAAACGTCTCTTTAGATCTTCTGCCCATTTCTGTATTGGGTTGTTTGTTTTTTGAATATTAAGCTGCATGAGCTGTTTATATATATATTGGAGATTAAACCTTTGTCCATTGATTCATTTGCAACGATTTTCACCCATTCTGAGGGATGCCTTTTTCCATTCCCGTTTTTTTAACAAAAAAGGAACAAAAGAAAAAGAAGCAGAACACTAATGTGCGTAAAATATGCCTTTTGAAATGGTCGTTTTGAAATATGGACGTTCTTTGAATTTTTTGGTCGATATGTGACCCCAGGATTTGTTTTCAGGGCAGGTGTCATTTACAGGCCTGCAATGATTTTGAATATCAACTGACCATTAGCGCTGGGATTAAAGCTGCAGTTGCGTGAAACGGCCACAAGGTGGCATCAGTTCTCCCGTACCAAATCTGGTAACTAGAGCAACAGAGCCTCAATGGAAGTCGTGTTCTAGATTGGAATTTAGAATGGAATATGCCAGGAGAAAGCCCCTCAAGTTTGTCTCACTACTTCTTGTTTGTGTTTTTAATTTGTTTTTTTTTTATTTTCTGTTACAGCAAGTTTGATTACAATGTTTGGCTTGTTGTAGGTGTGGAAGATGTGGTTCTTTTACACATATACAGATGTCTGTTCTTCCTGGGATCCTTTTCCCATGTACGTTAGGACAGAATGTTGAGTAGTCTTCTCTTGGTATTCCGTAGGTCTTTGGTGATTATATATGTCACCTGTGTTTGATTATGTCTGTTAACCAGGAAATCATAATGAAACCAATCCTCACACCTTTCCATTGGTGAACCATAAGTTTGTTTAATGAATCTGTGATTGCCGTTCTCCGTGGAAATATCTGCCCTGGTATCCATTTTTAGGTAACACCTATAAGTGATATGATACGATATGTGTCTTTCACTTTCTGACTTACTCCAAGTCACGTGATTACCTCTAGACTCATCTACGGGGCTGCAAATGGCATTGTGTCCTTTTTTTCCTTGGCTTCTATTCTGCCTTAGCGAGGTCTATTTTCAACAATGTGATTCCCTGAGGGTTGTGGATTAGCTGACCTGGGCAACCTTACCCTGCCGGCCGGCGCTCCCCAGGTGTGCCTGGTTGAGGTCCATATAAACAGCGCTGAAGGCAGCAATAGCCCCTGAAGTTGTGCCTGACTCCATATTCTCTGCCCTGTCAGCAGTCCCAGGGCTGTGCTGGTGGGAGGGAGTGAGGGGCCAAGGCTTTGTTGGTGGCCCGGTGTGAGTGGGGCTCTGCTGGCCTTTCTGCAGGAGTTGCCAGGCTGCCACCTGTAAAGAAGAGGATGTGTTACCCATACCTTCCGATGGAATTTCTCTCCGGACAGAGGTGAGGAAAGAAAAAAGCAGTGGGGGCCGGGACAGGAGGGGTATCTCAGGCAGGGCAATAGAAAGCTTCCAGAAGAGCGCACGGGGCCAGGACCATCCTGGCTGGCCTGCAGGCACCAAGTTGGCCTGCGTGCTGTCGCTGGTGTGGCTCCAGGGCCCTTCCTCTAGGCTTTCAAGCCCTTGTACATATTCAGGTGTTTTACCTGGGAAGGGTGGGAACAGTTCAGCAGCAGCTGGCCTGGGGCTCAGCTCACGTTTACTCACAGATGCCTCAGCACGGTCCCCCAGCTTCGCAATGAGGTCGCTCCTTGCATGGGGTGTGGGTTGCTGGCTGTATGGGAGGTGATTCCCCACCTCTGACCAATTTCAGAATTGTTTACCGCTGGAGCAAGTGCCCTGATAGGGTTTCCCTCTGTATAACTGGTGGGTTCAGGTATTTTTTTTCTTTTATGGTTCAAGTTAGATTTGATTCCTCTTTTATGTATTTATAGATATAAGCATGGAAATAATTCATTCCTATAAATACATCTGTGTGAAGGGAAGAACTTTTTTCTGTTTTATTTTATTAGTTTTTTAATTTTGAAATTTAATTGTATTTATCTTTTATACTGTAGGTTATTATTAGTTATGTATTTTATGCATATACATGTATACAGGTCAATCCCAATCTCCCAACTCATCCCACCACCACCACCCCATGGCTTCCCCCACTTGGTGTCCATACGTTTGTTCTCTACCTCTGTGTCTCTATTTCTTCCCTGCAAACCAGTTCATCTGTACCATTTTTTCGGTTCCACATATATGCATTAATATACAATATTTGTTTTCCTCTTTCTGACTTACTTCATTCTGTATGACAGTCTCTAGATCCATCGATGTCTCTACAAATGACCCAGTTTCATTCCTTTTTATGGCTGAGTAATATTCCATTTTATATATGTACCACATCTTTATCCATTCATCTGTCTGTGGGCATTTAGGTTACTTGCATTACCTGGCTATTGTAAATAGTGCTGCAATGAACATTGTGGTGAATGTGCCTTTTTGATTTATGGTTTTCTCTGGGTATATGCCCAGAAGTGGGATTGCTGGATCAGATGGTAATTCTATTTCTAGTTTTTTTAAGGAAACTCCATACTGTTCTC
This sequence comes from Mesoplodon densirostris, assembly GCF_025265405.1. NCBI lineage: Eukaryota > Metazoa > Chordata > Mammalia > Artiodactyla > Ziphiidae > Mesoplodon > Mesoplodon densirostris. The sequence continues at coordinate 37,061,817 of NC_082673.1, read as the reverse complement.
CATAGTGACTGTATCAATTTACATCCCCACCAATAGTGGAAGACGGCTCCTTTTGTCCACACCCTCCCCAGAATTTGTTGTTTGTAGATTTTCTGATGATGCCGATTCTAACAGGTGTGAGGTGATACCTCATTGTAGTTTGATTGGCATTTCTCTAATAATTAGTGCTGTTGAGCAGCTTTTCATGTGCGTCTTGGCCATCTCTGTGTCTTCTTTGAAGAAACGTCTCTTTAGATCTTCTGCCCATTTCTGTATTGGGTTGTTTGTTTTTTGAATATTAAGCTGCATGAGCTGTTTATATATATATTGGAGATTAAACCTTTGTCCATTGATTCATTTGCAATGATTTTCACCCATTCTGAGGGATGCCTTTTTCCATTCCCGTTTTTTTAACAAAAAAGGAACAAAAGAAAAAGAAGCAGAACACTAATGTGCGTAAAATATGCCTTTTGAAATGGTCGTTTTGAAATATGGACATCCTTTGAATTTTTTGGTCGATATGTGACCCCAGGATTTGTTTTCAGGGCAGGTGTCATTTACAGGCCTGCAATGATTTTGAATATCAACTGACCATTAGCGCTGGGATTAAAGCTGCAGTTGCGTTAAACGGCCACAAGGTGGCAGCAGTTCTCCCGTACCAAATCTGGTAACTAGAGCAACAGAGCCTCAATGGAAGTCGTGTTCTAGATTGGAATTTAGAATGGAATGTGCCAGGAGAAAGCCCCTCAAGTTTGTCTCACTACTTCTTGTTCGTGTTTTTAATTTTTTTTTTATTTTCTATTATAGCAAGTTTGATTACAATGTTTGGCTTGTTGTAGGTGTGGAAGATGAGGTTCTTTTACACATATACAGATGTCTGTTCTTCCTGGGATCCTTTTCCCATGTACGTTAGGACAGAATGTTGAGTAGTCTTCTCTTGGTATTCCGTAGGTCTTTGGTGATTATATATGCCACCTGTGTTTGATTATGTCTGTTAACCACGAAATTGTAATGAAACCAATCCTCACACCTTTCCATTGGTGAACCATAAGTTTGTTTAATGAATCTGTGATTGCCGTTCTCCGTGGAAATATCTGCCCTGGTATCCATTTTTAGGTAACACCTATAAGTGATATGATACGATATGTGTCTTTCACTTTCTGACTTACTCCAAGTCACGTGATTACCTCTAGACTCATCTACGGGGCTTCAAATGGCATTGTGTCCTTTTTTTCCTTGGCTTCTATTCTGCCTTAGCGAGGTCTATTTTCAACAATGTGATTCCCTGAGGGTTGTGGATTAGCTGACCTGGGCAACCTTACCCTGCCGGCCGGCGCTCCCCAGGTGTGCCTGGTTGAGGTCCATATAAACAGCGCTCCAGGCAGCAATAGCATCTGAAGTTGTGCCTGACTCCATATTCTCTGCCCCGTCAGCAGTCTCGGGGCTGTGCTGGTGGGAGGGAGTGAGGGGCCAAGGCTTTGTTGGTGGCCCGGTGTGAGTGGGGCTCTGCTGGCCTTTCTGCAGGAGTTGCCAGGCTGCCACCTGTAAAGAAGAGGATGTGTCACCCATACCTTCCGATGGAATTTCTCTCCGGACAGAGTTGAGGAAAGAAAAAAGCAGTGGGGGCCGGGACAGGAGGGGTATCTCAGGCAGGGCAATAGAAAGCTTCCAGAAGAGCGCACGGGGCCAGGACCATCCTGGCTGGCCTGCAGGCACCAAGTTGGCCTGCGTGCTGTCGCTGGTGTGGCTCCAGGGCCCTTCCTCTAGGCTTTCAAGCCCTTGTACATATTCAGGTGTTTTACCTGGGAAGGGTGGGAACAGTTCAGCAGCAGCTGGCCTGGGGCTCAGCTCACGTTTACTCACAGATGCCTCAGCACGGTCCCCCAGCTTCGCAATGAGGACGCTCCTTGCATGGGGTGTGGGTTGCTGGCTGTATGGGAGGTGATTCCCCACCTCTGACCAATTTCAGAATTGTTTACCGCTGGAGCAAGTGCCCTGATAGGGTTTCCCTCTGTATAACTGGTGGGTTCAGGTATTTTTTTTCTTTTATGGTTCAAGTTAGATTTGATTCCTCTTTTATGTATTTATAGATATAAGCATGGAAATAATTCATTCCTATAAATACATCTGTGTGAAGGGAAGAACTTTTTTCTGTTTTATTTTATTTTTTTTTTAATTTTGAAATTTAATTGTATTTATCTTTTTATACTGTAGGTTATTATTAGTTATGTATTTTATGCATATACATGTATACAGGTCAATCCCAATCTCCCAACTCATCCCACCACCACCACCCCATGGCTTCCCCCACTTGGTGTCCATACGTTTGTTCTCTACCTCTGTGTCTCTATTTCTTCCCTGCAAACCAGTTCATCTGTACCATTTTTTCGGTTCCACATATATGCATTAATATACAATATTTGTTTTCCTCTTTCTGACTTACTTCATTCTGTATGACAGTCTCTAGATCCATCGATGTCTCTACAAATGACCCAGTTTCATTCCTTTTTATGGCTGAGTAATATTCCATTTTATATATGTACCACATCTTTATCCATTCATCTGTCTGTGGGCATTTAGGTTACTTGCATTACCTGGCTATTGTAAATAGTGCTGCAATGAACATTGTGGTGAATGTGCCTTTTTGATTTATGGTTTTCTCTGGGTATATGCCCAGAAGTGGGATTGCTGGATTAGATGGTAATTCTATTTCTAGTTTTTTTTTTTTTTTTTTTTTTTTTTTTTTTTTTTTTTTCTTTTTGTGGTGTGTGGGCCTCTCACTGTTGTGGCCTCTCCCGTTGCGGAGCACAGGCTCCGGATGCGCAGGCCCAGCGGCCATGGCTCACGGGCCCAGCCGCTCCGCGGCATATGGGAACCTCCCAGACCGGGGCACGAACCCGTATCCCCTGCATCGGCAGGCGGACTCTTAACCACTGCGCCACCAGGGAGGCCCTATTTCTAGTTTTTTTAAGGAAACTCCATACTGTTCTCCATAGTGACTGTATCAATTTACATCCCCACCAATAGTGGAAGACGGCTCCTTTTGTCCACACCCTCCCCAGAATTTGTTGTTTGTAGATTTTCTGATGATGCCGATTCTAACAGGTGTGAGGTGATACCTCATTGTAGTTTGATTGGCATTTCTCTAATAATTAGTGCTGTTGAGCAGCTTTTCATGTGCGTCTTGGCCATCTCTGTGTCTTCTTTGAAGAAACGTCTCTTTAGATCTTCTGCCCATTTCTGTATTGGGTTGTTTGTTTTTTGAATATTAAGCTGCATGAGCTGTTTATATATATATTGGAGATTAAACCTTTGTCTATTGATTCATTTGCAATGAGTTTCACCCATTCTGAGGGATGCCTTTTTCCATTCCCGTTTTTTTTAACAAAAAAGGAACAAAAGAAAAAGAAGCAGAACACTAATGTGCGTAAAATATGCCTTTTGAAATGGTCGTTTTGAAATATGGACGTCCTTTGAATTTTTTGGTCGATATGTGACCCCAGGATTTGTTTTCAGGGCAGGTGTCATTTACCGGCCTGCAATGATTTTGAATATCAACTGACCATTAGCGCTGGGATTAAAGCTGCTGTTGCGTGAAACGGCCACAAGGTGGCAGCAGTTCTCCCGTACCAAATCTGGTAACTAGAGCAACAGAGCCTCAATGGAAGTCGTGTTCTAGATTGGAATTTAGAATGGAATGTGCCAGGAGAAAGCCCCTCAAGTTTGTCTCACTACTTCTTGTTTGTGTTTTTAATTTTTTTTTTTTATTATTTTCTGTTACAGCAAGTTTGATTACAATGTTTGGCTTGTTGTAGGTGTGGAAGATGTGGTTCTTTTACACATATACAGATGTCTGTTCTTCCTGGGATCCTTTTCCCATGTACGTTAGGACAGAATGTTGAGTAGTCTTCTCTTGGTATTCCGTAGGTCTTTGGTGATTATATATGTCACCTGTGTTTGATTATGTCTGTTAACCACGAAATCGTAAAGAAACCAATCCTCACACCTTTCCATTGGTGAACCATAAGTTTGTTTAATGAATCTGTGATTGCCGTTCTCCGTGGAAATATCTGCCCTGGTATCCATTTTTAGGTAACACCTATAAGTGATATGATACGATATGTGTCTTTCACTTTCTGACTTACTCCAAGTCACGTGATTACCTCTAGACTCATCTACGGGGCTGCAACTGGCATTGTGTCCTTTTTTTCCTTGGCTTCTATTCTGCCTTAACGAGGTCTATTTTCAACAATGTGATTCCCTGAGGGTTGTGGATTAGCTGACCTGGGCAACCTTACCCTGCCGGCCGGCCCTCCCCAGGTGTGCCTGGTTGAGGTCAATATAAACAGCGCTCCAGGCAGCAATAGCATCTGAAGTTGTGCCAGACTCCATATTCTCTGCCCCGTCAGCAGTCTCGGGGCTGTGCTGGTGGGAGGGAGTGAGGGGCCAAGGCTTTGTTGGTGGCCCGGTGTGAGTGGGGCTCTGCTGGCCTTTCTGCAGGAGTTGCCAGGCTGCCACCTGTAAAGAAGAGGATGTGTCACCCATACCTTCCGATGGAATTTCTCTCCGGACAGAGGTGAGGAAAGAAAAAAGCAGTGGGGGCCGGAACAGGAGGGGTATCTCAGGCAGGGCAATAGAAAGCTTCCAGAAGAGCGCACGGGGCCAGGACCATCCTGGCTGGCCTGCAGGCACCAAGTTGGCCTGCGTGCTGTCGCTGGTGTGGCTCCAGGGCCCTTCCTCTAGGCTTTCAAGCCCTTGTACATATTCAGGTGTTTTACCTGGGAAGGGTGGGAACAGTTCAGCAACAGCTGGCCTGGGGCTCAGCTCACGTTTACTCACAGATGCCTCAGCACGGTCCACCAGCTTCGCAATGAGGACGCTCCTTGCATGGGGTGTGGGTTGCTGGCTGTATGGGAGGTGATTCCCCACCTCTGACCAATTTCAGAATTGTTTACCGCTGGAGCAAGTGCCCTGATAGGGTTTCCCTCTGTATAACTGGAGGGTTCAGGTATTTTTTTTTCTTTTATGGTTCAAGTTAGATTTTATTCCTCTTTTATGTATTTATAGATATAAGCATGGAAATAATTCATTCCTATAAATACATCTGTGTGAAGGGAAGAACTTTTTTCTGTTTTATTTTATTTTTTTTTTAATTTTGAAATTTAATTGTATTTATCTTTTTATACTGTAGGTTATTATTAGTTATGTATTTTATGCATATACATGTATACAGGTCAATCCCAATCTCCCAACTCATCCCACCACCACCACCCCATGGCTTCCCCCACTTGGTGTCCATACGTTTGTTCTCTACCTCTGTGTCTCTATTTCTTCCCTGCAAACCAGTTCATCTGTACCATTTTTTCGGTTCCACATATATGCATTAATATACAATATTTGTTTTCCTCTTTCTGACTTACTTCATTCTGTATGACAGTCTCTAGATCCATCGATGTCTCTACAAATGACCCAGTTTCATTCCTTTTTATGGCTGAGTAATATTCCATTTTATAAATGTACCACATCTTTATCCATTCATCTGTCTGTGGGCATTTAGGTTACTTGCATTACCTGGGTATTGTAAATAGTGCTGCAATGAACATTGTGGTGAATGTGCCTTTTTGATTTATGGTTTTCTCTGGGTATATGCCCAGAAGTGGGATTGCTGGATCAGATGGTAATTCTATTTCTAGTTTTTTTAAGGAAACTCCATACTGTTCTCCATAGTGACTGTATCAATTTACATCCCCACCAATAGTGGAAGACGGCTCCTTTTGTCCACACCCTCCCCAGAATTTGTTGTTTGTAGATTTTCTGATGATGCTGATTCTAACACGTGTGAGGTGATACCTCATTGTAGTTTGATTTGCATTTCTCTAATAATTAGTGCTGTTGAGCAGCTTTTCATGTGCGTCCTGGCCATCTCTGTGTCTTCTTTGAAGAAACGTCTCTTTAGATCTTCTGCCCATTTCTGTATTGGGTTGTTTGTTTTTTGAATATTAAGCTGCATGAGCTGTTTATATATATATTGGAGATTAAACCTTTGTCCATTGATTCATTTGCAATGATTTTCACCCATTCTGAGGGATGCCTTTTTCCATTCCCGTTTTTTTAACAAAAAAGGAACAAAAGAAAAAGAAGCAGAACACTAATGTGCGTAAAATATGCCTTTTGAAATGGTCGTTTTGAAATATGGACGTCCTTTGAATTTTTTGGTCGATATGTTACCCCAGGATTTGTTTTCAGGGCAGGTGTCATTTACAGGCCTGCAATGATTTTGAATATCAACTGACCATTAGCGCTGGGATTAAAGCTGCTGTTGCGTGAAACGGCCATAAGGTGGCAGCAGTTCTCCCGTACCAAATCTGGTAACTAGAGCAACAGAGCCTCAATGGAAGTCGTGTTCTAGATTGGAATTTAGAATGGAATGTGCCAGGAGAAAGCCCCTCAAGTTTGTCTCACTACTTCTTGTTTGTGTTTTTAATTTTTTTTTTTATTTTCTGTTACAGCAAGTTTGATTACAATGTTTGGCTTGTTGTAGGTGTGGAAGATGTGGTTCTTTTACACATATACAGATGTCTGTTCTTCCTGGGATCCTTTTCCCATGTACGTTAGGACAGAATGTTGAGTAGTCTTCTCTTGGTATTCCGTAGGTCTTTGGTGATTATATATGTCACCTGTGTTTGATTATGTCTGTTAACCACGAAATCGTAATGAAACCAATCCTCACACCTTTCCATTGGTGAACCATAAGTTTGTTTAATGAATCTGTGATTGCCGTTCTCCGTGGAAATATCTGCCCTGGTATCCATTTTTAGGTAACACCTATAAGTTATATGATACGATATGTGTCTTTCACTTTCTGACTTACTCCAAGTCACGTGATTACCTCTAGACTCATCTACGGGGCTGCAAATGACATTGTGTCCTTTTTTTCCTTGGCTTCTATTCTGCCTTAGCGAGGTCTATTTTCAACAATGTGATTCCCTGAGGGTTGTGGATTAGCTGACCTGGGCAACCTTACCCTGCCGGCCGGTGCTCCCCAGGTGTGCCTGGTTGAGGTCAATATAAACAGCGCTCCAGGCAGCAATAGCCCCTGAAGTTGTGCCTGACTCCATATTCTCTGCCCTGTCAGCAGTCTCGGGGCTGTGCTGGTGGGAGGGAGTGAGGGGCCAAGGCTTTGTTGGTGGCCCGGTGTGAGTGGGGCTCTGCTGGCCTTTCTGCAGGAGTTGCCAGGCTGCCACCTGTAAAGAAGAGGATGTGTCACCCATACCTTCCGATGGAATTTCTCTCCGGACCGAGGTGAGGAAAGAAAAAAGCAGTGGGGGCCGGGACAGGAGGGGTATCTCAGGCAGGGCAATAGAAAGCTTCCAGAAGAGCGCACGGGGCCAGGACCATCCTGGCTGGCCTGCAGGCACCAAGTTGGCCTGCGTGCTGTCGCTGGTGTGGCTCCAGGTCCCTTCCTCTAGGCTTTCAAGCCCTTGTACATATTCAGGTGTTTTACCTGGGAAGGGTGGGAACAGTTCAGCAGCAGCTGGCCTGGGGCTCAGCTCACGTTTACTCACAGATGCCTCAGCACGGTCCACCAGCTTCGCAATGAGGACGCTCCTTGCATGGGGTGTGGGTTGCTGGCTGTATGGGAGGTGATTCCCCACCTCTGACCAATTTCAGAATTGTTTACCGCTGGAGCAAGTGCCCTGATAGGGTTTCCCTCTGTATAACTGGTGGGTTCAGGTATTTTTATTACTTTTATGGTTCAAGTTAGATTTTATTCCTCTTTTATGTATTTATAGATATAAGCATGGAAATAATTCATTCCTATAAATACATCTGTGTGAAGGGAAGAACTTTTTTTCTGTTTTTATTTTTTTTTTAATTTTGAAATTTAATTGTATTTATCTTTTTATACTGTAGGTTATTATTAGTTATGTATTTTATGCATATACATGTATACAGGTCAATCCAAATCTCCCAACTCATCCCACCACCACCACCCCATGGCTTCCCCCACTTGGTGTCCATACGTTTGTTCTCTACCTCTGTGTCTCTATTTCTTCCCTGCAAACCAGTTCATCTGTACCATTTTTTCGGTTCCACATATATGCATTAATATATAATATTTGTTTTCCTCTTTCTGACTTACTTCATTCTGTATGACAGTCTCTAGATCCATCGATGTCTCTACAAATGACCCAGTTTCATTCCTTTTTATGGCTGAGTAAATTCCATTTTATATATGTACCACATCTTTATCCATTCATCTGTCTGTGGGCATTTAGGTTACTTGCATTACCTGGCTCTTGTAAATAGTGCTGCAATGAACATTGTGGTGAATGTGCCTTTTTGATTTATGGTTTTCTCTGGGTATATGCCCAGAAGTGGGATTGCTGGATCAGATGGTAATTCTATTTCTAGTTTTTTTAAGGAAACTCCATACTGTTCTCCATAGTGACTGTATCAATTTACATCCCCACCAATAGTGGAAGACGGCTCCTTTTGTCCACACCCTCCCCAGAATTTGTTGTTTGTAGATTTTCTGATGATGCTGATTCTAACACGTGTGAGGTGATACCTCATTGTAGTTTGATTTGCATTTCTCTAATAATTAGTGCTGTTGAGCAGCTTTTCATGTGCGTCTTGGCCATCTCTGTGTCTTCTTTGAAGAAACGTCTCTTTAGATCTTCTGCCCATTTCTGTATTGGGTTGTTTGTTTTTTGAATATTAAGCTGCATGAGCTGTTTATATATATATTGGAGATTAAACCTTTGTCCATTGATTCATTTGCAATGATTTTCACCCATTCTGAGGGAAGCCTTTTTCCATTCCCGTTTTTTTAACAAAAAAGGAACGAAAGAAAAAGAAGCAGAACACTAATGTGCGTAAAATATGCCTTTTGAAATGGTCGTTTTGAAATATGGACGTCCTTTGAATTTTTTGGTCGATATGTGACCCCAGGATTTGTTTTCAGGGCAGGTGTCATTTACAGGCCTGCAATGATTTTGAATATCAACTGACCATTAGCGCTGGGATTAAAGCTGCTGTTGCGTGAAACGGCCACAAGGTGGCAGCAGTTCTCCCGTACCAAATCTGGTAACTAGAGCAACAGAGCCTCAATGGAAGTCGTGTTCTAGATTGGAATTTAGAATGGAATGTGCCAGGAGAAAGCCCCTCAAGTTTGTCTCACTACTTCTTGTTTGTGTTTTTAATTTTTTTTAAAATTATTTCCTGTTACAGCAAGTTTGATTACAATGTTTGGCTTGTTGTAGGTGTGGAAGATGTGGTTCTTTTACACATATACAGATGTCTGTTCTTCCTGGGATCCTTTTCCCATGTACGTTAGGACAGAATGTTGAGTAGTCTTCTCTTGGTATTCCGTAGGTCTTTGGTGATTATATATGTCACCTGTGTTTGATTATGTCTGTTAACCACGAAACCGTAATGAAACCAATCCTCACACCTTTCCATTGGTGAACCATAAGTTTGTTTAATGAATCTGTGATTGCCGTTCTCCGTGGAAATATCTGCCCTGGTATCCATTTTTAGGTAACACCTATAAGTGATATGATACGATATGTGTCTTTCACTTTCTGACTTACTCCAAGTCACGTGATTACCTCTAGACTCATCTACGGGGCTGCAAATGGCATTGTGTCCTTTTTTTCCTTGGCTTCTATTCTGCCTTAGCGAAGTCTATTTTCAACAATGTGATTCCCTGAGGGTTGTGGATTAGCTGACCTGGGCAACCTTACCCTGCCGGCCGGCCCTCCCCAGGTGTGCCTGGTTGAGGTCAATATAAACAGCGCTCCAGGCAGCAATAGCATCTGAAGTTGTGCCTGACTCCATATTCTCTGCCCCGTCAGCAGTCTCGGGGCTGTGCTGGTGGGAGGGAGTGAGGGGCCAAGGCTTTGTTGGTGGCCCGGTGTGAGTGGGGCTCTGCTGGCCTTTCTGCAGGAGTTGCCAGGCTGCCACCTGTAAAGAAGAGGATGTGTCACCCATACGTTCCGATGGAATTTCTCTCCGGACAGAGGTGAGGAAAGAAAAAAGCAGTGGGGGCCGGAACAGGAGGGGTATCTCAGGCAGGGCAATAGAAAGCTTCCAGAAGAGCGCACGGGGCCAGGACCATCCTGGCTGGCCTGCAGGCACCAAGTTGGCCTGCGTGCTGTCGCTGGTGTGGCTCCAGGGCCCTTCCTCTAGGCTTTCAAGCCCTTGTACATATTCAGGTGTTTTACCTGGGAAGGGTGGGAACAGTTCAGCAGCAGCTGGCCTGGGGCTCAGCTCACGTTTACTCACAGATGCCTCAGCACGGTCCACCAGCTTCGCAATGAGGACGCTCCTTGCATGGGGTGTGGGTTGCTGGCTGTATGGGAGGTGATTCCCCGCCTCTGACCAATTTCAGAATTGTTTACCGCTGGAGCAAGTGCCCTGATAGGGTTTCCTTCTGTATAACTGGTGGGTTCAGGTATTTTTTTTTCTTTTATGGTTCAAGTTAGATTTTATTCCTCTTTTATGTATTTATAGATATAAGCATGGAAATAATTCATTCCTATAAATACATCTGTGTGAAGGGAAGAACTTTTTTCTGTTTTATTTTATTTTTTTTTTAATTTTGAAATTTAATTGTATTTATCTTTTTATACTGTAGGTTATTATTAGTTATGTATTTTATGCATATACATGTATACAGGTCAATCCCAATCTCCCAACTCATCCCACCACCACCACCCCATGGCTTCCCCCACTTGGTGTCCATACGTTTGTTCTCTACCTCTGTGTCTCTATTTCTTCCCTGCAAACCAGTTCATCTGTACCATTTTTTCGGTTCCACATATATGCATTAATATACAATATTTGTTTTCCTCTTTCTGACTTACTTCATTCTGTATGACAGTCTCTAGATCCATCGATGTCTCTACAAATGACCCAGTTTCATTCCTTTTTATGGCTGAGTAATATTCCATTTTATAAATGTACCACATCTTTATCCATTCATCTGTCTGTGGGCATTTAGGTTACTTGCATTACCTGGGTATTGTAAATAGTGCTGCAATGAACATTGTGGTGAATGTGCCTTTTTGATTTATGGTTTTCTCTGGGTATATGCCCAGAAGTGGGATTGCTGGATCAGATGGTAATTCTATTTCTAGTTTTTTTAAGGAAACTCCATACTGTTCTCCATAGTGACTGTATCAATTTACATCCCCACCAATAGTGGAAGACGGCTCCTTTTGTCCACACCCTCCCCAGAATTTGTTGTTTGTAGATTTTCTGATGATGCTGATTCTAACACGTGTGAGGTGATACCTAATTGTAGTTTGATTTGCATTTCCCTAATAATTAGTGCTGTTGAGCAGCTTTTCATGTGCGTCTTGGCCATCTCTGTGTCTTCTTTGAAGAAACGTCTCTTTAGATCTTCTGCCCATTTCTGTATTGGGTTGTTTGTTTTTTGAATATTAAGCTGCATGAGCTGTTTATATATATATTGGAGATTAAACCTTTGTCCATTGATTCATTTGCAATGATTTTCACCCATTCTGAGGGATGCCTTTTTCCATTCCCGTTTTTTTAACAAAAAAGGAACAAAAGAAAAAGAAGCAGAACACTAATGTGCGTAAAATATGCCTTTTGAAATGGTCGTTTTGAAATATGGACGTCCTTTGAATTTTTTGGTCGATATGTGACCCCAGGATTTGTTTTCAGGGCAGGTGTCATTTACAGGCCTGCAATGATTTTGAATATCAACTGACCATTAGCGCTGGGATTAAAGCTGCTGTTGCGTGAAACGGCCATAAGGTGGCAGCAGTTCTCCCGTACCAAATCTGGTAACTAGAGCAACAGAGCCTCAATGGAAGTCGTGTTCTAGATTGGAATTTAGAATGGAATGTGCCAGGAGAAAGCCCCTCAAGTTTGTCTCACTACTTCTTGTTTGTGTTTTTAATTTTTTTTTTTTATTTTCTGTTACAGCAAGTTTGATTACAATGTTTGGCTTGTTGTAGGTGTGGAAGATGTGGTTCTTTTACACATATACAGATGTCTGTTCTTCCTGGGATCCTTTTCCCATGTACGTTAGGACAGAATGTTGAGTAGTCTTCTCTTGGTATTCCGGAGGTCTTTGGTGATTATATATGTCACCTGTGTTTGATTATGTCTGTTAACCACGAAATCGTAATGAAACCAATCCTCACACCTTTCCATTGGTGAACCATAAGTTTGTTTAATGAATCTGTGATTGCCGTTCTCCGTGGAAATATCTGCCCTGGTATCCATTTTTAGGTAACACCTATAAGTGATATGATACGATATGTGTCTTTCACTTTCTGACTTACTCCAAGTCACGTGATTACCTCTAGACTCATCTACGGGGCTGCAAATGACATTGTGTCCTTTTTTTCCTTGGCTTCTATTCTGCCTTAGCGAGGTCTATTTTCAACAATGTGATTCCCTGAGGGTTGTGGATTAGCTGACCTGGGCAACCTTACCCTGCCGGCCGGCGCTCCCCAGGTGTGCCTGGTTGAGGTCAATATAAACAGCGCTCCAGGCAGCAATAGCCCCTGAAGTTGTGCCTGACTCCATATTCTCTGCCCTGTCAGCAGTCTCGGGGCTGTGCTGGTGGGAGGGAGTGAGGGGCCAAGGCTTTGTTGGTGGCCCGGTGTGAGTGGGGCTCTGCTGGCCTTTCTGCAGGAGTTGCCAGGCTGCCACCTGTAAAGAAGAGGATGTGTCACCCATACCTTCCGATGGAATTTCTCTCCGGACAGAGGTGAGGAAAGAAAAAAGCAGTGGGGGCCGGAACAGGAGGGGTATCTCAGGCAGGGCAATAGAAAGCTTCCAGAAGAGCGCACGGGGCCAGGACCATCCTGGCTGGCCTGCAGGCACCAAGTTGGCCTGCGTGCTGTCGCTGGTGTGGCTCCAGGGCCCTTCCTCTAGGCTTTCAAGCCCTTGTACATATTCAGGTGTTTTACCTGGGAAGGGTGGGAACAGTTCAGCAGCAGCTGGCCTGGGGCTCAGCTCACGTTTACTCACAGATGCCTCAGCACGGTCCACCAGCTTCGCAATGAGGACGCTCCTTGCATGGGGTGTGGGTTGCTGGCTGTATGGGAGGTGATTCCCCACCTCTGACCAATTTCAGAATTGTTTACCGCTGGAGCAAGTGCCCTGATAGGGTTTCCCTCTGTATAACTGGTGGGTTCAGGTATTTTTATTTCTTTTATGGTTCAAGTTAGATTTTATTCCTCTTTTATGTATTTATAGATATAAGCATGGAAATAATTCATTCCTATAAATACATCTGTGTGAAGGGAAGAACTTTTTTTCTGTTTTATTTTATTTTTTTTTTAATTTTGAAATTTAATTGTATTTATCTTTTTATACTGTAGGTTATTATTAGTTATGTATTTTATGCATATACATGTATACAGGTCAATCCCAATCTCCCAACTCATCCCACCACCACCACCCCATGGCTTCCCCCACTTGGTGTCCATACGTTTGTTCTCTACCTCTGTGTCTCTATTTCTTCCCTGCAAACCAGTTCATCTGTACCATTTTTTCGGTTCCACATATATGCATTAATATATAATATTTGTTTTCCTCTTTCTGACTTACTTCATTCTGTATGACAGTCTCTAGATCCATCGATGTCTCTACAAATGACCCAGTTTCATTCCTTTTTATGGCTGAGTAATATTCCATTTTATATATGTACCACATCTTTATCCATTCATCTGTCTGTGGGCATTTAGGTTACTTGCATTACCTGGCTCTTGTAAATAGTGTTGCAATGAACATTGTGGTGAATGTGCCTTTTTGATTTATGGTTTTCTCTCGTATATGCCCAGAAGTGGGATTGCTGGATCAGATGGTAATTCTATTTCTAGTTTTTTTAAGGAAACTCCATACTGTTCTCCATAGTGACTGTATCAATTTACATCCCCACCAATAGTGGAAGACGGCTCCTTTTGTCCACACCCTCCCCAGAATTTGTTGTTTGTAGATTTTCTGATGATGCTGATTCTAACAGGTGTGAGGTGATACCTCATTGTAGTTTGATTTGCATTTCTCTAATAATTAGTGCTGTTGAGCATCTTTTCATGTGCGTCTTGGCCATCTCTGTGTCTTCTTTGAAGAAACGTCTCTTTAGATCTTCTGCCCATTTCTGTATTGGGTTGTTTGTTTTTTGAATATTAAGCTGCATGAGCTGTTTATATATATATTGGAGATTAAACCTTTGTCCATTGATTCATTTGCAATGATTTTCACCCATTCTGAGGGAAGCCTTTTTCCATTCCCGTTTTTTTAACAAAAAAGGAACAAAAGAAAAAGAAGCAGAACACTAATGTGCGTAAAATATGCCTTTTGAAATGGTCGTTTTGAAATATGGACGTCCTTTGAATTTTTTGGTCGATATGTGACCCCAGGATTTGTTTTCAGGGCAGGTGTCATTTACAGGCCTGCAATGATTTTGAATATCAACTGACCATTAGCGCTGGGATTAAAGCTGCTGTTGCGTGAAACGGCCACAAGGTGGCAGCAGTTCTCCCGTACCAAATCTGGTAACTAGAGCAACAGAGCCTCAATGGAAGTCGTGTTCTAGATTGGAATTTAGAATGGAATGTGCCAGGAGAAAGCCCCTCAAGTTTGTCTCACTACTTCTTGTTTGTGTTTTTAATTTTTTTTTTAATTTTCTGTTACAGCAAGTTTGATTACAATGTTTGGCTTGTTGTAGGTGTGGAAGATGAGGTTCTTTTACACATATACAGATGTCTGTTCTTCCTGGGATCCTTTTCCCATGTACGTTAGGACAGAATGTTGAGTAGTCTTCTCTTGGTATTCCGTAGGTCTTTGGTGATTATATATGTCACCTGTGTTTGATTATGTCTGTTAACCACGAAATCGTAATGAAACCAATCCTCACACCTTTCCATTGGTGAACCATAAGTTTGTTTAATGAATCTGTGATTGCCGTTCTCCGTGGAAATATCTGCCCTGGTATCCATTTTTAGGTAACACCTATAAGTGATATGATACGATATGTGTCTTTCACTTTCTGACTTACTCCAAGTCACGTGATTACCTCTAGACTCATCTACGGGGCTGCAAATGGCATTGTGTCCTTTTTTTCCTTGGCTTCTATTCTGCCTTAACGAGGTCTATTTTCAACAATGTGATTCCCTGAGGGTTGTGGATTAGCTGACCTGGGCAACCTTACCCTGCCGGCCGGCCCTCCCCAGGTGTGCCTGGTTGAGGTCAATATAAACAGCGCTCCAGGCAGCAATAGCATCTGAAGTTGTGCCTGACTCCATATTCTCTGCCCCGTCAGCAGTCTCGGGGCTGTGCTGGTGGGAGGGAGTGAGGGGCCAAGGCTTTGTTGGTGGCCCGGTGTGAGTGGGGCTCTGCTGGCCTTTCTGCAGGAGTTGCCAGGCTGCCACCTGTAAAGAAGAGGATGTGTCACCCATACCTTCCGATGGAATTTCACTCCGGACAGAGGGGAGGAAAGAAAAAAGCAGTGGGGGCCGGGACAGGAGGGGTATCTCAGGCAGGGCAATAAAAAGCTTCCAGAAGAGCGCACGGGGCCAGGACCATCCTGGCTGGCCTGCAGGCACCAAGTTGGCCTGCGTGCTGTCGCTGGTGTGGCTCCAGGGCCCTTCCTCTAGGCTTTCAAGCCCTTGTACATATTCAGGTGTTTTACCTGGGAAGGGTGGGAACAGTTCAGCAGCAGCTGGCCTGGGGCTCAGCTCACGTTTACTCACAGATGCCTCAGCACGGTCCCCCAGCTTCGCAATGAGGACGCTCCTTGCATGGGGTGTGGGTTGCTGGCTGTATGGGAGGTGATTCCCCACCTCTGACCAATTTCAGAATTGTTTACCACTGGAGCAAGTGCCCTGATAGGGTTTCCCTCTGTATAACTGGTGGGTTCAGGTATTTTTTTTCTTTTATGGTTCAAGTTAGATTTGATTCCTCTTTTATGTATTTATAGATATAAGCATGGAAATAATTCATTCCTATAAATACATCTGTGTGAAGGGAAGAACTTTTTTCTGTTTTATTTTAAATTTTTTTAAAAAAAATTTTTGAAATTTAATTGTATTAATTTTTTTATACAGCAGGTTATAATTAGTTATGTATTTTATGATTATACATGTATACAGGTCAATCCCAATCTCCCAACTCATCCCACCACCACCACCCCATGGCTTCCCACACTTGGTGTCCATACGTTTGTTCTCTACCTCTATGTCTCTATTTCTTCCCTGCAAACCAGTTCATCTGTACCATTTTTTCGGTTCCACATATATGCATTAATATACAATATTTGTTTTCCTCTTTCTGACTTCATTCTGTATGACAGTCTCTAGATCCATCGATGTCTCTACAAATGACCCAGTTTCATTCCTTTTTATGGCTGAGTAATATTCCATTTTATATATGTACCACATCTTTATCCATTCATCTGTCTGTGGGCATTTAGGTTACTTGCATTACCTGGCTATTGTAAATAGTGCTGCAATGAACATTGTGGTGAATGTGCCTTTTTGATTTATGGTTTTCTCTGGGTATATGCCCAGAAGTGGGATTGCTGGATCAGATGGTAATTCTATTTCTAGTTTTTTTAAGGAAACTCCATACTGTTCTCCATAGTGACTGTATCAATTTACATCCCTACCAATAGTGGAAGAGGGCTCATTTTGTCCACACCCTCCCCAGAATTTGTTGTTTGTAGATTTTCTGATGATGCCGATTCTAACAGGTGTGAGGTGATACCTCATTGTAGTTTTGATTTGCATTTCTCTAATAATTAGTGCTGTTGAGCAGCTCTTCATGTGCGTCTTGGCCATCTCTGTGTCTTCTTTGCAGAAACGTCTCTTTAGATCTTCTGCCCATTTTTGTATTGGGTTGTTTGTTTTTTGAATATTAAGCTGCATGAGCTGTTTATATATATTGGACATTAAACCTTTGTCCATTGATTCATTTGCAACGATTTTCGCCCATTCTGAGGGATGCCTTTTTCCATTCCCGTTTTTTTAACAAAAAAGGAAAGAAAGAAAAAGAAGCAGAACACTAATGTGCGTAAAATATGCCTTTTGAAATTGTCATTTTGAAATATGGACGTCCTTTGAATTTTTTGGTCGATATGTGACCCCAGGATTTGTTTTCAGGGCAGGTGTCATTTACAGGCCTGCAATGATTTTGAATATCAACTGACCATTAGCGCTGGGATTAAAGCTGCTGTTGCGTGAAACGGCCACAAGGTGGCAGCAGTTCTCCCTTACCAAATCTGGTTACTAGAGCAACAGAGCCTCAATGGAAGTCGTGTTCTACATTGGAATTTAGAATGGAATGTGCCAGGAGAAAGCCCCTCAAGTTTGTCTCACTACTTCTTGTTCGTGTTTTTAATTTTTTTTTTATTTTCTATTACAGCAAGTTTCATTACAATGTTTAGCTTGTTGTAGGTGTGGAAGATGTGGTTCTTTTACACATATACAGATGTCTGTTCTTCCTGGGATCCTTTTCCCATGTACGTTAGGACAGAATGTTGAGTAGTCTTCTCTTGGTATTCCGTAGATCTTTGGTGATTATATATGTCACCTGTGTTTGATTATATCTGTTAACCCCGAAATCGTAATGAAACCAATCCTCACACCTTTCCATTGGTGAACCATAAGTTTGTTTAATGAATCTGTGATTGCCGTTCTCCGTGGAAATATCTGCCCTGGTATCCATTTTTAGGTAATACCTATAAGTGATATGATACGATATGTGTCTTTCACTTTCTGACTTACTCCAAGTCACGTGATTACATCTAGACTCATCTACGGGGCTGCAAATGGCATTGTGTCCTTTTTTTCCTTGGATTCTATTCTGCCTTAACGAGGTCCATTTTCAACAATGTGATTCCCTGATGGTTGTGGATTAGCTGACCTGGGCAGCTTTACCCTGCCGGCTCGCCCTCCCAAGGTGTGCCTGGTTGAGGTCAATATAAACAGCGCGCCAGGCAGCAATAGCCCCTAAAGTTGTGCCTGACTCCATATTCTCTGCCCCGTCAGTAGTCTCGGGGTTGTGCTGGTGGGAGGGAGTGAGGGGCCAAGGCTTTGTTGGTGGCCCGGTGTGAGTGGGGCTCTGCTGGCCTTTCTGCAGGAGTTGCCAGGCTGCCACCTGTAAAGAAGAGGATGTGTCACTCATAACTTCCGATGGAATTTCTCTCCGGACAGAGGTGAGGAAGGAAAAAAGCAGTGGGGGTCGGGACAGGAGGGGTATCTCAGGCAGGGCAATAGAAAGCTTCCAGAAGAGCGCCCGGGGCCAGGACCATACTGACTGACCTGCAGGCACCAAGTTGGCCTGCGTGCTGTCGCTGGTGTGGCTCCACGGCCCTTCCTCTAGGCTTTCAAGCCCTTGTACATATTCAGGTGTTTTACCTGGGAAGGGTGGGAACAGTTCAGCAGCAGCTGGCCTGGCGCTCAGCTCACGTTTACTCACAGATGCCTCAGCACGGTCCCCCAGCTTTGCAATGAGGACGCTCCTTGCATGGGGGGTGGGTTGCTGGCTGTATGGGAGGTGATTCCCCACCTCTGACCAATTTCAGAATTGTTTACCGCTAGAGCAAGTGCCCTGATAGGGTTTCCCTCTGGATAACTGGTGGGTTCAGGTTTTTTTTTCTTTTATGGTTCAAGTTAGATTTGATTCCTCTTTTATGTATTTATAGATATAAGCATGGAAATAATTCATTCCTATAAATACGTCTGTGTGAGGGGAAGAACTTTTCTCTGTTTTATTTTAAATTTTTTTTTTAAATTTTGAAATTTAATTTTATTTATTTTTTTATACAGCAGGTTATTATTAGTTATGTATTTTATGCATATACATGTATAGAGGTGAATCCCAACCTTCCAACTCATCCCACAACCACCACCCCATGGCTTCCCACACTTGGTGTCCATACGTTTGTTCTCTACCTCTGTGTCTCTATTTCTTCCCTGCAAACCAGTTCATCTGTACCATTTTTTAGGTTCCACATATATGCATTAATATACAATATTTGTTTTCCCTCTTTCTGACTTACTTCATTCTGTATGACAGTCTCTAGATCCATCGATGTCTCTACAAATGACCCAATTTCATCCCTTTTTATGGCTGAGTAATATTCCATTTTATATATGTACCACATCTTTATCCATTCATCTGTCTGTGGGCATTTAGGTTGCTTGCATTACCTGGCTATTGTAAATAGTGCTGCAATGAACATTGAGGTGAATGTGCCTTTTTGATTTATGGTTTTCTCTGGGTATATGCCCAGAAGTGGAATTGCTGGATCAGATGGTAATTCTATTTCTAGTTTTTTTAAGGAAACTCCATACTGTTCTCCATAGTGACTGTATCAATTTACATCCCCACCAATAGTGGAAGAGGACTCCTTTTGTCCACACCCTCCCCAGAATTTGTTGTTTGTAGATTTTCTGATGATGCCGATTCTAACAGGTGTGAGGTGATACCTCATTGTAGTTTTGATTTGCATTTCTCTAATAATTAGTGCTGTTGAGCAGCTTTTCATGTGCGTCTTGGCCATCTCTGTGTCTTCTTTGAAGAAACGTCTCTTTAGATCTTCTGCCCATTTTTGTATTGGGTTGTTTGTTTTTTTAATATTAAGCTGCATGAGCTCTTTATATATATTTTGGAGATTAAACCTTTGTCCATTGATTCATTTCAACGATTTTCGCCCATTCTGAGGGATGCCTTTTTCCATTCCCGTTTTTTGAACAAAAAAGGAAAGAAAGAAAAAGAAGCAGAACACTAATGTGTGTAAAATATGCCTTTTGAAATGGTCGTTTTGAAATATGGACGTCCTTTGAATTTTTTGTTCAGTATGTGACCCCAGGATTTGTTTTCAGGGCAGGTGTCATTTACAGGCCTGCAATGATTTTGAATATCAACTGACCATTAGCGCTGGGATTAAAGCTGCTGTTGCGTGAAACGGCCACAAGGTGGCAGCAGTTCTCCCTTACCAAATCTGGTTACTAGAGCAACAGAGCCTCAATGGAAGTCGTGTTCTAGATTGGAATTTAGAATGGAATGTGCCAGGAGAAAGCCCCTCAAGTTTGTCTCACTACTTCTTGTTCGTGTTTTTAATTTTTTTTTATTTTCTATTGCAGCAAGTTTGATTACAATGTTTGGCTTGTTGTAGGTGTGGAAGATGTGGTTCTTTTACACATATACAGACGTCTGTTCTTCCTGGTATCCTTTTCCCATGTATGTTAGGACAGAATGTTGAGTAGTCTTCTCTTGGTATTCCGTAGGTCTTTGGTGATTATATATGTCACCTGTGTTTGATTATGTCTGTTAACCCCGATATCGTAATGAAACCAATCCTCACACCTTTCCATTGGTGAACCATAAGTTTGTTTAATGAATCTGTGATTGCCCTTCTCCGTGGAAATATCTGCCCTGGTATCCATTTTTAGGTAACACCTATAAGTGATATGATACGATATGTGTCTTTCACTTTCTGACTTACTCCAAGTCACGTGATTACCTCTAGACTCATCTACGGGGCTGCAAATGGCATTGTGTCCTTTTTTTCCTTGGCTTCTATTCTGCCTTAGAGAGGTCCATTTTCAACAATGTGATTCCCTGAGGGTTGTGGATTTGCTGACCTGGGCAGCCTTACCCTGCCGGCTCGCCCTCCCAAGGTGTGCCTGGTTGAGGTCAATATAAACAGCGCTCCAGGAAGCAATAGCCCCTGAAGTTGTGCCTGACTCCATATTCTCTGCCCCGTCATCAGTCTCGGGGCTGTGCTGGTGGGAGGGAGTGAGGGGCCAAGGCTTTGTTGGTGGCCCAGTGTGAGTGGGGCTCTGCTGGCCTTTCTGCAGGAGTTGCCAGGCTGACACCTGTAAAGAAGAGGATGTGTCACTCATAACTTCCGATGGAATTTCTTTACGGACAGAGGTGAGGAAGGAAAAAAAGGAGTGGGGGCCGGGACAGGAGGGGTATCTCAGGCATGGCAATAGAAAGCTTCCAGAAGAGCGCCCGGGGCCAGGACCATCCTGGCTGACCTGCAGGCACCAAGTTGGCCTGCCTGCTGTGGCCGGTGTGGCTCCTGGGACCTTCCTCTAGGCTTTCAAGCCCTTGTACATATTCAGGTGTTTTACCTGGGAAGGGTGGGAACAGTTCAGCAGCAGCTGGCCTGGGGATCAGCTCACGTTTACTCACAGATGCCTCAGAATGGTCCCGAGATTTGCAATGAGGACGCTCCTTGCATGGGGTGTGGGTTGCTGGCTGTATGGGAGGTGATTCCCCACCTCTGACCAATTTCAGAATTGTTTACCGCTGGAGCAAGTGCCCTGATAGGGTTTCCCTCTGTATAACTGGTGGGTTCAGGTTTTTTTTTTTCTTTTATGGTTCAAGTTAGATTTGATTCCTCTTTTATGTATTTATAGATATAAGCATGGAAATAATTCATTCCTATAAATACATCTGTGTGAAGGGAAGAACTTTTTTCTGTTTTATTTTAAATTTATTTAAAAAATTTTTGAAATTTAATTGTATTTATTTTTTTATACAGCAGGTTATAATTAGTTATGTATTTTATGCTTATACATGTATACAGGTCAATCCCAATCTCCCAACTCATCCCACCACCACCACCCCATGGCTTCCCACACTTGGTGTCCATACGTTTGTTCTCTACCTCTATGTCTCTATTTCTTCCCTGCAAACCAGTTCATCTGTATCATTTTTTAGGTTCCACATATATGCATTAATATACAATATTTGTTTTCCTCTTTCTGACTTACTTCATTCTGTATGACAGTCTCTAGATCCATTGATGTCTCTACAAATGACCCAGTTTCATCCCTTTTTATGGCTGAGTAATATTCCATTTTATATATGTACCACATCTTTATCCATTCATCTGTCTGTGGGCATTTAGGTTACTTGCATTACCTGGCTATTGTAAATAGTGCTGCAATGAACATTGTGGTGAATGTGCCTTTTTGATTTATGGTTTTCTCTGGGTATATGCCCAGAAGTGGGATTGCTGGATCAGATGGTAATTCTATTTCTAGTTTTTTTAAGGAAACTCCATACTGTTCTCCATAGTGACTGTATCAATTTACATCCCCACCAATAGTGGAAGAGGGCTCCTTTTGTCCACACCCTCCCCAGAATTTGTTGTTTGTAGATTTTCTGATGATGCCGATTCTAACAGGTGTGAGGTGATACCTCATTGTAGTTTGATTTGCATTTCTCTAATAATTAGTGCTGTTGAGCAGCTTTTCATGTGCGTCTTGGCCATCTCTGTGTCTTCTTTGCAGAAACGTCTCCTTAGATCTTCTGCCCATTTTTGTATTGGGTTGTTTGTTTTTTTAATATTAAGCTGCATGAGCTGTTTATATATATTGGGGATTAAACCTTTGTCCATTGATTCATTTGCAACGATTTTCGCCCATTCTGAGGGATGCCTTTTTCCATTCCCGTTTTTTTAACAAAAAAGGAAAGAAAGAAAAAGAAGCAGAATACTAATGTGCGTAAAATATGCCATTTGAAATGGTCGTTTTGAAATATGGACGTCCTTTGAATTTTTTGGTCGATATGTGACCCCAGGATTTGTTTTCAGGGCAGGTGTCATTTACAGGCCTGCAATGATTTTGAATATCAACTGACCATTAGCGCTGGGATTAAAGCTGCTGTTGCGTGAAACGGCCACAAGGTGGCAGCAGTTCTCCCTTACCAAATCTGGTTACAGGAGCAACAGAGCCTCAATGGAAGTCGTGTTCTACATTGGAATTTAGAATGGAATGTGCCAGGAGAAAGCCCCTCAAGTTTGTCTCACTACTTCTTGTTCGTGTTTTTAATTTTTTTTTATTTTCTATTACAGCAAGTTTCATTACAATGTTTGGCTTGTTGTAGGTGTGGAAGATGTGGTTCTTTTACACATATACAGATGTCTGTTCTTCCTGGGATCCTTTTCCCATGTACGTTAGGACAGAATGTTGAGTAGTCTTCTCTTGGTATTCCATAGGTCTTTGGTGATTATATATGTCACCTGTGTTTGATTATGTCTGTTAACCCCGATATCGTAATGAAAGCAATCCTCACACCTTTCCATTGGTGAACCATAAGTTTGTTTAATGAATCTGTGATTGCCCTTCTCCGTGGAAATATCTGCCCTGGTATCCATTTTTAGGTAACACCTATAAGTGATATGATACGATATGTGTCTTTCACTTTCTGACTTACTCCAAGTCACGTGATTACCTCTAGACTCATCTACGGGGCTGCAAATGGCATTGTGTCCTTTTTTTCCTTGGCTTCTATTCTGCCTTAGCGAGGTCCATTTTCAAAAATGTGATTCCCTGAGGGTTGTGGATTAGCTGACCTGGGCAGCCATACACTACCGTCCGGCCCTCCCCAGGTGTGCCTGGTTGAGGTCAATATAAACAGCGCTCCAGGCAGCAATAGCCCCTGAAGTTGTGCCTGACTCCATATTCTCTGCCCCGTCAGCAGTCTCGGGGCTGTGCTGGTGGGAGGGAGTGAGGGGCCAAGGCTTTATTGGTGGCCCGGTGTGAGTGGGGCTCTGCTGGCCTTTCTGCAGGAGTTGCCAGGCTGCCACCTGTAAAGAAGCGGATGTGTCACTCATAACTTCCGATGGAATTTCTCTCCGGACAGAGGTGAGGAAGGATAAAAGCAGTGGGGGTCGGGACAGGAGGGGTATCTCAGGCAATAGAAAGCTTCCAGAAAAGGGCCCGGGGCCAGGACCATCCTGGCTGACCTGCAGGCACCAAGTTGGCCTGCGTGCTGTGGCTGGTGTGGCTCCACGGCCCTTCCTCTAGGCTTTCAAGCCCTTGTACATATTCAGGTGTTTTACCTGGGAAGGGTGGGAACAGTTCAGCAGCAGCTGGCCTGGGGCTCAGCTCACGTTTACTCACAGATGCCTCAGCACCGTCCCGAGCTTTGCAATGAGGACGCTCCTTGCATGGGGGGTGGGTTGCTGGCTGTATGGGAGGTGATTCCCCACCTCTGACTAATTTCAGAATTGTTTACCACTGGAGCAAGTGCCCTGATAGGGTTTAACTCTGTATAACTGGTGGGTTCAGGTTTTTTTTTCTTTTATGGTTCAAGTTAGATTTGATTCCTCTTTTATGTATTTATAGATATAAGCATGGAAATAATTCATTCCTGTAAATACATCTGTGTGAAGCGAATAACTTTTTTCTGTTTTATTTTAAATTTTTTTTTTTAAAAATTTTGAAATTTAATTGTATTTATTTTTTTATACAGCAGGTTATAATTAGTTATGTATTTTATGCTTATACATGTATACAGGTCAATCCCAATCTCCCAACTCATCCCACCAACACCACCCCATGGCTTCCCACACTTGGTGTCCATATGTTTGTTCTCTACCTCTGTCTCTATTTCTTCCCTGCAAACCAGTTCATCTGTACCATTTTTTCGGTTCCACATATATGCATTAATATACAATATTTGTTTTCCTCTTTCTGACTTACTTCATTCTGTATGACAGTCTCTAGATCCATCGATGTCTCTACAAATGACCCAGTTTCATTCCTTTTTATGGCTGAGTAATATTCCATTTTATATATGTACCACATCTTTATCCATTCATCTGTCTGTGGGCATTTAGGTTACTTGCATTACCTGGCTATTGTAAATAGTGCTGCAATGAACATTGTGGTGAATGTGCCTTTTTGATTTATGGTTTTCTCTGGGTATATGCCCAGAAGTGGGATTGCTGGATCAGATGGTAATTCTATTTCTAGTTTTTTTAAGGAAACTCCATACTGTTCTCCATAGTGACTGTATCAATTTACATCCCTACCAATAGTGGAAGAGGGCTCATTTTGTCCACACCCTCCCCAGAATTTGTTGTTTGTAGATTTTCTGATGATGCCGATTCTAACAGGTGTGAGGTGATACCTCATTGTAGTTTTGATTTGCATTTCTCTAATTATTAGTGCTGTTGAGCAGCTCTTCATGTGCGTCTTGGCCATCTCTGTGTCTTCTTTGCAGAAACGTCTCTTTAGATCTTCTGCCCATTTTTGTATTGGGTTGTTTGTTTTTTTAATATTAAGCTGCATGAGCTGTTTATATATATTGGAGATTAAACCTTTGTCCATTGATTCATTTGCAACGATTTTCGCCCATTCTGAGGGATGCCTTTTTCCATTCCCGTTTTTTTAACAAAAAAGGAAAGAAAGAAAAAGAAGCAGAACACTAATGTGCGTAAAATATGCCTTTTGAAATTGTCGTTTTGAAATATGGACGTCCTTTGAATTTTTTGGTCGATATGTGACCCCAGGATTTGTTTTCAGGGCAGGTGTCATTTACAGGCCTGCAATGATTTTGAATATCAACTGACCATTAGCGCTGGGATTAAAGCTGCTGTTGCGTGAAACGGCCACAAGGTGGCAGCAGTTCTCCCTTACCAAATCTGGTTACTAGAGCAACAGAGCCTCAATGGAAGTCGTGTTCTACATTGGAATTTAGAATGGAATGTGCCAGGAGAAAGCCCCTCAAGTTTGTCTCACTACTTCTTGTTCGTGTTTTTAATTTTTTTTTTATTTTCTATTACAGCAAGTTTCATTACAATGTTTAGCTTGTTGTAGGTGTGGAAGATGTGGTTCTTTTACACATATACAGATGTCTGTTCTTCCTGGGATCCTTTTCCCATGTCCTTAAGGCAGAATGTTGAGTAGTCTTCTCTTGGTATTCCGTAGGTCTTTGGTGATTATATATGTCACCTGTGTTTGATTATGTCTGTTAACCCCAATATCGTAATGAAACCAATCCTCACACCTTTCCATTGGTGAACCATAAGTTTGTTTAATGAATCTCTGATTGCCCTTCTCCGTGGAAATATCTGCCCTGGTATCCATTTTTAGGTATAACATATTAGTGATATGATACGATATGTGTCTTTCACTTTCTGACTTACTCCAAGTCACGTGATTACCTCTAGACTCATCTACGGGGCTGCAAATGGCATTGTGTCCTTTTTTTCCTTGGCTTCTATTCTGCCTTAGCGGGGTCCATTTTCAACAATGTGATTCACTGAGGGTTGTGGATTAGCTGACCTGGGCAGCCTTACCCTGCCGGCCGGCCCTCCCCAGGTTGCCTGGTTGAGGTCAATATAAACAGCGCTCCAGGCAGCAATAGCCCCTGAAGTTGTGCCTGACTCCATATTCTCTGCCCCGTCAGCAGTCTCGGGGCTGTGGTGGTGGGAGGGAGTGAGGGGCCAAGGCTTTGTTGGTGGCCCGGTTTGAGTGGGGCTCTGCTGGCCTTTCTGCAGGAGTTGCCAGACTGCTACCTGTAAAGAAGAGGATGTATCACCCATACCTTCCGATGGAATTTCTTTCCAGACAGAGGTGAGGAAGGAAAAAAACAGTGGGGGCCGGGACAGGAGGGGTATCTCAGGCAGGGCAATAGAAAGCTTCCCGAACAGCGCCCGGGTCCAGGACCATCCTGGCTGGCCTGCAGGCACCAAGTTGGCCTGCGTGCTGTCGCTGGTGTGGCTCCAGGGTCCTTCCTCTAGGCTTTCAAGCCCTTGTACATATTCAGGTGTTTTACCTGGGAAGGGTGGGAACAGTTCAGCAGCAGCTGGCCTGGGGCTCAGCTCACGTTTACTCACAGATGCCTCAGCACGGTCCCCCAGCTTTGCAATGAGGACGCTCCTTGCATGGGGGGTGGGTTGCTGGCTGTATGGGTGGTGATTCCCCACCTCTGACCAATTTCAGAATTGTTTACCGCTAGAGCAAGTGCCCTGATAGGGTTTCCCTCTGTATAACTGGTGTGTTCAGGTTTTTTTTTCTTTTATGGTTCAAGTTAGATTTGATTCCTCTTTTATGTATTTATAGATATAAGCATGGAAATAATTCATTCCTATAAATACATCTGTGTGAAGGGAAGAACTTTTCTCTGTTTTATTTTAAATTTTTTTTTAAATTTTGAAATTTAATTTTATTTATTTTTTTATACAGCAGGTTATTATTAGTTATGTATTTTATGCATATACATGTATAGAGGTGAATCCCAACCTCCCAACTCATCCCACAACCACCACCCCATGGCTTCCCACACTTGGTGTCCATACGTTTGTTCTCTACCTCTGTGTCTCTATTTCTTCCCTGCAAACCAGTTCATCTGTACCATTTTTTAGGTTCCACATATATGCATTAATATACAATATTTGTTTTCCCTCTTTCTGACTTACTTCATTCTGTATGATAGTCTCTAGATCCATTGATGTCTCTACAAATGACCCACTTTCATCCCTTTTTATGGCTGAGTAATATTCCATTTTATATATGTACCACATCTTTATCCATTCATCTGTCTGTGGGCATTTAGGTTGCTTGCATTACCTGGCTATTGTAAATAGTGCTGCAATGAACATTGTGGTGAATGTGCCTTTTTGATTTATGGTTTTCTCTGGGTATATGCCCAGAAGTGGAATGCTGGATCAGATGGTAATTCTATTTCTAGTTTTTTTAAGGAAACTCCATACTGTTCTCCATAGTGACTGTATCAATTTACATCCCCACCAATAGTGGAAGAGGGCTCCTTTTGTCCACACCCTCCCCAGAATTTGTTGTTTGTAGATTTTCTGATGATGCCGATTCTAACAGGTGTGAGGTGATACCTCATTGTAGTTTTGATTTGCATTTCTCTAATAATTAGTGCTGTTGAGCAGCTTTTCATGTGAGTTTTGGCCATCTCTGTGTCTTCTTTGAAGAAACGTCTCTTTAGATCTTCTTCCCATTTTTGTATTGGGTTGTTTGTTTTTTTAATATTAAGCTGCATGAGCTGTTTATATATATATTGGAGATTAAACCTTTGTCCATTGATTCATTTGCAACGATTTTCGCCCATTCTGAGGGATGCCTTTTTCCATTCCCCTTTTTTTAACAAAAAAGGAAAGAAAGAAAAAGAAGCAGAACACTAATGTGCGTAAAATATGCCTTTTGAAATGGTCGTTTTGAAATATGGACGACCTTTGAATTTTTTGGTCGATATGTGACCCCAGGATTTGTTTTCAGGGCAGGTGTCATTTACAGGCCTGCAATGATTTTGAATATCAACTGACCATTAGTGCTGGGATTAAAGCTGCTGCTGCGTGAAACGGCCACAAGGTGGCAGCAGTTCTCCCTTACCAAATCTGGTTACTAGAGCAACAGAGCCTCAATGGAAGTCGTGTTCTACATTGGAATTTAGAATGGAATGTGCCAGGAGAAAGCCCCTCAAGTTTGTCTCACTACTTCTTGTTCGTGTTTTTAATTTTTTTTTTATTTTCTATTACAGCAAGTTTGATTACAATGTTTGGCTTGTTGTAGGTGTGGAAGATGTGGTTCTTTTACACATATACAGATGTCTGTTCTTCCTGGGACCCTTTTCCCATGTACGTTAGGACAGAATGTTGAGTAGTCTTCTCTTGGTATTCCGTAGGTCTTTGGTGATTATATATGTCACCTGTGTTTGATTATTTCTGTTAACCCCGATATCGTAATGAAACCATTCCTCACACCTTTCCATTGGTGAACCATAAGTTTGTTTAATGAATCTGTGATTGCCCTTCTCCGTGGAAATATCTGCCCTGGTATCCATTTTTAGGTAACACCTATAAGTGATATGATACGATATGTGTCTTTCACTTTCTGACTTACTCCAAGTCACGTGATTACCTCTAGACTCATCTACGGGGCTGCAAATGGCATTGTGTCCTTTTTTTCCTTGGCTTCTATTCTGCCTTAGCGAGGTCCATTTTCAACAATGTGATTCCCTGAGGGTTGTGGATTAGCTGACCTGGGCAACCTTACACTGCCGGCCGGCCCTCCCCAGGTGTGCCTGGTTGAGGTCAATATAAACAGCGCTCCAGGCAGCAATAGCCCCTGAAGTTGTGCCTGACTCCATATTCTCTGCCCCGTCAGCAGTCTCGGGGCTGTGCTGGTGGGAGGGAGTGAGGGGCCAAGGCTTTGTTGGTGGCCCGGTGTGAGTGGGGCTCTGCTGGCCTTTCTGCAGGAGTTGCCAGGCTGCCACCTGTAAAGAAGAGGATGTGTCACTCATAACTTCCGATGGAATTTCTCTCCGGACAGAGGTGAGGAAGGAAAAAAGCAGTGGGGGCTGGGACAGGAGGGGTATCTCAGGCAGGGCAATAGAAAGCTTCCAGAAGAGCGCCCAGGGCCAGGACCATCCTGGCTGACCTGCAGGCACCAAGTTGGCCTGCGTGCTGTCGCTGATGTGGCTCCAGGGCCCTTCCTCTAGGCTTTCAAGCCCTTGTACATATTCAGGTGTTTTACCTGGGAAGGGTGGGAACAGTTCAGCAGCAGCTGGCCTGGGGCTCAGCTCACGTTTACTCACAGATGCCTCAGCACCGTCCCGAGCTTTGCAATGAGGACGCTCCTTGCATGGGGGGTGGGTTGCTGGCTGTATGGGAGGTGATTCCCCACCTCTGACCAATGTCAGAATTGTTTACCGCTGGAGCAAGTGCCCTGATAGGGTTTCCCTCTGTATAACTGGTGGGTTCAGGTTTTTTTTTTCTTTTATGGTTCAAGTTAGATTTGATTCCTCTTTTATGTATTTATAGATATAAGCATGGAAATAATTCATTCCTGTAAATACATCTGTGTGAAGCGAATAACTTTTTTCTGTTTTATTTTAAATTTTTTTAAAAAAAATTTTGAAATTAAATTGTATTTTTTTTATACAGCATGTTATTATTAGTTATGTATTTTATGCTTATACATGTATACAGGTCAATCCCAATCTCCCAACTCATCCCACCACCACCACCCCATGGCTTCCCACACTTGGTGTCCATACGTTTGTTCTCTACCTCTATGTCTCTATTTCTTCCCTGCAAACCAGTTCATCTGTACCATTTTTTAGGTTCCCCATATATGCATTAATATACAATATTTGTTTTCCTCTTTCTGACTTACTTCATTCTGTATGACAGTCTCTAGATCCATCGATGTCTCTACAAATGACCCAGTTTCATTCCTTTTTATGGCTGAGTACTATTCCATTTTATATATGTACCACATCTTTATCCATTCATCTGTCTGTGGGCATTTAGGTTACTTGCATTACCTGGCTATTGTAAATAGTGCTGCAATGAACATTGTGGTGAATGTGCCTTTTTGATTTATGGTTTTCTCTGGGTATATGCCCAGAAGTGGGATTGCTGGATCAGATGGTAATTCTATTTCTAGTTTTTTTAAGGAAACTCCATACTGTTCTCCATAGTGACTGTATCAATTTACATCCCCACCAATAGTGGAAGAGGGCTCCTTTTGTCCACACCCTCCCCAGAATTTGTTGTTTGTAGATTTTCTGATGATGCCGATTCTAACAGGTGTGAGGTGATACCTCATTGTAGTTTTGATTTGCATTTCTCTAATAATTAGTGCTGTTGAGCAGCTTTTCATGTGCGTCTTGGCCATCTCTGTGTCTTCTTTGAAGAAACGTCTCTTTAGATCTTCTGCCCATTTTTGTATTGGGTTGTTTGTTTTTTTAATATTAAGCTGCATGAGCTGTTTATATATATTGGAGATTAAACCTTTGTCCATTGATTCATTTGCAACGATTTTCGCCCATTCTGAGGGATGCCTTTTTCCATTCCCGTTTTTTTAACAAAAAAAGGAAAGAAAGAAAAAGAAGCAGAACACTAATGTGCGTAAAATATGCCTTTTGAAATGGTCGTTTTGAAATATGGACGTCCTTTGAATTTTTTGGTCGATATGTGACCCCAGGATTTGTTTTCAGGGCAGGTGTCATTTACAGGCCTGCAATGATTTTGAATATCAACTGACCATTAGCGCTGGGATTAAAGCTGCTGTTGCGTGAAACGGCCACAAGGTGGCAGCAGTTCTCCCTTACCAAATCTGGTTACTAGAGCAACAGAGCCTCAATGGAAGTCGTGTTCTACATTGGAATTTAGAATGGAATGTGCCAGGAGAAAGCCCCTCAAGTTTGTCTCACTACTTCTTGTTCGTGTTTTTAATTTTTTTTTTATTTTCTATTACAGCAAGTTTGATTACAATGTTTGGCTTGTTGTAGGTGTGGAAGATGTGGTTCTTTTACACATATACAGATGTCTGTTCTTCCTGGGATCCTTTTCCCATGTACGTTAGGACAGAATGTTGAGTAGTCTTCTCTTGGTATTCCGTAGATCTTTGGTGATTATATATGTCACCTGTGTTTGATTATGTCTGTTAACCCCGAAATCGTAATGAAACCAATCCTCACACCTTTCCATTGGTGAACCATAAGTTTGTTTAATGAATCTGTGATTGCCCTTCTCCGTGGAAATATCTGCCCTGGTATCCATTTTTAGGTAACACCTATAAGTGATATGATACGATATGTGTCTTTCACTTTCTGACTTACTCCAATCACGTGATTACATCTAGACTCATCTACGGGGCTGCAAATGGCATTGTGTCCTTTTTTTCCTTGGCTTCTATTCTGCCTTAGCGAGGTCCATTTTCAACAATGTGATTCCCTGAGGGTTGTGGATTAGCTGACCTGGGCAGCCTTACCCTGCCGGCTCGCCCTCCCAAGGTGTGCCTGGTTGAGGTCAATATAAACAGCGCTCCAGGCAGCAATAGCCCCTGAAGTTGTGCCTGACTCCATATTCTCTGCCCCGTCAGCAGTCTCGGGGCTGTGCTGGTGGGAGGGAGTGAGGGGCCAAGGCTTTGTTGGTGGTCCGGTGTGAGTGGGGCTCTGCTGGCCTTTCTGCAGGAGTTGCCAGGCTGCCACCTGTAAAGAAGAGGATGTGTCACTCATAACTTCTGATGGAATTTCTCTCCGGACAGAGGTGAGGAAGGAAAAAAGCAGTGGGGGCCGGGACAGGAGGGGTATCTCAGGCAGGGCAATAGAAAGCTTCCAGAAGAGCGCCCGGGGCCAGGACTGTCCTGGCTAACCTGCAGGCACCAAGTTAGCCTGCGTGCTGTCGCTGGTGTGGCTCCACGGCCCTTCCTCTAGGCTTTCAAGCCCTTGTACATATTCAGGTGTTTTACCTGGGAAGGGTGGGAACAGTTCAGCAGCAGCTGGCCTGGGGCTCAGCTCACGTTTACTCACAGATGCCTCAGCACGGTCCCCCAGCTTTGCAATGAGGACGCTCCTTGCATGGGGGCTGGGTTGCTGGCTGTATGGGATGTGATTCCCCACCTCTGACCAATTTCAGAATTGTTTACCGCTAGAGCAAGTGCCCTGATAGGGTTTCCCTCTGTATAACTGGTGTGTTCAGGTTTTTTTTTTCTTTTATGGTTCAAGTTAGATTTGATTCCTCTTTTATGTATTTATAGATATAAGCATGGAAATAATTCATTCCTATAAATACATCTGTGTGAAGGGAAGAACTTTTCTCTGTTTTATTTTAAATTTTTTTTTAAATTTTGAAATTTAATTTTATTTATTTTTTTATACAGCAGGTTATTATTAGTTATGTATTTTATGCATATACATGTATAGAGGTGAATCCCAACCTCCCAACTCATCCCACAACCACCACCCCATGGCTTCCCACACTTGGTGTCCATACGCTTGTTCTCTACCTCTGTGTCTCTATTTCTTCCCTGCAAACCAGTTCATCTGTACCATTTTTTAGGTTCCACATATATGCATTAATATACAATATTTGTTTTCCCTCTTTCTGACTTACTTCATTCTGTATGACAGTCTCTAGATCCATTGATGTCTCTACAAATGACCCACTTTCATCCCTTTTTATGGCTGAGTAATATTCCATTTTATATATGTACCTCATCTTTATCCATTCATCTGTCTGTGGGCATTTAGGTTGCTTGCATTACCTGGCTATTGTAAATAGTGCTGCAATGAACATTGTGGTGAATGTGCCTTTTTGATTTATGGTTTTCTCTGGGTATATGCCCAGAAGTGGAATTGCTGGATCAGATGGTAATTCTATTTCTAGTTTTTTTAAGGAAACTCCATACTGTTCTCCATAGTGACTGTATCAATTTACATCCCCACCAATAGTGGAAGAGGGCTCCTTTTGTCCACACCCTCCCCAGAATTTGTTGTTTGTAGATTTTCTGATGATGCCGATTCTAACAGGTGTGAGGTGATACCTCATTGTAGTTTTGATTTGCATTTCTCTAATAATTAGTGCTGTTGAGCAGCTTTTCATGTGCGTCTTGGCCATCTCTGTGTCTTCTTTGAAGAAACGTCTCTTTAGATCTTCTGCCCATTTTTGTATTGGGTTGTTTGTTTTTTTAATATTAAGCTGCATGAGCTGTTTATATATATATTGGAGATTAAACCTTTGTCCATTGATTCATTTGCAACGATTTTCGCCCATTCTGAGGGATGCCTTTTTCCATTCCCGTTTTTTTAACAAAAAAAGGAAAGAAAGAAAAAGAAGCAGAACACTAATGTGCGTAAAATATGCCTTTTGAAATGGTCGTTTTGAAATATGGACGTCCTTTGAATTTTTTGGTCGATATGTGACCCCAGGATTTGTTTTCAGGGCAGGTGTCATTTACAGGCCTGCAATGATTTTGAATATCAACTGACCATTAGCGCTGGGATTAAAGCTGCTGTTGCGTGAAACGGCCACAAGGTGGCAGCAGTTCTCCCTTACCAAATCTGGTTACTAGAGCAACAGAGCCTCAATGGAAGTCGTGTTCTACATTGGAATTTAGAATGGAATGTGCCAGGAGAAAGCCCCTCAAGTTTGTCTCACTACTTCTTGTTCGTGTTTTTAATTTTTTTTTTATTTTCTATTACAGCAAGTTTGATTACAATGTTTGGCTTGTTGTAGGTGTGGAAGATGTGGTTCTTTTACACATATACAGATGTCTGTTCTTCCTGGGATCCTTTTCCCATGTACGTTAGGACAGAATGTTGAGTAGTCTTCTCTTGGTATTCCGTAGATCTTTGGTGATTATATATGTCACCTGTGTTTGATTATATCTGTTAACCCCGAAATCGTAATGAAACCAATCCTCACACCTTTCCATTGGTGAACCATAAGTTTGTTTAATGAATCTGTGATTGCCCTTCTCCGTGGAAATATCTGCCCTGGTATCCATTTTTAGGTAATACCTATAAGTGATATGATACGATATGTGTCTTTCACTTTCTGACTTACTCCAAGTCACGTGATTACATCTAGACTCATCTACGGGGCTGCAAATGGCATTGTGTCCTTTTTTTCCTTGGCTTCTATTCTGCCTTAGCGAGGTCCATTTTCAACAATGTGATTCCCTGATGGTTGTGGATTAGCTGACCTGGGCAGCCTTACCCTGCCGGCTCGCCCTCCCAAGGTGTGCCTGGTTGAGGTCAATATAAACAGCGCTCCAGGCAGCAATAGCCCCTGAAGTTGTGCCTGACTCCATATTCTCTGCCCCGTCAGCAGTCTCGGGGCTGTGCTGGTGGGAGGGAGTGAGGGGCCAAGGCTTTGTTGGTGGTCCGGTGTGAGTGGGGCTCTGCTGGCCTTTCTGCAGGAGTTGCCAGGCTGCCACCTGTAAAGAAGAGGATGTGTCACTCATAACTTCTGATGGAATTTCTCTCCGGACAGAGGTGAGGAAGGAAAAAAGCAGTGGGGGCCGGGACAGGAGGGGTATCTCAGGCAGGGCAATAGAAAGCTTCCAGAAGAGCGCCCGGGGCCAGGACCGTCCTGGCTGACCTGCAGGCACCAAGTTGGCCTGCGTTCTGTCGCTGGTGTGGCTCCACGGCCCTTCCTCTAGGCTTTCAAGCCCTTGTACATATTCAGGTGTTTTACCTGGGAAGGGTGGGAACAGTTCAGCAGCAGCTGGCCTGGGGCTCAGCTCACGTTTACTCACAGATGCCTCAGCACGGTCCCCCAGCTTTGCAATGAGGACGCTCCTTGCATGGGGGCTGGGTTGCTGGCTGTATGGGATGTGATTCCCCACCTCTGACCAATTTCAGAATTGTTTACCGCTAGAGCAAGTGCCCTGATAGGGTTTCCCTCTGTATAACTGGTGTGTTCAGGTTTTTTTTTTCTTTTATGGTTCAAGTTAGATTTGATTCCTCTTTTATGTATTTATAGATATAAGCATGGAAACAATTCATTCCTATAAATACATCTGTGTGAAGGGAAGAACTTTTCTCTGTTTTATTTTAAATTTTTTTTTTAAATTTTGAAATTTAATTTTATTTATTTTCTTATACAGCAGGTTATTATTAGTTATGTATTTTATGCATATACATGTATAGAGGTGAATCCCAACCTCCCAACTCATCCCACAACCACCACCCCATGGCTTCCCACACTTGGTGTCCATACGCTTGTTCTCTACCTCTGTGTCTCTATTTCTTCCCTGCAAACCAGTTCATCTGTACCATTTTTTAGGTTCCACATATATGCATTAATATACATTATTTGTTTTCCCTCTTTCTGACTTACTTCATTCTGTATGACTGTCTCTAGATCCATTGATGTCTCTACAAATGACCCAATTTCATCCCTTTTTATGGCTGAGTAATATTCCATTTTATATATGTACCACATCTTTATCCATTCATCTGTCTGTGGGCATTTAGGTTGCTTGCATTACCTGGCTATTGTAAATAGTGCTGCAATGAACATTGTGGTGAATGTGCCTTTTTGATTTATGGTTTTCTCTGGGTATATGCCCAGAAGTGGAATTGCTGGATCAGATGGTAATTCTATTTCTAGTTTTTTTAAGGAAACTCCATACTGTTCTCCATAATGACTGTATCAATTTACATCCCCACCAATAGTGGAAAGGGGCTCCTTTTGTCCACACCCTCCCCAGAATTTGTTGTTTGTAGATTTTCTGATGATGCCGATTCTAACAGGTGTGAGGTGATACCTCATTGTAGTTTTGATTTGCATTTCTCTAATAATTAGTGCTGTTGAGCAGCTTTTCATGTGCATTTTGGCCATCTCTGTGTCTTCTTTGAAGAAACGTCTCTTTAGATCTTCTTCCCATTTTTGTATTGGGTTGTTTGTTTTCTTAATATTAAGCTGCATGAGCTGTTTATATATATATTGGAGATTAAACCTTTGTCCATTGATTCATTTGCAACGATTTTCGCCCATTCTGAGGGATGCCTTTTTCCATTCCCGTTTTTTTAACAAAAAAGGAAAGAAAGAAAAAGAAGCAGAACACTAATGTGCGTAAAATATGCCTTTTGAAATGGTCGTTTTGAAATATGGACGACCTTTGAATTTTTTGTTCGATATGTGACCCCAGGATTTGTTTTCAGGGCAGGTGTCATTTACAGGCCTGCAATGATTTTGAATATCAACTGACCATTAGCGCTGGGATTAAAGCTGCTGTTGCGTGAAACGGCCACAAGGTGGCAGCAGTTCTCCCTTACCAAATCTGGTTACTAGAGCAACAGAGCCTCAATGGAAGTCGTGTTCTACATTGGAATTTAGAATGGAATGTGCCAGGAGAAAGCCCCTCAAGTTTGTCTCACTACTTCTTGTTCGTGTTTTTAATTTTTTTTTTATTTTCTATTACAGCAAGTTTCATTACAATGTTTGGCTTGTTGTAGGTGTGGAAAATGTGGTTCTTTTACACATATACAGATGTCTGTTCTTCCTGGGATCCTTTTCCCATGTACGTTAGGACAGAATGTTGAGTAGTCTTCTCTTGGTATTCCGTAGGTCTTTGGTGATTATATATGTCACCTGTGTTTGATTATGTCTGTTAACCCCGATATCGTAATGAAACCAATCCTCACACCTTTCCATTGGTGAACCATAAGTTTGTTTAATGAATCTGTGATTGCCCTTCTCCGTGGAAATATCTGCCCTGGTATCCATTTTTAGGTAACACCTATAAGTGATATGATACGATATGTGTCTTTCACTTTCTGACTTACTCCAAGTCACGTGATTACCTCTAGACTCATCTACGGGGCTGCAAATGGCATTGTGTCCTTTTTTTCCTTGGCTTCTATTCTGCCTTAGCGAGGTCCATTTTCAACAATGTGATTCCCTGAGGGTTGTGGATTAGCTGACCTGGGCAGCCTTACCCTGCCGGCCGGCCCTCCCCAGGTGTGCCTGGTTGAGGTCAATATAAACAGCGCTCCAGGCAGCAATAGCCCCTGAAGTTGTGCCTGACTCCATATTCTCTGCCCCGTCAGCAGTCTCGGGGCTGTGCTGGTGGTTGGGAGTGAGGGGCCAAGGCTTTGTTGGTGGCCCGGTGTGAGTGGGGCTCTGCTGGCCTTTCTGCAGGAGTTGCCAGGCTGCCACCTGTAAAGAAGAGGATGTGTCACTCATAACTTCCGATGGAATTTCTCTCCGGACAGAGGTGAGGAAGGAAAAAAGCAGTGGGGGCCGGGACAGGAGGGGTATCTCAGGCAGGGCAATAGAAAGCTTCCAGAAGAGCGCCCGGGGCCAGGACCGTCCTGGCTGACCTGCAGGCACCAAGTTGGCCTGCGTGCTGTCGCTGATGTGGCTCCAGGGCCCTTCCTCTAGGCTTTCAAGCCCTTGTACATATTCAGGTGTTTTACCTGGGAAGGGTGGGAACAGTTCAGCAGCAGCTGGCCTGGGGCTCAGCTCACGTTTACTCACAGATGCCTCAGCATGGTCCCGAGCTTTGCAATGAGGACGCTCCTTGCATGGGGGGTGGGTTGCTGGCTGTATGGCAGGTGATTCCCCACCTCTGACCAATTTCAGAATTGTTTACCGCTGGAGCAAGTGCCCTGATAGGGTTTCCCTCTGTATAACTGGTGGGTTCAGGTTTTTTTTTTCTTTTATGGTTCAAGTTAGATTTGATTCCTCTTTTATGTATTTATAGATATAAGCATGGAAATAATTCATTCCTGTAAATACATCTGTGTGAAGCGAATAACTTTTTTCTGTTTTATTTTAAATTTTTTTTTAAAAAATTTTGAAATTTAATTGTATTTGTTTTTATACAGCAGGTTATTATTAGTTATGTATTTTATGCTTATACATGTATACAGGTCAATCCCAATCTCCCAACTCATCCCACCACCACCACCCCATGGCTTCCCACACTTGGTGTCCATACGTTTGTTCTCTACCTCTATGTGTCTATTTCTTCCCTGCAAACCAGTTCATCTGTACCATTTTTTAGGTTCCACATATATGCATTAATATACAATATTTGTTTTCCTCTTTCTGACTTACTTCATTCTGTATGACAGTCTCTAGATCCATCGATGTCTCTACAAATGACCCAGTTTCATTCCTTTTTATGGCTGAGTAATATTCCATTTTTTATATGTACCACATCTTTATCCATTTATCTGTCTGTGGGCATTTAGGTTACTTGCATTACCTGGCTATTGTAAATAGTGCTGCAATGAACATTGTGGTGAATGTGCCTTTTTGATTTATGGTTTTCTCTGGGTATATGCCCAGAAGTGGAATTGCTGGATCAGATGGTAATTCTATTTCTAGTTTTTTTAAGGAAACTCCATACTGTTCTGCATAGTGACTGTATCAATTTACATCCCCACCAATAGTGGAAGAGGGCTCCTTTTGTCCACACCCTCCCCAGAATTTGTTGTTTGTAGATTTTCTGATGATGCCGATTCTAACAGGTGTGAGGTGATACCTCATTGTAGTTTTGATTTGCATTTCTCTAATAATTAGTGCTGTTGAGCAGCTTTTCATGTGCGTCTTTGCCATCTCTGTGTCTTCTTTGAAGAAACGTCTCTTTAGATCTTCTGCCCATTTTTGTATTGGGTTGTTTGTTTTTTTAATATTAAGCTGCATGAGCTGTTTATATATATATTGGAGATTAAACCTTTGTCCATTGATTCATTTGCAACGATTTTCGCCCATTCTGAGGGATGCCTTTTTCCATTCCCGTTTTTTTAACAAAAAAGGAAAGAAAGAAAAAGAAGCAGAACACTAATGTGCGTAAAATATGCCTTTTGAAATGGTCGTTTTGAAATATGGACGTCCTTTGAATTTTTTGGTCGATATGTGACCCCAGGATTTGTTTTCAGGGCAGGTGTCATTTACAGGCCTGCAATGATTTTGAATATCAACTGACCATTAGCGCTGGGATTAAAGCTGCTGTTGCGTGAAACGGCCACAAGGTGGCAGCAGTTCTCCCTTACCAAATCTGGTTACTAGAGCAACAGAGCCTCAATGGAAGTCGTATTCTA
This sequence comes from Mesoplodon densirostris, assembly GCF_025265405.1. NCBI lineage: Eukaryota > Metazoa > Chordata > Mammalia > Artiodactyla > Ziphiidae > Mesoplodon > Mesoplodon densirostris. The sequence continues at coordinate 37,022,721 of NC_082673.1, read as the reverse complement.
CATTGGAATTTAGAATGGAATGTGCCAGGAGAAAGCCCCTCAAGTTTGTCTCACTACTTCTTGTTCGTGTTTTTAATTTTTTTTTTATTTTCTATTACAGCAAGTTTGATTACAATGTTTGGCTTGTTGTAGGTGTGGAAGATGTGGTTCTTTTACACATATACAGATGTCTGTTCTTCCTGGGATCCTTTTCCCATGTACGTTAGGACAGAATGTTGAGTAGTCTTCTCTTGGTATTCCGTAGATCTTTGGTGATTATATATGTCACCTGTGTTTGATTATATCTGTTAACCCCGAAATCGTAATGAAACCAATCCTCACACCTTTCCATTGGTGAACCATAAGTTTGTTTAATGAATCTGTGATTGCCCTTCTCCGTGGAAATATCTGCCCTGGTATCCATTTTTAGGTAATACCTATAAGTGATATGATACGATATGTGTCTTTCACTTTCTGACTTACTCCAAGTCACGTGATTACATCTAGACTCATCTACGGGGCTGCAAATGGCATTGTGTCCTTTTTTTCCTTGGCTTCTATTCTGCCTTAGCGAGGTCCATTTTCAACAATGTGATTCCCTGATGGTTGTGGATTAGCTGACCTGGGCAGCCTTACCCTGCCGGCTCGCCCTCCCAAGGTGTGCCTGGTTGAGGTCAATATAAACAGCGCGCCAGGCAGCAATAGCCCCTGAAGTTGTGCCTGACTCCATATTCTCTGCCCCGTCAGCAGTCTCGGGGCTGTGCTGGTGGGAGGGAGTGAGGGGCCAAGGCTTTGTTGGTGGCCCGGTGTGAGTGCGGCTCTGCTGGCCTTTCTGCAGGAGTTGCCAGGCTGCCACCTGTAAAGAAGAGGATGTGTCACTCATAACTTCCGATGGAATTTCTCTCTGGACAGAGGTGAGGAAGGAAAAAAGCAGTGGGGGCCGGGACAGGAGGGGTATCTCAGGCAGGGCAATAGAAAGCTTCCAGAAGAGCGCCCGGGGCCAGGACCGTCCTGGCTGACCTGCAGGCACCAAGTTGGGCTGCGTGCTGTCGCTGGTGTGGCTCCACGGCCCTTCCTCTAGGCTTTCAAGCCCTTGTACATATTCAGGTGTTTTACCTGGGAAGGGTGGGAAGAGTTCAGCAGCAGCTGGCCTGGGGCTCAGCTCACGTTTACTCACAGATGCATCAGCACGGTCCCCCAGCTTTGCAATGAGGACGCTCCTTGCATGGGGGCTGGGTTGCTGGCTGTATGGGATGTGATTCCCCACCTCTGACCAATTTCAGAATTGTATACCGCTAGAGCAAGTGCCCTGATAGGGTTTCCCTCTGTATAACTGGTGTGTTCAGGTTTTTTTTTTCTTTTATGGTTCAAGTTAGATTTGATTCCTCTTTTATGTATTTATAGATAAAAGCATGGAAATAATTCATTCCTATAAATACATCTGTGTGAAGGGAAGAACTTTTCTCTGTTTTATTTTAAATTTTTTTTTAAATTTTGAAATTTAATTTTATTTATTTTTTTATACAGCAGGTTATTATTAGTTATGTATTTTATGCATATACATGTATAGAGGTGAATCCCAACCTCCCAACTCATCCCACAACCACCACCCCATGGCTTCCCACACTTGGTGTCCATACGTTTGTTCTCTACCTCTGTGTCTCTATTTCTTCCCTGCAAACCAGTTCATCTGTACCATTTTTTAGGTTCCACATATATGCATTAATATACAATATTTGTTTTCCCTCTTTCTGACTTACTTCATTCTGTATGACAGTCTCTAGATCCATTGATGTCTCTACAAATGACCCACTTTCATCCCTTTTTATGGCTGAGTAATATTCCATTTTATATATGTACCACATCTTTATCCATTCATCTGTCTGTGGGCATTTAGGTTGCTTGCATTACCTGGCTATTGTAAATAGTGCTGCAATGAACATTGTGGTGAATGTGCCTTTTTGATTTATGGTTTTCTCTGGGTATATGCCCAGAAGTGGAATTGCTGGATCAGATGGTAATTCTATTTCTAGTTTTTTTAAGGAAACTCCATACTGTTCTCCATAGTGACTGTATCAATTTACATCCCCACCAATAGTGGAAGAGGGCTCCTTTTGTCCACACCCTCCCCAGAATTTGTTGTTTGTAGATTTTCTGATGATGCCGATTCTAACAGGTGTGAGGTGATACCTCATTGTAGTTTTGATTTGCATTTCTCTAATAATTAGTGCTGTTGAGCAGCTTTTCATGTGCGTCTTGGCCATCTCTGTGTCTTCTTTGAAGAAACGTCTCTTTAGATCTTCTGCCCATTTTTGTATTGGGTTGTTTGTTTTTTTAATATTAAGCTGCATGAGCTGTTTATATATATATTGGAGATTAAACCTTTGTCCATTGATTCATTTGCAACGATTTTCGCCCATTCTGAGGGATGCCTTTTTCCATTCCCGTTTTTTTAACAAAAAAAGGAAAGAAAGAAAAAGAAGCAGAACACTAATGTGCGTAAAATATGCCTTTTGAAATGGTCGTTTTGAAATATGGACGTCCTTTGAATTTTTTGGTCGATATGTGACCCCAGGATTTGTTTTCAGGGCAGGTGTCATTTACAGGCCTGCAATGATTTTGAATATCAACTGACCATTAGCGCTGGGATTAAAGCTGCTGTTGCGTGAAACGGCCACAAGGTGGCAGCAGTTCTCCCTTACCAAATCTGGTTACTAGAGCAACAGAGCCTCAATGGAAGTCGTGTTCTACATTGGAATTTAGAATGGAATGTGCCAGGAGAAAGCCCCTCAAGTTTGTCTCACTACTTCTTGTTCGTGTTTTTAATTTTTTTTTTTTATTTTCTATTACAGCAAGTTTGATTACAATGTTTGGCTTGTTGTAGGTGTGGAAGATGTGGTTCTTTTACACATATACAGATGTCTGTTCTTCCTGGGATCCTTTTCCCATGTACGTTAGGACAGAATGTTGAGTAGTCTTCTCTTGGTATTCCGTAGATCTTTGGTGATTATATATGTCACCTGTGTTTGATTATATCTGTTAACCCCGAAATCGTAATGAAACCAATCCTCACACCTTTCCATTGGTGAACCATAAGTTTGTTTAATGAATCTGTGATTGCCCTTCTCCGTGGAAATATCTGCCCTGGTATCCATTTTTAGGTAATACCTATAAGTGATATGATACGATATGTGTCTTTCACTTTCTGACTTACTCCAAGTCACGTGATTACATCTAGACTCATCTACGGGGCTGCAAATGGCATTGTGTCCTTTTTTTCCTTGGCTTCTATTCTGCCTTAGCGAGGTCCATTTTCAACAATGTGATTCCCTGATGGTTGTGGATTAGCTGACCTGGGCAGCCTTACCCTGCCGGCTCGCCCTCCCAAGGTGTGCCTGGTTGAGGTCAATATAAACAGCGCTCCAGGCAGCAATAGCCCCTGAAGTTGTGCCTGACTCCATATTCTCTGCCCCGTCAGCAGTCTCGGGGCTGTGCTGGTGGGAGGGAGTGAGGGGCCAAGGCTTTGTTGGTGGTCCGGTGTGAGTGGGGCTCTGCTGGCCTTTCTGCAGGAGTTGCCAGGCTGCCACCTGTAAAGAAGAGGATGTGTCACTCATAACTTCTGATGGAATTTCTCTCCGGACAGAGGTGAGGAAGGAAAAAAGCAGTGGGGGCCGGGACAGGAGGGGTATCTCAGGCAGGGCAATAGAAAGCTTCCAGAAGAGCACCCGGGGCCAGGACCGTCCTGGCTGACCTGCAGGCACCAAGTTGGCCTGCGTGCTGTCGCTGGTGTGGCTCCACGGCCCTTCCTCTAGGCTTTCAAGCCCTTGTACATATTCAGGTGTTTTACCTGGGAAGGGTGGGAAGAGTTCAGCAGCAGCTGGCCTGGGGCTCAGCTCACGTTTACTCACAGATGCCTCAGCACGGTCCCCCAGCTTTGCAATGAGGACGCTCCTTGCATGGGGGCTGGGTTGCTGGCTGTATGGGATGTGATTCCCCACCTCTGACCAATTTCAGAATTGTTTACCGCTAGAGCAAGTGCCCTGATAGGGTTTCCCTCTGTATAACTGGTGTGTTCAGGTTTTTTTTTTTCTTTTATGGTTCAAGTTAGATTTGATTCCTCTTTTATGTATTTATAGATATAAGCATGGAAATAATTCATTCCTATAAATACATCTGTGTGAAGGGAAGAACTTTTCTCTGTTTTATTTTAAATTTTTTTTTTAAATTTTGAAATTTAATTTTATTTATTTTTTTATACAGCAGGTTATTATTAGTTATGTATTTTATGCATATACATGTATAGAGGTGAATCCCAACCTCCCAACTCATCCCACAACCACCACCCCATGGCTTCCCACACTTGGTGTCCATACGTTTGTTCTCTACCTCTGTGTCTCTATTTCTTCCCTGCAAACCAGTTCATCTGTACCATTTTTTAGGTTCCACATATATGCATTAATATACATTATTTGTTTTCCCTCTTTCTGACTTACTTCATTCTGTATGACTGTCTCTAGATCCATTGATGTCTCTACAAATGACCCAATTTCATCCCTTTTTATGGCTGAGTAATATTCCATTTTATATATGTACCACATCTTTATCCATTCATCTGTCTGTGGGCATTTAGGTTGCTTGCATTACCTGGCTATTGTAAATAGTGCTGCAATGAACATTGTGGTGAATGTGCCTTTTTGATTCATGGTTTTCTCTGGGTATATGCCCAGAAGTGGAATTGCTGGATCAGATGGTAATTCTATTTCTAGTTTTTTTAAGGAAACTCCATACTGTTCTCCATAATGACTGTATCAATTTACATCCCCACCAATAGTGGAAGAGGGCTCCTTTTGTCCACACCCTCCCCAGAATTTGTTGTTTGTAGATTTTCTGATGATGCCGATTCTAACAGGTGTGAGGTGATACCTCATTGTAGTTTTGATTTGCATTTCTCTAATAATTAGTGCTGTTGAGCAGCTTTTCATGTGCGTTTTGGCCATCTCTGTGTCTTCTTTGAAGAAACGTCTCTTTAGATCTTCTTCCCATTTTTGTATTGGGTTGTTTGTTTTCTTAATATTAAGCTGCATGAGCTGTTTATATATATATTGGAGATTAAACCTTTGTCCATTGATTCATTTGCAACGATTTTCGCCCATTCTGAGGGATGCCTTTTTCCATTCCCGTTTTTTTAACAAAAAAGGAAAGAAAGAAAAAGAAGCAGAACACTAATGTGCGTAAAATATGCCTTTTGAAATGGTCGTTTTGAAATATGGACGACCTTTGAATTTTTTGGTCGATATGTGACCCCAGGATTTGTTTTCAGGGCAGGTGTCATTTACAGGCCTGCAATGATTTTGAATATCAACTGACCATTAGCGCTGGGATTAAAGCTGCTGTTGCGTGAAACGGCCACAAGGTGGCAGCAGTTCTCCCTTACCAAATCTGGTTACTAGAGCAACAGAGCCTCAATGGAAGTCGTGTTCTACATTGGAATTTAGAATGGAATGTGCCAGGAGAAAGCCCCTCAAGTTTGTCTCACTACTTCTTGTTCGTGTTTTTAATTTTTTTTTTATTTTCTATTACGGCAAGTTTGATTACAATGTTTGGCTGGTTGTAGGTGTGGAAGATGGGGTTCTTTTACACATATACAGATGTCTGTTCTTCCTGGGATCCTTTTCCCATGTACGTTAGGACAGAATGTTGAGTAGTCTTCTCTTGGTATTCCGTAGGTCTTTGGTGATTATATATGTCACCTGTGTTTGATTATGTCTGTTAACCCCGATATCGTAATGAAACCAATCCTCACACCTTTCCATTGGTGAACCATAAGTTTTTTTAATGAATCTGTGATTGCCCTTCTCCGTGGAAATATCTGCCCTGGTATCCATTTTTAGGTAACACCTATAAGTGATATGATACGATATGTGTCTTTCACTTTCTGACTTACTCCAAGTCACGTGATTACCTCTAGACTCATCTACGGGGCTGCAAATGGCATTGTGTCCTTTTTTTCCTTGGCTTCTATTCTGCCTTAGCGAGGTCCATTTTCAACAATGTGATTCCCTGAGGGTTGTGGATTAGCTGACCTGGGCAGCCTTACCCTGCCGGCCGGCCCTCCCCAGGTGTGCTTGGTTGAGGTCAATATAAACAACGCTCCAGGCAGCAATAGCCCCTGAAGTTGTGCCTGACTCCATATTCTCTGCCCCGTCAGCAGTCTCGGGGCTGTGCTGGTGGGAGGGAGTGAGGGGCCAAGGCTTTGTTGGTGGTCCGGTGTGAGTGGGGCTCTGCTGGCCTTTCTGCAGGAGTTGCCAGGCTGCCACCTGTAAAGAAGAGGATGTGTCACTCATAACTTCCGATGGAATTTCTCTCCGGACAGAGGTGAGGAAGGAAAAAAGCAGTGGGGGCCGGGACAGGAGGGGTATCTCAGGCAGGGCAATAGAAAGCTTCCAGAAGAGCGCCCGGGGCCAGGACCGTCCTGGCTGACCTGCAGGCACCAAGTTGGCCTGCGTGCTGTCGCTGATGTGGCTCCAGGGCCTTTCCTCTAGGCTTTCAAGCCCTTGTACATATTCAGGTGTTTTACCTGGGAAGGGTGGGAACAGTTCAGCAGCAGCTGGCCTGGGGCTCAGCTCACGTTTACTCACAGATGCCTCAGCACGGTCCCGAGCTTTGCAATGAGGACGCTCCTTGCATGGGGGGTGGGTTGCTGGCTGTATGGCAGGTGATTCCCCACCTCTGACCAATTTCAGAATTGTTTACCGCTGGAGCAAGTGCCCTGATAGGGTTTCCCTCTGTATAACTGGTGGGTTCAGGTTTTTTTTTTCTTTTATGGTTCAAGTTAGATTTGATTCCTCTTTTATGTATTTATAGATATAAGCATGGAAATAATTCATTCCTGTAAATACATCTGTGTGAATCGAATAACTTTTTTCTGTTTTATTTTAAATTTTTTCTAAAAAAATTTTGAAATTTAATTGTATTTTTTTTATACAGCAGGTTGTTATTAGTTATGTATTTTATGCTTATACATGTATACAGGTCAATCCCAATCTCCCAACTCATCCCACCACCACCACCCCATGGCTTTCCACACTTGGTGTCCATACGTTTGTTCTCTACCTCTATGTGTCTATTTCTTCCCTGCAAACCAGTTCATCTGTACCATTTTTTAGGTTCCACATATATGCATTAATATACAATATTTGTTTTCCTCTTTCTGACTTACTTCATTCTGTATGACAGTCTCTAGATCCATCGATGTCTGTACAAATGACCCAGTTTCATTCCTTTTTATGGCTGAGTAATATTCCATTTTTTATATGTACCACATCTTTATCCATTCATCTGTCTGTGGGCATTTAGGTTACTTGCATTACCTGGCTATTGTAAATAGTGCTGCAATGAACATTGTGGTGAATGTGCCTTTTTGATTTATGGTTTTCTCTGGGTATATGCCCAGAAGTGGGATTGCTGGATCAGATGGTAATTCTATTTCTAGTTTTTTTAAGGAAACTCCATACTGTTCTCCATAGTGACTGTATCAATTTACATCCCCACCAATAGTGGAAGAGGGCTCCTTTTGTCCACACCCTCCCCAGAATTTGTTGTTTGTAGATTTTCTGATGATGCCGATTCTAACAGGTGTGAGGTGATACCTCATTGTAGTTTTGATTTGCATTTCTCTAATAATTAGTGCTGTTGAGCAGCTTTTCATGTGCGTCTTGGCCATCTCTGTGTCTTCTTTGAAGAAACGTCTCTTTAGATCTTCTGCCCATTTTTGTATTGGGTTGTTTGTTTTTTTAATATTAAGCTGCATGAGCTGTTTATATATATTGGAGATTAAACCTTTGTCCATTGATTCATTTGCAACGATTTTCGCCCATTCTGAGGGATGCCTTTTTCCATTCCCGTTTTTTTAACAAAAAAGGAAAGAAAGAAAAAGAAGCAGAACACTAATGTGCGTAAAATATGCCTTTTGAAATGGTCGTTTTGAAATATGGACGTCCTTCGAATTTTTGGTCGATATGTGACCCCAGGATTTGTTTTCAGGGCAGGTGTCATTTACAGGCCTGCAATGATTTTGAATATCAACTGACCATTAGCGCTGGGATTAAAGCTGCTGTTGCGTGAAACGGCCACAAGGTGGCAGCAGTTCTCCCTTACCAAATCTGGTTACTAGAGCAACAGAGCCTCAATGGAAGTCGTGTTCTACATTGGAATTTAGAATGGAATGTGCCAGGAGAAAGCCCCTCAAGTTTGTCTCACTACTTCTTGTTCGTGTTTTTAATTTTTTTTTTATTTTCTATTACAGCAAGTTTCATTACAATGTTTGGCTTGTTGTAGGTGTGGAAGATGTGGTTCTTTTACACATATACAGATGTCTGTTCTTCCTGGGATCCTTTTCCCATGTACGTTAGGACAGAATGTTGAGTAGTCTTCTCTTGGTATTCCGTAGATCTTTGGTGATTATATATGTCACCTGTGTTTGATTATATCTGTTAACCCCGAAATCGTAATGAAACCAATCCTCACACCTTTCCATTGGTGAACCATAAGTTTGTTTAATGAATCTGTGATTGCCCTTCTCCATGGAAATATCTGCCCTGGTATCCATTTTTAGGTAATACCTATAAGTGATATGATACGATATGTGTCTTTCACTTTCTGACTTACTCCAAGTCACGTGATTACATCTAGACTCATCTACGGGGCTGCAAATGGCATTGTGTCCTTTTTTTCCTTGGCTTCTATTCTGCCTTAGCGAGGTCCATTTTCAACAATGTGATTCCCTGATGGTTGTGGATTAGCTGACCTGGGCAGCCTTACCCTGCCGGCTCGCCCTCCCAAGGTGTGCCTGGTTGAGGTCAATATAAACAGCGCGCCAGGCAGCAATAGCCCCTGAAGTTGTGCCTGACTCCATATTCTCTGCCCCGTCAGCAGTCTCGGGGCTGTGCTGGTGGGAGGGAGTGAGGGGCCAAGGCTTTGTTGGTGGCCCGGTGTGAGTGGGGCTCTGCTGGCCTTTCTGCAGGAGTTGCCAGGCTGCCACCTGTAAAGAAGAGGATGTGTCACTCATAACTTCCGATGGAATTTCTCTCCGGACAGAGTTGAGGAAGGAAAACAGCAGTGGGGGCCGGGACAGGAGGGGTATCTCAGGCAGGGCAATAGAAAGCTTCCAGAAGAGCGCCCGGGGCCAGGACCGTCCTGGCTGACCTGCAGGCACCAAGTTGGCCTGCGTGCTGTCGCTGGTGTGGCTCCACGGCCCTTCCTCTAGGCTTTCAAGCCCTTGTACATATTCAGGGGTTTTACCTGGGAAGGGTGGGAACAGTTCAGCAGCAGCTGGCCTGGGGCTCAGCTCACGTTTACTCACAGATGCCTCAGCACGGTCCCCCAGCTTTGCAATGAGGACGCTCCTTGCATGGGGGCTGGGTTGCTGGCTGTATGGGATGTGATTCCCCACCTCTGACCAATTTCAGAATTGTTTACCGCTAGAGCAAGTGCCCTGATAGGGTTTCCCTCTGTATAACTGGTGTGTTCAGGTTTTTTTTTTCTTTTATGGTTCAAGTTAGATTTGATTCCTCTTTTATGTATTTATAGATATAAGCATGGAAATAATTCATTCCTATAAATACATCTGTGTGAAGGGAAGAACTTTTCTCTGTTTTATTTTAATTTTTTTTTTAAATTTTGAAATTTAATTTTATTTATTTTTTTATACAGCAGGTTATTATTAGTTATGTATTTTATGCATATACATGTATAGAGGTGAATCCCAACCTCCCAACTCATCCCACAACCACCACCCCATGGCTTCCCACACTTGGTGTCCATACGTTTGTTCTCTACCTCTGTGTCTCTATTTCTTCCCTGCAAACCAGTTCATCTGTACCATTTTTTAGGTTCCACATATATGCATTAATATACAATATTTGTTTTCCCTCTTTCTGACTTACTTCATTCTGTATGACAGTCTCTAGATCCATTGATGTCTCTACAAATGACCCACTTTCATCCCTTTTTATGGCTGAGTAATATTCCATTTTATATATGTACCACATCTTTATCCATTCATCTGTCTGTGGGCATTTAGGTTGCTTGCATTACCTGGCTATTGTAAATAGTGCTGCAATGAACATTGTGGTGAATGTGCCTTTTTGATTTATGGTTTTCTCTGGGTATATGCCCAGAAGTGGAATTGCTGCATCAGATGGTAATTCTATTTCTAGTTTTTTTAAGGAAACTCCATACTGTTCTCCATAGTGACTGTATCAATTTACATCCCCACCAATAGTGGAAGAGGGCTCCTTTTGTCCACACCCTCCCCAGAATTTGTTGTTTGTAGATTTTCTGATGATGCCGATTCTAACAGGTGTGAGGTGATACCTCATTGTAGTTTTGATTTGCATTTCTCTAATAATTAGTGCTGTTGAGCAGCTTTTCATGTGCGTCTTGGCCATCTCTGTGTCTTCTTTGAAGAAACGTCTCTTTAGATCTTCTGCCCATTTTTGTATTGGGTTGTTTGTTTTTTTAATATTAAGCTGCATGAGCTGTTTATATATATATTGGAGATTAAACCTTTGTCCATTGATTCATTTGCAACGATTTTCGCCCATTCTGAGGGATGCCTTTTTCCATTCCCGTTTTTTTAACAAAAAAAGGAAAGAAAGAAAAAGAAGCAGAACACTAATGTGCGTAAAATATGCCTTTTGAAATGGTCGTTTTGAAATATGGACGTCCTTTGAATTTTTTGGTCGATATGTGACCCCAGGATTTGTTTTCAGGGCAGGTGTCATTTACAGGCCTGCAATGATTTTGAATATCAACTGACCATTAGCGCTGGGATTAAAGCTGCTGTTGCGTGAAACGGCCACAAGGTGGCAGCAGTTCTCCCTTACCAAATCTGGTTACTAGAGCAACAGAGCCTCAATGGAAGTCGTGTTCTACATTGGAATTTAGAATGGAATGTGCCAGGAGAAAGCCCCTCAAGTTTGTCTCACTACTTCTTGTTCGTGTTTTTAATTTTTTTTTTATTTTCTATTACAGCAAGTTTGATTACAATGTTTGGCTTGTTGTAGGTGTGGAAGATGTGGTTCTTTTACACATATACAGATGTCTGTTCTTCCTGGGATCCTTTTCCCATGTACGTTAGGACAGAATGTTGAGTAGTCTTCTCTTGGTATTCCGTAGGTCTTTGGTGATTATATATGTCACCTGTGTTTGATTATGTCTGTTAACCCCGATATCGTAATGAAACCAATCCTCACACCTTTCCATTGGTGAACCATAAGTTTGTTTAATGAATCTGTGATTGCCCTTCTCCGTGGAAATATCTGCCCTGGTATCCATTTTTAGGTAATACCTATAAGTGATATGATACGATATGTGTCTTTCACTTTCTGACTTACTCCAAGTCACGTGATTACATCTAGACTCATCTACGGGGCTGCAAATGGCATTGTGTCCTTTTTTTCCTTGGCTTCTATTCTGCCTTAGCGAGGTCCATTTTCAACAATGTGATTCCCTGATGGTTGTGGATTAGCTGACCTGGGCAGCCTTACCCTGCCGGCTCGCCCTCCCAAGGTGTGCCTGGTTGAGGTCAATATAAACAGCGCGCCAGGCAGCAATAGCCCCTGAAGTTGTGCCTGACTCCATATTCTCTGCCCCGTCAGCAGTCTCGGGGCTGTGCTGGTGGGAGGGAGTGAGGGGCCAAGGCTTTGTTGGTGGCCCGGTGTGAGTGGGGCTCTGCTGGCCTTTCTGCAGGAGTTGCCAGGCTGCCACCTGTAAAGAAGAGGATGTGTCACTCATAACTTCCGATGGAATTTCTCTCCGGACAGAGGTGAGGAAGGAAAAAAGCAGTGGGGGCCGGGACAGGAGGGGTATCTCAGGCAGGGCAATAGAAAGCTTCCAGAAGAGCGCCCGGGGCCAGGACCGTCCTGGCTGACCTGCAGGCACCAAGTTGGCCTGCGTGCTGTCGCTGGTGTGGCTCCACGGCCCTTCCTCTAGGCTTTCAAGCCCTTGTACATATTCAGGTGTTTTACCTGGGAAGGGTGGGAAGAGTTCAGCAGCAGCTGGCCTGGGTCTCAGCTCACGTTTACTCACAGATGCCTCAGCACGGTTCCCCAGCTTTGCAATGAGGACGCTCCTTGCATGGGGGGTGGGTTGCTGGCTGTATGGGATGTGATTCCCCACCTCTGACCAATTTCAGAATTGTTTACCGCTACAGCAAGTGCCCTGATAGGGTTTCCCTCTGTATAACTGGTGTGTTCAGGTTTTTTTTTCTTTTATGGTTCAAGTTAGATTTGATTCCTCTTTTATGTATTTATAGATATAAGCATGGAAATAATTCATTCCTATAAATACATCTGTGTGAAGGGAAGAACTTTTCTCTGTTTTATTTTAAATTTTTTTTTTAATTTTGAAATTTAATTTTATTTATTTTTTTATACAGCAGGTTATTATTAGTTATGTATTTTATGCATATACATGTATAGAGGTGAATCCCAACCTCCCAACTCATCCCACAACCACCACCCCTTGGCTTCCCACACTTGGTGTCCATACGTTTGTTCTCTACCTCTGTGTCTCTATTTCTTCCCTGCAAACCAGTTCATCTGTACCATTTTTTAGGTTCCACATATATGCATTAATATACAATATTTGTTTTCCCTCTTTCTGACTTACTTCATTCTGTATGACAGTCTCTAGATCCATTGATGTCTCTACAAATGACCCACTTTCATCCCTTTTTATGGCTGAGTAATATTCCATTTTATATATGTACCACATCTTTATCCATTCATCTGTCTGTGGGCATTTAGGTTGCTTGCATTACCTGGCTATTGTAAATAGTGCTGCAATGAACATTGTGGTGAATGTGCCTTTTTGATTTATGGTTTTCTCTGGGTATATGCCCAGAAGTGGAATTGCTGGATCAGATGGTAATTCTATTTCTAGTTTTTTTAAGGAAACTCCATACTGTTCTCCATAGTGACTGTATCAATTTACATCCCCACCAATAGTGGAAGAGGGCTCCTTTTGTCCACACCCTCCCCAGAATTTGTTGTTTGTAGATTTTCTGATGATGCCGATTCTAACAGGTGTGAGGTGATACCTCATTGTAGTTTTGATTTGCATTTCTCTAATAATTAGTGCTGTTGAGCAGCTTTTCATGTGCGTTTTGGCCATCTCTGTGTCTTCTTTGAAGAAACGTCTCTTTAGATCTTCTTCCCATTTTTGTATTGGGTTGTTTGTTTTCTTAATATTAAGCTGCATGAGCTGTTTATATATATATTGGAGATTAAACCTTTGTCCATTGATTCATTTGCAATGACTTTCGCCCATTCTGAGGGATGCCTTTTTCCATTCCCGTTTTTTTAACAAAAAAGGAAAGAAAGAAAAAGAAGCAGAACACTAATGTGCGTAAAATATGCCTTTTGAAATGGTCGTTTTGAAATATGGACGACCTTTGAATTTTTTGGTCGATATGTGACCCCAGGATTTGTTTTCAGGGCAGGTGTCATTTACAGGCCTGCAATGATTTTGAATATCAACTGACCATTAGCGCTGGGATTAAAGCTGCTGTTGCGTGAAACGGCCACAAGGTGGCAGCAGTTCTCCCTTACCAAATCTGGTTACTAGAGCAACAGAGCCTCAATGGAAGTCGTGTTCTACATTGGAATTTAGAATGGAATGTGCCAGGAGAAAGCCCCTCAAGTTTGTCTCACTACTTCTTGTTCGTGTTTTTAATTTTTTTTTTATTTTCTATTACAGCAAGTTTGATTACAATGTTTGGCTTGTTGTAGGTGTGGAAGATGTGGTTCTTTTACACATATACAGATATCTGTTCTTCCTGGGATCCTTTTCCCATGTACGTTAGGACAGAATGTTGAGTAGTCTTCTCTTGGTATTCCGTAGGTCTTTGGTGATTATATATGTCACCTGTGTTTGATTATGTCTGTTAACCCCGATATCGTAATGAAACCAATCCTCACACCTTTCCATTGGTGAACCATAAGTTTGTTTAATGAATCTGTGATTGCCCTTCTCCGTGGAAATATCTGCCCTGGTATCCATTTTTAGGTAATACCTATAAGTGATATGATACGATATGTGTCTTTCACTTTCTGACTTACTCCAAGTCACGTGATTACATCTAGACTCATCTACGGGGCTGCAAATGGCATTGTGTCCTTTTTTTCCTTGGCTTCTATTCTGCCTTAGCGAGGTCCATTTTCAACAATGTGATTCCCTGATGGTTGTGGATTAGCTGACCTGGGCAGCCTTACCCTGCCGGCTCGCCCTCCCAAGGTGTGCCTGGTTGAGGTCAATATAAACAGCGCGCCAGGCAGCAATAGCCCCTGAAGTTGTGCCTGACTCCATATTCTCTGCCCCGTCAGCAGTCTCGGGGCTGTGCTGGTGGGAGGGAGTGAGGGGCCAAGGCTTTGTTGGTGGCCCGGTGTGAGTGGGGCTCTGCTGGCCTTTCTGCAGGAGTTGCCAGGCTGCCACCTGTAAAGAAGAGGATGTGTCACTCATAACTTACGATGGAATTTCTCTCCGGACAGAGGTGAGGAAGGAAAAAAGCAGTGGGGGCCGGGACAGGAGGGGTATCTCAGGCAGGGCAATAGAAAGCTTCCAGAAGAGCGCCCGGGGCCAGGACCGTCCTGGCTGACCTGCAGGCACCAAGTTGGCCTGCGTGCTGTCGCTGGTGTGGCTCCACGGCCCTTCCTCTAGGCTTTCAAGCCCTTGTACATATTCAGGTGTTTTACCTGGGAAGGGTGGGAACAGTTCAGCAGCAGCTGGCCTGGGGCTCAGCTCACGTTTACTCACAGATGCCTCAGCATGGTCCCCCAGCTTCGCAATGAGGACGCTCCTTGCATGGGGTGTGGGTTGCTGGCTGTATGGGAGGTGATTCCCCACCTCTGACCAATTTCAGAATTGTTTACCGCTGGAGCAAGTGCCCTGATAGGGTTTCCCTCTGTATAACTGGTGGGTTCAGGTTTTTTTTTTCTTTTATGGTTCAAGTTAGATTTGATTCCTCTTTTATGTATTTATAGATATAAGCATGGAAATAATTCATTCCTGTAAATACATCTTTGTGAAGCGAATAACTTTTTTCTGTTTTATTTTAAATTTTTTTTAAAAAAAATTTGAAATTTAATTGTATTTTTTTTTATACAGCAGGTTATTATTAGTTATGTATTTTATGCATATACATGTATAGAGGTGAATCCCAACCTCCCAACTCATCCCACAACCACCACCCCATGGCTTCCCACACTTGGTGTCCATACGTTTGTTCTCTACCTCTGTGTCTCTATTTCTTCCCTGCAAACCAGTTCATCTGTACCATTTTTTAGGTTCCACATATATGCATTAATATACAATATTTGTTTTCCCTCTTTCTGACTTACTTCATTCTGTATGACAGTCTCTAGATCCATCGATGTCTCTACAAATGACCCACTTTCATCCCTTTTTATGGCTGAGTAATATTCCATTTTATATATGTACCACATCTTTATCCATTCATCTGTCTGTGGGCATTTAGGTTGCTTGCATTACCTGGCTATTGTAAATAGTGCTGCAATGAACATTGTGGTGAATGTGCCTTTTTGATTTATGGTTTTCTCTGGGTATATGCCCAGAAGTGGGATTGCTGGATCAGATGGTAATTCTATTTCTAGTTTTTTTAAGGAAACTCCATACTGTTCTCCATAGTGACTGTATCAATTTACATCCCCACCAATAGTGGAAGAGGGCTCCTTTTGTCCACACCCTCCCCAGAATTTGTTGTTTGTAGATTTTCTGATGATGCCGATTCTAACAGGTGTGAGGTGATACCTCATTGTAGTTTTGATTTGCATTTCTCTAATAATTAGTGCTGTTGAGCAGCTTTTCATGTGCGTTTTGGTCATCTCTGTGTCTTCTTTGAAGAAACGTCTCTTTAGATCTTCTGCCCATTTTTGTATTGGGTTGTTTGTTTTTTTAATATTAAGCTGCATGAGCTGTTTATATATATATTGGAGATTAAACCTTTGTCCATTGATTCATTTGCAACGATTTTCGCCCATTCTGAGTGATGCCTTTTTCCATTCCCGTTTTTTTAACAAAAAAGGATAGAAAGAAAAAGAAGCAGAACACTAATGTGCGTAAAATATGCCTTTTGAAATGGTCGTTTTGAAATATGGACGTCCTTTGAATTTTTTGGTCGATATGTGACCTCAGGATTTGTTTTCAGGGCAGGTGTCATTTACAGGCCTGCAATGATTTTGAATATCAACTGACCATTAGCGCTGGGATTAAAGCTGCTGTTGCGTGAAACGGCCACAAGGTGGCAGCAGTTCTCCCTTACCAAATCTGGTTACTAGAGCAACAGAGCCTCAATGGAAGTCGTGTTCTAGATTGGAATTTAGAATGGAATGTGCCAGGAGAAAGCCCCTCAAGTTTGTCTCACTACTTCTTGTTCGTGTTTTTAATTTTTTTTTTATTTTCTATTACAGCAAGTTTGATTACAATGTTTGGCTTGTTGTAGGTGTGGAAGATGTGGTTCTTTTACACATATACAGATGTCTGTTCTTCCTGGGATCCTTTTCCCATGTACGTTAGGACAGAATGTTGAGTAGTCTTCTCTTGGTATTCCGTAGATCTTTCGTGATTATATATGTCACCTGTGTTTGATTATATCTGTTAACCCCGAAATCGTAATGAAACCAATCCTCACACCTTTCAATTGGTGAACCATAAGTTTGTTTAATGAATCTGTGATTGCCCTTCTCCGTGGAAATATCTGCCCTGGTATCCATTTTTAGGTAATACCTATAAGTGATATGATACGATATGTTTCTTTCACTTTCTGACTTACTCCAAGTCACGTGATTACATCTAGACTCATCTACGGGGCTGCAAATGGCATTGTGTCCTTTTTTTCCTTGGCTTCTATTCTGCCTTAGCGAGGTCCATTTTCAACAATGTGATTCCCTGATGGTTGTGGATTAGCTGACCTGGGCAGCCTTACCCTGCCGGCTCGCCCTCCCAAGGTGTGCCTGGTTGAGGTCAATATAAACAGCACGCCAGGCAGCAATAGCTCCTGAAGTTGTGCCTGACTCCATATTCTCTGCCCCGTCAGCAGTTTCGGGGCTGTGCTGGTGGGAGGGAGTGAGGGGCCAAGGCTTTGTTGGTGGCCCGGTGTGAGTGGGGCTCTGCTGGCCTTTCTGCAGGAGTTGCCAGGCTGCCACCTGTAAAGAAGAGGATGTGTCACTCATAACTTCCGATGGAATTTCTCTCCGGACAGAGGTGAGGAAGGAAAAAAGCAGTGGGGGCCGGGACAGGAGGGGTATCTCAGGCAGGGCAATAGAAAGCTTCCAGAAGAGCGCCCGGGGCCAGGACCGTCCTGGCTGAACTGCAGGCACCAAGTTGGCCTGCGTGCTGTCGCTGGTGTGGCTCCACGGCCCTTCCTCTAGGCTTTCAAGCCCTTGTACATATTCAGGTGTTTTACCTGGGAAGGGTGGGAAGAGTTCAGCAGCAGCTGGCCTGGGGCTCAGCTCACGTTTACTCACAGATGCCTCAGCACGGTTCCCCAGCTTTGCAATGAGGACGCTCCTTGCATGGGGGCTGGGTTGCTGGCTGTATGGGATGTGATTCCCCACCTCTGACCAATTTCAGAATTTTTTACCGCTACAGCAAGTGCCCTGATAGGGTTTCCCTCTGTATAACTGGTGTGTTCAGGTTTTTTTTTTCTTTTATGGTTCAAGTTAGATTTGATTCCTCTTTTATGTATTTATAGATATAAGCATGGAAATAATTCATTCCTATAAATACATCTGTGTGAAGGGAAGAACTTTTCTCTGTTTTATTTTAAATTTTTTTTTTAATTTTGAAATTTAATTTTATTTATTTTTTTATACAGCAGGTTATTATTAGTTATGTATTTTATGCATATACATGTATAGAGGTGAATCCCAACCTCCCAACTCATCCCACAACCACCACCCCTTGGCTTCCCACACTTGGTGTCCATACGTTTGTTCTCTACCTCTGTGTCTCTATTTCTTCCCTGCAAACCAGTTCATCTGTACCATTTTTTAGGTTCCACATATATGCATTAATATACAATATTTGTTTTCCCTCTTTCTGACTTACTTCATTCTGTATGACAGTCTCTAGATCCATTGATGTCTCTACAAATGACCCACTTTCATCCCTTTTTATGGCTGAGTAATATTCCATTTTATATATGTACCACATCTTTATCCATTCATCTGTCTGTGGGCATTTAGGTTGCTTGCATTACCTGGCTATTGTAAATAGTGCTGCAATGAACATTGTGGTGAATGTGCCTTTTTGATTTCTGGTTTTCTCTGGGTATATGCCCAGAAGTGGAATTGCTGGATCAGATGGTAATTCTATTTCTAGTTTTTTTAAGGAAACTCCATACTGTTCTCCATAGTGACTGTATCAATTTACATCCCCACCAATAGTGGAAGAGGGCTCCTTTTGTCCACACCCTCCCCAGAATTTGTTGTTTGTAGATTTTCTGATGATGCCGATTCTAACAGGTGTGAGGTGATACCTCATTGTAGTTTTGATTTGCATTTCTCTAATAATTAGTGCTGTTGAGCAGCTTTTCATGTGCGTTTTGGCCATCTCTGTGTCTTCTTTGAAGAAACGTCTCTTCAGATCTTCTTCCCATTTTTGTATTGGGTTGTTTGTTTTCTTAATATTAAGCTGCATGAGCTGTTTATATATATATTGGAGATTAAACCTTTGTCCATTGATTCATTTGCAACGACTTTCGCCCATTCTGAGGGATGCCTTTTTCCATTCCCGTTTTTTTAACAAAAAAGGAAAGAAAGAAAAAGAAGCAGAACACTAATGTGCGTAAAATATGCCTTTTGAAATGGTCGTTTTGAAATATGGACGACCTTTGAATTTTTTGGTCGATATGTGACCCCAGGATTTGTTTTCAGGGCAGGTGTCATTTACAGGCCTGCAATGATTTTGAATATCAACTGACCATTAGCACTGGGATTAAAGCTGCTGTTGCGTGAATCGGCCACAAGGTGGCAGCAGTTCTCCCTTACCAAATCTGGTTACTAGAGCAACAGAGCCTCAATGGAAGTCATGTTCTACATTGGAATTTAGAATGGAATGTGCCAGGAGAAAGCCCCTCAAGTTTGTCTCACTACTTCTTGTTCGTGTTTTTAATTTTTTTTTTATTTTCTATTACAGCAAGTTTGATTACAATGTTTGGCTTGTTGTAGGTGTGGAAGATGTGGTTCTTTTACACATATACAGATGTCTGTTCTTCCTGGGATCCTTTTCCCATGTACGTTAGGACAGAATGTTGAGTAGTCTTCTCTTGGTATTCCGTAGATCTTTGGTGATTATATATGTCACCTGTGTTTGATTATGTCTGTTAACCCCGATATCGTAATGAAACCAATCCTCACACCTTTCCATTGGTGAACCATAAGTTTGTTTAATGAATCTGTGATTGCCCTTCTCCGTGGAAATATCTGCCCTGGTATCCATTTTTAGGTAATACCTATAAGTGATATGATACGATATGTGTCTTTCACTTTCTGACTTACTCCAAGTCACGTGATTACCTCTAGACTCATCTACGGGGCTGCAAATGGCATTGTGTCCTTTTTTTCCTTGGCTTCTATTCTGCCTTAGCGAGGTCCATTTTCAACAATGTGATTCCCTGAGGGTTGTGGATTAGCTGACCTGGGCAGACTTACCCTGCCGGCCGGCCCTCCCCATGTGTGCCTGGTTGAGGTCAATATAAACAGCGCTCCAGGCAGCAATAGCCCCTGAAGTTGTGCCTGACTCCATATTCTCTGCCCCGTCAGCAGTCTCGGGGCTGTGCTGGTGGGAGGGAGTGAGGGGCCAAGGCTTTGTTGGTGGCCCGGTGTGAGTGGGGCTCTGCTGGCCTTTCTGCAGGAGTTGCCAGGCTGCCACCTGTAAAGAAGAGGATGTGTCACTCATAACTTCCGATGGAATTTCTCTCCGGACAGAGGTGAGGAAGGAAAAAAGCAGTGGGGGCCGGGACAGGAGGGGTATCTCAGGCAGGGCAATAGAAAGCTTCCAGAAGAGCGCCCGGGGCCAGGACCGTCCTGGCTGACCTGCAGGCACCAAGTTGGCCTGCGTGCTGTCGCTGATGTGGCTCCAGGGCCCTTCCTCTAGGCTTTCAAGCCCTTGTACATATTCAGGTGTTTTACCTGGGAAGGGTGGGAACAGTTCAGCAGCAGCTGGCCGGGGTCTCAGCTCACGTTTACTCACAGATGCCTCAGCATGGTCCCGAGCTTTGCAATGAGGACGCTCCTTGCATGGGGGGTGGGTTGCTGGCTGTATGGGAGGTGATTCCCCACCTCTGACCAATTTCAGAATTGTTTACCGCTGGAGCAAGTGCCCTGATAGGGTTTCCCTCTGTATAACTGGTGGGTTCAGGTTTTTTTTTTTCTTTTATGGTTCAAGTTAGATTTGATTCCTCTTTTATGTATTTATAGATATAAGCATGGAAATAATTCATTCCTGTAAATACATCTTTGTGAAGCGAATAACTTTTTTCTGTTTTATTTTAAATTTTTTTTTAAAAAAATTTGAAATTTAATTGTATTTTTTTTTATACAGCAGGTTATTATTAGTTATGTATTTTATGCATATACATGTATAGAGGTGAATCCCAACCTCCCAACTCATCCCACAACCACCACCCCATGGCTTCCCACACTTGGTGTCCATACGTTTGTTCTCTACCTCTGTGTCTCTATTTCTTCCCTGCAAACCAGTTCATCTGTACCATTTTTTAGGTTCCACATATATGCATTAATATACAATATTTGTTTTCCCTCTTTCTGACTTACTTCATTCTGTATGACAGTCTCTAGATCCATCGATGTCTCTACAAATGACCCACTTTCATCCCTTTTTATGGCTGAGTAATATTCCATTTTATATATGTACCACATCTTTATCCATTCATCTGTCTGTGGGCATTTAGGTTGCTTGCATTACCTGGCTATTGTAAATAGTGCTGCAATGAACATTGTGGTGAATGTGCCTTTTTGATTTATGGTTTTCTCTGGGTATATGCCCAGAAGTGGGATTGCTGGATCAGATGGTAATTCTATTTCTAGTTTTTTTAAGGAAACTCCATACTGTTCTCCATAGTGACTGTATCAATTTACATCCCCACCAATAGTGGAAGAGGGCTCCTTTTGTCCACACCCTCCCCAGAATTTGTTGTTTGTAGATTTTCTGATGATGCCGATTCTAACAGGTGTGAGGTGATACCTCATTGTAGTTTTGATTTGCATTTCTCTAATAATTAGTGCTGTTGAGCAGCTTTTCATGTGCGTTTTGGTCATCTCTGTGTCTTCTTTGAAGAAACGTCTCTTTAGATCTTCTGCCCATTTTTGTATTGGGTTGTTTGTTTTTTTAATATTAAGCTGCATGAGCTGTTTATATATATATTGGAGATTAAACCTTTGTCCATTGATTCATTTGCAACGATTTTCGCCCATTCTGAGGGATGCCTTTTTCCATTCCCGTTTTTTTAACAAAAAAGGAAAGAAAGAAAAAGAAGCAGAACACTAATGTGCGTAAAATATGCCTTTTGAAATGGTCGTTTTGAAATATGGACATCCTTTGAATTTTTTGGTCGATATGTGACCTCAGGATTTGTTTTCAGGGCAGGTGTCATTTACAGGCCTGCAATGATTTTGAATATCAACTGACCATTAGCGCTGGGATTAAAGCTGCTGTTGCGTGAAACGGCCACAAGGTGGCAGCAGTTCTCCCTTACCAAATCTGGTTACTAGAGCAACAGAGCCTCAATGGAAGTCGTGTTCTAGATTGGAATTTAGAATGGAATGTGCCAGGAGAAAGCCCCTCAAGTTTGTCTCACTACTTCTTGTTCGTGTTTTTAATTTTTTTTTTATTTTCTATTACAGCAAGTTTGATTACAATGTTTGGCTTGTTGTAGGTGTGGAAGATGTGGTTCTTTTACACATATACAGATGTCTGTTCTTCCTGGGATCCTTTTCCCATGTACGTTAGGACAGAATGTTGAGTAGTCTTCTCTTGGTATTCCGTAGATCTTTGGTGATTATATATGTCACCTGTGTTTGATTATATCTGTTAACCCCGAAATCGTAATGAAACCAATCCTCACACCTTTCCATTGGTGAACCATAAGTTTGTTTAATGAATCTGTGATTGCCCTTCTCCGTGGAAATATCTGCCCTGGTATCCATTTTTAGGTAATACCTATAAGTGATATGATACGATATGTTTCTTTCACTTTCTGACTTACTCCAAGTCACGTGATTACATCTAGACTCATCTACGGGGCTGCAAATGGCATTGTGTCCTTTTTTTCCTTGGCTTCTATTCTGCCTTAGCGAGGTCCATTTTCAACAATGTGATTCCCTGATGGTTGTGGATTAGCTGACCTGGGCAGCCTTACCCTGCCGGCTCGCCCTCCCAAGGTGTGCCTGGTTGAGGTCAATATAAACAGCACGCCAGGCAGCAATAGCCCCTGAAGTTGTGCCTGACTCCATATTCTCTGCCCCGTCAGCAGTCTCGGGGCTGTGCTGGTGGGAGGGAGTGAGGGGCCAAGGCTTTGTTGGTGGCCCGGTGTGAGTGGGGCTCTGCTGGCCTTTCTGCAGGAGTTGCCAGGCTGCCACCTGTAAAGAAGAGGATGTGTCACTCATAACTTCCGATGGAATTTCTCTCCGGACAGAGGTGAGGAAGGAAAAAAGCAGTGGGGGCCGGGACAGGAGGGGTATCTCAGGCAGGGCAATAGAAAGCTTCCAGAAGAGCGCCCGGGGCCAGGACCGTCCTGGCTGACCTGCAGGCACCAAGTTGGCCTGCGTGCTGTCGCTGGTGTGGCTCCACGGCCCTTCCTCTAGGCTTTCAAGCCCTTGTACATATTCAGGTGTTTTACCTGGGAAGGGTGGGAACAGTTCAGCAGCAGCTGGCCTGGGGCTCAGCTCACGTTTACTCACAGATGCCTCAGCACGGTCCCCCAGCTTTGCAATGAGGACGCTCCTTGCATGGGGGCTGGGTTGCTGGCTGTATGGGATGTGATTCCCCACCTCTGACCAATTTCAGAATTGTTTACCGCTAGAGCAAGTGCCCTGATAGGGTTTCCCTCTGTATAACTGGTGTGTTCAGGTTTTTTTTTTCTTTTATGGTTCAAGTTAGATTTGATTCCTCTTTTATGTATTTATAGATATAAGCATGGAAACAATTCATTCCTATAAATACATCTGTGTGAAGGGAAGAACTTTTCTCTGTTTTATTTTAAATTTTTTTTTTAAATTTTGAAATTTAATTTTATTTATTTTCTTATACAGCAGGTTATTATTAGTTATGTATTTTATGCATATACATGTATAGAGGTGAATCCCAACCTCCCAACTCATCCCACAACCACCACCCCATGGCTTCCCACACTTGGTGTCCATACGCTTGTTCTCTACCTCTGTGTCTCTATTTCTTCCCTGCAAACCAGTTCATCTGTACCATTTTTTAGGTTCCACATATATGCATTAATATACAATATTTGTTTTCCCTCTTTCTGACTTACTTCATTCTGTATGACAGTCTCTAGATCCATTGATGTCTCTACAAATGACCCACTTTCATCCCTTTTTATGGCGGAGTAATATTCCATTTTATATATGTACCACATCTTTATCCATTCATCTGTCTGTGGGCATTTAGGTTGCTTGCATTACCTGGCTATTGTAAATAGTGCTGCAATGAACATTGTGGTGAATGTGCCTTTTTGATTTATGGTTTTCTCTGGGTATATGCCCAGAAGTGGAATTGCTGCATCAGATGGTAATTCTATTTCTAGTTTTTTTAAGGAAACTCCATACTGTTCTCCATAGTGACTGTATCAATTTACATCCCCACCAATAGTGGAAGAGGGCTCCTTTTGTCCACACCCTCCCCAGAATTTGTTGTTTGTAGATTTTCTGATGATGCCGATTCTAACAGGTGTGAGGTGATACCTCATTGTAGTTTTGATTTGCATTTCTCTAATAATTAGTGCTGTTGAGCAGCTTTTCATGTGCGTTTTGGCCATCTCTGTGTCTTCTTTGAAGAAACGTCTCTTTAGATCTTCTGCCCATTTTTGTATTGGGTTGTTTGTTTTCTTAATATTAAGCTGCATGAGCTGTTTATATATATATTGGAGATTAAACCTTTGTCCATTGATTCATTTGCAACGACTTTCGCCCATTCTGAGGGATGCCTTTTTCCATTCCCGTTTTTTTAACAAAAAAGGAAAGAAAGAAAAAGAAGCAGAACACTAATGTGCGTAAAATATGCCTTTTGAAATGGTCGTTTTGAAATATGGACGACCTTTGAATTTTTTGGTCGATATGTGACCCCAGGATTTGTTTTCAGGGCAGGTGTCATTTACAGGCCTGCAATGATTTTGAATATCAACTGACCATTAGCGCTGGGATTAAAGCTGCTGTTGCGTGAAACGGCCACAAGGTGGCAGCAGTTCTCCCTTACCAAATCTGGTTACTAGAGCAACAGAGCCTCAATGGAAGTCGTGTTCTAGATTGGAATTTAGAATGGAATGTGCCAGGAGAAAGCCCCTCAAGTTTGTCTCACTACTTCTTGTTCGTGTTTTTAATTTTTTTTTTATTTTCTATTACAGCAAGTTTGATTACAATGTTTGGCTTGTTGTAGGTGTGGAAGATGTGGTTCTTTTACACATATACAGATGTCTGTTCTTCCTGGGATCCTTTTCCCATGTACGTTAGGACAGAATGTTGAGTAGTCTTCTCTTGGTATTCCGTAGATCTTTGGTGATTATATATGTCACCTGTGTTTGATTATGTCTGTTAACCCCGATATCGTAATGAAACCAATCCTCACACCTTTCCATTGGTGAACCATAAGTTTGTTTAATGAATCTGTGATTGCCCTTCTCCGTGGAAATATCTGCCCTGGTATCCATTTTTAGGTAACACCTATAAGTGATATGATACGATATGTGTCTTTCACTTTCTGACTTACTCCAAGTCACGTGATTACCTCTAGACCCATCTACGGGGCTGCAAATGGCATTGTGTCCTTTTTTTCCTTGGCTTCTATTCTGCCTTAGCGAGGTCCATTTTCAACAATGTGATTCCCTGAGGGTTGTGGATTAGCTGACCTGGGCAGCCTTACCCTGCCGGCTCGCCCTCCCAAGGTGTGCCTGGTTGAGGTCAATATAAACAGCGCTCCAGGCAGCAATAGCCCCTGAAGTTGTGCCTGACTCCATATTCTCTGCCCCGTCAGCAGTCTCGGGGCTGTGCTGGTGGGAGGGAGTGAGGGGCCAAGGCTTTGTTGGTGGCCCGGTGTGAGTGGGGCTCTGCTGGCCTTTCTGCAGGAGTTGCCAGGCTGCCACCTGTAAAGAAGAGGATGTGTCACTCATAACTTCCGATGGAATTTCTCTCCGGACAGAGGTGAGGAAGGAAAAAAGCAGTGGGGGCCGGGACAGGAGGGGTATCTCAGGCAGGGCAATAGAAAGCTTCCAGAAGAGCGCCCGGGGCCAGGACCATCCTGGCTGACCTGTAGGCACCAAGTTGGCCTGCGTGCTGTCGCTGATGTGGCTCCAGGGCCCTTCCTCTAGGCTTTCAAGCCCTTGTACATATTCAGGTGTTTTACCTGGGAAGGGTGGGAACAGTTCAGCAGCAGCTGGCCTGGGGCTCAGCTCACGTTTACTCACAGATGCCTCAGCACGGTCCCGAGCTTTGCAATGAGGACGCTCCTTGCATGGGGGGTGGGTTGCTGGCTGTATGGGAGGTGATTCCCCACCTCTGACCAATTTCAGAATTGTTTACCGCTGGAGCAAGTGCCCTGATAGGGTTTCCCTCTGTATAACTGGTGGGTTCAGGTATTTTTTTTCTTTTATGGTTCAAGTTAGATTTAATTCCTCTTTTATGTATTTATAGATATAAGCATGGAAATAATTCATTCCTGTAAATACATCTTTGTGAAGCGAATAACTTTTTTCTGTTTTATTTTAAATTTTTTTTTAAAAAAATTTGAAATTTAATTGTATTTTTTTTATACAGCAGGTTATTATTAGTTATGTATTTTATGCATATATATGTATAGAGGTGAATCCCAACCTCCCAACTCATCCCACAACCACCACCCCATGGCTTCCCACACTTGGTGTCCATACGTTTGTTCTCTACCTCTGTGTCTCTATTTCTTCCCTGCAAACCAGTTCATGTGTATCATTTTTTATGTTCCACATATATGAATTAATATACAATATTTGTTTTCCCTCTTTCTGACTTACTTCATTCTGTATGACAGTCTCTAGATCCATCGATGTCTCTACAAATGACCCACTTTCATCCCTTTTTATGGCTGAGTAATATTCCATTTTATATATGTACCACATCTTTATCCATTCATCTGTCTGTGGGCATTTAGGTTGCTTGCATTACCTGGCTATTGTAAATAGTGCTGCAATGAACATTGTGGTGAATGTGCCTTTTTGATTTATGGTTTTCTCTGGGTATATGCCCAGAAGTGGGATTGCTGGATCAGATGGTAATTCTATTTCTAGTTTTTTTAAGGAAACTCCATACTGTTCTCCATAGTGACTGTATCAATTTACATCCCCACCAATAGTGGAAGAGGGCTCCTTTTGTCCACACCCTCCCCAGAATTTGTTGTTTGTAGATTTTCTGATGATGCCGATTCTAACAGGTGTGAGGTGATACCTCATTGTAGTTTTGATTTGCATTTCTCTAATAATTAGTGCTGTTGAGCAGCTTTTCATGTGCGTCTTGGCCATCTCTGTGTCTTCTTTGAAGAAACGTCTCTTTAGATCTTCTGCCCATTTTTGTATTGGGTTGTTTGTTTTTTTAATATTAAGCTGCATGAGCTGTTTATATATATATTGGAGATTAAACCTTTGTCCATTGATTCATTTGCAACGATTTTCGCCCATTCTGAGGGATGCCTTTTTCCATTCCCGTTTTTTTAACAAAAAAGGAAAGAAAGAAAAAGAAGCAGAACACTAATGTGCGTAAAATATGCCTTTTGAAATGGTCGTTTTGAAATATGGACGTCCTTTGAATTTTTTGGTCGATATGTGACCTCAGGATTTGTTTTCAGGGCAGGTGTCATTTACAGGCCTGCAATGATTTTGAATATCAACTGACCATTAGCGCTGGGATTAAAGCTGCTGTTGCGTGAAACGGCCACAAGGTGGCAGCAGTTCTCCCTTACCAAATCTGGTTACTAGAGCAACAGAGCCTCAATGGAAGTCGTGTTCTACATTGGAATTTAGAATGGAATGTGCCAGGAGAAAGCCCCTCAAGTTTGTCTCACTACTTCTTGTTCGTGTTTTTAATTTTTTTTTTATTTTCTATTACAGCAAGTTTCATTACAATGTTTGGCTTGTTGTAGGTGTGGAAGATGTGGTTCTTTTACACATATACAGATGTCTGTTCTTCCTGGGATCCTTTTCCCATGTACGTTAGGACAGAATGTTGAGTAGTCTTCTCTTGGTATTCCGTAGATCTTTGGTGATTATATATGTCACCTGTGTTTGATTATATCTGTTAACCCCGAAATCGTAATGAAACCAATCCTCACACCTTTCCATTGGTGAACCATAAGTTTGTTTAATGAATCTGTGATTGCCCTTCTCCGTGGAAATATCTGCCCTGGTATCCATTTTTAGGTAATACCTATAAGTGATATGATACGATATGTTTCTTTCACTTTCTGACTTACTCCAAGTCACGTGATTACATCTAGACTCATCTACGGGGCTGCAAATGGCATTGTGTCCTTTTTTTCCTTGGCTTCTATTCTGCCTTAGCGAGGTCCATTTTCAACAATGTGATTCCCTGATGGTTGTGGATTAGCTGACCTGGGGAGCCTTACCCTGCCGGCTCACCCTCCCAAGGTGTGCCTGGTTGAGGTCAATATAAACAGCACGCCAGGCAGCAATAGCCCCTGAAGTTGTGCCTGACTCCATATTCTCTGCCCCGTCAGCAGTCTCGGGGCTGTGCTGGTGGGAGGGAGTGAGGGGCCAAGGCTTTGTTGGTGGCCCGGTGTGAGTGGGGCTCTGCTGGCCTTTCTGCAGGAGTTGCCAGGCTGCCACCTGTAAAGAAGAGGATGTGTCACTCATAACTTCCGATGGAATTTCTCTCCGGACAGAGGTGAGGAAGGAAAAAAGCAGTGGGGGCCGGGACAGGAGGGGTATCTCAGGCAGGGCAATAGAAAGCTTCCAGAAGAGCGCCCGGGGCCAGGACCGTCCTGGCTGACCTGCAGGCACCAAGTTGGCCTGCGTGCTGTCGCTGGTGTGGCTCCACGGTCCTTCCTCTAGGCTTTCAAGCCCTTGTACATATTCAGGTGTTTTACCTGGGAAGGGTGGGAACAGTTCAGCAGCAGCTGGCCTGGGGCTCAGCTCACGTTTACTCACAGATGCCTCAGCACGGTCCCCCAGCTTTGCAATGAGGACGCTCCTTGCATGGGGGCTGGGTTGCTGGCTGTATGGGATGTGATTCCCCACCTCTGACCAATTTCAGAATTGTTTACCGCTAGAGCAAGTGCCCTGATAGGGTTTCCCTCTGTATAACTGGTGTGTTCAGGTTTTTTTTTTCTTTTATGGTTCAAGTTAGATTTGATTCCTCTTTTATGTATTTATAGATATAAGCATGGAAATAATTCATTCCTATAAATACATCTGTGTGAAGGGAAGAACTTTTCTCTGTTTTATTTTAAATTTTTTTTTTAAATTTTGAAATTTAATTTTATTTATTTTCTTATACAGCAGGTTATTATTAGTTATGTATTTTATGCATATACGTGTATAGAGGTGAATCCCAACCTCCCAACTCATCCCACAACCACCACCCCATGGCTTCCCACACTTGGTGTCCATACGTTTGTTCTCTACCTCTGTGTCTCTATTTCTTCCCTGCAAACCAGTTCATCTGTACCATTTTTTAGGTTCCACATATATGCATTAATATACAATATTTGTTTTCCCTCTTTCTGACTTACTTCATTCTGTATGACAGTCTCTAGATCCATTGATGTCTCTACAAATGACCCACTTTCATCCCTTTTTATGGCGGAGTAATATTCCATTTTATATATGTACCACATCTTTATCCATTCATCTGTCTGTGGGCATTTAGGTTGCTTGCATTACCTGGCTATTGTAAATAGTGCTGCAATGAACATTGTGGTGAATGTGCCTTTTTGATTTATGGTTTTCTCTGGGTATATGCCCAGAAGTGGAATTGCTGCATCAGATGGTAATTCTATTTCTAGTTTTTTTAAGGAAACTCCATACTGTTCTCCATAGTGACTGTATCAATTTACATCCCCACCAATAGTGGAAGAGGGCTCCTTTTGTCCACACCCTCCCCAGAATTTGTTGTTTGTAGATTTTCTGATGATGCCGATTCTAACAGGTGTGAGGTGATACCTCATTGTAGTTTTGATTTGCATTTCTCTAATAATTAGTGCTGTTGAGCAGCTTTTCATGTGCGTTTTGGCCATCTCTGTGTCTTCTTTGAAGAAACGTCTCTTTAGATCTTCTGCCCATTTTTGTATTGGGTTGTTTGTTTTCTTAATATTAAGCTGCATGAGCTGTTTATATATATATTGGAGATTAAACCTTTGTCCATTGATTCATTTGCAACGACTTTCGCCCATTCTGAGGGATGCCTTTTTCCATTCCCGTTTTTTTAACAAAAAAGGAAAGAAAGAAAAAGAAGCAGAACACTAATGTGCGTAAAATATGCCTTTTGAAATGGTCGTTTTGAAATATGGACGACCTTTGAATTTTTTGGTCGATATGTGACCCCAGGATTTGTTTTCAGGGCAGGTGTCATTTACAGGCCTGCAATGATTTTGAATATCAACTGACCATTAGCGCTGGGATTAAAGCTGCTGTTGCGTGAAACGGCCACAAGGTGGCAGCAGTTCTCCCTTACCAAATCTGGTTACTAGAGCAACAGAGCCTCAATGGAAGTCGTGTTCTAGATTGGAATTTAGAATGGAATGTGCCAGGAGAAAGCCCCTCAAGTTTGTCTCACTACTTCTTGTTCGTGTTTTTAATTTTTTTTTTATTTTCTATTACAGCAAGTTTGATTACAATGTTTGGCTTGTTGTAGGTGTGGAAGATGTGGTTCTTTTACACATATACAGATGTCTGTTCTTCCTGGGATCCTTTTCCCATGTACGTTAGGACAGAATGTTGAGTAGTCTTCTCTTGGTATTCCGTAGATCTTTGGTGATTATATATGTCACCTGTGTTTGATTATGTCTGTTAACCCCGATATCGTAATGAAACCAATCCTCACACCTTTCCATTGGTGAACCATAAGTTTGTTTAATGAATCTGTGATTGCCCTTCTCCGTGGAAATATCTGCCCTGGTATCCATTTTTAGGTAACAACTATAAGTGATATGATACGATATGTGTCTTTCACTTTCTGACTTACTCCAAGTCACGTGATTACCTCTAGACCCATCTACGGGGCTGCAAATGGCATTGTGTCCTTTTTTTCCTTGGCTTCTATTCTGCCTTAGCGAGGTCCATTTTCAACAATGTGATTCCCTGAGGGTTGTGGATTAGCTGACCTGGGCAGCCTTACCCTGCCGGCTCGCCCTCCCAAGGTGTGCCTGGTTGAGGTCAATATAAACAGCGCTCCAGGCAGCAATAGCCCCTGAAGTTGTGCCTGACTCCATATTCTCTGCCCCGTCAGCAGTCTCGGGGCTGTGCTGGTGGGAGGGAGTGAGGGGCCAAGGCTTTGTTGGTGGCCCGGTGTGAGTGGGGCTCTGCTGGCCTTTCTGCAGGAGTTGCCAGGCTGCCACCTGTAAAGAAGAGGATGTGTCACTCATAACTTCCGATGGAATTTCTCTCCGGACAGAGGTGAGGAAGGAAAAAAGCAGTGGGGGCCGGGACAGGAGGGGTATCTCAGGCAGGGCAATAGAAAGCTTCCAGAAGAGCGCCCGGGGCCAGGACCATCCTGGCTGACCTGTAGGCACCAAGTTGGCCTGCGTGCTGTCGCTGATGTGGCTCCAGGGCCCTTCCTCTAGGCTTTCAAGCCCTTGTACATATTCAGGTGTTTTACCTGGGAAGGGTGGGAACAGTTCAGCAGCAGCTGGCCTGGGGCTCAGCTCACGTTTACTCACAGATGCCTCAGCACGGTCCCGAGCTTTGCAATGAGGACGCTCCTTGCATGGGGGGTGGGTTGCTGGCTGTATGGGAGGTGATTCCCCACCTCTGACCAATTTCAGAATTGTTTACCGCTGGAGCAAGTGCCCTGATAGGGTTTCCCTCTGTATAACTGGTGGGTTCAGGTATTTTTTTTCTTTTATGGTTCAAGTTAGATTTAATTCCTCTTTTATGTATTTATAGATATAAGCATGGAAATAATTCATTCCTGTAAATACATCTTTGTGAAGCGAATAACTTTTTTCTGTTTTATTTTAAATTTTTTTTTAAAAAAATTTGAAATTTAATTGTATTTTTTTTATACAGCAGGTTATTATTAGTTATGTATTTTATGCATATATATGTATAGAGGTGAATCCCAACCTCCCAACTCATCCCACAACCACCACCCCATGGCTTCCCACACTTGGTGTCCATACGTTTGTTCTCTACCTCTGTGTCTCTATTTCTTCCCTGCAAACCAGTTCATGTGTATCATTTTTTATGTTCCACATATATGAATTAATATACAATATTTGTTTTCCCTCTTTCTGACTTACTTCATTCTGTATGACAGTCTCTAGATCCATCGATGTCTCTACAAATGACCCACTTTCATCCCTTTTTATGGCTGAGTAATATTCCATTTTATATATGTACCACATCTTTATCCATTCATCTGTCTGTGGGCATTTAGGTTGCTTGCATTACCTGGCTATTGTAAATAGTGCTGCAATGAACATTGTGGTGAATGTGCCTTTTTGATTTATGGTTTTCTCTGGGTATATGCCCAGAAGTGGGATTGCTGGATCAGATGGTAATTCTATTTCTAGTTTTTTTAAGGAAACTCCATACTGTTCTCCATAGTGACTGTATCAATTTACATCCCCACCAATAGTGGAAGAGGGCTCCTTTTGTCCACACCCTCCCCAGAATTTGTTGTTTGTAGATTTTCTGATGATGCCGATTCTAACAGGTGTGAGGTGATACCTCATTGTAGTTTTGATTTGCATTTCTCTAATAATTAGTGCTGTTGAGCAGCTTTTCATGTGCGTCTTGGCCATCTCTGTGTCTTCTTTGAAGAAACGTCTCTTTAGATCTTCTGCCCATTTTTGTATTGGGTTGTTTGTTTTTTTAATATTAAGCTGCATGAGCTGTTTATATATATATTGGAGATTAAACCTTTGTCCATTGATTCATTTGCAACGATTTTCGCCCATTCTGAGGGATGCCTTTTTCCATTCCCGTTTTTTTAACAAAAAAGGAAAGAAAGAAAAAGAAGCAGAACACTAATGTGCGTAAAATATGCCTTTTGAAATGGTCGTTTTGAAATATGGACGTCCTTTGAATTTTTTGGTCGATATGTGACCTCAGGATTTGTTTTCAGGGCAGGTGTCATTTACAGGCCTGCAATGATTTTGAATATCAACTGACCATTAGCGCTGGGATTAAAGCTGCTGTTGCGTGAAACGGCCACAAGGTGGCAGCAGTTCTCCCTTACCAAATCTGGTTACTAGAGCAACAGAGCCTCAATGGAAGTCGTGTTCTACATTGGAATTTAGAATGGAATGTGCCAGGAGAAAGCCCCTCAAGTTTGTCTCACTACTTCTTGTTCGTGTTTTTAATTTTTTTTTTATTTTCTATTACAGCAAGTTTCATTACAATGTTTGGCTTGTTGTAGGTGTGGAAGATGTGGTTCTTTTACACATATACAGATGTCTGTTCTTCCTGGGATCCTTTTCCCATGTACGTTAGGACAGAATGTTGAGTAGTCTTCTCTTGGTATTCCGTAGATCTTTGGTGATTATATATGTCACCTGTGTTTGATTATATCTGTTAACCCCGAAATCGTAATGAAACCAATCCTCACACCTTTCCATTGGTGAACCATAAGTTTGTTTAATGAATCTGTGATTGCCCTTCTCCGTGGAAATATCTGCCCTGGTATCCATTTTTAGGTAATACCTATAAGTGATATGATACGATATGTTTCTTTCACTTTCTGACTTACTCCAAGTCACGTGATTACATCTAGACTCATCTACGGGGCTGCAAATGGCATTGTGTCCTTTTTTTCCTTGGCTTCTATTCTGCCTTAGCGAGGTCCATTTTCAACAATGTGATTCCCTGATGGTTGTGGATTAGCTGACCTGGGGAGCCTTACCCTGCCGGCTCACCCTCCCAAGGTGTGCCTGGTTGAGGTCAATATAAACAGCACGCCAGGCAGCAATAGCCCCTGAAGTTGTGCCTGACTCCATATTCTCTGCCCCGTCAGCAGTCTCGGGGCTGTGCTGGTGGGAGGGAGTGAGGGGCCAAGGCTTTGTTGGTGGCCCGGTGTGAGTGGGGCTCTGCTGGCCTTTCTGCAGGAGTTGCCAGGCTGCCACCTGTAAAGAAGAGGATGTGTCACTCATAACTTCCGATGGAATTTCTCTCCGGACAGAGGTGAGGAAGGAAAAAAGCAGTGGGGGCCGGGACAGGAGGGGTATCTCAGGCAGGGCAATAGAAAGCTTCCAGAAGAGCGCCCGGGGCCAGGACCGTCCTGGCTGACCTGCAGGCACCAAGTTGGCCTGCGTGCTGTCGCTGGTGTGGCTCCACGGTCCTTCCTCTAGGCTTTCAAGCCCTTGTACATATTCAGGTGTTTTACCTGGGAAGGGTGGGAACAGTTCAGCAGCAGCTGGCCTGGGGCTCAGCTCACGTTTACTCACAGATGCCTCAGCACGGTCCCCCAGCTTTGCAATGAGGACGCTCCTTGCATGGGGGCTGGGTTGCTGGCTGTATGGGATGTGATTCCCCACCTCTGACCAATTTCAGAATTGTTTACCGCTAGAGCAAGTGCCCTGATAGGGTTTCCCTCTGTATAACTGGTGTGTTCAGGTTTTTTTTTTCTTTTATGGTTCAAGTTAGATTTGATTCCTCTTTTATGTATTTATAGATATAAGCATGGAAATAATTCATTCCTATAAATACATCTGTGTGAAGGGAAGAACTTTTCTCTGTTTTATTTTAAATTTTTTTTTTAAATTTTGAAATTTAATTTTATTTATTTTCTTATACAGCAGGTTATTATTAGTTATGTATTTTATGCATATACGTGTATAGAGGTGAATCCCAACCTCCCAACTCATCCCACAACCACCACCCCATGGCTTCCCACACTTGGTGTCCATACGTTTGTTCTCTACCTCTGTGTCTCTATTTCTTCCCTGCAAACCAGTTCATCTGTACCATTTTTTAGGTTCCACATATATGCATTAATATACAATATTTGTTTTCCCTCTTTCTGACTTACTTCATTCTGTATGACAGTCTCTAGATCCATTGATGTCTCTACAAATGACCCACTTTCATCCCTTTTTATGGCTGAGTAATATTCCATTTTATATATGTACCACATCTTTATCCATTCATCTGTCTGTGGGCATTTAGGTTGCTTGCATTACCTGGCTATTGTAAATAGTGCTGCAATGAACATTGTGGTGAATGTGCCTTTTTGATTTATGGTTTTCTCTGGGTATATGCCCAGAAGTGGAATTGCTGGATCAGATGGTAATTCTATTTCTAGTTTTTTTAAGGAAACTCCATACTGTTCTCCATAGTGACTGTATCAATTTACATCCCCACCAATAGTGGAAGAGGGCTCCTTTTGTCCACACCCTCCCCAGAATTTGTTGTTTGTAGATTTTCTGATGATGCCGATTCTAACAGGTGTGAGGTGATACCTCATTGTAGTTTTGATTTGCATTTCTCTAATAATTAGTGCTGTTGAGCAGCTTTTCATGTGCGTCTTGGCCATCTCTGTGTCTTCTTTGAAGAAACGTCTCTTTAGATCTTCTGCCCATTTTTGTATTGGGTTGTTTGTTTTTTTAATATTAAGCTGCATGAGCTGTTTATATATATATTGGAGATTAAACCGTTGTCCATTGATTCATTTGCAACGATTTTCGCCCATTCTGAGGGATGCCTTTTTCCATTCCCGTTTTTTTAACAAAAAAGGAAAGAAAGAAAAAGAAGCAGAACACTAATGTGCGTAAAATATGCCTTTTGAAATGGTCGTTTTGAAATATGGACGACCTTTGAATTTTTTGGTCGATATGTGACCCCAGGATTTGTTTTCAGGGCAGGTGTCATTTACAGGCCTGCAATGATTTTGAATATCAACTGACCATTAGCGCTGGGATTAAAGCTGCTGTTGCGTGAAACGGCCACAAGGTGGCAGCAGTTCTCCCTTACCAAATCTGGTTACTAGAGCAACAGAGCCTCAATGGAAGTCGTGTTCTACATTGGAATTTAGAATGGAATGTGCCAGGAGAAAGCCCCTCAAGTTTGTCTCACTACTTCTTGTTCGTGTTTTTAATTTTTTTTTTATTTTCTATTACAGCAAGTTTGATTACAATGTTTGGCTTGTTGTAGGTGTGGAAGATGTGGTTCTTTTACACATATACAGATGTCTGTTCTTCCTGGGATCCTTTTCCCATGTACGTTAGGACAGAATGTTGAGTAGTCTTCTCTTGGTATTCCGTAGGTCTTTGGTGATTATATATGTCACCTGTGTTTGATTATATCTGTTAACCCCGAAATCGTAATGAAACCAATCCTCACACCTTTCCATTGGTGAACCATAAGTTTGTTTAATGAATCTGTGATTGCCCTTCTCCGTGGAAATATCTGCCCTGGTATCCATTTTTAGGTAATACCTATAAGTGATATGATACGATATGTTTCTTTCACTTTCTGACTTACTCCAAGTCACGTGATTACATCTAGACTCATCTACGGGGCTGCAAATGGCATTGTGTCCTTTTTTTCCTTGGCTTCTATTCTGCCTTAGCGAGGTCCATTTTCAACAATGTGATTCCCTGATGGTTGTGGATTAGCTGACCTGGGCAGCCTTACCCTGCCGGCTCGCCCTCCCAAGGTGTGCCTGGTTGAGGTCAATATAAACAGCGTGCCAGGCAGCAATAGCCCCTGAAGTTGTGCCTGACTCCATATTCTCTGCCCCGTCAGCAGTCTCGGGGCTGTGCTGGTGGGAGGGAGTGAGGGGCCAAGGCTTTGTTGGTGGCCCGGTGTGAGTGGGGCTCTGCTGGCCTTTCTGCAGGAGTTGCCAGGCTGCCACCTGTAAAGAAGAGGATGTGTCACTCATAACTTCCGATGGAATTTCTCTCCGGACAGAGGTGAGGAAGGAAAAAAGCAGTGGGGGCCGGGACAGGAGGGGTATCTCAGGCAGGGCAATAGAAAGCTTCCAGAAGAGCGCCCGGGGCCAGGACCGTCCTGGCTGACCTGCAGGCACCAAGTTGGCCTGCGTGCTGTCGCTGGTGTGGCTCCACGGTCCTTCCTCTAGGCTTTCAAGCCCTTGTACATATTCAGGTGTTTTACCTGGGAAGGGTGGGAACAGTTCAGCAGCAGCTGGCCTGGGGCTCAGCTCACGTTTACTCACAGATGCCTCAGCACGGTCCCCCAGCTTTGCAATGAGGACGCTCCTTGCATGGGGGCTGGGTTGCTGGCTGTATGGGATGTGATTCCCCACCTCTGACCAATTTCAGAATTGTTTACCGCTAGAGCAAGTGCCCTGATAGGGTTTCCCTCTGTATAACTGGTGTGTTCAGGTTTTTTTTTTCTTTTATGGTTCAAGTTAGATTTGATTCCTCTTTTATGTATTTATAGATATAAGCATGGAAATAATTCATTCCTATAAATACATCTGTGTGAAGGGAAGAACTTTTCTCTGTTTTATTTTAAATTTTTTTTTTAAATTTTGAAATTTAATTTTATTTATTTTCTTATAAAGCAGGTTATTATTAGTTATGTATTTTATGCATATACGTGTATAGAGGTGAATCCCAACCTCCCAACTCATCCCACAACCACCACCCCATGGCTTCCCACACTTGGTGTCCATACGTTTGTTCTCTACCTCTGTGTCTCTATTTCTTCCCTGCAAACCAGTTCATCTGTACCATTTTTTAGGTTCCACATATATGCATTAATATACAATATTTGTTTTCCCTCTTTCTGACTTACTTCATTCTGTATGACAGTCTCTAGATCCATTGATGTCTCTACAAATGACCCACTTTCATCCCTTTTTATGGCTGAGTAATATTCCATTTTATATATGTACCACATCTTTATCCATTCATCTGTCTGTGGGCATTTAGGTTGCTTGCATTACCTGGCTATTGTAAATAGTGCTGCAATGAACATTGTGGTGAATGTGCCTTTTTGATTTATGGTTTTCTCTGGGTATATGCCCAGAAGTGGAATTGCTGGATCAGATGGTAATTCTATTTCTAGTTTTTTTAAGGAAACTCCATACTGTTCTCCATAGTGACTGTATCAATTTACATCCCCACCAATAGTGGAAGAGGGCTCCTTTTGTCCACACCCTCCCCAGAATTTGTTGTTTGTAGATTTTCTGATGATGCCGATTCTAACAGGTGTGAGGTGATACCTCATTGTAGTTTTGATTTGCATTTCTCTAATAATTAGTGCTGTTGAGCAGCTTTTCATGTGCGTCTTGGCCATCTCTGTGTCTTCTTTGAAGAAACGTCTCTTTAGATCTTCTGCCCATTTTTGTATTGGGTTGTTTGTTTTTTTAATATTAAGCTGCATGAGCTGTTTATATATATATTGGAGATTAAACCGTTGTCCATTGATTCATTTGCAACGATTTTCGCCCATTCTGAGGGATGCCTTTTTCCATTCCCGTTTTTTTAACAAAAAAGGAAAGAAAGAAAAAGAAGCAGAACACTAATGTGCGTAAAATATGCCTTTTGAAATGGTCGTTTTGAAATATGGACGACCTTTGAATTTTTTGGTCGATATGTGACCCCAGGATTTGTTTTCAGGGCAGGTGTCATTTACAGGCCTGCAATGATTTTGAATATCAACTGACCATTAGCGCTGGGATTAAAGCTGCTGTTGCGTGAAACGGCCACAAGGTGGCAGCAGTTCTCCCTTACCAAATCTGGTTACTAGAGCAACAGAGCCTCAATGGAAGTCGTGTTCTACATTGGAATTTAGAATGGAATGTGCCAGGAGAAAGCCCCTCAAGTTTGTCTCACTACTTCTTGTTCGTGTTTTTAATTTTTTTTTTATTTTCTATTACAGCAAGTTTGATTACAATGTTTGGCTTGTTGTAGGTGTGGAAGATGTGGTTCTTTTACACATATACAGATGTCTGTTCTTCCTGGGATCCTTTTCCCATGTACGTTAGGACAGAATGTTGAGTAGTCTTCTCTTGGTATTCCGTAGATCTTTGGTGATTATATATGTCACCTGTGTTTGATTATATCTGTTAACTCCGAAATCGTAATGAAACCAATCCTCACACCTTTCCATTGGTGAACCATAAGTTTGTTTAATGAATCTGTGATTGCCCTTCTCCGTGGAAATATCTGCCCTGGTATCCATTTTTAGGTAATACCTATAAGTGATATGATACGATATGTGTCTTTCACTTTCTGACTTACTCCAAGTCACGTGATTACATCTAGACTCATCTATGGGGCTGCAAATGGCATTGTGTCCTTTTTTTCCTTGGCTTCTATTCTGCCTTAGCGAGGTCCATTTTCAACAATGTGATTCCCTGATGGTTGTGGATTAGCTGACCTGGGCAGCCTTACCCTGCCGGCTCGCCCTCCCAAGGTGTGCCTGGTTGAGGTCAATATAAACAGCGCGCCAGGCAGCAATAGCCCCTGAAGTTGTGCCTGACTCCATATTCTCTGCCCCGTCAGCAGTCTCGGGGCTGTGCTGGTGGGAGGGAGTGAGGGGCCAAGGCTTTGTTGGTGGCCCGGTGTGAGTGGGGCTCTGCTGGCCTTTCTGCAGGAGTTGCCAGGCTGCCACCTGTAAAGAAGAGGATGTGTCACTCATAACTTCCGATGGAATTTCTCTCCGGACAGAGGTGAGGAAGGAAAAAAGCAGTGGGGGCCGGGACAGGAAGGGTATCTCAGGCAGGGCAATAGAAAGCTTCCAGAAGAGCGCCCGGGGCCAGGACCGTCCTGGCTGAACTGCAGGCACCAAGTTGGCCTGCGTGCTGTCGCTCGTGTGGCTCCACGGCCCTTCCTCTAGGCTTTCAAGCCCTTGTACATATTCAGGTGTTTTACCTGGGAAGTGTGGGAACAGTTCAGCAGCAGCTGGCCTGGGGCTCAGCTCACGTTTACTCACAGATGCCTCAGCACGGTCCCCCAGCTTTGCAATGAGGACGCTCCTTGCATGGGGGCTGGGTTGCTGGCTGTATGGGATGTGATTCCCCACCTCTGACCAATTTCAGAATTGTTTACCGCTACAGCAAGTGCCCTGATAGGGTTTCCCTCTGTATAACTGGTGTGTTCAGGTTTTTTTTTTCTTTTATGGTTCAAGTTAGATTTGATTCCTCTTTTATGTATTTATAGATATAAGCATGGAAATAATTCATTCCTATAAATACATCTGTGTGAAGGGAAGAACTTTTCTCTGTTTTATTTTAAATTTTTTTTTTAATTTTGAAATTTAATTTTATTTATTTTTTTATACAGCAGGTTATTATTAGTTATGTATTTTATGCATATACATGTATAGAGGTGAATCCCAACCTCCCAACTCATCCTACAACCACCACCCCATGGCTTCCCACACTTGGTGTCCATACGTTTGTTCTCTACCTCTGTGTCTCTATTTCTTCCCTGTAAACCAGTTCATCTGTACCATTTTTTAGGTTCCACATATATGCATTAATATACAATATTTGTTTTCCCTCTTTCTGACTTACTTCATTCTGTATGACAGTCTCTAGATCCATTGATGTCTCTACAAATGACCCACTTTCATGCCTTTTTATGGCTGAGTAATATTCCATTTTATATATGTACCACATCTTTATCCATTCATCTGTCTGTGGGCATTTAGGTTGCTTGCATTACCTGGCTATTTTAAATAGTGCTGCAGTGAACATTGTGGTGAATGTGCCTTTTTGATTTATGGTTTTCTCTGGGTATATGCCCAGAAGTGGGATTGCTGGATCAGATGGTAATTCTATTTCTAGTTTTTTTAAGGAAACTCCATACTGTTCTCCATAGTGACTGTATCAATTTACATCCCCACCAATAGTGGAAGAGGGCTCCTTTTGTCCACACCCTCCCCAGAATTTGTTGTTTGTAGATTTTCTGATGATGCCGATTCTAACAGGTGTGAGGTGATACCTCATTGTAGTTTTGATTTGCATTTCTCTAATAATTAGTGCTGTTGAGCAGCTTTTCATGTGCGTCTTGGCCATCTCTGTGTCTTCTTTGAAGAAACGTCTCTTTAGATCTTCTGCCCATTTTTGTATTGGGTTGTTTGTTTTTTTAATATTAAGCTGCATGAGCTGTTTATATATATATTGGAGATTAAACCTTTGTCCATTGATTCATTTGCAACGATTTTCGCCCATTCTGAGGGATGCCTTTTTCCATTCCCGTTTTTTTAACAAAAAAGGAAAGAAAGAAAAAGAAGCAGAACACTAATGTGCGTAAAATATGCCTTTTGAAATGGTCGTTTTGAAATATGGATGTCCTTTGAATTTTTTGGTCGATATGTGACCCCAGGATTTGTTTTCAGGGCAGGTGTCATTTACAGGCCTGCAATGATTTTGAATATCAACTGACCATTAGCGCTGGGATTAAAGCTGCTGTTGCGTGAAACGGCCACAAGGTGGCAGCAGTTCTCCC
Organism: Mesoplodon densirostris; assembly: GCF_025265405.1. Lineage (NCBI taxonomy): Eukaryota > Metazoa > Chordata > Mammalia > Artiodactyla > Ziphiidae > Mesoplodon > Mesoplodon densirostris. Next base: position 36,981,849 of record NC_082673.1, on the reverse strand, counting down.
TTACCAAATCTGGTTACTAGAGCAACAGAGCCTCAATGGAAGTCGTGTTCTACATTGGAATTTAGAATGGAATGTGCCAGGAGAAAGCCCCTCAAGTTTGTCTCACTACTTCTTGTTCGTGTTTTTAATTTTTTTTTTATTTTCTATTACAGCAAGTTTGATTACAATGTTTGGCTGGTTGTAGGTGTGGAAGATGTGGTTCTTTTACACATATACAGATGTCTGTTCTTCCTGGGATCCTTTTCCCATGTACGTTAGGACAGAATGTTGAGTAGTCTTCTCTTGGTATTCCGTAGATCTTTGGTGATTATATATGTCACCTGTGTTTGATTATATCTGTTAACCCCGAAATCGTAATGAAACCAATCCTCACACCTTTCCATTGGTGAATAATAAGTTTGTTTAATGAATCTGTGATTGCCCTTCTCCGTGGAAATATCTGCCCTGGTATCCATTTTTAGGTAATACCTATAAGTGATATGATACGATATGTGTCTTTCACTTTCTGACTTACTCCAAGTCACGTGATTACATCTAGACTCATCTACGGGGCTGCAACTGGCATTGTGTCCTTTTTTTCCTTGGCTTCTATTCTGCCTTAGCGAGGTCCATTTTCAACAATGTGATTCCCTGATGGTTGTGGATTAGCTGACCTGGGCAGCCTTACCCTGCCGGCTCGCCCTCCCAAGGTGTGCCTGGTTGAGGTCAATATAAACAGCGCGCCAGGCAGCAATAGCCCCTGAAGTTGTGCCTGACTCCATATTCTCTGCCCCGTCAGCAGTCTCGGGGCTGTGCTGGTGGGAGGGAGTGAGGAGCCAAGGCTTTGTTGGTGGCCCGGTGTGAGTGGGGCTCTGCTGGACTTTCTGCAGGAGTTGCCAGGCTGCCACCTGTAAAGAAGAGGATGTGTCACTCATAACTTCCGATGGAATTTCTCTCCGGACAGAGGTGAGGAAGGAAAAAAGCAGTGGGGGCCGGGACAGGAGGGGTATCTCAGGCAGGGCAATAGAAAGCTTCCAGAAGAGTGCGCGGGGCCAGGACCGTCCTGGCTGACCTGCAGGCACCAAGTTGGCCTGCGTGCTGTCGCTGGTGTGGCTCCACGGCCCTTCCTCTAGGCTTTCAAGCCCTTGTACATATTCAGGTGTTTTACCTGGGAAGGGTGGGAACAGTTCAGCAGCAGCTGGCCTGGGGCTCAGCTCACGTTTACTCACAGATGCCTCAGCACGGTCCCCCAGCTTTGCAATGAGGACGCTCCTTGCATGGGGGCTGGGTTGCTGGCTGTATGGGATATGATTCCCCACCTCTGACCAATTTCAGAATTGTTTACCACTAGAGCAAGTGCCCTGATAGGGTTTCCCTCTGTATAACTGGTGTGTTCAGGTTTTTTTTTTTCTTTTATGGTTCAAGTTAGATTTGATTCCTCTTTTATGTATTTATAGATATAAGCATGGAAATAATTCATTCCTATAAATACATCTGTGTGAAGGGAAGAACTTTTCTCTGTTTTATTTTAAATTTTTTTTTTAAATTTTGAAATTTAATTTTATTTATTTTTTTATACAGCAGGTTATTATTAGTTATGTATTTTATGCATATACATGTATAGAGGTGAATCCCAACCTCCCAACTCATCCCACAACCACCACCCCATGGCTTCCCACACTTGGTGTCCATACGTTTGTTCTCTACCTCTGTGTCTCTATTTCTTCCCTGCAAACCAGTTCATCTGTACCATTTTGTAGGTTCCCCATATATGCATTAATATACAATATTTGTTTTCCTCTTTCTGACTTACTTCATTCTGTATGACAGTCTCTAGATCCATCGATGTCTCTACAAAAGACCCAGTTTCATTCCTTTTTATGGCTGAGTAATATTCCATTTTATATATGTACCACATCTTTATCCATTCATCTGTCTGTGGGCATTTAGGTTACTTGCATTACCTGGCTATTGTAAATAGTGCTGCAATGAACATTGTGGTGAATGTTCCTTTTTGATTTATGGTTTTCTCAGGGTATATGCCCAGAAGTGGGATTGCTGGATCAGATGGTAATTCTATTTCTAGTTTTTTTAAGGAAACTCCATACTGTTCTCCATAGTGACTGTATCAATTTACATCCCCACCAATAGTGGAAGAGGGCTCCTTTTGTCCACACCCTCCCCAGAATTTGTTGTTTGTAGATTTTCTGATGATGCCGATTCTAACAGGTGTGAGGTGATACCTCATTGTAGTTTTGATTTGCATTTCTCTAATAATTAGTGCTGTTGAGCAGCTTTTCATGTGCGTCTTGGCCATCTCTGTGTCTTCTTTGCAGAAACGTCTCTTTAGATCTTCTGCCCATTTTTGTATTGGGTTGTTTGTTTTTTTAATATTAAGCTGCATGAGCTGTTTATATATATATTGGAGATTAAACCTTTGTCCATTGATTGATTTGCAACGATTTTCGCCCATTCTGAGGGATGCCTTTTTCCATTCCCGTTTTTTTAACAAAAAAGGAAAGAAAGAAAAAGAAGCAGAACACTAATGTGCGTAAAATATGCCTTTTGAAATGGTCGTTTTGAAATATGGACGTCCTTTGAAGTTTTTTGGTCGATATGTGACCCCAGGATTTGTTTTCAGGGCAGGTGTCATTTACAGGCCTGCAATGATTTTGAATATCAACTGACCATTAGCGCTGGGATTAAAGCTGCTGTTGCGTGAAACGGCCACAAGGTGGCAGCAGTTCTCTCTTACCAAATCTGGTTACTAGAGCAACAGAGCCTCAATGGAAGTCGTGTTCTAGATTGGAATTTAGAATGGAATGTGCCAGGAGAAAGCCCCTCAAGTTTGTCTCACTACTTCTTGTTCGTGTTTTTAATTTTTTTTTTTATTTTCTATTACAGCAAGTTTCATTACAATGTTTGGCTTGTTGTAGGTGTGGAAGATGTGGTTCTTTTACACATATACAGATGTCTGTTCTTCCTGGGATCCGTTTCCCATGTACGTTAGGACAGAATGTTGAGTAGTCTTCTCTTGGTATTCCGTAGATCTTTGGTGATTATATATGTCACCTGTGTTTGATTATATCTGTTAACCCCGAAATCGTAATGAAACCAATCTTCACACTTTTCCATTGGTGAACCATAAGTTTGTTTAATGAATCTGTGATTGCCCTTCTCCGTGGAAATATCTGCCCTGGTATCCATTTTTAGGTAATACCTATAAGTGATATGATACGATATGTGTCTTTCACTTTCTGACTTACTCCAAGTCACGTGATTACATCTAGACTCATCTATGGGGCTGCAAATGGCATTGTGTCCGTTTTTTCCTTGGCTTCTATTCTGCCTTAGCGAGGTCCATTTTCAACAATGTGATTCCCTGATGGTTGTGGATTAGCTGACCTGGGCAGCCTTACCCTGCCGGCCGGCCCTCCCCAGGTGTGCCTGGTTGAGGTCAATATAAACAGCGCTCCAGGCAGCAATAGCCCCTGAAGTTGTGCCTGACTCCATATTCTCTGCCCCGTCAGCAGTCTCGGGGCTGTGCTGGTGGGATGGAGTGAGGGGCCAAGGCTTTGTTGGTGGCCCGGTGTGAGTGGGGCTCTGCTGGCCTTTCTGCAGGAGTTGCCAGGCTGCCACCTGTAAAGAAGAGGATGTGTCACTCATAACTTCCGATGGAATTTCTCTCCGGACAGAGGTGAGGAAGGAAAAAAGCAGTGGGGGCCGGGACAGGAGGGGTATCTCAGGCAGGGCAATAGAAAGCTTCCAGAAGAGCACCCAGGGCCAGGACCGTCCTGGCTGACCTGCAGGCACCAAGTTGGCCTGCGTGCTGTCGCTGGTGTGGCTCCACGGCCCTTCCTCTAGGCTTTCAAGCCCTTGTACATATTCAGGTGTTTTACCTGGGAAGGGTGGGAACAGTTCAGCAGCAGCTGCCCTGGGGCTCAGCTCACGTTTACTCACAGATGCCTCAGCACGGTCCCCCAGCTTTGCAATGATGACGCTCCTTGCATGGGTGGTGGGTTGCTGGCTGTATGGGATGTGTTTCCCCACCTCTGACCAATTTCAGAATTGTTTACCGCTAGATCAAGTGCCCTGATAGGGTTTCCCTCTGTATAACTGGTGTGTTCAGGTTTTTTTTTCTTTTATGGTTCAAGTTAGATTTGATTCCTCTTTTATGTATTTATAGATACAAGCATGGAAATAATTCATTCCTATAAATACATCTGTGTGAAGGGAAGAACTTTTCTCTGTTTTATTTTAAATTTTATTTTAAATTTTGAAATTTAATTTTATTTATTTTTTTATACAGCAGGTTATTATTAGTTATGTATTTTATGCATATACAGGTATAGAGGTGAATCCCAACCTCCCAACTCATCCCCCAACCACCACCCCATGTCTTCCCACACTTGGTGTCCATACGTTTGTTCTCTACCTCTGTGTCTCTATTTATTCCCTGCAAACCAGTTCATCTGTACCATTTTTTAGGTTCCACATATATGCATTAATATACAATATTTGTTTTCCCTCTTTCTGACTTACTTCATTCTGTATGACAGTCTCTAGATCCATCGATGTCTCTACAAATGACCCAGTTTCATTCCTTTTTATGGCTGAGTAATATTCCATTTTATATATGTACCACATCTTTATCCATTCATCTGTCTGTGGGCATTTAGGTTACTTGCATTACCTGGGTATTATAAATAGTGCTGCAATGAACATTGTGGTGAATGTGCCTTTTTGATTTATGGTTTTCTCTGGGTATATGCCCAGAAGTGGGATTGCTGGATCAGATGGTAATTCTATTTCTAGTTTTTTTAAGGAAACTCCATACTGTTCTCCATAGTGACTGTATCAATTCACATCCCCACCAATAGTGGAAGAGGGCTCCTTTTGTCCACACCCTCCCCAGAATTTTTTTTTTGTAGATTTTCTGATGATGCCGATTCTAACAGGTGTGAGGTGATACCTCATTGTAGTTTTGATTTGCATTTCTCTAATAATTAGTGCTGTTGAGCAGCTTTTCATGTGCGTCTTGGCCATCTCTGTGTCTTCTTTGCAGAAACGTCTCTTTAGATCTTCTGCCCATTTTTGTATTGGGTTGTTTGTTTTTTTAATATTAAGCTGCATGAGCTGTTTATATATATATTGGAGATTAAACCTTTGTCCATTGATTGATTTGCAACGATTTTCGCCCATTCTGAGGGATGCCTTTTTCCATTCCCGTTTTTTTAACAAAAAAGGAAAGAAAGAAAAAGAAGCAGAACACTAATGTGCGTAAAATATGCCTTTTGAAATGGTCGTTTTGAAATATGGACGTCCTTTGAATTTTTTGGTCGATATGTGACCCCAGGATTTGTTTTCAGGGCAGGTGTCATTTACAGGCCTGCAATGATTTTGAATATCAACTGACCATTAGCGCTGGGATTAAAGCTGCTGTTGCGTGAAACGGCCACAAGGTGGCAGCAGTTCTCCCTTACCAAATCTGGTTACTAGAGCAACAGAGCCTCAATGGAAGTCGTGTTCTACATTGGAATTTAGAATGGAATGTGCCAGGAGAAAGCCCCTCAAGTTTGTCTCACTACTTCTTGTTCGTGTTTTTAATTTTTTTTTATTTTCTATTACAGCAAGTTTGATTACAATGTTTGGCTTGTTGTAGGTGTGGAAGATGTGGTTCTTTTACACATATACAGATGTCTGTTCTTCCTGGGACCCTTTTCCCATGTACGTTAGGACAGAATGTTGAGTAGTCTTCTCTTGGTATTCCGTAGATCTTTGGTGATTATATATGTCACCTCTGTTTGATTATATCTGTTAACCGCGATATCGTAATGAAACCAAACCTCACACCTTTCCATTGGTGAACCGTAGGTTTGGTTAATGAATCTGTGATTGCCCTTCTCCGTGGAAATATCTGCCCTGGTATCCATTTTTAGGTAATACCTATAAGTGATATGATACGATATGTGTCTTTCACTTTCTGACTTACTCCAAGTCACGTGATTACATCTAGACTCATCTACGGGGCTGCAAATGGCATTGTGTCCTTTTTTTCCTTGGCTTCTATTCTGCCTTAGCGAGGTCCATTTTCAACAATGTGATTCCCTGATGGTTGTGGATTAGCTGACCTGGGCAGCCTTACCCTGCCGGCCGGCCCTCCCCAGGTGTGCCTGGTTGAGGTCAATATAAACAGCGCTCCAGGCAGCAATAGCCCCTGAAGTTGTGCCTGACTCCATATTCTCTGCCCCGTCAGCAGTCTCGGGGCTGTGCTGGTGGGAGGGAGTGAGGGGCCAAGGCTTTGTTGGTGGCCCGGTGTGAGTGGGGCTCTGCTGGCCTTTCTGCAGGAGTTGCCAGGCTGCCACCTGTAAAGAAGAGGATGTGTCACTCATAACTTCCGATGGAATTTCTCTCCGGACAGAGGTGAGGAAGGAAAAAAGCAGTGGGGGCCGGGACAGGAGGGGTATCTCAGGCAGGGCAATAGAAAGCTTCCAGAATAGCGCCCAGGGCCAGGACCGTCCTGGCTGACCTGCAGGCACCAAGTTGGCCTGCGTGCTGTCGCTGGTGTGGCTCCACGGCCCTTCCTCTAGGCTTTCAAGCCCTTGTACATATTCAGGTGCTTTACCTGGGAAGGGTGGGAACAGTTCAGCAGCAGCTGGCCTGGGGCTCAGCTCACGTTTACTCACAGATGCCTCAGCACGGTCCCCCAGCTTTGCAATGAGGACGCTCCTTGCATGGGTGGTGGGTTGCTGGATGTATGGGATGTGTTTCCCCTCCTCTGACCAATTTCAGAATTGTTTACCGCTAGATCAAGTGCCCTGATAGGGTTTCCCTCTGTATAACTGGTGTGTTCAGGTTTTTTTTTTCTTTTATGGTTCAAGTTAGATTTGATTCCTCTTTTATGTATTTATAGATATAAGCATGGAAATAATTCATTCCTGTAAATACATCTGTGTGAAGCGAATAACTTTTTTCTGTTTTATTTTAAATCTTTTTTAAAAAAATTTTGAAATTTAATTGTATTTATTTTTTTATACAGCAGGTTATTATTAGTTATGTATTTTATGCTTATACATGTATACAGGTCAATCCCAATCTCCCAACTCATCCCACCACCACCACCCCATGGCTTCCCACACTTGGTGTCCATACGTTTGTTCTCTACCTCTATGTCTCTATTTCTTCCCTGCAAACCAGTTCATCTGTACCATTTTTTAGGTTCCACATATATGCATTAATATACAATATTTGTTTTCCTCTTTCTGACTTACTTCATTCTGTATGACAGTCTGTAGATCCATCGATGTCTCTACAAATGACCCAGTTTCATTCCTTTTTATGGCTGAGTAATATTCCATTTTATATATGTACCACATCTTTATCCATTCATCTGTCTGTGGGCATTTAGTTTACTTGCATTACCTGGCTATTGTAAATAGTGCTGCAATGAACATTGTGGTGAATGTGCCTTTTTGATTTATGCTTTTCACTGGGTATATGCCCAGAAGTGGGATTGCTGGGTCAGATGGTAATTCTATTTCTAGTTTTTTTAAGGAAACTCCATACTGTTCTCCATAGTGACTGTATCAATTTACATCCCCACCAATAGTGGAAGAGGGCTCCTTTTGTCCACACCCTCCCCAGAATTTGTTGTTTGTAGATTTTCTGATGATGCCGATTCTAACAGGTGTGAGGTGATACCTCATTGTAGTTTTGATTTGCATTTCTCTAATAATTAGTGCTGTTGAGCAGCTTTTCATGTGCGTCTTGGCCATCTCTGTGTCTTCTTTGAAGAAACGTCTCTTTAGATCTTCTGCCCATTTTTGTATTGGGTTGTTTGTTTTTTTAATATTAAGCTGCATGAGCTGTTTATATATATTGGAGATTAAACCTTTGTCCATTGATTCATTTGCAACGATTTTCGCCCATTCTGAGGGATGCCTTTTTCCATTCCCGTTTTTTTAACAAAAAAGGAAAGAAAGAAAAAGAAGCAGAACACTAATGTGCGTAAAATATGCCTTTTGAAATGGTCGTTTTGAAATATGGACGTCCTTTGAATTTTTTGGTCGATATGTGACCCCAGGATTTGTTTTCAGGGCAGGTGTCATTTACAGGCCTGCAATGATTTTGAATATCAACTGACCATTAGCGCTGGGATTAAAGCTGCTGTTGCGTGAAACGGCCACAAGGTGGCAGCAGTTCTCCCTTACCAAATCTGGTTACTAGAGCAACAGAGCCTCAATGGAAGTCGTGTTCTACATTGGAATTTAGAATGGAATGTGCCAGGAGAAAGCCCCTCAAGTTTGTCTCACTACTTCTTGTTCGTGTTTTTAATTTTTTTTTTATTTTCTATTACAGCAAGTTTCATTACAATGTTTGGCTTGTTGTAGGTGTGGAAGATGTGGTTCTTTTACACATATACAGATGTCTGTTCTTCCTGGGATCCTTTTCCCATGTACGTTAGGACAGAATGTTGAGTAGTCTTCTCTTGGTATTCCGTAGATCTTTGGTGATTATATATGTCACCTGTGTTTGATTATATCTGTTAACCCCAAAATCGTAATGAAACCAATCCTCACACCTTTCCATTGGTGAACCATAAGTTTGTTTAATGAATCTGTGATTGCCCTTCTCCATGGAAATATCTGCCCTGGTATCCATTTTTAGGTAATACCTATAAGTGATATGATACGATATGTGTCTTTCACTTTCTGACTTACTCCAAGTCACGTGATTACATCGAGACTCATCTACGGGGCTGCAAATGGCATTGTGTCCTTTTTTTCCTTGGCTTCTATTCTGCCTTAGCGAGGTCCATTTTCAACAATGTGATTCCCTGATGGTTGTGGATTAGCTGACCTGGGCAGCCTTACCCTGCCGGCTCGCCCTCCCCAGGTGTGCCTGGTTGAGGTCAATATAAACAGCGCGCCAGGCAGCAATAGCCCCTGAAGTTGTGCCTGACTCCATATTCTCTGCCCCGTCAGCAGTCTCGGGGCTGTGCTGGTGGGAGGGAGTGAGGAGCCAAGGCTTTGTTGGTGGCCCGGTGTGAGTGGGGCTCTGCTGGCCTTTCTGCAGGAGTTGCCAGGCTGCCACCTGTAAAGAAGAGGATGTGTCACTCATAACTTACGATGGAATTTCTCTCCGGACAGAGGTGAGGAAGGAAAAAAGCAGTGGGGGCCGGGACAGGAGGGGTATCTCAGGCAGGGCAATAGAAAGCTTCCAGAAGAGCGCCCGGGGCCAGGACCGTCCTGGCTGACCTGCAGGCACCAAGTTGGCCTGCGTGCTGTCGCTGGTGTGGCTCCACGGCCCTTCCTCTAGGCTTTCAAGCCCTTGTACATATTCAGGTGTTTTACCTGGGAAGGGTGGGAACAGTTCAGCAGCAGCTGGCCTGGGGCTCAGCTCACGTTTACTCACAGATGCCTCAGCACGGTCCCCCAGCTTTGCAATGAGGACGCTCCTTGCATGGGGGCTGGGTTGCTGGCTGTATGGGAGTTGATTCCCCACCTCTGACCAATTTCAGAATTGTTTACCGCTGGAGCAAGTGCCCTGATAGGGTTTCCCTCTGTATAACTGGTGGGTTCAGGTTTTTTTTTTCTTTTATGGTTCAAGTTAGATTTGATTCCTCTTTTATGTATTTATAGATATAAGCATGGAAATAATTCATTCCTATAAATACATCTGTGTGAAGGGAAGAACTTTTTTCTGTTTTATTTTAAATTTTTTTTTAAAAAATATTGAAATTTAATTGTATTTATTTTTTATACAGCAGGTTATAATTAGTTATGTATTTTATGCTTATACATGTATACAGGTCAATCCCAATCTCCCAACTCATCCCACCACCACCACCCCATGGCTTCCCACACTTGGTGTCCATACGTTTGTTCTCTACCTCTATGTCTCTATTTCTTCCCTGCAAACCAGTTCATCTGTACCATTTTTTAGGTTCCACATATATGCATTAATATACAATATTTGTTTTCCTCTTTCTGACTTACTTCATTCTGTATGACAGTCTGTAGATCCATCGATGTCTCTACAAATGACCCAGTTTCATTCCTTTTTATGGCTGAGTAATATTCCATTTTATATATGTACCACATCTTTATCCATTCATCTGTCTGTGGGCATTTAGGTTACTTGCATTACCTGGCTATTGTAAATAGTGCTGCAATGAACATTGTGGTGAATGTGCCTTTTTGATTTATGGTTTTCACTGGGTATATGCCCAGAAGTGGGATTGCTGGGTCAGATGGTAATTCTATTTCTAGTTTTTTTAAGGAAACTCCATACTGTTCTCCATAGTGACTGTATCAATTTACATCCCCACCAATAGTGGAAGAGGGCTCCTTTTGTCCACACCCTCCCCAGAATTTGTTGTTTGTAGATTTTCTGATGATGCCGATTCTAACAGGTGTGAGGTGATACCTCATTGTAGTTTTGATTTGCATTTCTCTAATAATTAGTGCTGTTGAGCAGCTTTTCATGTGCGTCTTGGCCATCTCTGTGTCTTCTTTGAAGAAACGTCTCTTTAGATCTTCTGCCCATTTTTGTATTGGGTTGTTTGTTTTTTTTAATATTAAGCTGCATGAGCTGTTTATATATATTGGAGATTAAACCTTTGTCCATTGATTCATTTGCAACGATTTTCGCCCATTCTGAGGGATGCCTTTTTCCATTCCCGTTTTTTTAACAAAAAAGGAAAGAAAGAAAAAGAAGCAGAACACTAATGTGCGTAAAATATGCCTTTTGAAATGGTCGTTTTGAAATATGGACGTCCTTTGAATTTTTTGGTCGATATGTGACCCCAGGATTTGTTTTCAGGGCAGGTGTCATTTACAGGCCTGCAATGATTTTGAATATCAACTGACCATTAGCGCTGGGATTAAAGCTGCTGTTGCGTGAAACGGCCACAAGGTGGCAGCAGTTCTCCCTTACCAAATCTGGTTACTAGAGCAACAGAGCCTCAATGGAAGTCGTGTTCTACATTGGAATTTAGAATGGAATGTGCCAGGAGAAAGCCCCTCAAGTTTGTCTCACTACTTCTTGTTCGTGTTTTTAATTTTTTTTTTATTTTCTATGACAGCAAGTTTGATTACAATGTTTGGCTTGTTGTAGGTGTGGAAGATGTGGTTCTTTTACACATATACAGATGTCTGTTCTTCCTGGGATCCTTTTCCCATGTACGTTAGGACAGAATGTTGAGTAGTCTTCTCTTGGTATTCCGTAGATCTTTGGTGATTATATATGTCACCTGTGTTTGATTATATCTGTTAACCCCGAAATCGTAATGAAACCAATCCTCACACCTTTCCATTGGTGAACCATAAGTTTGTTTCATGAATCTGTGATTGCCCTTCTCCGTGGAAATATCTGCCCTGGTATCCATTTTTAGGTAATACCTATAAGTGATATGATACGATATGTGTCTTTCACTTTCTGACTTACTCCAAGTCACGTGATTACATCGAGACTCATCTACGGGGCTGCAAATGGCATTGTGTCCTTTTTTTCCTTGGCTTCTATTCTGCCTTAGCGAGGTCCATTTTCAACAATGTGATTCCCTGATGGTTGTGGATTAGCTGACCTGGGCAGCCTTACCCTGCCGGCTCGCCCTCCCAAGGTGTGCCTGGTTGAGGTCAATATAAACAGCGCGCCAGGCAGCAATAGCCCCTGAAGTTGTGCCTGACTCCATATTCTCTGCCCCGTCAGCAGTCTCGGGGCTGTGCTGGTGGGAGGGAGTGAGGAGCCAAGGCTTTGTTGGTGGCCCGGTGTGAGTGGGGCTCTGCTGGCCTTTCTGCAGGAGTTGCCAGGCTGCCACCTGTAAAGAAGAGGATGTGTCACTCATAACTTCCGATGGAATTTCTCTCCGGACAGAGGTGAGGAAGGAAAAAAGCAGTGGGGGCCGGGACAGGAGGGGTATCTCAGGCAGGGCAATAGAAAGCTTCCAGAAGAGCGCCCGGGGCCAGGACCGTCCTGGCTGACCTGCAGGCACCAAGTTGTCCTGCGTGCTGTCGCTGGTGTGGCTCCACGGCCCTTCCTCTAGGCTTTCAAGCCTTCTACATATTCAGGAGTTTTACCTGGGAAGGGTGGGAACAGTTCAGCAGCAGCTGGCCTGGGGCTCAGCTCACGTTTACTCACAGATGCCTCAGCACGGTCCCCCAGCTTTGCAATGAGGACGCTCCTTGCATGGGGGCTGGGTTCCTGGCTGTATGGGAGTTGATTCCCCACCTCTGACCAATTTCAGAATTGTTTACCGCTGGAGCAAGTGCCCTGATAGGGCTTCCCTCTGTATAACTTGTGGGTTCAGGTTTTTTTTTTCTTTTATGGTTCAAGTTAGATTTGATTCCTCTTTTATGTATTTATAGATATAAGCATGGAAATAATTCATTCCTATAAATACATCTGTGTGAAGGGAAGAACTTTTTTCTGTTTTATTTTAAATTTTTTTTTAAAAAATATTGAAATTTAATTGTATTTATTTTTTATACAGCAGGTTATAATTAGTTATGTATTTTATGCTTATACATGTATACAGGTCAATCCCAATCTCCCAACTCATCCCACCACCACCACCCCATGGCTTCCCACACTTGGTGTCCATACGTTTGTTCTCTACCTCTATGTCTCTATTTCTTCCCTGCAAACCAGTTCATCTGTACCATTTTTTAGGTTCCACATATATGCATTAATATACAATATTTGTTTTCCTCTTTCTGACTTACTTCATTCTGTATGACAGTCTGTAGATCCATCGATGTCTCTACAAATGACCCAGTTTCATTCCTTTTTATGGCTGAGTAATATTCCATTTTATATATGTACCACATCTTTATCCATTCATCTGTCTGTGGGCATTTAGGTTACTTGCATTACCTGGCTATTGTAAATAGTGCTGCAATGAACATTGTGGTGAATGTGCCTTTTTGATTTATGGTTTTCACTGGGTATATGCCCAGAAGTGGGATTGCTGGGTCAGATGGTAATTCTATTTCTAGTTTTTTTAAGGAAACTCCATACTGTTCTCCATAGTGACTGTATCAATTTACATCCCCACCAATAGTGGAAGAGGGCTCCTTTTGTCCACACCCTCCCCAGAATTTGTTGTTTGTAGATTTTCTGATGATGCCGATTCTAACAGGTGTGAGGTGATACCTCATTGTAGTTTTGATTTGCATTTCTCTAATAATTAGTGCTGTTGAGCAGCTTTTCATGTGCGTCTTGGCCATCTCTGTGTCTTCTTTGAAGAAACGTCTCTTTAGATCTTCTGCCCATTTTTGTATTGGGTTGTTTGTTTTTTTTAATATTAAGCTGCATGAGCTGTTTATATATATTGGAGATTAAACCTTTGTCCATTGATTCATTTGCAACGATTTTCGCCCATTCTGAGGGATGCCTTTTTCCATTCCCGTTTTTTTAACAAAAAAGGAAAGAAAGAAAAAGAAGCAGAACACTAATGTGCGTAAAATATGCCTTTTGAAATGGTCGTTTTGAAATATGGACGTCCTTTGAATTTTTTGGTCGATATGTGACCCCAGGATTTGTTTTCAGGGCAGGTGTCATTTACAGGCCTGCAATGATTTTGAATATCAACTGACCATTAGCGCTGGGATTAAAGCTGCTGTTGCGTGAAACGGCCACAAGGTGGCAGCAGTTCTCCCTTACCAAATCTGGTTACTAGAGCAACAGAGCCTCAATGGAAGTCGTGTTCTACATTGGAATTTAGAATGGAATGTGCCAGGAGAAAGCCCCTCAAGTTTGTCTCACTACTTCTTGTTCGTGTTTTTAATTTTTTTTTTATTTTCTATGACAGCAAGTTTGATTACAATGTTTGGCTTGTTGTAGGTGTGGAAGATGTGGTTCTTTTACACATATACAGATGTCTGTTCTTCCTGGGATCCTTTTCCCATGTACGTTAGGACAGAATGTTGAGTAGTCTTCTCTTGGTATTCCGTAGATCTTTGGTGATTATATATGTCACCTGTGTTTGATTATATCTGTTAACCCCGAAATCGTAATGAAACCAATCCTCACACCTTTCCATTGGTGAACCATAAGTTTGTTTCATGAATCTGTGATTGCCCTTCTCCGTGGAAATATCTGCCCTGGTATCCATTTTTAGGTAATACCTATAAGTGATATGATACGATATGTGTCTTTCACTTTCTGACTTACTGCAAGTCACGTGATTACCTCTAGACTCATCTACGGGGCTGCAAATGGCATTGTGTCCTTTTTTTCCTTGGCTTCTATTCTGCCTTAGCGATGTCCATTTTCAACAATGTGATTCCCTGATGGTTGTGGATTAGCTGACCTGGGCAGCCTTACCCTGCCGGCTCGCCCTCCCAAGGTGTGCCTGGTTGAGGTCAATATAAACAGCGCGCCAGGCAGCAATAGCCCCTGAAGTTGTGCCTGACTCCATATTCTCTGCCCCGTCAGCAGTCTCGGGGCTGTGCTGGTGGGAGGGAGTGAGGGGCCAAGGCTTTGTTGGTGGCCCGGTGTGAGTGGGGCTCTGCTGGCCTTTCTGCAGGAGTTGCCAGGCTGCCACCTGTAAAGAAGAGGATGTGTCACTCATAACTTCCGATGGAATTTCTCTCCGGACAGAGGTGAGGAAGGAAAAAAGCAGTGGGGGCCGGGACAGGAGGGGTATCTCAGGCAGGGCAATAGAAAGCTTCCAGAAGAGCGCCCTGGGCCAGGACCATCCTGGCTGACCTGAAGGCACCAAGTTGGCCTGCGTGCTGTCGCTGGTGTGGCTCCACGGCCCTTCCTCTAGGCTTTCAAGCCCTTGTACATATTCAGGTGTTTTACCTGGGAAGGGTGGGAACAGTTCAGCAGCAGCTGGCCTGGGGCTCAGCTCATGTTTACTCACAGATGCCTCAGCACGGTCCCCCAGCTTTGCAATGAGGACGCTCCTTGCATGGGGGCAGTGTTGCTGGCTGTATGGGAGGTGATTCCCCACTTCTGACCAATTTCAGAATTGTTTACCGCTGGAGCAAGTGCCCTGATAGGGTTTGCTCTGTATAACTGGTGGGTTCAGGTTTTTTTTTTCTTTTATGGTTCAAGTTAGATTTGATTCCTCTTTTATGTATTTATAGATATAAGCATGGAAATAATTCATTCCTATAAATACATCTGTGTGAATGGAAGAACATTTTTCTGTTTTATTTTAAATTTTTTTAAAAAAATTTTGAAATTTAATTGTATTTATTTTTCTATACAGCAGGTTATAATTAGTTATGTATTTTATGCTTATACATGTATACAGGTCAATCCCAATCTCCCAACTCATCCCACCACCACTACCCCATGGCTTCCCACACTTGGTGTCCATACGTTTGTTTTCTACCTCTATGTCTCTATTTCTTCCCTGCAAACCAGTTCATCTGTACCATTTTTTAGGTTCCACATATATGCATTAATATACAATATTTGTTTTCCTCTTTCTGACTTACTTCATTCTGTATGACAGTCTCTAGATCCATCGATGTCTCTACAAATGACCCAGTTTCATTCCTTTTTATGGCTGAGTAATATTCCATTTTATATATGTACCACATCTTTATCCATTCATCTGTCTGTGGGCATTTAGGTTACTTGCATTACCTGGCTATTTTAAATAGTGCTGCAATGAACATTGTGGTGAATGTGCCTTTTTGATTTATGGTTTTCTCTGGGTATATGCCCAGAAGTGGGATTGCTGGATCAGATGGTAATTCTATTTCTAGTTTTTTTAAGGAAACTCCATACTGTTCTCCATAGTGACTGTATCAATTTACATCCCCACCAATAGTGGAA
Organism: Mesoplodon densirostris; assembly: GCF_025265405.1. Classification (NCBI taxonomy): domain Eukaryota; kingdom Metazoa; phylum Chordata; class Mammalia; order Artiodactyla; family Ziphiidae; genus Mesoplodon; species Mesoplodon densirostris. Next base: position 36,966,075 of record NC_082673.1, on the reverse strand, counting down.
GAGGGCTCCTTTTGTCCACACCCTCCCCAGAATTTGTTGTTTGTAGATTTTCTGATGATGCCGATTCTAACAGGTGTGAGGTGATACCTCATTGTAGTTTGATTTGCATTTCTCTAATAATTAGTGCTGTTGAGCAGCTTTTCATGTGCGTCTTGGCCATCTCTGTGCCTTCTTTGCAGAAACGTCTCTTTAGATCTTCTGCCCATTTTTGTATTGGGTTGTTTGTTTTTTTAATATTAAGCTGCATGAGCTGTTTATATATATATTGGAGATTAAACCTTTGTCCATTGATTGATTTGCAACGATTTTCGCCCATTCTGAGGGATGCCTTTTTCCATTCCCGTTTTTTTAACAAAAAAGGAAAGAAAGAAAAAGAAGCAGAACACTAATGTGCGTAAAATATGCCTTTTGAAATGGTCGTTTTGAAATATGGACGTCCTTTGAATTTTTTGGTCGATATGTGACCCCAGGATTTGTTTTCAGGGCAGGTGTCATTTACAGGCCTGCAATGATTTTGAATATCAACTGACCATTAGCGCTGGGATTAAAGCTGCTGTTGCGTGAAACGGCCACAAGGTGGCAGCAGTTCTCCCTTACCAAATCTGGTAACTAGAGCAACAGAGCCTCAATGGAAGTCGTGTTCTACATTGGAATTTAGAATGGAATGTGCCAGGAGAAAGCCCCTCAAGTTTGTCTCACTACTTCTTGTTCGTGTTTTTAATTTTTTTTTATTTTCTATTACAGCAAGTTTCATTAAAATGTTTAGCTTGTTGTAGGTGTGGAAGATGTGGTTCTTTTACACATATACAGATGTCTGTTCTTCCTGGGATCCTTTTCCCATGTACGTTAGGACAGAATGTTGAGTAGTCTTCTCTTGGTATTCCATAGATCTTTGGTGATTATATATGTCACCTGTGTTTGATTATATCTGTTAACCCCGAAATCGTAATGAAACCAATCCTCACACCTTTCCATTGGTGAACCATAAGTTTGTTTAATGAATCTGTGATTGCCCTTCTCCGTGGAAATATCTGCCCTGGTATCCATTTTTAGGTAATACCTATAAGTGATATGATACGATATGTGTCTTTCACTTTCTGACTTACTCCAAGTCACGTGATTACATCTAGACTCATCTACGGGGCTGCAAATGGCATTGTGTCCTTTTTTTCCTTGGCTTCTATTCTGCCTTAGCGAGGTCCATTTTCAACAATGTGATTCCCTGAGGGTTGTGGATTAGCTGACCTGGGCAGCCTTACCCTGCCGGCCGGCCCTCCCCAGGTGTGCCTGGTTGAGGTCAATATAAACAGCGCGCCAGGCAGCAATAGCCCCTGAAGTTGTGCCTGACTCCATATTCTCTGCCCCGTCAGCAGTCTCGGGGCTGTGCTGGTGGGAGGGAGTGAGGGGCCAAGGCTTTGTTGGTGGCCCATTGTGAGTGGGGCTCTGCTGGCCTTTCTGCAGGAGTTGCCAGGCTGCCACCTGTAAAGAAGAGGATGTGTCACTCATAACTTACGATGGAATTTCTCTCCGGACAGAGGTGAGGAAGGAAAAAAGCAGTGGGGGCCGGGACAGGAGGGGTATCTCAGGCAGGGCAATAGAAAGCTTCCAGAAGAGCGCCCGGGGCCAGGACCGTCCTGGCTGACCTGCAGGCACCAAGTTGGCCTGCGTGCTGTCGCTGGTGTGGCTCCACGGCCCTTCCTCTAGGCTTTCAAGCCCTTGTACATATTCAGGTGTTTTACCTGGGAAGGGTGGGAACAGTTCAGCAGCAGCTGGCCTGGGGCTCAGCTCACGTTTACTCACAGATGCCTCAGCACGGTCCCCCAGCTTTGCAATGAGGACACTCCTTGCATGGGGGCTGGGTTGCTGGCTGTATGGGAGTTGATTCCCCACCTCTGACCAATTTCAGAATTGTTTACCGCTGGAGCAAGTGCCCTGATAGGGTTTCCCTCTGTATAACTGGTGGGTTCAGGTTTTTTTTTTCTTTTATGGTTCAAGTTAGATTTGATTCCTCTTTTATGTATTTATAGATATAAGCATGGAAATAATTCATTCCTATAAATACATCTGTGTGAAGGGAAGAACTTTTTTCTGTTTTATTTTAAATTTTTTTTTAAAAAATATTGAAATTTAATTGTATTTATTTTTTATACAGCAGGTTATAATTAGTTATGTATTTTATGCTTATACATGTATACAGGTCAATCCCAATCTCCCAACTCATCCCACCACCACCACCCCATGGCTTCCCACACTTGGTGTCCATACGTTTGTTCTCTACCTCTATGTCTCTATTTCTTCCCTGCAAACCAGTTCATCTGTACCATTTTTTAGGTTCCACATATATGCATTAATATACAATATTTGTTTTCCTCTTTCTGACTTACTTCATTCTGTATGACAGTCTGTAGATCCATCGATGTCTCTACAAATGACCCAGTTTCATTCCTTTTTATGGCTGAGTAATATTCCATTTTATATATGTACCACATCTTTATCCATTCATCTGTCTGTGGGCATTTAGGTTACTTGCATTACCTGGCTATTGTAAATAGTGCTGCAATGAACATTGTGGTGAATGTGCCTTTTTGATTTATGGTTTTCTCAGGGTATATGCCCAGAAGTGGGATTGCTGGGTCAGATGGTAATTCTATTTCTAGTTTTTTTAAGGAAACTCCATACTGTTCTCCATAGTGACTGTATCAATTTACATCCCCACCAATAGTGGAAGAGGGCTCCTTTTGTCCACACCCTCCCCAGAATTTGTTGTTTGTAGATTTTCTGATGATGCCGATTCTAACAGGTGTGAGGTGATACCTCATTGTAGTTTTGATTTGCATTTCTCTAATAATTAGTGCTGTTGAGCAGCTTTTCATGTGCGTCTTGGCCATCTCTGTGTCTTCTTTGAAGAAACGTCTCTTTAGATCTTCTGCCCATTTTTGTATTGGGTTGTTTGTTTTTTTTAATATTAAGCTGCATGAGCTGTTTATATATATTGGAGATTAAACCTTTGTCCATTGATTCATTTGCAACGATTTTCGCCCATTCTGAGGGATGCCTTTTTCCATTCCCGTTTTTTTAACAAAAAAGGAAAGAAAGAAAAAGAAGCAGAACACTAATGTGCGTAAAATATGCCTTTTGAAATGGTCGTTTTGAAATATGGACGTCCTTTGAATTTTTTGGTCGATATGTGACCCCAGGATTTGTTTTCAGGGCAGGTGTCATTTACAGGCCTGCAATGATTTTGAATATCAACTGACCATTAGCGCTGGGATTAAAGCTGCTGTTGCGTGAAACGGCCACAAGGTGGCAGCAGTTCTCCCTTACCAAATCTGGTTACTAGAGCAACAGAGCCTCAATGGAAGTCGTGTTCTACATTGGAATTTAGAATGGAATGTGCCAGGAGAAAGCCCCTCAAGTTTGTCTCACTACTTCTTGTTCGTGTTTTTAATTTTTTTTTTATTTTCTATGACAGCAAGTTTGATTACAATGTTTGGCTTGTTGTAGGTGTGGAAGATGTGGTTCTTTTACACATATACAGATGTCTGTTCTTCCTGGGATCCTTTTCCCATGTACGTTAGGACAGAATGTTGAGTAGTCTTCTCTTGGTATTCCGTAGATCTTTGGTGATTATATATGTCACCTGTGTTTGATTATATCTGTTAACCCCGAAATCGTAATGAAACCAATCCTCACACCTTTCCATTGGTGAACCATAAGTTTGTTTCATGAATCTGTGATTGCCCTTCTCCGTGGAAATATCTGCCCTGGTATCCATTTTTAGGTAATACCTATAAGTGATATGATACGATATGTGTCTTTCACTTTCTGACTTACTCCAAGTCACGTGATTACCTCTAGACTCATCTACGGGGCTGCAAATGGCATTGTGTCCTTTTTTTCCTTGGCTTCTATTCTGCCTTAGCGATGTCCATTTTCAACAATGTGATTCCCTGATGGTTGTGGATTAGCTGACCTGGGCAGCCTTACCCTGCCGGCTCGCCCTCCCAAGGTGTGCCTGGTTGAGGTCAATATAAACAGCGCGCCAGGCAGCAATAGCCCCTGAAGTTGTGCCTGACTCCATATTCTCTGCCCCGTCAGCAGTCTCGGGGCTGTGCTGGTGGGAGGGAGTGAGGGGCCAAGGCTTTGTTGGTGGCCCGGTGTGAGTGGGGCTCTGCTGGCCTTTCTGCAGGAGTTGCCAGGCTGCCACCTGTAAAGAAGAGGATGTGTCACTCATAACTTCCGATGGAATTTCTCTCCGGACAGAGGTGAGGAAGGAAAAAAGCAGTGGGGGCCGGGACAGGAGGGGTATCTCAGGCAGGGCAATAGAAAGCTTCCAGAAGAGCGCCCTGGGCCAGGACCATCCTGGCTGACCTGAAGGCACCAAGTTGGCCTGCGTGCTGTCGCTGGTGTGGCTCCACGGCCCTTCCTCTAGGCTTTCAAGCCCTTGTACATATTCAGGTGTTTTACCTGGGAAGGGTGGGAACAGTTCAGCAGCAGCTGGCCTGGGGCTCAGCTCATGTTTACTCACAGATGCCTCAGCACGGTCCCCCAGCTTTGCAATGAGGACGCTCCTTGCATGGGGGCAGTGTTGCTGGCTGTATGGGAGGTGATTCCCCACTTCTGACCAATTTCAGAATTGTTTACCGCTGGAGCAAGTGCCCTGATAGGGTTTGCTCTGTATAACTGGTGGGTTCAGGTTTTTTTTTTCTTTTATGGTTCAAGTTAGATTTGATTCCTCTTTTATGTATTTATAGATATAAGCATGGAAATAATTCATTCCTATAAATACATCTGTGTGAATGGAAGAACATTTTTCTGTTTTATTTTAAATTTTTTTTAAAAAATTTTGAAATTTAATTGTATTTATTTTTCTATACAGCAGGTTATAATTAGTTATGTATTTTATGCTTATACATGTATACAGGTCAATCCCAATCTCCCAACTCATCCCACCACCACTACCCCATGGCTTCCCACACTTGGTGTCCATACGTTTGTTTTCTACCTCTATGTCTCTATTTCTTCCCTGCAAACCAGTTCATCTGTACCATTTTTTAGGTTCCACATATATGCATTAATATACAATATTTGTTTTCCTCTTTCTGACTTACTTCATTCTGTATGACAGTCTCTAGATCCATCGATGTCTCTACAAATGACCCAGTTTCATTCCTTTTTATGGCTGAGTAATATTCCATTTTATATATGTACCACATCTTTATCCATTCATCTGTCTGTGGGCATTTAGGTTACTTGCATTACCTGGCTATTTTAAATAGTGCTGCAATGAACATTGTGGTGAATGTGCCTTTTTGATTTATGGTTTTCTCTGGGTATATGCCCAGAAGTGGGATTGCTGGATCAGATGGTAATTCTATTTCTAGTTTTTTTAAGGAAACTCCATACTGTTCTCCATAGTGACTGTATCAATTTACATCCCCACCAATAGTGGAAGAGGGCTCCTTTTGTCCACACCCTCCCCAGAATTTGTTGTTTGTAGATTTTCTGATGATGCCGATTCTAACAGGTGTGAGGTGATACCTCATTGTAGTTTGATTTGCATTTCTCTAATAATTAGTGCTGTTGAGCAGCTTTTCATGTGCGTCTTGGCCATCTCTGTGCCTTCTTTGCAGAAACGTCTCTTTAGATCTTCTGCCCATTTTTGTATTGGGTTGTTTGTTTTTTTAATATTAAGCTGCATGAGCTGTTTATATATATATTGGAGATTAAACCTTTGTCCATTGATTGATTTGCAACGATTTTCGCCCATTCTGAGGGATGCCTTTTTCCATTCCCGTTTTTTTAACAAAAAAGGAAAGAAAGAAAAAGAAGCAGAACACTAATGTGCGTAAAATATGCCTTTTGAAATGGTCGTTTTGAAATATGGACGTCCTTTGAATTTTTTGGTCGATATGTGACCCCAGGATTTGTTTTCAGGGCAGGTGTCATTTACAGGCCTGCAATGATTTTGAATATCAACTGACCATTAGCGCTGGGATTAAAGCTGCTGTTGCGTGAAACGGCCACAAGGTGGCAGCAGTTCTCCCTTACCAAATCTGGTAACTAGAGCAACAGAGCCTCAATGGAAGTCGTGTTCTACATTGGAATTTAGAATGGAATGTGCCAGGAGAAAGCCCCTCAAGTTTGTCTCACTACTTCTTGTTCGTGTTTTTAATTTTTTTTTTATTTTCTATGACAGCAAGTTTGATTACAATGTTTGGCTTGTTGTAGGTGTGGAAGATGTGGTTCTTTTACACATATACAGATGTCTGTTCTTCCTGGGATCCTTTTCCCATGTACGTTAGGACAGAATGTTGAGTAGTCTTCTCTTGGTATTCCGTAGATCTTTGGTGATTATATATGTCACCTGTGTTTGATTATATCTGTTAACCCCGAAATCGTAATGAAACCAATCCTCACACCTTTCCATTGGTGAACCATAAGTTTGTTTCATGAATCTGTGATTGCCCTTCTCCGTGGAAATATCTGCCCTGGTATCCATTTTTAGGTAATACCTATAAGTGATATGATACGATATGTGTCTTTCACTTTCTGACTTACTGCAAGTCACGTGATTACCTCTAGACTCATCTACGGGGCTGCAAATGGCATTGTGTCCTTTTTTTCCTTGGCTTCTATTCTGCCTTAGCGATGTCCATTTTCAACAATGTGATTCCCTGATGGTTGTGGATTAGCTGACCTGGGCAGCCTTACCCTGCCGGCTCGCCCTCCCAAGGTGTGCCTGGTTGAGGTCAATATAAACAGCGCGCCAGGCAGCAATAGCCCCTGAAGTTGTGCCTGACTCCATATTCTCTGCCCCGTCAGCAGTCTCGGGGCTGTGCTGGTGGGAGGGAGTGAGGGGCCAAGGCTTTGTTGGTGGCCCGGTGTGAGTGGGGCTCTGCTGGCCTTTCTGCAGGAGTTGCCAGGCTGCCACCTGTAAAGAAGAGGATGTGTCACTCATAACTTCCGATGGAATTTCTCTCCGGACAGAGGTGAGGAAGGAAAAAAGCAGTGGGGGCCGGGACAGGAGGGGTATCTCAGGCAGGGCAATAGAAAGCTTCCAGAAGAGCGCCCTGGGCCAGGACCATCCTGGCTGACCTGAAGGCACCAAGTTGGCCTGCGTGCTGTCGCTGGTGTGGCTCCACGGCCCTTCCTCTAGGCTTTCAAGCCCTTGTACATATTCAGGTGTTTTACCTGGGAAGGGTGGGAACAGTTCAGCAGCAGCTGGCCTGGGGCTCAGCTCATGTTTACTCACAGATGCCTCAGCACGGTCCCCCAGCTTTGCAATGAGGACGCTCCTTGCATGGGGGCAGTGTTGCTGGCTGTATGGGAGGTGATTCCCCACTTCTGACCAATTTCAGAATTGTTTACCGCTGGAGCAAGTGCCCTGATAGGGTTTGCTCTGTATAACTGGTGGGTTCAGGTTTTTTTTTTCTTTTATGGTTCAAGTTAGATTTGATTCCTCTTTTATGTATTTATAGATATAAGCATGGAAATAATTCATTCCTATAAATACATCTGTGTGAATGGAAGAACATTTTTCTGTTTTATTTTAAATTTTTTTAAAAAAATTTTGAAATTTAATTGTATTTATTTTTCTATACAGCAGGTTATAATTAGTTATGTATTTTATGCTTATACATGTATACAGGTCAATCCCAATCTCCCAACTCATCCCACCACCACTACCCCATGGCTTCCCACACTTGGTGTCCATACGTTTGTTTTCTACCTCTATGTCTCTATTTCTTCCCTGCAAACCAGTTCATCTGTACCATTTTTTAGGTTCCACATATATGCATTAATATACAATATTTGTTTTCCTCTTTCTGACTTACTTCATTCTGTATGACAGTCTCTAGATCCATCGATGTCTCTACAAATGACCCAGTTTCATTCCTTTTTATGGCTGAGTAATATTCCATTTTATATATGTACCACATCTTTATCCATTCATCTGTCTGTGGGCATTTAGGTTACTTGCATTACCTGGCTATTTTAAATAGTGCTGCAATGAACATTGTGGTGAATGTGCCTTTTTGATTTATGGTTTTCTCTGGGTATATGCCCAGAAGTGGGATTGCTGGATCAGATGGTAATTCTATTTCTAGTTTTTTTAAGGAAACTCCATACTGTTCTCCATAGTGACTGTATCAATTTACATCCCCACCAATAGTGGAAGAGGGCTCCTTTTGTCCACACCCTCCCCAGAATTTGTTGTTTGTAGATTTTCTGATGATGCCGATTCTAACAGGTGTGAGGTGATACCTCATTGTAGTTTGATTTGCATTTCTCTAATAATTAGTGCTGTTGAGCAGCTTTTCATGTGCGTCTTGGCCATCTCTGTGCCTTCTTTGCAGAAACGTCTCTTTAGATCTTCTGCCCATTTTTGTATTGGGTTGTTTGTTTTTTTAATATTAAGCTGCATGAGCTGTTTATATATATATTGGAGATTAAACCTTTGTCCATTGATTGATTTGCAACGATTTTCGCCCATTCTGAGGGATGCCTTTTTCCATTCCCGTTTTTTTAACAAAAAAGGAAAGAAAGAAAAAGAAGCAGAACACTAATGTGCGTAAAATATGCCTTTTGAAATGGTCGTTTTGAAATATGGACGTCCTTTGAATTTTTTGGTCGATATGTGACCCCAGGATTTGTTTTCAGGGCAGGTGTCATTTACAGGCCTGCAATGATTTTGAATATCAACTGACCATTAGCGCTGGGATTAAAGCTGCTGTTGCGTGAAACGGCCACAAGGTGGCAGCAGTTCTCCCTTACCAAATCTGGTAACTAGAGCAACAGAGCCTCAATGGAAGTCGTGTTCTACATTGGAATTTAGAATGGAATGTGCCAGGAGAAAGCCCCTCAAGTTTGTCTCACTACTTCTTGTTCGTGTTTTTAATTTTTTTTTATTTTCTATTACAGCAAGTTTCATTAAAATGTTTAGCTTGTTGTAGGTGTGGAAGATGTGGTTCTTTTACACATATACAGATGTCTGTTCTTCCTGGGATCCTTTTCCCATGTACGTTAGGACAGAATGTTGAGTAGTCTTCTCTTGGTATTCCATAGATCTTTGGTGATTATATATGTCACCTGTGTTTGATTATATCTGTTAACCCCGAAATCGTAATGAAACCAATCCTCACACCTTTCCATTGGTGAACCATAAGTTTGTTTAATGAATCTGTGATTGCCCTTCTCCGTGGAAATATCTGCCCTGGTATCCATTTTTAGGTAATACCTATAAGTGATATGATACGATATGTGTCTTTCACTTTCTGACTTACTCCAAGTCACGTGATTACATCTAGACTCATCTACGGGGCTGCAAATGGCATTGTGTCCTTTTTTTCCTTGGCTTCTATTCTGCCTTAGCGAGGTCCATTTTCAACAATGTGATTCCCTGAGGGTTGTGGATTAGCTGACCTGGGCAGCCTTACCCTGCCGGCCGGCCCTCCCCAGGTGTGCCTGGTTGAGGTCAATATAAACAGCGCGCCAGGCAGCAATAGCCCCTGAAGTTGTGCCTGACTCCATATTCTCTGCCCCGTCAGCAGTCTCGGGGCTGTGCTGGTGGGAGGGAGTGAGGGGCCAAGGCTTTGTTGGTGGCCCATTGTGAGTGGGGCTCTGCTGGCCTTTCTGCAGGAGTTGCCAGGCTGCCACCTGTAAAGAAGAGGATGTGTCACTCATAACTTACGATGGAATTTCTCTCCGGACAGAGGTGAGGAAGGAAAAAAGCAGTGGGGGCCGGGACAGGAGGGGTATCTCAGGCAGGGCAATAGAAAGCTTCCAGAAGAGCGCCCGGGGCCAGGACCGTCCTGGCTGACCTGCAGGCACCAAGTTGGCCTGCGTGCTGTCGCTGGTGTGGCTCCACGGCCCTTCCTCTAGGCTTTCAAGCCCTTGTACATATTCAGGTGTTTTACCTGGGAAGGGTGGGAACAGTTCAGCAGCAGCTGGCCTGGGGCTCAGCTCACGTTTACTCACAGATGCCTCAGCACGGTCCCCCAGCTTTGCAATGAGGACACTCCTTGCATGGGGGCTGGGTTGCTGGCTGTATGGGAGTTGATTCCCCACCTCTGACCAATTTCAGAATTGTTTACCGCTGGAGCAAGTGCCCTGATAGGGTTTCCCTCTGTATAACTGGTGGGTTCAGGTTTTTTTTTTCTTTTATGGTTCAAGTTAGATTTGATTCCTCTTTTATGTATTTATAGATATAAGCATGGAAATAATTCATTCCTATAAATACATCTGTGTGAAGGGAAGAACTTTTTTCTGTTTTATTTTAAATTTTTTTTTAAAAAATATTGAAATTTAATTGTATTTATTTTTTATACAGCAGGTTATAATTAGTTATGTATTTTATGCTTATACATGTATACAGGTCAATCCCAATCTCCCAACTCATCCCACCACCACCACCCCATGGCTTCCCACACTTGGTGTCCATACGTTTGTTCTCTACCTCTATGTCTCTATTTCTTCCCTGCAAACCAGTTCATCTGTACCATTTTTTAGGTTCCACATATATGCATTAATATACAATATTTGTTTTCCTCTTTCTGACTTACTTCATTCTGTATGACAGTCTGTAGATCCATCGATGTCTCTACAAATGACCCAGTTTCATTCCTTTTTATGGCTGAGTAATATTCCATTTTATATATGTACCACATCTTTATCCATTCATCTGTCTGTGGGCATTTAGGTTACTTGCATTACCTGGCTATTGTAAATAGTGCTGCAATGAACATTGTGGTGAATGTGCCTTTTTGATTTATGGTTTTCTCAGGGTATATGCCCAGAAGTGGGATTGCTGGGTCAGATGGTAATTCTATTTCTAGTTTTTTTAAGGAAACTCCATACTGTTCTCCATAGTGACTGTATCAATTTACATCCCCACCAATAGTGGAAGAGGGCTCCTTTTGTCCACACCCTCCCCAGAATTTGTTGTTTGTAGATTTTCTGATGATGCCGATTCTAACAGGTGTGAGGTGATACCTCATTGTAGTTTTGATTTGCATTTCTCTAATAATTAGTGCTGTTGAGCAGCTTTTCATGTGCGTCTTGGCCATCTCTGTGTCTTCTTTGAAGAAACGTCTCTTTAGATCTTCTGCCCATTTTTGTATTGGGTTGTTTGTTTTTTTTAATATTAAGCTGCATGAGCTGTTTATATATATTGGAGATTAAACCTTTGTCCATTGATTCATTTGCAACGATTTTCGCCCATTCTGAGGGATGCCTTTTTCCATTCCCGTTTTTTTAACAAAAAAGGAAAGAAAGAAAAAGAAGCAGAACACTAATGTGCGTAAAATATGCCTTTTGAAATGGTCGTTTTGAAATATGGACGTCCTTTGAATTTTTTGGTCGATATGTGACCCCAGGATTTGTTTTCAGGGCAGGTGTCATTTACAGGCCTGCAATGATTTTGAATATCAACTGACCATTAGCGCTGGGATTAAAGCTGCTGTTGCGTGAAACGGCCACAAGGTGGCAGCAGTTCTCCCTTACCAAATCTGGTTACTAGAGCAACAGAGCCTCAATGGAAGTCGTGTTCTACATTGGAATTTAGAATGGAATGTGCCAGGAGAAAGCCCCTCAAGTTTGTCTCACTACTTCTTGTTCGTGTTTTTAATTTTTTTTTTATTTTCTATGACAGCAAGTTTGATTACAATGTTTGGCTTGTTGTAGGTGTGGAAGATGTGGTTCTTTTACACATATACAGATGTCTGTTCTTCCTGGGATCCTTTTCCCATGTACGTTAGGACAGAATGTTGAGTAGTCTTCTCTTGGTATTCCGTAGATCTTTGGTGATTATATATGTCACCTGTGTTTGATTATATCTGTTAACCCCGAAATCGTAATGAAACCAATCCTCACACCTTTCCATTGGTGAACCATAAGTTTGTTTCATGAATCTGTGATTGCCCTTCTCCGTGGAAATATCTGCCCTGGTATCCATTTTTAGGTAATACCTATAAGTGATATGATACGATATGTGTCTTTCACTTTCTGACTTACTCCAAGTCACGTGATTACCTCTAGACTCATCTACGGGGCTGCAAATGGCATTGTGTCCTTTTTTTCCTTGGCTTCTATTCTGCCTTAGCGATGTCCATTTTCAACAATGTGATTCCCTGATGGTTGTGGATTAGCTGACCTGGGCAGCCTTACCCTGCCGGCTCGCCCTCCCAAGGTGTGCCTGGTTGAGGTCAATATAAACAGCGCGCCAGGCAGCAATAGCCCCTGAAGTTGTGCCTGACTCCATATTCTCTGCCCCGTCAGCAGTCTCGGGGCTGTGCTGGTGGGAGGGAGTGAGGGGCCAAGGCTTTGTTGGTGGCCCGGTGTGAGTGGGGCTCTGCTGGCCTTTCTGCAGGAGTTGCCAGGCTGCCACCTGTAAAGAAGAGGATGTGTCACTCATAACTTCCGATGGAATTTCTCTCCGGACAGAGGTGAGGAAGGAAAAAAGCAGTGGGGGCCGGGACAGGAGGGGTATCTCAGGCAGGGCAATAGAAAGCTTCCAGAAGAGCGCCCTGGGCCAGGACCATCCTGGCTGACCTGAAGGCACCAAGTTGGCCTGCGTGCTGTCGCTGGTGTGGCTCCACGGCCCTTCCTCTAGGCTTTCAAGCCCTTGTACATATTCAGGTGTTTTACCTGGGAAGGGTGGGAACAGTTCAGCAGCAGCTGGCCTGGGGCTCAGCTCATGTTTACTCACAGATGCCTCAGCACGGTCCCCCAGCTTTGCAATGAGGACGCTCCTTGCATGGGGGCAGTGTTGCTGGCTGTATGGGAGGTGATTCCCCACTTCTGACCAATTTCAGAATTGTTTACCGCTGGAGCAAGTGCCCTGATAGGGTTTGCTCTGTATAACTGGTGGGTTCAGGTTTTTTTTTTCTTTTATGGTTCAAGTTAGATTTGATTCCTCTTTTATGTATTTATAGATATAAGCATGGAAATAATTCATTCCTATAAATACATCTGTGTGAATGGAAGAACATTTTTCTGTTTTATTTTAAATTTTTTTTAAAAAATTTTGAAATTTAATTGTATTTATTTTTCTATACAGCAGGTTATAATTAGTTATGTATTTTATGCTTATACATGTATACAGGTCAATCCCAATCTCCCAACTCATCCCACCACCACTACCCCATGGCTTCCCACACTTGGTGTCCATACGTTTGTTTTCTACCTCTATGTCTCTATTTCTTCCCTGCAAACCAGTTCATCTGTACCATTTTTTAGGTTCCACATATATGCATTAATATACAATATTTGTTTTCCTCTTTCTGACTTACTTCATTCTGTATGACAGTCTCTAGATCCATCGATGTCTCTACAAATGACCCAGTTTCATTCCTTTTTATGGCTGAGTAATATTCCATTTTATATATGTACCACATCTTTATCCATTCATCTGTCTGTGGGCATTTAGGTTACTTGCATTACCTGGCTATTTTAAATAGTGCTGCAATGAACATTGTGGTGAATGTGCCTTTTTGATTTATGGTTTTCTCTGGGTATATGCCCAGAAGTGGGATTGCTGGATCAGATGGTAATTCTATTTCTAGTTTTTTTAAGGAAACTCCATACTGTTCTCCATAGTGACTGTATCAATTTACATCCCCACCAATAGTGGAAGAGGGCTCCTTTTGTCCACACCCTCCCCAGAATTTGTTGTTTGTAGATTTTCTGATGATGCCGATTCTAACAGGTGTGAGGTGATACCTCATTGTAGTTTGATTTGCATTTCTCTAATAATTAGTGCTGTTGAGCAGCTTTTCATGTGCGTCTTGGCCATCTCTGTGCCTTCTTTGCAGAAACGTCTCTTTAGATCTTCTGCCCATTTTTGTATTGGGTTGTTTGTTTTTTTAATATTAAGCTGCATGAGCTGTTTATATATATATTGGAGATTAAACCTTTGTCCATTGATTGATTTGCAACGATTTTCGCCCATTCTGAGGGATGCCTTTTTCCATTCCCGTTTTTTTAACAAAAAAGGAAAGAAAGAAAAAGAAGCAGAACACTAATGTGCGTAAAATATGCCTTTTGAAATGGTCGTTTTGAAATATGGACGTCCTTTGAATTTTTTGGTCGATATGTGACCCCAGGATTTGTTTTCAGGGCAGGTGTCATTTACAGGCCTGCAATGATTTTGAATATCAACTGACCATTAGCGCTGGGATTAAAGCTGCTGTTGCGTGAAACGGCCACAAGGTGGCAGCAGTTCTCCCTTACCAAATCTGGTAACTAGAGCAACAGAGCCTCAATGGAAGTCGTGTTCTACATTGGAATTTAGAATGGAATGTGCCAGGAGAAAGCCCCTCAAGTTTGTCTCACTACTTCTTGTTCGTGTTTTTAATTTTTTTTTATTTTCTATTACAGCAAGTTTCATTAAAATGTTTAGCTTGTTGTAGGTGTGGAAGATGTGGTTCTTTTACACATATACAGATGTCTGTTCTTCCTGGGATCCTTTTCCCATGTACGTTAGGACAGAATGTTGAGTAGTCTTCTCTTGGTATTCCATAGATCTTTGGTGATTATATATGTCACCTGTGTTTGATTATATCTGTTAACCCCGAAATCGTAATGAAACCAATCCTCACACCTTTCCATTGGTGAACCATAAGTTTGTTTAATGAATCTGTGATTGCCCTTCTCCGTGGAAATATCTGCCCTGGTATCCATTTTTAGGTAATACCTATAAGTGAAATGATACGATATGTGTCTTTCACTTTCTGACTTACTCCAAGTCACGTGATTACATCTAGACTCATCTACGGGGCTGCAAATGGCATTGTGTCCTTTTTTTCCTTGGCTTCTATTCTGCCTTAGCGAGGTCCATTTTCAACAATGTGATTCCCTGAGGGTTGTGGATTAGCTGACCTGGGCAGCCTTACCCTGCCGGCCGGCCCTCCCCAGGTGTGCCTGGTTGAGGTCAATATAAACAGCGCGCCAGGCAGCAATAGCCCCTGAAGTTGTGCCTGACTCCATATTCTCTGCCCCGTCAGCAGTCTCGGGGCTGTGCTGGTGGGAGGGAGTGAGGGGCCAAGGGTTTGTTGGTGGCCCAGTGTGAGTGGGGCTCTGCTGGCCTTTCTGCAGGAGTTGCCAGGCTGCCACCTGTAAAGAAGAGGATGTGTCACTCATAACTTACGATGGAATTTCTCTCCGGACAGAGGTGAGGAAGGATAAAAGCAGTGGGGGCCGGGACAGGAGGGGTATCTCAGGCAGGGCAATAGAAAGCTTCCAGAAGAGCGCCCGGGGCCAGGACCATCCTGGCTGACCTGCAGGCACCAAGTTGGCCTACCTGCTGTGGCTGGTGTGGCTCCTGGGCCCTTCCTCTAGGCTTTCAAGCCCTTGTACATATTCAGGTGTTTTACCTGGGAAGGGTGGGAACAGTTCAGCAGCAGCTGGCCTGGGGCTCAGCTCACGTTTACTCACAGATGCCTCAGAATGGTCCCGAGCTTTGCAATGAGGACGCTCCTTGCATGGGGGCAGTGTTGCTGGCTGTATGGGAGGTGATTCCCCACCTCTGACCAATTTCAGAATTGTTTACCGCTGGAGCAAGTGCCCTGATAGGGTTTCCCTCTGTATAACTGGTGGGTTCAGGTATTTTTTTTCTTTTATGGTTCAAGTTAGATTTGATTCCTCTTTTATGTATTTATAGATATAAACATGGAAATAATTCATTCCTATAAATACATCTGTGTGAAGGGAAGAACTTTTTTCTGTTTTATTTTAAATTTTTTTTTTAAAAAATTTGAAATTTAATTGTATTTATTTTTTTATACAGCAGGTTATAATTAGTTATGTATTTTATGCTTATACATGTATACAGGTCAATCCCAATCTCCCAACTCATCCCACCACCACCACCCCATGGCTTCCCACACTTGGTGTCCATACGTTTGTTCTCTACCTCTATGTCTCTATTTCTTCCCTGCAAACCAGTTCATCTGTACCATTTTTTAGGTTCCACATATATGCATTAATATACAATATTTGTTTTCCTCTTTCTGACTTACTTCATTCTGTATGACAGTCTCTAGATCCATCGATGTCTCTACAAATGACCCAGTTTCATTCCTTTTTATGGCTGAGTAATATTCCATTTTATATATGTACCACATCTTTATCCATTCATCTGTCTGTGGGCATTTAGGTTACTTGCATTACCTGGCTATTGTAAATAGTGCTGCAATGAACATTGTGGTGAATGTGCCTTTTTGATTTATGGTTTTCTCTGGGTATATGCCCAGAAGTGGGATTGCTGGATCAGATGGTAATTCTATTTCTAGTTTTTTTAAGGAAACTCTATACTGTTCTCCATAGTGACTGTATCAATTTACATCCCCACCAATAGTGGAAGAGGGCTCCTTTTGTCCACACCCTCCCCAGAATTTGTTGTTTGTAGATTTTCTGATGATGCCGATTCTAACAGGTGTGAGGTGATACCTCATTGTAGTTTGATTTGCATTTGTCTAATAATTAGTGCTGTTGAGCAGCTTTTCATGTGCGTCTTGGCCATCTCTGTGTCTTCTTTGCAGAAAGGTCTCTTTAGATCTTCTGCCCATTTTTGTATTGGGTTGTTTGTTTTTTTAATATTAAGCTGCATGAGCTGTTTATATATATATTGGAGATTAAACCTTTGTCCATTGATTCATTTGCAACGATTTTCGCCCATTCTGAGGGATGCCTTTTTCCATTCCCGTTTTTTTAACAAAAAAGGAAAGAAAGAAAAAGAAGCAGAACACTAATGTGCGTAAAATATGCCTTTTGAAATGGTCGTTTTGAAATATGGACGTCCTTTGAATTTTTTGGTCGATATGTGACCCCAGGATTTGTTTTCAGGGCAGGTGTCATTTACAGGCCTGCAATGATTTTGAATATCAACTGACCATTAGCGCTGGGATTAAAGCTGCTGTTGCGTGAAACGGCCACAAGGTGGCAGCAGTTCTCCCTTACCAAATCTGGTTACTAGAGCAACAGAGCCTCAATGGAAGTCGTGTTCTACATTGGAATTTAGAATGGAATGTGCCAGGAGAAAGCCCCTCAAGTTTGTCTCACTACTTCTTGTTCGTGTTTTTAATTTTTTTTTTTTATTTTCTATTACAGCAAGTTTCATTACAATGTTTGGCTTGTTGTAGGTGTGGAAGATGTGGTTCTTTTACACATATACAGATGTCTGTTCTTCCTGGGATCCTTTTCCCATGTACGTTAGGACAGAATGTTGAGTAGTCTTCTCTTGGTATTCCGTAGATCTTTGGTGATTATATATGTCACCTGTGTTTGATTATATCTGTTAACCCCAAAATCGTAATGAAACCAATCCTCACACCTTTCCATTGGTGAACCATAAGTTTGTTTAATGAATCTGTGATTGCCCTTCTCCATGGAAATATCTGCCCTGGTATCCATTTTTAGGTAATACCTATAAGTGATATGATACGATATGTGTCTTTCACTTTCTGAGTTACTCCAAGTCACGTGATTACATCGAGACTCATCTACGGGGCTGCAAATGGCATTGTGTCCTTTTTTTCCTTGGCTTCTATTCTGCCTTAGCGAGGTCCATTTTCAACAATGTGATTCCCTGATGGTTGTGGATTAGCTGACCTGGGCAGCCTTACCCTGCCGGCTCGCCCTCCCAAGGTGTGCCTGGTTGAGGTCAATATAAACAGCGCGCCAGGCAGCAATAGCCCCTGAAGTTGTGCCTGACTCCATATTCTCTGCCCCGTCAGCAGTCTCGGGGCTGTGCTGGTGGGAGGGAGTGAGGAGCCAAGGCTTTGTTGGTGGCCCGGTGTGAGTGGGGCTCTGCTGGCCTTTCTGCAGGAGTTGCCAGGCTGCCACCTGTAAAGAAGAGGATGTGTCACTCATAACTTCCGATGGAATTTCTCTCCGGACAGAGGTGAGGAAGGAAAAAAGCAGTGGGGGCCGGGACAGGAGGGGTATCTCAGGCAGGGCAATAGAAAGCTTCCAGAAGAGCGCCCGGGGCCAGGACCGTCCTGGCTGACCTGCAGGCACCAAGTTGTCCTGCGTGCTGTCGCTGGTGTGGCTCCACGGCCCTTCCTCTAGGCTTTCAAGCCCTTGTACATATTCAGGTGTTTTACCTGGGAAGGGTGGGAACAGTTCAGCAGCAGCTGGCCTGGGGCTCAGCTCACGTTTACTCACAGATGCCTCAGAATGGTCCCGAGCTTTGCAATGAGGACGCTCCTTGCATGGGGGCAGTGTTGCTGGCTGTATGGGAGGTGATTCCCCACCTCTGACCAATTTCAGAATTGTTTACCGCTGGAGCAAGTGCCCTGATAGGGTTTCCCTCTGTATAACTGGTGGGTTCAGGTATTTTTTTTCTTTTATGGTTCAAGTTAGATTTGATTCCTCTTTTATGTATTTATAGATATAAGCATGGAAATAATTCATTCCTATAAATACATCTGTGTGAAGGGAAGAACTTTTTTCTGTTTTATTTTAAATTTTTTTTTTAAAAAATTTGAAATTTAATTGTATTTATTTTTTTATACAGCAGGTTATAATTAGTTATGTATTTTATGCTTATACATGTATACAGGTCAATCCCAATCTCCCAACTCATCCCACCACCACCACCCCATGGCTTCCCACACTTGGTGTCCATACGTTTGTTCTCTACCTCTATGTCTCTATTTCTTCCCTGCAAACCAGTTCATCTGTACCATTTTTTAGGTTCCACATATATGCATTAATATACAATATTTGTTTTCCTCTTTCTGACTTACTTCATTCTGTATGACAGTCTCTAGATCCATCGATGTCTCTACAAATGACCCAGTTTCATTCCTTTTTATGGCTGAGTAATATTCCATTTTATATATGTACCACATCTTTATCCATTCATCTGTCTGTGGGCATTTAGGTTACTTGCATTACCTGGCTATTGTAAATAGTGCTGCAATGAACATTGTGGTGAATGTGCCTTTTTGATTTATGGTTTTCTCTGGGTATATGCCCAGAAGTGGGATTGCTGGATCAGATGGTAATTCTATTTCTAGTTTTTTTAAGGAAACTCTATACTGTTCTCCATAGTGACTGTATCAATTTACATCCCCACCAATAGTGGAAGAGGGCTCCTTTTGTCCACACCCTCCCCAGAATTTGTTGTTTGTAGATTTTCTGATGATGCCGATTCTAACAGGTGTGAGGTGATACCTCATTGTAGTTTGATTTGCATTTGTCTAATAATTAGTGCTGTTGAGCAGCTTTTCATGTGCGTCTTGGCCATCTCTGTGTCTTCTTTGCAGAAAGGTCTCTTTAGATCTTCTGCCCATTTTTGTATTGGGTTGTTTGTTTTTTTAATATTAAGCTGCATGAGCTGTTTATATATATATTGGAGATTAAACCTTTGTCCATTGATTCATTTGCAACGATTTTCGCCCATTCTGAGGGATGCCTTTTTCCATTCCCGTTTTTTTAACAAAAAAGGAAAGAAAGAAAAAGAAGCAGAACACTAATGTGCGTAAAATATGCCTTTTGAAATGGTCGTTTTGAAATATGGACGTCCTTTGAATTTTTTGGTCGATATGTGACCCCAGGATTTGTTTTCAGGGCAGGTGTCATTTACAGGCCTGCAATGATTTTGAATATCAACTGACCATTAGCGCTGGGATTAAAGCTGCTGTTGCGTGAAATGGCCACAAGGTGGCAGCAGTTCTCCCTTACCAAATCTGGTTACTAGAGCAACAGAGCCTCAATGGAAGTCGTGTTCTACATTGGAATTTAGAATGGAATGTGCCAGGAGAAAGCCCCTCAAGTTTGTCTCACTACTTCTTGTTCGTGTTTTTAATTTTTTTTTTTTATTTTCTATTACAGCAAGTTTCATTACAATGTTTGGCTTGTTGTAGGTGTGGAAGATGTGGTTCTTTTACACATATACAGATGTCTGTTCTTCCTGGGATCCTTTTCCCATGTACGTTAGGACAGAATGTTGAGTAGTCTTCTCTTGGTATTCCGTAGATCTTTGGTGATTATATATGTCACCTGTGTTTGATTATATCTGTTAACCCCAAAATCGTAATGAAACCAATCCTCACACCTTTCCATTGGTGAACCATAAGTTTGTTTAATGAATCTGTGATTGCCCTTCTCCATGGAAATATCTGCCCTGGTATCCATTTTTAGGTAATACCTATAAGTGATATGATACGATATGTGTCTTTCACTTTCTGACTTACTCCAAGTCACGTGATTACATCGAGACTCATCTACGGGGCTGCAAATGGCATTGTGTCCTTTTTTTCCTTGGCTTCTATTCTGCCTTAGCGAGGTCCATTTTCAACAATGTGATTCCCTGATGGTTGTGGATTAGCTGACCTGGGCAGCCTTACCCTGCCGGCTCGCCCTCCCAAGGTGTGCCTGGTTGAGGTCAATATAAACAGCGCGCCAGGCAGCAATAGCCCCTGAAGTTGTGCCTGACTCCATATTCTCTGCCCCGTCAGCAGTCTCGGGGCTGTGCTGGTGGGAGGGAGTGAGGAGCCAAGGCTTTGTTGGTGGCCCGGTGTGAGTGGGGCTCTGCTGGCCTTTCTGCAGGAGTTGCCAGGCTGCCACCTGTAAAGAAGAGGATGTGTCACTCATAACTTCCGATGGAATTTCTCTCCGGACAGAGGTGAGGAAGGAAAAAAGCAGTGGGGGCCGGGACAGGAGGGGTATCTCAGGCAGGGCAATAGAAAGCTTCCAGAAGAGCGCCCGGGGCCAGGACCGTCCTGGCTGACCTGCAGGCACCAAGTTGTCCTGCGTGCTGTCGCTGGTGTGGCTCCACGGCCCTTCCTCTAGGCTTTCAAGCCCTTGTACATATTCAGGTGTTTTACCTGGGAAGGGTGGGAACAGTTCAGCAGCAGCTGGCCTGGGGCTCAGCTCACGTTTACTCACAGATGCCTCAGCACGGTCCCCCAGCTTTGCAATGAGGACGCTCCTTGCATGGGGGCTGGGTTCCTGGCTGTATGGGAGTTGATTCCCCACCTCTGACCAATTTCAGAATTGTTTACCGCTGGAGCAAGTGCCCTGATAGGGCTTCCCTCTGTATAACTTGTGGGTTCAGGTTTTTTTTTTCTTTTATGGTTCAAGTTAGATTTGATTCCTCTTTTATGTATTTATAGATATAAGCATGGAAATAATTCATTCCTATAAATACATCTGTGTGAAGGGAAGAACTTTTTTCTGTTTTATTTTAAATTTTTTTTTTAAAAATATTGAAATTTAATTGTATTTATTTTTTATACAGCAGGTTATAATTAGTTATGTATTTTATGCTTATACATGTATACAGGTCAATCCCAATCTCCCAACTCATCCCACCACCACCACCCCATGGCTTCCCACACTTGGTGTCCATACGTTTGTTCTCTACCTCTATGTCTCTATTTCTTCCCTGCAAACCAGTTCATCTGTACCATTTTTTAGGTTCCACATATATGCATTAATATACAATATTTGTTTTCCTCTTTCTGACTTACTTCATTCTGTATGACAGTCTGTAGATCCATCGATGTCTCTACAAATGACCCAGTTTCATTCCTTTTTATGGCTGAGTAATATTCCATTTTATATATGTACCACATCTTTATCCATTCATCTGTCTGTGGGCATTTAGGTTACTTGCATTACCTGGCTATTGTAAATAGTGCTGCAATGAACATTGTGGTGAATGTGCCTTTTTGATTTATGGTTTTCACTGGGTATATGCCCAGAAGTGGGATTGCTGGGTCAGATGGTAATTCTATTTCTAGTTTTTTTAAGGAAACTCCATACTGTTCTCCATAGTGACTGTATCAATTTACATCCCCACCAATAGTGGAAGAGGGCTCCTTTTGTCCACACCCTCCCCAGAATTTGTTGTTTGTAGATTTTCTGATGATGCCGATTCTAACAGGTGTGAGGTGATACCTCATTGTAGTTTTGATTTGCATTTCTCTAATAATTAGTGCTGTTGAGCAGCTTTTCATGTGCGTCTTGGCCATCTCTGTGTCTTCTTTGAAGAAACGTCTCTTTAGATCTTCTGCCCATTTTTGTATTGGGTTGTTTGTTTTTTTAATATTAAGCTGCATGAGCTGTTTATATATATTGGAGATTAAACCTTTGTCCATTGATTCATTTGCAACGATTTTCGCCCATTCTGAGGGATGCCTTTTTCCATTCCCGTTTTTTTAACAAAAAAGGAAAGAAAGAAAAAGAAGCAGAACACTAATGTGCGTAAAATATGCCTTTTGAAATGGTCGTTTTGAAATATGGACGTCCTTTGAATTTTTTGGTCGATATGTGACCCCAGGATTTGTTTTCAGGGCAGGTGTCATTTACAGGCCTGCAATGATTTTGAATATCAACTGACCATTAGCGCTGGGATTAAAGCTGCTGTTGCGTGAAACGGCCACAAGGTGGCAGCAGTTCTCCCTTACCAAATCTGGTTACTAGAGCAACAGAGCCTCAATGGAAGTCGTGTTCTACATTGGAATTTAGAATGGAATGTGCCAGGAGAAAGCCCCTCAAGTTTGTCTCACTACTTCTTGTTCGTGTTTTTAATTTTTTTTTTATTTTCTATTACAGCAAGTTTCATTACAATGTTTGGCTTGTTGTAGGTGTGGAAGATGTGGTTCTTTTACACATATACAGATGTCTGTTCTTCCTGGGATCCTTTTCCCATGTACGTTAGGACAGAATGTTGAGTAGTCTTCTCTTGGTATTCCGTAGATCTTTGGTGATTATATATGTCACCTGTGTTTGATTATATCTGTTAACCCCAAAATCGTAATGAAACCAATCCTCACACCTTTCCATTGGTGAACCATAAGTTTGTTTAATGAATCTGTGATTGCCCTTCTCCATGGAAATATCTGCCCTGGTATCCATTTTTAGGTAATACCTATAAGTGATATGATACGATATGTGTCTTTCACTTTCTGACTTACTCCAAGTCACGTGATTACATCGAGACTCATCTACGGGGCTGCAAATGGCATTGTGTCCTTTTTTTCCTTGGCTTCTATTCTGCCTTAGCGAGGTCCATTTTCAACAATGTGATTCCCTGATGGTTGTGGATTAGCTGACCTGGGCAGCCTTACCCTGCCGGCTCGCCCTCCCAAGGTGTGCCTGGTTGAGGTCAATATAAACAGCGCGCCAGGCAGCAATAGCCCCTGAAGTTGTGCCTGACTCCATATTCTCTGCCCCGTCAGCAGTCTCGGGGCTGTGCTGGTGGGAGGGAGTGAGGAGCCAAGGCTTTGTTGGTGGCCCGGTGTGAGTGGGGCTCTGCTGGCCTTTCTGCAGGAGTTGCCAGGCTGCCACCTGTAAAGAAGAGGATGTGTCACTCATAACTTCCGATGGAATTTCTCTCCGGACAGAGGTGAGGAAGGAAAAAAGCAGTGGGGGCCGGGACAGGAGGGGTATCTCAGGCAGGGCAATAGAAAGCTTCCAGAAGAGCGCCCGGGGCCAGGACCGTCCTGGCTGACCTGCAGGCACCAAGTTGTCCTGCGTGCTGTCGCTGGTGTGGCTCCACGGCCCTTCCTCTAGGCTTTCAAGCCCTTGTACATATTCAGGTGTTTTACCTGGGAAGGGTGGGAACAGTTCAGCAGCAGCTGGCCTGGGGCTCAGCTCACGTTTACTCACAGATGCCTCAGCACGGTCCCCCAGCTTTGCAATGAGGACGCTCCTTGCATGGGGGCTGGGTTCCTGGCTGTATGGGAGTTGATTCCCCACCTCTGACCAATTTCAGAATTGTTTACCGCTGGAGCAAGTGCCCTGATAGGGCTTCCCTCTGTATAACTTGTGGGTTCAGGTTTTTTTTTTCTTTTATGGTTCAAGTTAGATTTGATTCCTCTTTTATGTATTTATAGATATAAGCATGGAAATAATTCATTCCTATAAATACATCTGTGTGAAGGGAAGAACTTTTTTCTGTTTTATTTTAAATTTTTTTTTAAAAAATATTGAAATTTAATTGTATTTATTTTTTATACAGCAGGTTATAATTAGTTATGTATTTTATGCTTATACATGTATACAGGTCAATCCCAATCTCCCAACTCATCCCACCACCACCACCCCATGGCTTCCCACACTTGGTGTCCATACGTTTGTTCTCTACCTCTATGTCTCTATTTCTTCCCTGCAAACCAGTTCATCTGTACCATTTTTTAGGTTCCACATATATGCATTAATATACAATATTTGTTTTCCTCTTTCTGACTTACTTCATTCTGTATGACAGTCTGTAGATCCATCGATGTCTCTACAAATGACCCAGTTTCATTCCTTTTTATGGCTGAGTAATATTCCATTTTATATATGTACCACATCTTTATCCATTCATCTGTCTGTGGGCATTTAGGTTACTTGCATTACCTGGCTATTGTAAATAGTGCTGCAATGAACATTGTGGTGAATGTGCCTTTTTGATTTATGGTTTTCACTGGGTATATGCCCAGAAGTGGGATTGCTGGGTCAGATGGTAATTCTATTTCTAGTTTTTTTAAGGAAACTCCATACTGTTCTCCATAGTGACTGTATCAATTTACATCCCCACCAATAGTGGAAGAGGGCTCCTTTTGTCCACACCCTCCCCAGAATTTGTTGTTTGTAGATTTTCTGATGATGCCGATTCTAACAGGTGTGAGGTGATACCTCATTGTAGTTTTGATTTGCATTTCTCTAATAATTAGTGCTGTTGAGCAGCTTTTCATGTGCGTCTTGGCCATCTCTGTGTCTTCTTTGAAGAAACGTCTCTTTAGATCTTCTGCCCATTTTTGTATTGGGTTGTTTGTTTTTTTAATATTAAGCTGCATGAGCTGTTTATATATATTGGAGATTAAACCTTTGTCCATTGATTCATTTGCAACGATTTTCGCCCATTCTGAGGGATGCCTTTTTCCATTCCCGTTTTTTTAACAAAAAAGGAAAGAAAGAAAAAGAAGCAGAACACTAATGTGCGTAAAATATGCCTTTTGAAATGGTCGTTTTGAAATATGGACGTCCTTTGAATTTTTTGGTCGATATGTGACCCCAGGATTTGTTTTCAGGGCAGGTGTCATTTACAGGCCTGCAATGATTTTGAATATCAACTGACCATTAGCGCTGGGATTAAAGCTGCTGTTGCGTGAAACGGCCACAAGGTGGCAGCAGTTCTCCCTTACCAAATCTGGTTACTAGAGCAACAGAGCCTCAATGGAAGTCGTGTTCTACATTGGAATTTAGAATGGAATGTGCCAGGAGAAAGCCCCTCAAGTTTGTCTCACTACTTCTTGTTCGTGTTTTTAATTTTTTTTTTATTTTCTATTACAGCAAGTTTCATTACAATGTTTGGCTTGTTGTAGGTGTGGAAGATGTGGTTCTTTTACACATATACAGATGTCTGTTCTTCCTGGGATCCTTTTCCCATGTACGTTAGGACAGAATGTTGAGTAGTCTTCTCTTGGTATTCCGTAGATCTTTGGTGATTATATATGTCACCTGTGTTTGATTATATCTGTTAACCCCAAAATCGTAATGAAACCAATCCTCACACCTTTCCATTGGTGAACCATAAGTTTGTTTAATGAATCTGTGATTGCCCTTCTCCATGGAAATATCTGCCCTGGTATCCATTTTTAGGTAATACCTATAAGTGATATGATACGATATGTGTCTTTCACTTTCTGACTTACTCCAAGTCACGTGATTACATCGAGACTCATCTACGGGGCTGCAAATGGCATTGTGTCCTTTTTTTCCTTGGCTTCTATTCTGCCTTAGCGAGGTCCATTTTCAACAATGTGATTCCCTGATGGTTGTGGATTAGCTGACCTGGGCAGCCTTACCCTGCCGGCTCGCCCTCCCAAGGTGTGCCTGGTTGAGGTCAATATAAACAGCGCGCCAGGCAGCAATAGCCCCTGAAGTTGTGCCTGACTCCATATTCTCTGCCCCGTCAGCAGTCTCGGGGCTGTGCTGGTGGGAGGGAGTGAGGAGCCAAGGCTTTGTTGGTGGCCCGGTGTGAGTGGGGCTCTGCTGGCCTTTCTGCAGGAGTTGCCAGGCTGCCACCTGTAAAGAAGAGGATGTGTCACTCATAACTTCCGATGGAATTTCTCTCCGGACAGAGGTGAGGAAGGAAAAAAGCAGTGGGGGCCGGGACAGGAGGGGTATCTCAGGCAGGGCAATAGAAAGCTTCCAGAAGAGCGCCCGGGGCCAGGACCGTCCTGGCTGACCTGCAGGCACCAAGTTGGCCTGCGTGCTGTCGCTGGTGTGGCTCCATGGCCCTTCCTCTAGGCTTTCAAGCCCTTGTACATATTCAGGTGTTTTACCTGGGAAGGGTGGGAACAGTTCAGCAGCAGCTGGCCTGGGGCTCAGCTCACGTTTACTCACAGATGCCTCAGCACGGTCCCCCAGCTTTGCAATGAGGACGCTCCTTGCATGGGGGCTGGGTTGCTGGCTGTATGGGAGTTGATTCCCCACCTCTGACCAATTTCAGAATTGTTTACCGCTGGAGCAAGTGCCCTGATAGGGTTTCCCTCTGTATAACTGGTGGGTTCAGGTTTTTTTTTTCTTTTATGGTTCAAGTTAGATTTGATTCCTCTTTTATGTATTTATAGATATAAGCATGGAAATAATTCATTCCTATAAATACATCTGTGTGAAGGGAAGAACTTTTTTCTGTTTTATTTTAAATTTTTTTTAAAAAAATATTGAAATTTAATTGTATTTATTTTTTATACAGCAGGTTATAATTAGTTATGTATTTTATGCTTATACATGTATACAGGTCAATCCCAATCTCCCAACTCATCCCACCACCACCACCCCATGGCTTCCCACACTTGGTGTCCATACGTTTGTTCTCTACCTCTATGTCTCTATTTCTTCCCTGCAAACCAGTTCATCTGTACCATTTTTTAGGTTCCACATATATGCATTAATATACAATATTTGTTTTCCTCTTTCTGACTTACTTCATTCTGTATGACAGTCTGTAGATCCATCGATGTCTCTACAAATGACCCAGTTTCATTCCTTTTTATGGCTGAGTAATATTCCATTTTATATATGTACCACATCTTTATCCATTCATCTGTCTGTGGGCATTTAGGTTACTTGCATTACCTGGCTATTGTAAATAGTGCTGCAATGAACATTGTGGTGAATGTGCCTTTTTGATTTATGGTTTTCTCTGGGTATATGCCCAGAAGTGGGATTGCTGGATCAGATGGTAATTCTATTTCTAGTTTTTTTAAGGAAACTCCATACTGTTCTCCATAGTGACTGTATCAATTTACATCCCCACCAATAGTGGAAGAGGGCTCCTTTTGTCCACACCCTCCCCAGAATTTGTTGTTTGTAGATTTTCTGATGATGCCGATTCTAACAGGTGTGAGGTGATACCTCATTGTAGTTTGATTTGCATTTGTCTAATAATTAGTGCTGTTGAGCAGCTTTTCATGTGCGTCTTGGCCATCTCTGTGTCTTCTTTGCAGAAAGGTCTCTTTAGATCTTCTGCCCATTTTTGTATTGGGTTGTTTGTTTTTTTAATATTAAGCTGCATGAGCTGTTTATATATATATTGGAGATTAAACCTTTGTCCATTGATTCATTTGCAACGATTTTCGCCCATTCTGAGGGATGCCTTTTTCCATTCCCGTTTTTTTAACAAAAAAGGAAAGAAAGAAAAAGAAGCAGAACACTAATGTGCGTAAAATATGCCTTTTGAAATGGTCGTTTTGAAATATGGACGTCCTTTGAATTTTTTGGTCGATATGTGACCCCAGGATTTGTTTTCAGGGCAGGTGTCATTTACAGGCCTGCAATGATTTTGAATATCAACTGACCATTAGCGCTGGGATTAAAGCTGCTGTTGCGTGAAATGGCCACAAGGTGGCAGCAGTTCTCCCTTACCAAATCTGGTTACTAGAGCAACAGAGCCTCAATGGAAGTCCTGTTCTAGATTGGAATTTAGAATGGAATGTGCCAGGAGAAAGCCCCTGAAGTTTGTCTCACTACTTCTTGTTCGTGTTTTTAATTTTTTTTTTATTTTCTATGACAGCAAGTTTCATTACAATGTTTAGCTTGTTGTAGGTGTGGAAGATGTGGTTCTTTTACACATATACAGATGTCTGTTCTTCCTGGGATCCTTTTCGCATGTACGTTAGGACAGAATGTTGAGTAGTCTTCTCTTGGTATTCCATAGATCTTTGGTGATTATATATGTCACCTGTGTTTGATTATATCTGTTAACCCCGAAATCGTAATGAAACCAATCCTCACACCTTTCCATTGGTGAACCATAAGTTTGTTTAATGAATCTGTGATTGCCCTTCTCCGTGGAAATATCTGCCCTGGTATCCATTTTTAGGTAATACCTATAAGTGATATGATACGATATGTGTCTTTCACTTTCTGACTTACTCCAAGTCACGTGATTACATCTAGACTCATCTACGGGGCTGCAAATGGCATTGTGTACTTTTTTTCCTTGGCTTCTATTCTGCCTTAGCGAGGTCCATTTTCAACAATGTGATTCCCTGTGGGTTGTGGATTAGCTGTCCTGGGCAGCCTTACCCTGCCGGCCGGCCCTCCCCAGGTGTGCCTGGTTGAGGTCAATATAAACAGCGCTCCAGGCAGCAATAGCCCCTGAAGTTGTGCCTGACTCCATATTCTCTGCCCCGTCAGCAGTCTCGGGGCTGTGCTGGTGGGAGGGAGTGAGGGGCCAAGGCTTTGTTGGTGGCCCAGTGTGAGTGGGGCTCTGCTGGCCTTTCTGCAGGAGTTGCCAGGCTGCCACCTGTAAAGAAGAGGATGTGTCACTCATAACTTACGATGGAATTTCTCTCCGGACAGAGGTGAGGAAGGATAAAAGCAGTGGGGGCCGGGACAGGAGGGGTATCTCAGGCAGGGCAATAGAAAGCTTCCAGAAGAGCGCCCGGGGCCAGGACCATCCTGGCTGACCTGCAGGCACCAAGTTGGCCTACCTGCTGTGGCTGGTGTGGCTCCTGGGCCCTTCCTCTAGGCTTTCAAGCCCTTGTACATATTCAGGTGTTTTACCTGGGAAGGGTGGGAACAGTTCAGCAGCAGCTGGCCTGGGGCTCAGCTCACGTTTACTCACAGATGCCTCAGAATGGTCCCGAGCTTTGCAATGAGGACGCTCCTTGCATGGGGGCAGTGTTGCTGGCTGTATGGGAGGTGATTCCCCACCTCTGACCAATTTCAGAATTGTTTACCGCTGGAGCAAGTGCCCTGATAGGGTTTCCCTCTGTATAACTGGTGGGTTCAGGTATTTTTTTTCTTTTATGGTTCAAGTTAGATTTGATTCCTCTTTTATGTATTTATAGATATAAGCATGGAAATAATTCATTCCTATAAATACATCTGTGTGAAGGGAAGAACTTTTTTCTGTTTTATTTTAAACTTTTTTTAAAAAAATTTTGAAATTTAATTGTATTTATTTTTTTATACAGCAGGTTATAATTAGTTATGTATTTTATGCTTATACATGTATACAGGTCAATCCCAATCTCCCAACTCATCCCACCACCACCACCCCATGGCTTCCCACACTTGGTGTCCATACGTTTGTTCTCTACCTCTATGTCTCTATTTCTTCCCTGAAAACCAGTTCATCTGTACCATTTTTTAGGTTCCACATATATGCATTAATATACAATATTTGTTTTCCTCTTTCTGACTTACTTAATTCTGTATGACAATCTCTATATCCATCGATGTCTCTACAAATGACCCAGTTTCATTCCTTTTTATGGCTGAGTAATATTCCATTTTATATATGTACCACATCTTTATCCATTCATCTGTCTGTGGGCATTTAGGTTACTTGCATTACCTGGCTATTGTAAATAGTGCTGCAATGAACATTGTGGTGAATGTGCCTTTTTGATTTATGGTTTTCTCTGGGTATATGCCCAGAAGTGGGATTGCTGGATCAGATGGTAATTCTATTTCTAGTTTTTTTAAGGAAACTCCATACTGTTCTCCATAGTGACTGTATCAATTTACATCCCCACCAATAGTGGAAGAGGGCTCCTTTTGTCCACACCCTCCCCAGAATTTGTTGTTTGTAGATTTTCTGATGATGCCGATTCTAACAGGTGTGAGGTGATACCTCATTGTAGTTTGATTTGCATTTGTCTAATAATTAGTGCTGTTGAGCAGCTTTTCATGTGCGTCTTGGCCATCTCTGTGTCTTCTTTGCAGAAAGGTCTCTTTAGATCTTCTGCCCATTTTTGTATTGGGTTGTTTGTTTTTTTAATATTAAGCTGCATGAGCTGTTTATATATATATTGGAGATTAAACCTTTGTCCATTGATTCATTTGCAACGATTTTCGCCCATTCTGAGGGATGCCTTTTTCCATTCCCGTTTTTTTAACAAAAAAGGAAAGAAAGAAAAAGAAGCAGAACACTAATGTGCGTAAAATATGCCTTTTGAAATGGTCGTTTTGAAATATGGACGTCCTTTGAATTTTTTGGTCGATATGTGACCCCAGGATTTGTTTTCAGGGCAGGTGTCATTTACAGGCCTGCAATGATTTTGAATATCAACTGACCATTAGCGCTGGGATTAAAGCTGCTGTTGCGTGAAATGGCCACAAGGTGGCAGCAGTTCTCCCTTACCAAATCTGGTTACTAGAGCAACAGAGCCTCAATGGAAGTCCTGTTCTAGATTGGAATTTAGAATGGAATGTGCCAGGAGAAAGCCCCTCAAGTTTGTCTCACTACTTCTTGTTCGTGTTTTTAATTTTTTTTTTATTTTCTATGACAGCAAGTTTCATTACAATGTTTGGCTTGTTGTAGGTGTGGAAGATGTGGTTCTTTTACACATATACAGATGTCTGTTCTTCCTGGGATCCTTTTCGCATGTACGTTAGGACAGAATGTTGAGTAGTCTTCTCTTGGTATTCCATAGATCTTTGGTGATTATATATGTCACCTGTGTTTGATTATATCTGTTAACCCCGAAATCGTAATGAAACCAATCCTCACACCTTTCCATTGGTGAACCATAAGTTTGTTTAATGAATCTGTGATTGCCCTTCTCCGTGGAAATATCTGCCCTGGTATCCATTTTTAGGTAATACCTATAAGTGATATGATACGATATGTGTCTTTCACTTTCTGACTTACTCCAAGTCACGTGATTACATCTAGACTCATCTACGGGGCTGCAAATGGCATTGTGTCCTTGTTTTCCTTGGCTTCTATTCTGCCTTAGCGAGGTCCATTTTCAACAATGTGATTCCCTGTGGGTTGTGGATTAGCTGTCCTGGGCAGCCTTACCCTGCCGGCCGGCCCTCCCCAGGTGTGCCTGGTTGAGGTCAATATAAACAGCGCTCCAGGCAGCAATAGCCCCTGAAGTTGTGCCTGACTCCATATTCTCTGCCCCGTCAGCAGTCTCGGGGCTGTGCTGGTGGGAGGGAGTGAGGGGCCAAGGCTTTGTTGGTGGCCCGGTGTGAGTGGGGCTCTGCTGGCCTTTCTGCAGGAGTTGCCAGGCTGCCACCTGTAAAGAAGAGGATGTGTCACTCATAACTTACGATGGAATTTCTCTCCGGACAGAGGTGAGGAAGGATAAAAGCAGTGGGGGCCGGGACAGGAGGGGTATCTCAGGCAGGGCAATAGAAAGCTTCCAGAAGAGCGCCCTGGGCCAGGACCATCCTGGCTGACCTGCAGGCACCAAGTTGGCCTACCTGCTGTGGCTGGTGTGGCTCCTGGGCCCTTCCTCTAGGCTTTCAAGCCCTTGTACATATTCAGGTGTTTTACCTGGGAAGGGTGGGAACAGTTCAGCAGCAGCTGGCCTGGGGCTCAGCTCACGTTTACTCACAGATGCCTCAGAATGGTCCCGAGCTTTGCAATGAGGACGCTCCTTGCATGGGGGCAGTGTTGCTGGCTGTATGGGAGGTGATTCCCCACCTCTGACCAATTTCAGAATTGTTTACCGCTGGAGCAAGTGCCCTGATAGGGTTTCCCTCTGTATAACTGGTGGGTTCAGGTATTTTTTTTCTTTTATGGTTCAAGTTAGATTTGATTCCTCTTTTATGTATTTATAGATATAAGCATGGAAATAATTCATTCCTATAAATACATCTGTGTGAAGGGAAGAACTTTTTTCTGTTTTATTTTAAATTTTTTTAAAAAAAATTTTGAAATTTAATTGTATTTATTTTTTTATACAGCAGGTTATAATTAGTTATGTATTTTATGCTTATACATGTATACAGGTCAATCCCAATCTCCCAACTCATCCCACCACCACCACCCCATGGCTTCCCACACTTGGTGTCCATACGTTTGTTCTCTACCTCTATGTCTCTATTTCTTCCCTGAAAACCAGTTCATCTGTACCATTTTTTAGGTTCCACATATATGCATTAATATACAATATTTGTTTTCCTCTTTCTGACTTACTTAATTCTGTATGACAATCTCTATATCCATCGATGTCTCTACAAATGACCCAGTTTCATTCCTTTTTATGGCTGAGTAATATTCCATTTTATATATGTACCACATCTTTATCCATTCATCTGTCTGTGGGCATTTAGGTTACTTGCATTACCTAGCTATTGTAAATAGTGCTGCAATGAACATTGTGGTGAATGTGCCTTTTTGATTTATGGTTTTCTCTGGGTATATGCCCAGAAGTGGGATTGCTGGATCAGATGGTAATTCTATTTCTAGTTTTTTTAAGGAAACTCCATACTGTTCTCCATAGTGACTGTATCAATTTACATCCCCACCAATAGTGGAAGAGGGCTCCTTTTGTCCACACCCTCCCCAGAATTTGTTGTTTGTAGATTTTCTGATGATGCCGATTCTAACAGGTGTGAGGTGATACCTCATTGTAGTTTGATTTGCATTTGTCTAATAATTAGTGCTGTTGAGCAGCTTTTCATGTGCGTCTTGGCCATCTCTGTGTCTTCTTTGCAGAAAGGTCTCTTTAGATCTTCTGCCCATTTTTGTATTGGGTTGTTTGTTTTTTTAATATTAAGCTGCATGAGCTGTTTATATATATATTGGAGATTAAACCTTTGTCCATTGATTCATTTGCAACGATTTTCGCCCATTCTGAGGGATGCCTTTTTCCATTCCCGTTTTTTTAACAAAAAAGGAAAGAAAGAAAAAGAAGCAGAACACTAATGTGCGTAAAATATGCCTTTTGAAATGGTCGTTTTGAAATATGGACGTCCTTTGAATTTTTTGGTCGATATGTGACCCCAGGATTTGTTTTCAGGGCAGGTGTCATTTACAGGCCTGCAATGATTTTGAATATCAACTGACCATTAGCGCTGGGATTAAAGCTGCTGTTGCGTGAAATGGCCACAAGGTGGCAGCAGTTCTCCCTTACCAAATCTGGTTACTAGAGCAACAGAGCCTCAATGGAAGTCGTGTTCTAGATTGGAATTTAGAATGGAATGTGCCAGGAGAAAGCCCCTCAAGTTTGTCTCACTACTTCTTGTTCGTGTTTTTAATTTTTTTTTTATTTTCTATGACAGCAAGTTTCATTACAATGTTTGGCTTGTTGTAGGTGTGGAAGATGTGGTTCTTTTACACATATACAGATGTCTGTTCTTCCTGGGATCCTTTTCCCATGTACGTTAGGACAGAATGTTGAGTAGTCTTCTCTTGGTATTCCATAGATCTTTGGTGATTATATATGTCACCTGTGTTTGATTATATCTGTTAACCCCGAAATCGTAATGAAACCAATCCTCACACCTTTCCATTGGTGAACCATAAGTTTGTTTAATGAATCTGTGATTGCCCTTCTCCGTGGAAATATCTGCCCTGGTATCCATTTTTAGGTAATACCTATAAGTGATATGATACGATATGTGTCTTTCACTTTCTGACTTACTCCAAGTCACGTGATTACATCTAGACTCATCTACGGGGCTGCAAATGGCATTGTGTCCTTTTTTTCCTTGGCTTCTATTCTGCCTTAACGAGGTCCATTTTCAACAATGTGATTCCCTGATGGTTGTGGATTAGCTGACCTGGGCAGCCTTACCCTGCCGGCTCGCCCTCCCAAGGTGTGCCTGGTTGAGGTCAATATAAACAGCGCGCCAGGCAGCAATAGCCCCTGAAGTTGTGCCTGACTCCATATTCTCTGCCCCGTCAGCAGTCTCGGGGCTGTGCTGGTGGGAGGGAGTGAGGGGCCAAGGCTTTGTTGGTGGCCCGGTGTGAGTGGGGCTCTGCTGGCCTTTCTGCAGTAGTTGCCAGGCTGCCACCTGTAAAGAAGAGGATGTGTCACTCATAACTTCCGATGGAATTTCTCTCCGGACAGAGGTGAGGAAGGAAAAAAGCAGTGGGGGCCGGGACAGGAGGGGTATCTCAGGCAGGGCAATAGAAAGCTTCCAGAAGAGCGCCCGGGGCCAGGACCATCCTGGCTGACCTGCAGGCACCAAGTTGGCCTGCGTGCTGTCACTGGTGTGGCTCCACGGCCCTTCCTCTAGGCTTTCAAGCCCTTGTACATATTCAGGTGTTTTACCTGGGAAGGGTGGGAACAGTTCAGCAGCAGCTGGCCTGGGGCTCAGCTCACGTTTACTCACAGGTGCCTCAGCACAGTCCCCCAGCTTTGCAATGAGGTCGCTCCTTGCATGGGGGCTGGGTTGCTGACTGTATGGGATGTGATTCCCCACCTCTGACTAATTTCAGAATTGTTTACCGCTAGAGCAAGTGCCCTAATAGGGTTTCCCTCTGTATAACTGGTGTGTTCAGGTTTTTTTTTTCTTTTATGGTTCAAGTTAGATTTGATTCCTCTTTTATGTATTTATAGATATAAGCATGGAAATAATTCATTCATATAAATACATCTGTGTGAAGGGAAGAACTTTTCTCTGTTTTATTTTAAATTTTTTTTAAAATTTTGAAATTTAATTTTATTTATTTTTTTATACAGCAGGTTATTATTAGTTATGTATTTTATGCATATACATGTATAGAGGTGAATCCCAAACTCCCAACTCATCCCACAACCACCACCCCATGGCTTCCCACACTTGGTGTCCATACGTTTGTTCTCTACCTCTGTGTCTCTATTTCTTCCCTGCAAACCAGTTCATCTGTACCATTTTTTAGGTTCCACATATATGCATTAATATACAATATTTGTTTTCCCTCTTTCTGACTTACTTCATTCTGTATGACAGTCTCTAGATCCATCGATGTCTCTACAAATGAGCCAGTTTCATCCCTTTTTATGGCTGAGTAATATTCCATTTTATATATGTACCTCATCTTTATCCATTCATCTGTCTGTGGGCATTTAGGTTGCTTGCATTACCTGGCTATTGTAAATAGTGCTGCAATGAACATTGTGGTGAATGTGCCTTTTTGATTTATGGTTTTCTCTGGGTATATGCCCAGAAGTGGGATTGCTGGATCAGATGGTAATTCTATTTCTAGTTTTTTTAAGGAAACTCCATACTGTTCTCCATAGTGACTGTATCAATTTACATCCCCACCAATAGTGGAAGACGGCTCCTTTTGTCCACACCCTCCCCAGAATTTGTTGTTTGTAGATTTTCTGATGATGCCGATTCTAACAGGTGTGAGGTGATACCTCATTGTAGTGTGATTTGCATTTCTCTAATAATTAGTGCTGTTGGGCAGCTTTTCATGTGCGTCTTGGCCATCTCTGTGTCTTCTTTGCAGAAACGTCTCTTTAGATCTTCTGCCCATTTTTGTATTGGGTTGTTTGTTTTTTTAATATTAAGCTGCATGAGCTGTTTATATATATATTGGAGATTAAACCTTTGTCCATTGATTGATTTGCAACGATTTTCGCCCATTCTGAGGGATGCCTTTTTCCATTCCCGTTTTTTTAACAAAAAAGGAAAGAAAGAAAAAGAAGCAGAACACTAATGTGCGTAAAATATGCCTTTTGAAATGGTCGTTTTGAAATATGGACGTCCTTTGAATTTTTTGGTCGATATGTGACCCCAGGATTTGTTTTCAGGGCAGGTGTCATTTACAGGCCTGCAATGATTTTGAATATCAACTGACCATTAGCGCTGGGATTAAAGCTGCTGTTGCGTGAAATGGCCACAAGGTGGCAGCAGTTCTCCCTTACCAAATCTGGTTACTAGAGCAACAGAGCCTCAATGGAAGTCATGTTCTACATTGGAATTTAGAATGGAATGTGCCAGGAGAAAGCCCCTCAAGTTTGTCTCACTACTTCTTGTTCGTGTTTTTAATTTTTTTTAATTTTCTATTACAGCAAGTGTGATTACAATGTTTCGCTTGTTGTAGGTGTGGAAGATGTGGTTGTTTTACACATATACAGATGTCTGTTCTTCCTGGGATCCTTTTCCCATGTACGTTAGGACAGAATGTTGAGTAGTCTTCTCTTGGTATTCCGTAGGTCTTTGGTGATTATATATGTCACCTGTGTTTGATTATGTCTGTTAACCCCGAAATCGTAATGAAACCAATCCTCACACCTTTCCATTGGTGAACCATAAGTTTGTTTAATGAATCTGTGATTGCCGTTCTCCGTGGAAATATCTGCCCTGGTATCCATTTTTAGGTAACACCTATAAGTGATATGATACGATATGTGTCTTTCACTTTCTGACTTACTCCAAGTCACGTGATTACCTCTAGACTCATCTACGGTGCTGCAAATGGCATTGTGTACTTTTTTTCCTTGGCTTCTATTCTGCCTTAGCGAGGTCCATTTTCAACAATGTGATTCCCTGAGGGTTGTGGATTAGCTGACCTGGGCAGCCTTACCCTGCCGGCCGGCCCTCCCCAGGTGTGCCTGGTTGAGGTCAATATAAACAGCGCTCCAGGCAGCAATAGCCCCTGAAGTTGTGCCTGACTCCATATTCTCTGCCCCGTCAGCAGTCTCGGGGCTGTGCTGGTGGGAGGGATTGAGGGGCCAAGGCTTTGTTGGTGGCCCGGTGTGAGTGGGGCTCTGCTGGCCTTTCTGCAGGAGTTGCCAGGCTGCCACCTGTAAAGAAGAGGATGTGTCACTCATAACTTCCGATGGAATTTCTCTCCGGACAGAGGTGAGGAAGGATAAAAGCAGTGGGGGCTGGGACAGGAGGGGTATCTCAGGCAATAGAAAGCTTCCAGAAGAGCGCCCGGGCCCAGGACCATCCTGGCTGACCTTCAGTCACCAAGTTGGCCTGCGTGCTGTCGCTGGTGTGGCTCCACGGCCCTTCCTCTAGGCTTTCAAGCCCTTGTACATATTCAGGTTTTTTACCTGGGAAGGGTGGGAACAGTTCAGCAGCAGCTGGCCTGGGGCTCAGCTCACGTTTACTCACAGATTCCTCAGCACGATCCCCCAGCTTTGCAATGAGGACGCTCCTTGCATGGGGGGGGGTGGGTTGCTGGCTGTATGGGAGGTGATTCCCCACCTCTGACCAATTTCAGAATTGTTTACCGCTAGAGCAACTGCCCTAATAGGGTTTCCCTCTGTATAACTGGTGTGTTCAGGTTTTTTTTTTCTTTT
This sequence comes from Mesoplodon densirostris, assembly GCF_025265405.1. Classification (NCBI taxonomy): domain Eukaryota; kingdom Metazoa; phylum Chordata; class Mammalia; order Artiodactyla; family Ziphiidae; genus Mesoplodon; species Mesoplodon densirostris. The sequence goes on along the minus strand of NC_082673.1, from coordinate 36,928,633 downwards.
ATGGTTCAAGTTAGATTTGATTCCTCTTTTATGTATTTATAGATATAAGCATGGAAATAATTCATTCCTGTAAATACATCTGTGTGAAGCGAATAACTTTTTTCTGTTTTATTTTAAACTTTTTTAAAAAAAAATTTTGAAATTTAATTGTATTTATTTTTTTATACAGCAGGTTATTATTAGTTATGTATTTTATGCTTATATATGTATACAGGTCAATCCCAATCAACCAACTCATCCCACCACCACCACCCCATGGCTTCCCACACTTGGTGTCCATACGTTTGTTCTATACCTCTGTGTCTCTATTTCTTCCCTGAAAACCAGTTCATCTGCACCATTTTTTAGGTTCCCCATATATGCATTAATATACAATATTTGTTTTCCTCTTTCTCACTTACTTGATTGTGTATGACAGTCTCTAGATCCATCGATGTCTCTACAAATGACCCAGTTTCATTCCTTTTTATGGCTGAGTAATATTCCATTTTATATATGTACCACATCTTTATCCATTCATCTGTCTGTGGGCATTTAGGTTACTTGCATTACCTGGCTATTGTAAATAGTGCTGCAATGAACATTGTGGTGAATGTGCCTTTTTGATTTATGGTTTTCTCTGGGTATATGCCCAGAAGTGGGATTGCTGGATCAGATTGTAATTCTATTTCTAGTTTTTTAAGGAAACTCCATACTGTTCTCCATAGTGACTGTATCAATTTACATCCCCACCAATAGTGGAAGAGGGCTCCTTTTGTCCACACCCTCCCCAGAATTTGTTGTTTGTAGATTTTCTGATGATGCCGATTCTAACAGGTGTGAGGTGATACCTCATTGTAGTTTTGATTTGCATTTCTCTAATAATTAGTGCTGTTGAGCAGCTTTTCATGTGCGTCTTGGCCATCTCTGTGTCTTCTTTGAAGAAACGTCTCTTTAGATCTTCTGCCCATTTTTGTATTGGGTTGTTTGTTTTTTTAATATTAAGCTGCATGAGCTGTTTATATATATATTGGAGATTAAACCTTTGTCCATTGATTCATTTGCAACGATTTTCGCCCATTCTGAGGGATGCCTTTTTCCATTCCCGTTTTTTTAACAAAAAAGGAAAGAAAGAAAAAGAAGCAGAACACTAATGTGCGTAAAATATGCCTTTTGAAATGGTCGTTTTGAAATATGGACGTCCTTTGAATTTTTTGGTCGATATGTGACCCCAGGATTTGTTTTCAGGGCAGGTGTCATTTACAGGCCTGCAATGATTTTGAATATCAACTGACCATTAGCGCTGGGATTAAAGCTGCTGTTGCGTGAAACGGCCACAAGGTGGCAGCAGTTCTCTCTTACCAATTCTGGTTACTAGAGCAACAGAGCCTCAATGGAAGTCGTGTTCTAGATTGGAATTTAGAATGGAATGTGCCAGGAGAAAGCCCCTCAAGTTTGTCTCACTACTTCTTGTTTGTGTTTTTAATTTTTTTTAAATTTTCTATTACAGCAAGTTTGATTACAATGTTTGGCTTGTTGTAGGTGTGGAAGATGTGGTTCTTTTACACATATACAGATGTCTGTTCTTCCTGGGATCCTTTTCCCATGTACGTTAGGACAGAATGTTGAGTAGTCTTCTCTTGGTATTCCGTAGGTCTTTGGTGATTATATATGTCAACTGTGTTTGATTATGTCTGTTAACCCCGATATCGTAATGAAACCAATCCTCACACCTTTCCATTGGTGAACCATAAGTTTGTTTAATGAATCTGTGATTGCCCTTCTCCTTGGAAATATCTGCCCTGGTATCCATTTTTAGGTAACACCTATAAGTGATATGATACGATATGTGTCTTTCACTTTCTGACTTACTCCAAGTCACGTGATTACCTCTAGACTCATCTACGGGGCTGCAAATGGCATTGTGTCCTTTTTTTCCTTGGCTTCTATTCTGCCTTAGCGAGGTCCATTTTCAACAATGTGATTCCCTGAGGGTTGTGGATTAGCTGACCTGGGCAGCCTTACCCTGCCGGCCGGCCCTCCCCAGGTGTGCCTGGTTGAAGTCAATATAAACAGCGCTCCAGGCAGCAATAGCCCCTGAAGTTGTGCCTGACTCCATATTCTCTGCCCCGTCAGCAGTCTCGGGGCTGTGCTGGTGGGAGGGAATTAGGGGCCAAGGCTTTGTTGGTGGCCCGGTGTGAGTGGGGCTCTGCTGGCCTTTCTGCAGGAGTTGCCAGGCTGCCACCTGTAAAGAAGAGGATGTGTCACTCATAACTTCCGATGGAATTTCTCTCCAGACAGAGGTGAGGAAGGATAAAAGCAGTGGGGGCCGGGACAGGAGGGGTATCTCAGGCAATACAAAGCTTCCAGAAGAGCGCCCGGGGTCAGGACCATCCTGGCTGACATGCAGGCACCAAGTTTGCCTGCGTGCTGTGGCTGGTGTGGCTCCAGGGCCCTTCCTCTAGGCTTTCAAGCCCTTGTACATATTCAGGTGTTTTACCTGGGAAGGGTGGGAACAGTTCAGCAGCAGCTGGCCTGGGGCTCAGCTCACGTTTACTCACAGATGCCTCAGCACGGTCCCGAGCTTTGCAATGAGGACGCTCCTTGCATGGGGGGTGGGTTGCTGGCTGTATGGGAGGTGATTCCCCACCTCTGACCAATTTCAGAATTGTTTACTGCTGGAGCAAGTGCCCTGATAGGGTTTCCATCTGTATAACTGGTGGGTTTAGTTTTTTTTTCTTTTATTGTTCAAGTTAGATTTGATTCCTCTTTTATGTATTTATAGATATAAGCATGGAAATAATTCATTCCTGTAAATACATCTGTGTGGAGCGAATAACTTTTTTCTGTTTTATTTTAAATTTTTTTAAAAAAAATTTTGAAATTTAATTGTATTTATTTTTTTATACAGCAGGTTATTATTAGTTATGTATTTTATGCTTATACATGTATACAGGTCAATCCCAATCTCCCAACTCATCCCACCACCACCACCCCATGGCTTCCCACACTTGGTGTCCATACGTTTGTTCTATACCTCTGTGTCTCTATTTCTTCCCTGAAAACCAGTTCATCTGTACCATTTTTTAGGTTCCACATATATGCATTAATATACAATATTTGTTTTCCTCTTTCTGACTTACTTCATTCTGTATGACAGTCTCTAGATCCATCGATGTCTCTACAAATGACCCAGTTTCATTCCTTTTTATGGCTGAGTAATATTCCATTTTATATATGTACCACATCTTTATCCATTCATCTGTCTGTGGGCATTTAGGTTACTTGCATTACCTGGCTATTGTAAATAGTGCTGCAATGAACATTGTGGTGAATGTGCCTTTTTGATTTATGGTTTTCTCTGGGTATATGCCCAGAAGTGGGATTGCTGGATCAGATGGTAATTCTATTTCTAGTTTTTTTAAGGAAACTCCATACTGTTGTCCATAGTGACTGTATCAATTTACATCCCCACCAATAGTGGAAGAGGGCTCATTTTGTCCACACCCTCCCCAGAATTTGTTGTTTGTAGATTTTCTGATGATGCCGATTCTAACAGGTGTGAGGTGATACCTCATTGTAGTTTTGATTTGCATTTCTCTAATAATTAGTGCTGTTGAGCAGCTTTTCATGTGCGTCTTGGTCATCTCTGTGTCTTCTTTGCAGAAACGTCTCTTTAGATCTTCTGCCCATTTTTGTATTGGGTTGTTTGTTTTTTTAATATTAAGCTGCATGAGCTGTTTATATATATATTGGAGATTAAACCTTTGTCCATTGATTCATTTGCAACGATTTTCGCCCATTCTGAGGGATGCCTTTTTCCATTCCCGTTTTTTTAACAAAAAAGGAAAGAAAGAAAAAGAAGCAGAACACTAATGTGCGTAAAATATGCCTTTTGAAATGGTCGTTTTGAAATATGGACGTCCTTTGAATTTTTTGGTCGATATGTGACCCCAGGATTTGTTTTCAGGGCAGGTGTCATTTACAGGCCTGCAATGATTTTGAATATCAACTGACCATTAGCGCTGGGATTAAAGCTGCTGTTGCGTGAAACGGCCACAAGGTGGCAGCAGTTCTCCCTTACCAAATCTGGTAACTAGAGCAACAGAGCCTCAATGGAAGTCGTGTTCTACATTGGAATTTAGAATGGAATGTGCCAGGAGAAAGCCCCTCAAGTTTGTCTCACTACTTCTTGTTCGTGTTTTTAATTTTTTTTTAATTTTCTATTACAGCAAGTTTGATTACAATGTTTGGCTTGTTGTAGGTGTGGAAGATGTGGTTCTTTTACACATATACAGATGTCTGTTCTTCCTGGGATCCTTTTCCCATGTACGTTAGGACAGAATGTTGAGTAGTCTTCTCTTGGTATTCCGTAGGTCTTTGGTGATTATATATGTCACCTGTGTTTGATTATGTCTGTTAACCCCGATATCGTAATGAAACCAATCCTCACACCTTTCCATTGGTGAACCATAAGTTTGTTTAATGAATCTGTGATTGCCCTTCTCCGTGGAAATATCTGCCCTGGTATCCATTTTTAGGTAACACCTATAAGTGATATGATACGATATGTGTCTTTCACTTTCTGACTTACTCCAAGTCACGTGATTACCTCTAGACTCATCTACGGGGCTGCAAATGGCATTGTGTCCTTTTTTTCCTTGGCTTCTATTCTGCCTTAGCGAGGTCCATTTTCAACAATGTGATTCCCTGATGGTTGTGTATTAGCTGACCTGGGCAGCCTTACCCTGCCGGCCGGCCCTCCCCAGGTGTGCCTGGTTGAGGTCAATATAAACAGCGCTCCAGGAAGCAATAGCCCCTGAAGTTGTGCCTGACTCCATATTCTCTGCCCCGTCAGCAGTCTCGGGGCTGTGCTGGTGGGAGGGAGTGAGGGGCCAAGGCTTTGTTGGTGGCCCAGTGTGAGTGGGGCTCTGCTGGCCTTTCTGCAGGAGTTGCCAGGCTGCCACCTGTAAAGAAGAGGATGTGTCACTCATAACTTCTGATGGAATATCTCTCCGGACAGAGGTGAGGAAGGATAAAAGCAGTGGGGGCTGGGACAGGAGGGGTATCTCAGGCAGGGCAATAGAAAGCTTCCAGAAGAGCGCCCGGGGCCAGTCCCATCCTGGCTGACCTGCAGGCACCAAGTTGGCCTGCGTGCTGTGGCTTGTGTGGTTCCTGGGCCCTTCCTCTAGGCTTTCAAGCCCTTGTACGTATTCAGGTGTTTTACCTGGGAAGGGTGGGAACAGTTCAGCAGCAGCTGGCCTGGGGCTCAGCTCACGTTTACTCACAGATGCCTCAGAATGGTCCCGAGCTTTGCAATGAGGACGCTCCTTGCATGGGGGGTGGGTTGCTGGCTGTATGGGAGGTGATTCCCCACCTCTGACCAATTTCAGAATTGTTTACCGCTGGAGCAAGTGCCCTGATAGGGTTTCCCTCTGTATAACTGGTGGGTTCAGGTTTTTTTTTTCTTTTATGGTTCAAGTTAGATTTGATTCCTCTTTTATGTATTTATAGATATAAGCATGGAAATAATTCATTCCTATAAATACATCTGTGTGAAGGGAAGAACTTTTCTCTATTTTATTTTAAATTTTTTTTTAAAAAAATTTTGAAATTTAATTGTATTTATTTTTTTATACAGCAGGTTATAATTAGTTATGTATTTTATGCTTATACATGTATACAGGTCAATCCCAATCTCCCAACTCATCCCACCACCACCACCCCATGGCTTCCCACACTTGGTGTCCATACGTTTGTTCTCTACCTCTATGTCTCTATTTCTTCCCTGCAAACCAGTTCATCTGTACCATTTTTTCGGTTCCACATATATGCATTAATATACAATATTTGTTTTCCTCTTTCTGACTTACTTCATTCTGTATGACAGTCTCTAGATCCATCGATGTCTCTACAAATGACCCAGTTTCATTCCTTTTTATGGCTGAGTAATATTCCATTTTATATATGTACCACATCTTTATCCATTCATCTGTCTGTGGGGATTTAGGTTACTTGCATTACCTGGCTATTGTAAATAGTGCTGCAATGAACATTGTGGTGAATGTGCCTTTTTGATTTATGGTTTTCTCTGGGTATATGCCCAGAAGTGGGATTGCTGGATCAGATGGTAATTCTATTTCTAGTTTTTTTAAGGAAACTCCATACTGTTCTCCATAGTGACTGTATCAATTTACATCCCCACCAATAGTGGAAGAGGGCTCCTTTTTCCACACCCTGCCCAGAATTTGTTGTTTGTAGATTTTCTGATGATGCCGATTCTAACAGGTGTGAGGTGATACCTCATTGTAGTTTTGATTTGCATTTCTCTAATAATTAGTGCTGTTGAGCAGCTTTTCATGTGCGTCTTGGCCATCTCTGTGTCTTCTTTGCAGAAACGTCTCTTTAGATCTTCTGCCCATTTTTGTATTGGGTTGTTTGTTTTTTTAATATTAAGCTGCATGAGCTGTTTATATATATTGGAGATTAAACCTTTGTCCATTGATTCATTTGCAACGATTTTCGCCCATTCTGAGGGATGCCTTTTTCCATTCCCGTTTTTTTAACAAAAAAGGAAAGAAAGAAAAAGAAGCAGAACACTAATGTGCGTAAAATATGCCTTTTGAAATGGTCGTTTTGAAATATGGACGTCCTTTGAATTTTTTGGTCGATATGTGACCCCAGGATTTGTTTTCAGGGCAGGTGTCATTTACAGGCCTGCAATGATTTTGAATATCAACTGACCATTAGCGCTGGGATTAAAGCTGCTGTTGCGTGAAACGGCCACAAGGTGGCAGCAGTTCTCCCTTACCAAATCTGGTAACTAGAGCAACAGAGCCTCAATGGAAGTCGTGTTCTACATTGGAATTTAGAATGGAATGTGCCAGGAGAAAGCCCCTCAAGTTTGTCTCACTACTTCTTGTTCGTGTTTTTAATTTTTTTTTTATTTTCTATTACAGCAAGTTTGATTACAATGTTTGGCTTGTTGTAGGTGTGGAAGATGTGGTTGTTTTACACATATACAGATGTCTGTTCTTCCTGGGATCCTTTTCCCATGTACATTAGGACAGAATGTTGAGTAGTCTTCTCTTGGTATTCCGTAGGTCTTTGGTGATTATATATGTCACCTGTGTTTGATTATGTCTGTTAACCCCGAAATCGTAATGAAACCAATCCTCACACCTTTCCATTGGTGAACCATAAGTTTGTTTAATGAATCTGTGATTGCCCTTCTCCGTGGAAATATCTGCCCTGGTATCCATTTTTAGGTAACACCTATAAGTGATATGATACGATATGTGTCTTTCACTTTCTGACTTACTCCAAGTCACGTGATTACCTCTAGACTCATCTACGGGGCTGCAAATGGCATTGTGTCCTTTTTTTCCTTGGCTTCTATTCTGCCTTAGCGAGGTCCATTTTCAACAATGTGATTCCCTGATGGTTGTGGATTAGCTGACCTGGGCAGCCTTACCCTGCCGGCCGGCCCTCCCCAGGTGTGCCTGGTTGAGGTCAATATAAACAGCGCTCCAGGAAGCAATAGCCCCTGAAGTTGTGCCTGACTCCATATTCTCTGCCCCATCAGCAGTCTCGGGGCTGTGCTGGTGGGAGGGAGTGAGGGGCCAAGGCTTTGTTGGTGGCCCAGTGTGAGTGGGGCTCTGCTGGCCTTTCTGCAGGAGTTGCCAGGCTGCCACCTGTAAAGAAGAGGATGTGTCACTCATAACTTCCGATGGAATATCTCTCCGGACAGAGGTGAGGAAGGATAAAAGCAGTGGGGGCTGGGACAGGAGGGGTATCTCAGGCAGGGCAATAGAAAGCTTCCAGAAGAGCGCCCGGGGCCAGTCCCATCCTGGCTGACCTGCAGGCACCAAGTTGGCCTGCGTGCTGTGGCTTGTGTGGTTCCTGGGCCCTTCCTCTAGGCTTTCAAGCCCTTGTACATATTCAGGTGTTTTACCTGGGAAGGGTGGGAACAGTTCAGCAGCAGCTGGCCTGGGGCTCAGCTCACGTTTACTCACAGATGCCTCAGCACGGTCCACCAGCTTCGCAATGAGGACGCTCCTTGCATGGGGTGTGGGTTGCTGGCTGTATGGGAGGTGATTCCCCACCTCTGACCAATTTCAGAATTGTTTACCGCTGGAGCAAGTGCCCTGATAGGGTTTCCCTCTGTATAACTGGTGGGTTCAGGTTTTTTTTTTCTTTTATGGTTCAAGTTAGATTTGATTCCTCTTTTATGTATTTATAGATATAAGCATGGAAATAATTCATTCCTATAAATACATCTGTGTGAAGGGAAGAACTTTTCTCTGTTTTATTTTAATTTTTTTTTTAAAAAAATTTTGAAATTTAATTGTATTTATTTTTTTATACAGCAGGTTATAATTAGTTATGTATTTTATGCTTATACATGTATACAGGTCAATCCCAATCTCCCAACTCATCCCACCACCACCACCCCATGGCTTCCCACACTTGGTGTCCATACGTTTGTTCTCTACCTCTATGTCTCTATTTCTTCCCTGCAAACCAGTTCATCTGTACCATTTTTTCGGTTCCACATATATGCATTAATATACAATATTTGTTTTCCTCTTTCTGACTTACTTCATTCTGTATGACAGTCTCTAGATCCATCGATGTCTCTACAAATGACCCAGTTTCATTCCTTTTTATGGCTGAGTAATATTCCATTTTATATATGTACCACATCTTTATCCATTCATCTGTCTGTGGGGATTTAGGTTACTTGCATTACCTGGCTATTGTAAATAGTGCTGCAATGAACATTGTGGTGAATGTGCCTTTTTGATTTATGGTTTTCTCTGGGTATATGCCCAGAAGTGGGATTGCTGGATCAGATGGTAATTCTATTTCTAGTTTTTTTAAGGAAACTCCATACTGTTCTCCATAGTGACTGTATCAATTTACATCCCCACCAATAGTGGAAGAGGGCTCCTTTTTCCACACCCTGCCCAGAATTTGTTGTTTGTAGATTTTCTGATGATGCCGATTCTAACAGGTGTGAGGTGATACCTCATTGTAGTTTTGATTTGCATTTCTCTAATAATTAGTGCTGTTGAGCAGCTTTTCATGTGCGTCTTGGCCATCTCTGTGTCTTCTTTGCAGAAACGTCTCTTTAGATCTTCTGCCCATTTTTGTATTGGGTTGTTTGTTTTTTTAATATTAAGCTGCATGAGCTGTTTATATATATTGGAGATTAAACCTTTGTCCATTGATTCATTTGCAACGATTTTCGCCCATTCTGAGGGATGCCTTTTTCCATTCCCGTTTTTTTAACAAAAAAGGAAAGAAAGAAAAAGAAGCAGAACACTAATGTGCGTAAAATATGCCTTTTGAAATGGTCGTTTTGAAATATGGACGTCCTTTGAATTTTTTGGTCGATATGTGACCCCAGGATTTGTTTTCAGGGCAGGTGTCATTTACAGGCCTGCAATGATTTTGAATATCAACTGACCATTAGCGCTGGGATTAAAGCTGCTGTTGCGTGAAACGGCCACAAGGTGGCAGCAGTTCTCCCTTACCAAATCTGGTAACTAGAGCAACAGAGCCTCAATGGAAGTCGTGTTCTACATTGGAATTTAGAATGGAATGTGCCAGGAGAAAGCCCCTCAAGTTTGTCTCACTACTTCTTGTTCGTGTTTTTAATTTTTTTTTTATTTTCTATGACAGCAAGTTTGATTACAATGTTTGGCTTGTTGTAGGTGTGGAAGATGTGGTTGTTTTACACATATACAGATGTCTGTTCTTCCTGGGATCCTTTTCCCATGTACATTAGGACAGAATGTTGAGTAGTCTTCTCTTGGTATTCCGTAGGTCTTTGGTGATTATATATGTCACCTGTGTTTGATTATGTCTGTTAACCCCGAAATCGTAATGAAACCAATCCTCACACCTTTCCATTGGTGAACCATAAGTTTGTTTAATGAATCTGTGATTGCCCTTCTCCGTGGAAATATCTGCCCTGGTATCCATTTTTAGGTAACACCTATAAGTGATATGATACGATATGTGTCTTTCACTTTCTGACTTACTGCAAGTCACGTGATTACCTCTAGACTCATCTACGGGGCTGCAAATGGCATTGTGTCCTTTTTTTCCTTGGCTTCTATTCTGCCTTAGCGAGGTCCATTTTCAACAATGTGATTCCCTGAGGGTTGTGGATTAGCTGACCTGGGCAGCCTTACCTTGCCGGCTCGCCCTCCCAAGGTGTGCCTGGTTGGGGTCAATATAAACAGCGCGCCAGGCAGCAATAGCCCCTGAAGTTGTGCCTGACTCCATATTCTCTGCCCCGTCAGCAGTCTCGGGGCTGTGCTGGTGGGAGGGAGTGAGGGACCAAGGCTTTGTTGGTGGCCCAGTGTGAGTGGGGCTCTGCTGGCCTTTCTGCAGGAGTTGCCAGGCTGCCACCTGTAAAGAAGAGGATGTGTCACTCATAACTTCCGATGGAATTTCTCTCCGGACAGAGGTGAGGAAAGATAAAAGCAGTGGGGGCCGGGACAGGAGGGGTATCTCAGGCAGGGCAATAGAAAGCTTCCAGAAGAGCGCCCGGGGCCAGGACCATCCTGGCTGACCTGCAGGCACCAAGTTGGCCTGCGTGCTGTGGCTGGTGTGGCTCCTGGGCCCTTCCTCTATGCTTTCAAGCCCTTGTACATATTCAGGTGTTTTACCTCGGAAGGGTGGGAACAGTTCAGCAGCAGCTGGCCTGGGGCTCAGCTCATGTTTACTCACAGATGCCTCAGCACGGTCCCCCAGCTTTGCAATGAGGACGCTCCTTGCATGGGGGGTGGGTTGCTGGCTGTATGGGATGTGATTCCCCACCTCTGACCAATTTCAGAATTGTTTACCGCTAGAGCAAGTGCCCTGATAGGGTTTCCCTCTGTATAACTGGTGTGTTCAGGTTTTTTTTTCTTTTATGGTTCAAGTTAGATTTGATTCCTCTTTTATGTATTTATAGATAGAAGCATGGAAATAATTCATTCCTATAAATACATCTGTGTGAAGGGAAGAACTTTTCTCTGTTTTATTTTAAATTTTTTTTTTAATTTTGAAATTTAATTTTATTTATTTTTTTATACAGCAGGTTATTATTAGTTATGTATTTTATGCATATACATGTATAGAGGTGAATCCCAACCTCCCAACTCATCCCACAACCACCACCCCATGGCTTCCCACACTTGGTGTCTATACGTTTGTTCTCTACCTCTGTGTCTCTATTTCTTCCCTGCCAACCAGTTCATCTGTACCATTTTTTAGGTTCCACATATATGCATTAATATACAATATTTGTTTTCCCTCTTTCTGACTTACTTCATTCTGTATGACAGTCTCTAGATCCATCGATGTCTCTACAAATGACCCAGTTTCATCCCTTTTTATGGCTGAGTAATATTCCATTTTATATATGTACCACATCTTTATCCATTCATCTGTCTGTGGGCATTTAGGTTGCTTGCATTACCTGGCTATTGTAAATAGTGCTGCAATGAACATTGTGGTGAATGTGCCTTTTTGATTTATGGTTTTCTCTGGGTATATGCCCAGAAGTGGAATTGCTGGATCAGATGGTAATTCTATTTCTAGTTTTTTTAAGGAAACTCCATACTGTTCTCCATAGTGACTGTATCAATTTACATCCCCATCAATAGTGGAAGAGGGCTCCTTTTGTCCACACACTCCCCAGAATTTGTTGTTTGTAGATTTTCTGATGATGCCGATTCTAAAAGGTGTGAGGTGATACCTCATTGTAGTTTTGATTTGCATTTCTCTAATAATTAGTGCTGTTGAGCAGCTTTTCATGTGTGTCTTGGCCATCTCTGTGTCTTCTTTGAAGAAACGTCTCTTTAGATCTTCTGCCCATTTTTGTATTGGGTTGTTTTTTTTTAATATTAAGCTGCATGAGCTGTTTATATATATATTGGAGATTAAACCTTTGTCCATTGATTCATTTGCAACGATTTTCACCCATTCTGAGGGATGCCTTTTTCCATTCCCGTTTTTTTAACAAAAAAGGAAAGAAAGAAAAAGAAGCAGAACACTAATGTGCGTAAAATATGCCTTTTGAAATGGTCGTTTTGAAATATGGACGTCCTTTGAATTTTTTGTTCAATATGTGACCCCAGGATTTGTTTTCAGGGTAGGTGTCATTTACAGGCCTGCAATGATTTTGAATATCAACTGACCATTAGCGCTGGGATTAAAGCTGCTGTTGCGTGAAACGGCCACAAGGTGGCAGCAGTTCTCCCTTACCAAATCTGGTTACTAGAGCAACAGAGCCTCAATGGAAGTCGTGTTCTACATTGGAATTTAGAATGGAATGTGCCAGGAGAAAGCCCCTCAAGTTTGTCTCACTACTTCTTGTTCGTGTTTTTAATTTTTTTTTATTTTCTATTACAGCAAGTTTGATTACAATGTTTCGCTTGTTGTAGGTGTGGAAGATGTGGTTGTTTTACACATATACAGATGTCTGTTCTTCCTGGGATCCTTTTCCCATGTACGTTAGGACAGAATGTTGAGTAGTCTTCTCTTGGTATTCCGTAGGTCTTTGGTGATTATATATGTCACCTGTGTTTGATTATGTCTGTTAACCCCGATATCGTAATGAAACCAATCCTCACACCTTTCCATTGGTGAACCATAAGTTTGTTTAATGAATCTGTGATTGCCCTTCTCCGTGGAAATATCTGCCCTGGTATCCATTTTTAGGTAACACCTATAAGTGATATGATACGATATGTGTCTTTCACTTTCTGACTTACTCCAAGTCACGTGATTACCTCTAGACTCATCTACGGGGCTGCAAATGGCATTGTGTCCTTTTTTTCCTTGGCTTCTATTCTGCCTTAGCGAGGTCCATTTTCAACAATGTGATTCCCTGAGGGTTGTGGATTAGCTGACCTGGGCAGCCTTACCCTGCCGGCCGGCCCTCCCCAGGTGTGCCTGGTTGAGGTCAATATAAACAGCGCTCCAGGAAGCAATAGCCCCTGAAGTTGTGGCTGACTCCATATTCTCTGCCCCGTCAGCAGTCTCGGGGCTGTGCTGGTGGGAGGGAGTGAGGGGCCAAGGCTTTGTTGGTGGCCCAGTGTGAGTGGGGCTCTGCTGGCCTTTCTGCAGGAGTTGCCAGGCTGCCACCTGTAAAGAAGAGGATGTGTCACTCATAACTTCCGATGGAATATCTCTCCGGACAGAGGTGAGGAAGGATAAAAGCAGTGGGGGCTGGGACAGGAGGGGTATCTCAGGCAGGGCAATAGAAAGCTTCCAGAAGAGCGCCCGGGGCCAGTCCCATCCTGGCTGACCTGCAGGCACCAAGTTGGCCTGCGTGCTGTGGCTTGTGTGGTTCCTGGGCCCTTCCTCTAGGCTTTCAAGCCCTTGTACATATTCAGGTGTTTTACCTGGGAAGGGTGGGAACAGTTCAGCAGCAGCTGGCCTGGGGCTCAGCTCACGTTTACTCACAGATGCCTCAGAATGGTCCCGAGCTTTGCAATGAGGACGCTCCTTGCATGGGGGGTGGGTTGCTGGCTGTATGGGAGGTGATTCCCCACCTCTGACCAATTTCAGAATTGTTTACCGCTGGAGCAAGTGCCCTGATAGGGTTTCCCTCTGTATAACTGGTGGGTTCAGGTTTTTTTTTTCTTTTATGGTTCAAGTTAGATTTGATTCCTCTTTTATGTATTTATAGATATAAGCATGGAAATAATTCATTCCTATAAATACATATGTGTGAAGGGAAGAACTTTTCTCTGTTTTATTTTAAATTTTTTTTTAAAAAAATTTTGAAATTTAATTGTATTTATTTTTTTATACAGCAGGTTATAATTAGTTATGTATTTTATGCTTATACATGTATACAGGTCAATCCCAATCTCCCAACTCATCCCACCACCACCACCCCATGGCTTCCCACACTTGGTGTCCATACGTTTGTTCTCTACCTCTATGTCTCTATTTCTTCCCTGCAAACCAGTTCATCTGTACCATTTTTTCGGTTCCACATATATGCATTAATATACAATATTTGTTTTCCTCTTTCTGACTTACTTCATTCTGTATGACAGTCTCTAGATCCATCGATGTCTCTACAAATGACCCAGTTTCATTCCTTTTTATGGCTGAGTAATATTCCATTTTATATATGTACCACATCTTTATCCATTCATCTGTCTGTGGGGATTTAGGTTACTTGCATTACCTGGCTATTGTAAATAGTGCTGCAATGAACATTGTGGTGAATGTGCCTTTTTGATTTATGGTTTTCTCTGGGTATATGCCCAGAAGTGGGATTGCTGGATCAGATGGTAATTCTATTTCTAGTTTTTTTAAGGAAACTCCATACTGTTCTCCATAGTGACTGTATCAATTTACATCCCCACCAATAGTGGAAGAGGGCTCCTTTTTCCACACCCTGCCCAGAATTTGTTGTTTGTAGATTTTCTGATGATGCCGATTCTAACAGGTGTGAGGTGATACCTCATTGTAGTTTTGATTTGCATTTCTCTAATAATTAGTGCTGTTGAGCAGCTTTTCATGTGCGTCTTGGCCATCTCTGTGTCTTCTTTGCAGAAACGTCTCTTTAGATCTTCTGCCCATTTTTGTATTGGGTTGTTTGTTTTTTTAATATTAAGCTGCATGAGCTGTTTATATATATTGGAGATTAAACCTTTGTCCATTGATTCATTTGCAACGATTTTCGCCCATTCTGAGGGATGCCTTTTTCCATTCCCGTTTTTTTAACAAAAAAGGAAAGAAAGAAAAAGAAGCAGAACACTAATGTGCGTAAAATATGCCTTTTGAAATGGTCGTTTTGAAATATGGACGTCCTTTGAATTTTTTGGTCGATATGTGACCCCAGGATTTGTTTTCAGGGCAGGTGTCATTTACAGGCCTGCAATGATTTTGAATATCACCTGACCATTAGCGCTGGGATTAAAGCTGCTGTTGCGTGAAACGGCCACAAGGTGGCAGCAGTTCTCCCTTACCAAATCTGGTAACTAGAGCAACAGAGCCTCAATGGAAGTCCTGTTCTACATTGGAATTTAGAATGGAATGTGCCAGGAGAAAGCCCCTCAAGTTTGTCTCACTACTTCTTGTTCGTGTTTTTAATTTTTTTTTTATTTTCTATTACAGCAAGTTTGATTACAATGTTTGGCTTGTTGTAGGTGTGGAAGATGTGGTTGTTTTACACTTATACAGATGTCTGTTCTTCCTGGGATCCTTTTCCCATGTACATTAGGACAGAATGTTGAGTAGTCTTCTCTTGGTATTCCGTAGGTCTTTGGTGATTATATATGTCACCTGTGTTTGATTATGTCTGTTAACCCCGAAATCGTAATGAAACCAATCCTCACACCTTTCCATTGGTGAACCATAAGTTTGTTTAATGAATCTGTGATTGCCCTTCTCCGTGGAAATATCTGCCCTGGTATCCATTTTTAGGTAACACCTATAAGTGATATGATACGATATGTGTCTTTCACTTTCTGACTTACTGCAAGTCACGTGATTACCTCTAGACTCATCTACGGGGCTGCAAATGGCATTGTGTCCTTTTTTTCCTTGGCTTCTATTCTGCCTTAGCGAGGTCCATTTTCAACAATGTGATTCCCTGAGGGTTGTGGATTAGCTGACCTGGGCAGCCTTACCTTGCCGGCTCGCCCTCCCAAGGTGTGCCTGGTTGGGGTCAATATAAACAGCGCGCCAGGCAGCAATAGCCCCTGAAGTTGTGCCTGACTCCATATTCTCTGCCCCGTCAGCAGTCTCGGGGCTGTGCTGGTGGGAGGGAGTGAGGGTCCAAGGCTTTGTTGGTGGCCCAGTGTGAGTGGGGCTCTGCTGGCCTTTCTGCAGGAGTTGCCAGGCTGCCACCTGTAAAGAAGAGGATGTGTCACTCATAACTTCCGATGGAATTTCTCTCCGGACAGAGGTGAGGAAAGATAAAAGCAGTGGGGGCCGGGACAGGAGGGGTATCTCAGGCAGGGCAATAGAAAGCTTCCAGAAGAGCGCCCGGGGCCAGGACCATCCTGGCTGACCTGCAGGCACCAAGTTGGCCTGCGTGCTGTGGCTGGTGTGGCTCCTGGGCCCTTCCTCTATGCTTTCAAGCCCTTGTACATATTCAGGTGTTTTACCTCGGAAGGGTGGGAACAGTTCAGCAGCAGCTGGCCTGGGGCTCAGCTCATGTTTACTCACAGATGCCTCAGCACGGTCCCCCAGCTTTGCAATGAGGACGCTCCTTGCATGGGGGGTGGGTTGCTGGCTGTATGGGATGTGATTCCCCACCTCTGACCAATTTCAGAATTGTTTACCGCTAGAGCAAGTGCCCTGATAGGGTTTCCCTCTGTATAACTGGTGTGTTCAGGTTTTTTTTTCTTTTATGGTTCAAGTTAGATTTGATTCCTCTTTTATGTATTTATAGATAGAAGCATGGAAATAATTCATTCCTATAAATACATCTGTGTGAAGGGAAGAACTTTTCTCTGTTTTATTTTAAATTTTTTTTTTAATTTTGAAATTTAATTTTATTTATTTTTTTATACAGCAGGTTATTATTAGTTATGTATTTTATGCATATACATGTATAGAGGTGAATCCCAACCTCCCAACTCATCCCACAACCACCACCCCATGGCTTCCCACACTTGGTGTCTATACGTTTGTTCTCTACCTCTGTGTCTCTATTTCTTCCCTGCCAACCAGTTCATCTGTACCATTTTTTAGGTTCCACATATATGCATTAATATACAATATTTGTTTTCCCTCTTTCTGACTTACTTCATTCTGTATGACAGTCTCTAGATCCATCGATGTCTCTACAAATGACCCAGTTTCATCCCTTTTTATGGCTGAGTAATATTCCATTTTATATATGTACCACATCTTTATCCATTCATCTGTCTGTGGGCATTTAGGTTGCTTGCATTACCTGGCTATTGTAAATAGTGCTGCAATGAACATTGTGGTGAATGTGCCTTTTTGATTTATGGTTTTCTCTGGGTATATGCCCAGAAGTGGAATTGCTGGATCAGATGGTAATTCTATTTCTAGTTTTTTTAAGGAAACTCCATACTGTTCTCCATAGTGACTGTATCAATTTACATCCCCATCAATAGTGGAAGAGGGCTCCTTTTGTCCACACACTCCCCAGAATTTGTTGTTTGTAGATTTTCTGATGATGCCGATTCTAAAAGGTGTGAGGTGATACCTCATTGTAGTTTTGATTTGCATTTCTCTAATAATTAGTGCTGTTGAGCAGCTTTTCATGTGTGTCTTGGCCATCTCTGTGTCTTCTTTGAAGAAACGTCTCTTTAGATCTTCTGCCCATTTTTGTATTGGGTTGTTTTTTTTTAATATTAAGCTGCATGAGCTGTTTATATATATATTGGAGATTAAACCTTTGTCCATTGATTCATTTGCAACGATTTTCACCCATTCTGAGGGATGCCTTTTTCCATTCCCGTTTTTTTAACAAAAAAGGAAAGAAAGAAAAAGAAGCAGAACACTAATGTGCGTAAAATATGCCTTTTGAAATGGTCGTTTTGAAATATGGACGTCCTTTGAATTTTTTGTTCAATATGTGACCCCAGGATTTGTTTTCAGGGTAGGTGTCATTTACAGGCCTGCAATGATTTTGAATATCAACTGACCATTAGCGCTGGGATTAAAGCTGCTGTTGCGTGAAACGGCCACAAGGTGGCAGCAGTTCTCCCTTACCAAATCTGGTTACTAGAGCAACAGAGCCTCAATGGAAGTCGTGTTCTACATTGGAATTTAGAATGGAATGTGCCAGGAGAAAGCCCCTCAAGTTTGTCTCACTACTTCTTGTTCGTGTTTTTAATTTTTTTTTATTTTCTATTACAGCAAGTTTGATTACAATGTTTCGCTTGTTGTAGGTGTGGAAGATGTGGTTGTTTTACACATATACAGATGTCTGTTCTTCCTGGGATCCTTTTCCCATGTACGTTAGGACAGAATGTTGAGTAGTCTTCTCTTGGTATTCCGTAGGTCTTTGGTGATTATATATGTCACCTGTGTTTGATTATGTCTGTTAACCCCGATATCGTAATGAAACCAATCCTCACACCTTTCCATTGGTGAACCATAAGTTTGTTTAATGAATCTGTGATTGCCCTTCTCCGTGGAAATATCTGCCCTGGTATCCATTTTTAGGTAACACCTATAAGTGATATGATACGATATGTGTCTTTCACTTTCTGACTTACTCCAAGTCACGTGATTACATCGAGACTCATCTACGGGGCTGCAAATGGCATTGTGTCCTTTTTTTCCTTGGCTTCTATTCTGCCTTAGCGAGGTCCATTTTCAACAATGTGATTCCCTGAGGGTTGTGGATTAGCTGACCTGGGCAGCCTTACCCTGCCGGCCGGCCCTCCCCAGGTGTGCCTGGTTGAGGTCAATATAAACAGCGCTCCAGGAAGCAATAGCCCCTGAAGTTGTGGCTGACTCCATATTCTCTGCCCCGTCAGCAGTCTCGGGGCTGTGCTGGTGGGAGGGAGTGAGGGGCCAAGGCTTTGTTGGTGGCCCAGTGTGAGTGGGGCTCTGCTGGCCTTTCTGCAGGAGTTGCCAGGCTGCCACCTGTAAAGAAGAGGATGTGTCACTCATAACTTCCGATGGAATATCTCTCCGGACAGAGGTGAGGAAGGATAAAAGCAGTGGGGGCTGGGACAGGAGGGGTATCTCAGGCAGGGCAATAGAAAGCTTCCAGAAGAGCGCCCGGGGCCAGTCCCATCCTGGCTGACCTGCAGGCACCAAGTTGGCCTGCGTGCTGTGGCTTGTGTGGTTCCTGGGCCCTTCCTCTAGGCTTTCAAGCCCTTGTACATATTCAGGTGTTTTACCTGGGAAGGGTGGGAACAGTTCAGCAGCAGCTGGCCTGGGGCTCAGCTCACGTTTACTCACAGATGCCTCAGAATGGTCCCGAGCTTTGCAATGAGGACGCTCCTTGCATGGGGGGTGGGTTGCTGGCTGTATGGGAGGTGATTCCCCACCTCTGACCAATTTCAGAATTGTTTACCGCTGGAGCAAGTGCCCTGATAGGGTTTCCCTCTGTATAACTGGTGGGTTCAGGTTTTTTTTTTCTTTTATGGTTCAAGTTAGATTTGATTCCTCTTTTATGTATTTATAGATATAAGCATGGAAATAATTCATTCCTATAAATACATATGTGTGAAGGGAAGAACTTTTCTCTGTTTTATTTTAAATTTTTTTTTAAAAAAATTTTGAAATTTAATTGTATTTATTTTTTTATACAGCAGGTTATAATTAGTTATGTATTTTATGCTTATACATGTATACAGGTCAATCCCAATCTCCCAACTCATCCCACCACCACCACCCCATGGCTTCCCACACTTGGTGTCCATACGTTTGTTCTCTACCTCTATGTCTCTATTTCTTCCCTGCAAACCAGTTCATCTGTACCATTTTTTCGGTTCCACATATATGCATTAATATACAATATTTGTTTTCCTCTTTCTGACTTACTTCATTCTGTATGACAGTCTCTAGATCCATCGATGTCTCTACAAATGACCCAGTTTCATTCCTTTTTATGGCTGAGTAATATTCCATTTTATATATGTACCACATCTTTATCCATTCATCTGTCTGTGGGGATTTAGGTTACTTGCATTACCTGGCTATTGTAAATAGTGCTGCAATGAACATTGTGGTGAATGTGCCTTTTTGATTTATGGTTTTCTCTGGGTATATGCCCAGAAGTGGGATTGCTGGATCAGATGGTAATTCTATTTCTAGTTTTTTTAAGGAAACTCCATACTGTTCTCCATAGTGACTGTATCAATTTACATCCCCACCAATAGTGGAAGAGGGCTCCTTTTTCCACACCCTGCCCAGAATTTGTTGTTTGTAGATTTTCTGATGATGCCGATTCTAACAGGTGTGAGGTGATACCTCATTGTAGTTTTGATTTGCATTTCTCTAATAATTAGTGCTGTTGAGCAGCTTTTCATGTGCGTCTTGGCCATCTCTGTGTCTTCTTTGCAGAAACGTCTCTTTAGATCTTCTGCCCATTTTTGTATTGGGTTGTTTGTTTTTTTAATATTAAGCTGCATGAGCTGTTTATATATATTGGAGATTAAACCTTTGTCCATTGATTCATTTGCAACGATTTTCGCCCATTCTGAGGGATGCCTTTTTCCATTCCCGTTTTTTTAACAAAAAAGGAAAGAAAGAAAAAGAAGCAGAACACTAATGTGCGTAAAATATGCCTTTTGAAATGGTCGTTTTGAAATATGGACGTCCTTTGAATTTTTTGGTCGATATGTGACCCCAGGATTTGTTTTCAGGGCAGGTGTCATTTACAGGCCTGCAATGATTTTGAATATCACCTGACCATTAGCGCTGGGATTAAAGCTGCTGTTGCGTGAAACGGCCACAAGGTGGCAGCAGTTCTCCCTTACCAAATCTGGTAACTAGAGCAACAGAGCCTCAATGGAAGTCCTGTTCTACATTGGAATTTAGAATGGAATGTGCCAGGAGAAAGCCCCTCAAGTTTGTCTCACTACTTCTTGTTCGTGTTTTTAATTTTTTTTTTATTTTCTATTACAGCAAGTTTGATTACAATGTTTGGCTTGTTGTAGGTGTGGAAGATGTGGTTGTTTTACACTTATACAGATGTCTGTTCTTCCTGGGATCCTTTTCCCATGTACATTAGGACAGAATGTTGAGTAGTCTTCTCTTGGTATTCCGTAGGTCTTTGGTGATTATATATGTCACCTGTGTTTGATTATGTCTGTTAACCCCGAAATCGTAATGAAACCAATCCTCACACCTTTCCATTGGTGAACCATAAGTTTGTTTAATGAATCTGTGATTGCCCTTCTCCGTGGAAATATCTGCCCTGGTATCCATTTTTAGGTAACACCTATAAGTGATATGATACGATATGTGTCTTTCACTTTCTGACTTACTGCAAGTCACGTGATTACCTCTAGACTCATCTACGGGGCTGCAAATGGCATTGTGTCCTTTTTTTCCTTGGCTTCTATTCTGCCTTAGCGAGGTCCATTTTCAACAATGTGATTCCCTGAGGGTTGTGGATTAGCTGACCTGGGCAGCCTTACCTTGCCGGCTCGCCCTCCCAAGGTGTGCCTGGTTGGGGTCAATATAAACAGCGCGCCAGGCAGCAATAGCCCCTGAAGTTGTGCCTGACTCCATATTCTCTGCCCCGTCAGCAGTCTCGGGGCTGTGCTGGTGGGAGGGAGTGAGGGTCCAAGGCTTTGTTGGTGGCCCAGTGTGAGTGGGGCTCTGCTGGCCTTTCTGCAGGAGTTGCCAGGCTGCCACCTGTAAAGAAGAGGATGTGTCACTCATAACTTCCGATGGAATTTCTCTCCGGACAGAGGTGAGGAAAGATAAAAGCAGTGGGGGCCGGGACAGGAGGGGTATCTCAGGCAGGGCAATAGAAAGCTTCCAGAAGAGCGCCCGGGGCCAGGACCATCCTGGCTGACCTGCAGGCACCAAGT
Organism: Mesoplodon densirostris; assembly: GCF_025265405.1. Lineage (NCBI taxonomy): Eukaryota > Metazoa > Chordata > Mammalia > Artiodactyla > Ziphiidae > Mesoplodon > Mesoplodon densirostris. The sequence continues at coordinate 36,907,151 of NC_082673.1, read as the reverse complement.
TGGCCTGCGTGCTGTGGCTGGTGTGGCTCCTGGGCCCTTCCTCTATGCTTTCAAGCCCTTGTACATATTCAGGTGTTTTACCTCGGAAGGGTGGGAACAGTTCAGCAGCAGCTGGCCTGGGGCTCAGCTCACGTTTACTCACAGATGCCTCAGCACGGTCCCCCAGCTTTGCAATGAGGACGCTCCTTGCATGGGGGGTGGGTTGCTGGCTGTATGGGATGTGATTCCCCACCTCTGACCAATTTCAGAATTGTTTACCGCTAGAGCAAGTGCCCTGATAGGGTTTCCCTCTGTATAACTGGTGTGTTCAGGTTTTTTTTTCTTTTATGGTTCAAGTTAGATTTGATTCCTCTTTTATGTATTTATAGATAGAAGCATGGAAATAATTCATTCCTATAAATACATCTGTGTGAAGGGAAGAACTTTTCTCTGTTTTATTTTAAATTTTTTTTTTAATTTTGAAATTTAATTTTATTTATTTTTTTATACAGCAGGTTATTATTAGTTATGTATTTTATGCATATACATGTATAGAGGTGAATCCCAACCTCCCAACTCATCCCACAACCACCACCCCATGGCTTCCCACACTTGGTGTCTATACGTTTGTTCTCTACCTCTGTGTCTCTATTTCTTCCCTGCCAACCAGTTCATCTGTACCATTTTTTAGGTTCCACATATATGCATTAATATACAATATTTGTTTTCCCTCTTTCTGACTTACTTCATTCTGTATGACAGTCTCTAGATCCATCGATGTCTCTACAAATGACCCAGTTTCATCCCTTTTTATGGCTGAGTAATATTCCATTTTATATATGTACCACATCTTTATCCATTCATCTGTCTGTGGGCATTTAGGTTGCTTGCATTACCTGGCTATTGTAAATAGTGCTGCAATGAACATTGTGGTGAATGTGCCTTTTTGATTTATGGTTTTCTCTGGGTATATGCCCAGAAGTGGAATTGCTGGATCAGATGGTAATTCTATTTCTAGTTTTTTTAAGGAAACTCCATACTGTTCTCCATAGTGACTGTATCAATTTACATCCCCATCAATAGTGGAAGAGGCCTCCTTTTGTCCACACACTCCCCAGAATTTGTTGTTTGTAGATTTTCTGATGATGCCGATTCTAAAAGGTGTGAGGTGATACCTCATTGTAGTTTTGATTTGCATTTCTCTAATAATTAGTGCTGTTGAGCAGCTTTTCATGTGCGTCTTGGCCATCTCTGTGTCTTCTTTGAAGAAACGTCTCTTTAGATCTTCTGCCCATTTTTGTATTGGGTTGTTTGTTTTTTTAATATTAAGCTGCATGAGCTGTTTATATATATTGGAGATTAAACCTTTGTCCATTGATTCATTTGCAACGATTTTCGCCCATTCTGAGGGATGCCTTTTTCCATTCCCGTTTTTTTAACAAAAAAGGAAAGAAAGAAAAAGAAGCAGAACACTAATGTGCGTAAAATATGCCTTTTGAAATGGTCGTTTTGAAATATGGACGTCCTTTGAATTTTTTGTTCAATATGTGACCCCAGGATTTGTTTTCAGGGTAGGTGTCATTTACAGGCCTGCAATGATTTTGAATATCAACTGACCATTAGTGCTGGGATTAAAGCTGCTGTTGCGTGAAACGGCCACAAGGTGGCAGCAGTTCTCCCTTACCAAATCTGGTTACTAGAGCAACAGAGCCTCAATGGAAGTCGTGTTCTACATTGGAATTTAGAATGGAATGTGCCAGGAGAAAGCCCCTCAAGTTTGTCTCACTACTTCTTGTTCGTGTTTTTAATTTTTTTTAATTTTCTATTACAGCAAGTTTGATTACAATGTTTCGCTTGTTGTAGGTGTGGAAGATGTGGTTGTTTTACACATATACAGATGTCTGTTCTTCCTGGGATCCTTTTCCCATGTACGTTAGGACAGAATGTTGAGTAGTCTTCTCTTGGTATTCCGTAGGTCTTTGGTGATTATATATGTCACCTGTGTTTGATTATGTCTGTTAACCCCGATATCGTAATGAAACCAATCCTCACACCTTTCCATTGGTGAACCATAAGTTTGTTTAATGAATCTGTGATTGCCCTTCTCCGTGGAAATATCTGCCCTGGTATCCATTTTTAGGTAACACCTATAAGTGATATGATACGATATGTGTCTTTCACTTTCTGACTTACTCCAAGTCACGTGATTACCTCTAGACTCATCTACGGGGCTGCAAATGGCATTGTGTCCTTTTTTTCCTTGGCTTCTATTCTGCCTTAGCGAGGTCCATTTTCAACAATGTGATTCCCTGAGGGTTGTGGATTAGCTGACCTGGGCAGCCTTACCCTGCCGGCCGGCCCTCCCCAGGTGTGCCTGGTTGAGGTCAATATAAACAGCGCTCCAGGAAGCAATAGCCCCTGAAGTTGTGGCTGACTCCATATTCTCTGCCCCGTCAGCAGTCTCGGGGCTGTGCTGGTGGGAGGGAGTGAGGGGCCAAGGCTTTGTTGGTGGCCCAGTGTGAGTGGGGCTCTGCTGGCCTTTCTGCAGGAGTTGCCAGGCTGCCACCTGTAAAGAAGAGGATGTGTCACTCATAACTTCCGATGGAATATCTCTCCGGACAGAGGTGAGGAAGGATAAAAGCAGTGGGGGCTGGGACAGGAGGGGTATCTCAGGCAGGGCAATAGAAAGCTTCCAGAAGAGCGCCCGGGGCCAGTCCCATCCTGGCTGACCTGCAGGCACCAAGTTGGCCTGCGTGCTGTGGCTTGTGTGGTTCCTGGGCCCTTCCTCTAGGCTTTCAAGCCCTTGTACATATTCAGGTGTTTTACCTGGGAAGGGTGGGAACAGTTCAGCAGCAGCTGGCCTGGGGCTCAGCTCACGTTTACTCACAGATGCCTCAGAATGGTCCCGAGCTTTGCAATGAGGACGCTCCTTGCATGGGGTGTGGGTTGCTGGCTGTATGGGAGGTGATTCCCCACCTCTGACCAATTTCAGAATTGTTTACCGCTGGAGCAAGTGCCCTGATAGGGTTTCCCTCTGTATAACTGGTGGGTTCAGGTTTTTTTTTTCTTTTATGGTTCAAGTTAGATTTTATTCCTCTTTTATGTATTTATAGATATAAGCATGGAAATAATTCATTCCTATAAATACATCTGTGTGAAGGGAAGAACTTTTCTCTGTTTTATTTTAAATTTTTTTTAAAAAAAATTTGAAATTTAATTGTATTTATTTTTTTATACAGCAGGTTATAATTAGTTATGTATTTTATGCTTATACATGTATACAGGTCAATCCCAATCTCCCAACTCATCCCACCACCACCACCCCATGGCTTCCCACACTTGGTGTCCATACGTTTGTTCTCTACCTCTGTGTCTCTATTTCTTCCCTGCAAACCAGTTCATCTGTACCATTTTTTAGGTGCCACATATATGCATTAATACACAATATTTGTTTTCCTCTTTCTGACTTACTTCATTCTGTATGACAGTCTCTAGATCCATCGATGTCTCTACAAATGACCCAGTTTCATTCCTTTTTATGGCTGAGTAATATTCCATTTTATATATGTACCACATCTTTATCCATTCATCTGTCTGTGGGCATTTAGGTTACTTGCATTACCTGGCTATTGTAAATAGTGCTGCAATGAACATTGTGGTGAATGTGCCTTTTTGATTTATGGTTTTCTCTGGGTATATGCCCAGAAGTGGGATTGCTGGATCAGATGGTAATTCTATTTCTAGTTTTTTTAAGGAAACTCCATACTGTTCTCCATAGTGACTGTATCAATTTACATCCCCACCAATAGTGGAAGAGGGCTCCTTTTTCCACACCCTGCCCAGAATTTGTTGTTTGTAGATTTTCTGATGATGCCGATTCTAACAGGTGTGAGGTGATACCTCATTGTAGTTTTGATTTGCATTTCTCTAATAATTAGTGCTGTTGAGCAGCTTTTCATGTGCGTCTTGGCCATCTCTGTGTCTTCTTTGCAGAAACGTCTCTTTAGATCTTCTGCCCATTTTTGTATTGGGTTGTTTGTTTTTTTAATATTAAGCTGCATGAGCTGTTTATATATATTGGAGATTAAACCTTTGTCCATTGATTCATTTGCAACGATTTTCGCCCATTCTGAGGGATGCCTTTTTCCATTCCCGTTTTTTTAACAAAAAAGGAAAGAAAGAAAAAGAAGCAGAACACTAATGTGCGTAAAATATGCCTTTTGAAATGGTCGTTTTGAAATATGGACGTCCTTTGAATTTTTTGGTCGATATGTGACCCCAGGATTTGTTTTCAGGGCAGGTGTCATTTACAGGCCTGCAATGATTTTGAATATCAACTGACCATTAGCGCTGGGATTAAAGCTGCTGTTGCGTGAAACGGCCACAAGGTGGCAGCAGTTCTCCCTTACCAAATCTGGTTACTAGAGCAACAGAGCCTCAATGGAAGTCGTGTTCTAGATTGGAATTTAGAATGGAATGTGCCAGGAGAAAGCCCCTCAAGTTTGTCTCACTACTTCTTGTTCGTGTTTTTAATTTTTTTTTATTTTCTATTACAGCAAGATTGATTACAATGTTTGGCTTGTTGTAGGTGTGGAAGATGTGGTTGTTTTACACATATACAGATGTCTGTTCTTCCTGGGATCCTTTTCCCATGTACGTTAGGACAGAATGTTGAGTAGTCTTCTCTTGGTATTCCGTAGGTCTTTGGTGATTATATATGTCACCTGTGTTTGATTATGTCTGTTAACCCCGATATCGTAATGAAACCAATCCTCACACCTTTCCATTGGTGAACCATAAGTTTGTTTAATGAATCTGTGATTGCCGTTCTCCGTGGAAATATCTGCCCTGGTATCCATTTTTAGGTAACACCTATAAGTGATATGATACGATATGTGTCTTTCACTTTCTGACTTACTCCAAGTCACGTGATTACCTCGACTCATCTACGGGGCTGCAAATGGCATTGTGTCCTTTTTTTCCTTGGCTTCTATTCTGCCTTAACGAGGTCTATTTTCAACAATGTGATTCCCTGAGGGTTGTGGATTAGCTGACCTGGGCAACCTTACCCTGCCGGCCGGCCCTCCCCAGGTGTGCCTGGTTGAGGTCAATATAAACAGCGCTCCAGGCAGCAATAGCATCTGAAGTTGTGCCTGACTCCATATTCTCTGCCCCGTCAGCAGTCTTGGGGCTGTGCTGGTGGGAGGGAGTGAGGGGCCAAGGCTTTGTTGGTGGCCCGGTGTGAGTGGGGCTCTGCTGGCCTTTCTGCAGGAGTTGCCAGGCTGCCACCTGTAAAGAAGAGGATGTGTCACCCATACCTTCCGATGGAATTTCTCTCCGGACAGAGGTGAGGAAAGAAAAAAGCAGTGGGGGCCGGGACAGGAGGGGTATCTCAGGCAGGACAATAGAAAGCTTCCAGAAGAGCGCACGGGGCCAGGACCATCCTGGCTGGCCTGCAGGCACCAAGTTGGCCTGCGTGCTGTCGCTGGTGTGGCTCCAGGGCCCTTCCTCTAGGCTTTCAAGCCCTTGTACATATTCAGGTGTTTTACCTGGGAAGGGTGGGAACAGTTCAGCAGCAGCTGGCCTGGGGCTCAGCTCACGTTTACTCACAGATGCCTCAGCATGGTCCCCCAGCTTCGCAATGAGGACGCTCCTTGCATGGGCTGTGGGTTGCTGGCTGTATGGGAGGTTGATTCCCCACCTCTGACCAATTTCTGACTTGTTTACCACTGGAGCAAGTGCCCTGATAGGGTTTCCCTCTGTATAACTGGTGGGTTCAGGTATTTTTTTTCTTTTATGGTTCAAGTTAGATTTTATTCCTCTTTTATGTATTTATAGATATAAGCATGGAAATAATTCATTCCTATAAATACATCTGTGTGAAGGGAAGAACTTTTTTCTGTTTTATTTAAATTTTTTTTTAATTTTGAAATTTAATTGTATTTACCTTTATATACTGTAGGTTATTATTAGTTATGTATTTTATGCATATACATGTATACAGGTCAATCCCAATCTCCCAACTCATCCCACCACCACCACCCCATGGCTTCCCCCACTTGGTGTCCATACGTTTGTTCTCTACCTCTGTGTCTCTATTTCTTCCCTGCAAACCAGTTCATCTGTACCATTTTTTCAGTTCCACATATATGCATTAATATACAATATTTGTTTTCCTCTTTATGACTTACTTCATTCTGTATGACAGTCTCTAGATCCATCGATGCCTCTACAAATGACCCAGTTTCATTCCTTTTTATGGCTGAGTAATATTCCATTTTATATATGTACCACATCTTTATCCATTCATCTGTCTGTGGGCATTTAGGTTACTTGCATTACCTGGCTATTGTAAATAGTGCTGCAATGAACATTGTGGTGAATGTGCCTTTTTGATTTATGGTTTTCTCTGGGTATATGCCCAGAAGTGGGATTGCTGGATCAGATGGTAATTCTATTTCTAGTTTTCTTAAGGAAACTCCATACTGTTCTCCATAGTGACTGTATCAATTTACATCCCCACCAATAGTGGAAGACGGCTCCTTTTGTCCACACCCTCCCCAGAATTTGTTGTTTGTAGATTTTCTGATGATGCCGATTCTAACAGGTGTGAGGTGATACCTCATTGTAGTTTGATTTGCATTTCTCTAATAATTAGTGCTGTTGAGCAGCTTTTCATGTGCGTCTTGGCCGTCTCTGTGTCTTCTTTGAAGAAACGTCTCTTTAGATCTTCTGCCCATTTCTGTATTGGGTTGTTTGTTTTTTGAATATTAAGCTGCATGAGCTGTTTATATATATATTGGAGATTAAACCTTTGTCCATTGATTCATTTGCAACGATTTTCACCCATTCTGAGGGATGCCTTTTTCCATTCCCGTTTTTTTAACAAAAAAGGAACAAAAGAAAAAGAAGCAGAACACTAATGTGCGTAAAATATGCCTTTTGAAATGGTCGTTTTGAAATATGGACGTCCTTTGAATTTTTTGGTCGCTATGTGACCCCAGGATTTGTTTTCAGGGCAGGTGTCATTTACAGGCCTGCAATGATTTTGAATATCAACTGACCATTAGCGCTGGGATTAAAGCTGCTGTTGCGTGAAACGGCCACAAGGTGGCAGCAGTTCTCCCTTACCAAATCTGGTAACTAGAGCAACAGAGCCTCAATGGAAGTCGTGTTCTAGATTGGAATTTAGAATGGAATGTGCCAGGAGAAAGCCCCTCAAGTTTGTCTCACTACTTCTTGTTTGTGTTTTTAATTTTTTTTTTTATTTTCTGTTACAGCAAGTTTGATTACAATGTTTGGCTTGTTGTAGGTGTGGAAGATGTGGTTCTTTTACACATATACAGATATCTGTTCTTCCTGGGATCCTTTTCCCATGTACGTTAGGACAGAATGTTGAGTAGTTTTCTCTTGGTATTCCGTAGGTCTTTGGTGATTATATATGTCACCTGTGTTTGATTATGTCTGTTAACCCCGATATCGTAATGAAACCAATCCTCACACCTTTCCATTGGTGAACCATAAGTTTGTTTAATGAATCTGTGATTGCCCTTCTCCGTGGACATATCTGCCCTGGTATCCATTTTTAGGTAATACCTATAAGTGATATGATACGATATGTGTCTTTCACTTTCTGACTTACTCCAAGTCACGTGATTACCTCTAGACTCATCTACGGGGCTGCAAATGGCATTGTGTCCTTTTTTCCCTTGGCTTCTATTCTGACTTAGCGAGGTCCATTTTCAACAATGTGATTCCCTGAGGGTTGTGGATTAGCTGACCTGGGCAGCCTTACCCTGCCGGCCGGCCCTCCCCAGGTGTGCCTGGTTGAGGTCAATATAAACAGCGCTCCAGGCAGCAATAGCCCCTGAAGTTGTGCCTGACTCCATATTCTCTGCCCCGTCAGCTGTCTCGGGGATGTGCTGGTGGGAGGGAGTGAGGGGCCAAGGCTTTGTTGGTGGCCCGGTGTGAGTGGGGCTCTGCTGGCCTTTCTGCAGGAGTTGCCACGCTTCCACCTGTAAAGAAGAGGATGTGTCACCCATACCTTCCGATGGAATTTCTCTCTGGACAGAGGTGAGGAAAGAAAAAAGCAGTGGGGGCCGGGACAGGAGGGGTATCTCAGGCAGGGCAATAGAAAGCTTCCAGAAGAGCGCACGGGGCCAGGACCATCCTGGCTGGCCTGCAGGCACCAAGTTGGCCTGCGTGCTGTCGCTGGTGTGGCTCCAGGGCCCTTCCTCTAGGCTTTCAAGCCCTTGTACATATTCAGGTGTTTTACCTGGGAAGGGTGGGAACAGTTCAGCAGCAGCTGGCCTGGGGCTCAGGTCACGTTTACTCACAGTTGCCTCAGCACGGTCCCCCAGCTTCGCAATGAGGACGCTCCTTGCATGGGGTGTGGGTTGCTGGCTGTATGGGAGGTGATTCCCCACCTCTGACCAATTTCAGAATTGTTTACCGCTGGAGCAAGTGCCCTGATAGGGTTTCCCTCTGTATAACTGGTGGGTTCAGGTATTTTTTTTCTTTTATGGTTCAAGTTAGATTTTATTCCTCTTTTATGTATTTATAGATATAAGCATGGAAATAATTCATTCCTATAAATACATCTGTGTGAAGGGAAGAACTATTTTCTGTTTTATTTTATTTTTTTTTAATTTTGAAATTTAATTGTATTTACCTTTTTATACTGTAGGTTATTATTAGTTATGTATTTTATGCATATACATGTATACAGGTCAATCCCAATCTCCCAACTCATCCCACCACCACCACCCCATGGCTTCCCCCACTTGGTGTCCATACGTTTGTTCTCTACCTCTGTGTCTCTATTTCTTCCCTGCAAACCAGTTCATCTGTACCATTTTTTCAGTTCCACATATATGCATTAATATACAATATTTGTTTTCCTCTTTCTGACTTACTTCATTCTGTATGACAGTCTCTAGATCCATCGATGCCTCTACAAATGACCCAGTTTCATTCCTTTTTATGGCCGAGTAATATTCCATTTTATATATGTACCACATCTTTATCCATTCATCTGTCTGTGGGCATTTAGGTTACTTGCATTACCTGGCTATTGTAAATAGTGCTGCAATGAACATTGTGGTGAATGTGCCTTTTTGATTTATGGTTTTCTCTGGGTATATGCCCAGAAGTGGGATTGCTGGATCAGATGGTAATTCTATTTCTAGTTTTCTTAAGGAAACTCCATACTGTTCTCCATAGTGACTGTATCAATTTACATCCCCACCAATAGTGGAAGACGGCTCCTTTTGTCCACACGCTCCCCAGAATTTGTTGTTTGTAGATTTTCTGATGATGCCGATTCTAACAGGTGTGAGGTGATACCTCATTGTAGTTTGATTTGCATTTCTCTAATAATTAGTGCTGTTGAGCAGCTTTTCATGTGCGTCTTGGCCATCTCTGTGCCTTCTTTGAAGAAACGTCTCTTTAGATCTTCTGCCCATTTCTGAATTGGGTTGTTTGTTTTTTGAATATTAAGCTGCATGAGCTGTTTATATATATATTGGAGATTAAACCTTTGTCCATTGATTCATTTGCAATGATTTTCACCCATTCTGAGGGATGCCTTTTTCCATTCCCGTTTTTTTAACAAAAAAGGAACAAAAGAAAAAGAAGCAGAACACTAATGTGCGTAAAATATGCCTTTTGAAATGGTCGTTTTGAAATATGGACGTCCTTTGAATTTTTTGGTCGATATGTGACCCCAGGATTTGTTTTCAGGGCAGGTGTCATTTACAGGCCTGCAATGATTTTGAATATCAACTGACCATTAGCGCTGGGATTAAAGCTGCTGTTGCGTGAAACGGCCACAAGGTGGCAGCAGTTCTCCCGTACCAAATCTGGTAACTAGAGCAACAGAGCCTCAATGGAAGTCGTGTTCTAGATTGGAATTTAGAATGGAATGTGCCAGGAGAAAGCCCCTCAAGTTTGTCTCACTACTTCTTGTTTGTGTTTTTAATTTTTTTTTTTTATTATTTTCTGTTACAGCAAGTTTGATTACAATGTTTGGCTTGTTGTAGGTGTGGAAGATGTGGTTCTTTTACACATATACAGATGTCTGTTCTTCCTGGGATCCTTTTCCCATGTACGTTAGGACAGAATGTTGAGTAGTCTTCTCTTGGTATTCCGTAGGTCTTTGGTGATTATATATGTCACCTGTGTTTGATTATGTCTGTTAACCACGAAATCGTAATGAAACCAATCCTCACACCTTTCCATTGGTGAACCATAAGTTTGTTTAATGAATCTGTGATTGCCGTTCTCCGTGGAAATATCTGCCCTGGTATCCATTTTTAGGTAACACCTATAAGTGATATGATACGATATGTGTCTTTCACTTTCTGACTTACTCCAAGTCACGTGATTACCTCTAGACTCATCTACGGGGCTGCAAATGGCATTGTGTCCTTTTTTTCCTTGGCTTCTATTCTGCCTTAACGAGGTCTATTTTCAACAATGTGATTCCCTGAGGGTTGTGGATTAGCTGACCTGGGCAACCTTACCCTGCCGGCCGGCCCTCCCCAGGTGTGCCTGGTTGAGGTCAATATAAACAGCGCTCCAGGCAGCAATAGCATCTGAAGTTGTGCCTGACTCCATATTCTCTGCCCCGTCAGCAGTCTCGGGGCTGTGCTGGTGGGAGGGAGGGAGGGGCCAAGGCTTTGTTGGTGGCCCGGTGTGAGTGGGGCTCTGCTGGCCTTTCTGCAGGAGTTGCCAGGCTGCCACCTGTAAAGAAGAGGATGTGTCACCCATACCTTCCGATGGAATTTCTCTCCGGACAGAGGTGAGGAAAGAAAAAAGCAGTGGGGGCCGGGACAGGAGGGGTATCTCAGGCAGGGCAATAGAAAGCTTCCAGAAGAGCGCACGGGGCCAGGACCATCCTGGCTGGCCTGCAGGCACCAAGTTGGCCTGCGTGCTGTCGCTGGTGTGGCTCCAGGGCCCTTCCTCTAGGCTTTCAAGCCCTTGTACATATTCAGGTGTTTTACCTGGGAAGGGTGGGAACAGTTCAGCAGCAGCTGGCCTGGGGCTCAGCTCACGTTTACTCACAGTTGCCTCAGCACGGTCCCCCAGCTTCGCAATGAGGACGCTCCTTGCATGGGGTGTGGGTTGCTGGCTGTATGGGAGGTGATTCCCCACCTCTGACCAATTTCAGAATTGTTTACCGCTGGAGCAAGTGCCCTGATAGGGTTTCCCTCTGTATAACTGGTGGGTTCAGGTATTTTTTTTCTTTTATGGTTCAAGTTAGATTTTATTCCTCTTTTATGTATTTATAGATATAAGCATGGAAATAATTCATTCCTATAAATACATCTGTGTGAAGGGAAGAACTTTTTTCTGTTTTATTTTATTTTATTTTTTTAATTTTGAAATTTAATTGTATTTACGTTTTTATAGAGTAGGTTATTATTAGTTATGTATTTTATGCATATACATGTATACAGGTCAATCCCAATCTCCCAACTCATCCCACCACCACCACCCCATGGCTTCCCCCACTTGGTGTCCATACGTTTGTTCTCTACCTCTGTGTCTCTATTTCTTCCCTGCAAACCAGTTCATCTGTACCATTTTTTAGGTTCCACATATATGCATTAATATACAATATTTGTTTTCCTCTTTCTGACTTACTTCATTCTGTATGACAGTCTCTAGATCCATCGATGTCTCTACAAATGACCCAGTTTCATTCCTTTTTATGGCCGAGTAATATTCCATTTTATATATGTACCACATCTTTATCCATTCATCTGTCTGTGGGCATTTAGGTTACTTGCATTACCTGGCTATTGTAAATAGTGCTGCAATGAACATTGTGGTGAATGTGCCTTTTTGATTTATGGTTTTCTCTGGGTATATGCCCAGAAGTGGGATTGCTGGATCAGATGGTAATTCTATTTCTAGTTTTTTTAAGGAAACTCCATACTGTTCTCCATAGTGACTGTATCAATTTACATCCCCACCAATAGTGGAAGACGGCTCCTTTTGTCCACACCCTCCCCAGAATTTGTTGTTTGTAGATTTTCTGATGATGCTGATTCTAACAGGTGTGAGGTGATACCTCATTGTAGTTTGATTTGCATTTCTCTAATAATTAGTGCTGTTGAGCAGCTTTTCATGTGCGTCTTGGCCATCTCTGTGTCTTCTTTGAAGAAACGTCTCTTTAGATCTTCTGCCCATTTCTGTATTGGGTTGTTTGTTTTTTGAATATTAAGCTGCATGAGCTGTTTATATATATATTGGAGATTAAACCTTTGTCCATTGATTCATTTGCAATGATTTTCACCCATTCTGAGGGATGCCTTTTTCCATTCCCGTTTTTTTAACAAAAAAGGAACAAAAGAAAAAGAAGCAGAACACTAATGTGCGTAAAATATGCCTTTTGAAATGGTCGTTTTGAAATATGGACGTCCTTTGAATTTTTTGGTCGATATGTGACCCCAGGATTTGTTTTCAGGGCAGGTGTCATTTACAGGCCTGCAATGATTTTGAATATCAACTGACCATTAGCGCTGGGATTAAAGCTGCTGTTGCGTGAAACGGCCACAAGGTGGCAGCAGTTCTCCCGTACCAAATCTGGTAACTAGAGCAACAGAGCCTCAATGGAAGTCGTGTTCTAGATTGGAATTTAGAATGGAATGTGCCAGGAGAAAGCCCCTAAAGTTTGTCTCACTACTTCTTGTTTGTGTTTTTAATTTGTTTTTTTTAATTTTCTGTTACAGCAAGTTTGATTACAATGTTTGGCTTGTTGTAGGTGTGGAAGATGTGGTTCTTTTACACATATACAGATGTCTGTTCTTCCTGGGATCCTTTTCCCATGTACGTTAGGACAGAATGTTGAGTAGTCTTCTCTTGGTATTCCGTAGGTCTTTGGTGATTATATATGTCACCTGTGTTTGATTATGTCTGTTAACCACGAAATCGTAATGAAACCAATCCTCACACCTTTCCATTGGTGAACCATAAGTTTGTTTAATGAATCTGTGATTGCCGTTCTCCGTGGAAATATCTGCCCTGGTATCCATTTTTAGGTAACACCTATAAGTGATATGATACGATATGTGTCTTTCACTTTCTGACTTACTCCAAGTAACGTGATTACCTCTAGACTCATCTACGGGGCTGCAAATGGCATTGTGTCCTTTTTTTCCTTGGCTTCTATTCTGCCTTAGCGAGGTCTATTTTCAACAATGTGATTCCCTGAGGGTTGTGGATTAGCTGACCTGGGCAACCTTACCCTGCCGGCCGGCCCTCCCCAGGTGTGCCTGGTTGAGGTCAATATAAACAGCGCTCCAGGCATCAATAGCATCTGAAGTTGTGCCTGACTCCATATTCTCTGCCCCGTCAGCAGTCTCGGGGCTGTGCTGGTGGGAGGGAGTGAGGGGCCAAGGCTTTGTTGGTGGCCCGGTGTGAGTGGGGCTCTGCTGGCCTTTCTGCAGGAGTTGCCAGGCTGCCACCTGTAAAGAAGAGGATGTGTCACCCATACCTTCCGATGGAATTTCTCTCCGGACAGAGGTGAGGAAAGAAAAAAGCAGTGGGGGCCGGGACAGGAGGGGTATCTCAGGCAGGGCAATAGAAAGCTTCCAGAAGAGCGCACGGGGCCAGGACCATCCTGGCTGGCCTGCAGGCACCAAGTTGGCCTGCGTGCTGTCGCTGGTGTGGCTCCAGGGCCCTTCCTCTAGGCTTTCAAGCCCTTGTACATATTCAGGTGTTTTACCTGGGAAGGGTGGGAACAGTTCAGCAGCAGCTGGCCTGGGGCTCAGCTCACGTTTACTCACAGTTGCCTCAGCACGGTCCCCCAGCTTCGCAATGAGGACGCTCCTTGCATGGGGTGTGGGTTGCTGGCTGTATGGGAGGTGATTCCCCACCTCTGACCAATTTCAGAATTGTTTACCGCTGGAGCAAGTGCCCTGATAGGGTTTCCCTCTGTATAACTGGTGGGTTCAGGTATTTTTTTTCTTTTATGGTTCAAGTTAGATTTTATTCCTCTTTTATGTATTTATAGATATAAGCATGGAAATAATTCATTCCTATAAATACATCTGTGTGAAGGGAAGAACTTTTTTCTGTTTTATTTTATTTTATTTTTTTAATTTTGAAATTTAATTGTATTTACGTTTTTATAGAGTAGGTTATTATTAGTTATGTATTTTATGCATATACATGTATACAGGTCAATCCCAATCTCCCAACTCATCCCACCACCACCACCCCATGGCTTCCCCCACTTGGTGTCCATACGTTTGTTCTCTACCTCTGTGTCTCTATTTCTTCCCTGCAAACCAGTTCATCTGTACCATTTTTTAGGTTCCACATATATGCATTAATATACAATATTTGTTTTCCTCTTTCTGACTTACTTCATTCTGTATGACAGTCTCTAGATCCATCGATGTCTCTACAAATGACCCAGTTTCATTCCTTTTTATGGCCGAGTAATATTCCATTTTATATATGTACCACATCTTTATCCATTCATCTGTCTGTGGGCATTTAGGTTACTTGCATTACCTGGCTATTGTAAATAGTGCTGCAATGAACATTGTGGTGAATGTGCCTTTTTGATTTATGGTTTTCTCTGGGTATATGCCCAGAAGTGGGATTGCTGGATCAGATGGTAATTCTATTTCTAGTTTTTTTAAGGAAACTCCATACTGTTCTCCATAGTGACTGTATCAATTTACATCCCCACCAATAGTGGAAGACGGCTCCTTTTGTCCACACCCTCCCCAGAATTTGTTGTTTGTAGATTTTCTGATGATGCTGATTCTAACAGGTGTGAGGTGATACCTCATTGTAGTTTGATTTGCATTTCTCTAATAATTAGTGCTGTTGAGCAGCTTTTCATGTGCGTCTTGGCCATCTCTGTGTCTTCTTTGAAGAAACGTCTCTTTAGATCTTCTGCCCATTTCTGTATTGGGTTGTTTGTTTTTTGAATATTAAGCTGCATGAGCTGTTTATATATATATTGGAGATTAAACCTTTGTCCATTGATTCATTTGCAATGATTTTCACCCATTCTGAGGGATGCCTTTTTCCATTCCCGTTTTTTTAACAAAAAAGGAACAAAAGAAAAAGAAGCAGAACACTAATGTGCGTAAAATATGCCTTTTGAAATGGTCGTTTTGAAATATGGACGTCCTTTGAATTTTTTGGTCGATATGTGACCCCAGGATTTGTTTTCAGGGCAGGTGTCATTTACAGGCCTGCAATGATTTTGAATATCAACTGACCATTAGCGCTGGGATTAAAGCTGCTGTTGCGTGAAACGGCCACAAGGTGGCAGCAGTTCTCCCGTACCAAATCTGGTAACTAGAGCAACAGAGCCTCAATGGAAGTCGTGTTCTAGATTGGAATTTAGAATGGAATGTGCCAGGAGAAAGCCCCTAAAGTTTGTCTCACTACTTCTTGTTTGTGTTTTTAATTTGTTTTTTTTAATTTTCTGTTACAGCAAGTTTGATTACAATGTTTGGCTTGTTGTAGGTGTGGAAGATGTGGTTCTTTTACACATATACAGATGTCTGTTCTTCCTGGGATCCTTTTCCCATGTACGTTAGGACAGAATGTTGAGTAGTCTTCTCTTGGTATTCCGTAGGTCTTTGGTGATTATATATGTCACCTGTGTTTGATTATGTCTGTTAACCACGAAATCGTAATGAAACCAATCCTCACACCTTTCCATTGGTGAACCATAAGTTTGTTTAATGAATCTGTGATTGCCGTTCTCCGTGGAAATATCTGCCCTGGTATCCATTTTTAGGTAACACCTATAAGTGATATGATACGATATGTGTCTTTCACTTTCTGACTTACTCCAAGTAACGTGATTACCTCTAGACTCATCTACGGGGCTGCAAATGGCATTGTGTCCTTTTTTTCCTTGGCTTCTATTCTGCCTTAGCGAGGTCTATTTTCAACAATGTGATTCCCTGAGGGTTGTGGATTAGCTGACCTGGGCAACCTTACCCTGCTGGCCGGCCCTCCCCAGGTGTGCCTGGTTGAGGTCAATATAAACAGCGCTCCAGGCAGCAATAGCCCCTGAAGTTGTGCCTGACTCCATATTCTCTGCCCCGTCAGCAGTCTCAGGGCTGTGCTGGTGGGAGGGAGTGAGGGGCCAAGGCTTTGTTGGTGGCCCGGTGTGAGTGGGGCTCTGCTGGCCTTTCTGCAGGAGTTGCCAGGCTGCCACCTGTAAAGAAGAGGATGTGTCACCCATACCTTCTGATGGAATTTCTCTCCGGACAGAGGTGAGGAAAGAAAAAAGCAGTGGGGGCCGGGACAGGAGGGGTATCTCAGGCAGGGCAATTGAAAGCTTCCAGAAGAGCGCACGGGGCCAGGACCATCCTGGCTGGCCTGCAGGCACCAAGTTGGCCTGCGTGCTGTCGCTGGTGTGGCTCCAGGGCCCTTCCTCTAGGCTTTCAAGCCCTTGTACATATTCAGGTGTTTTACCTGGGAAGGGTGGGAACAGTTCAGCAGCAGCTGGCCTGGGGCTCAGCTCACGTTTACTCACAGATGCCTCAGCACGGTCCCCCAGCTTCGCAATGAGGACGCTCCTTGCATGGGGTGTGGATTGCTGGCTGTATGGGAGGTGATTCCACACCTCTGACCAATTTCAGAATTGTTTACCGCTGGAGCAAGTGCCCTGATAGGGTTTCCCTCTGTATAACTGGTGGGTTCAGGTATTTTTTTTCTTTTATGGTTCAAGTTAGATTTTATTCCTCTTTTATGTATTTATAGATATAAGCATGGAAATAATTCATTCCTATAAATACATCTGTGTGAAGGGAAGAACTTTTTTCTGTTTTATTTTATTTTATTTTTTTAATTTTGAAATTTAATTGTATTTACGTTTTTATAGAGTAGGTTATTATTAGTTATGTATTTTATGCATATACATGTATACAGGTCAATCCCAATCTCCCAACTCATCCCACCACCACCACCCCATGGCTTCCCCCACTTGGTGTCCATACGTTTGTTCTCTACCTCTGTGTCTCTATTTCTTCCCTGCAAACCAGTTCATCTGTACCATTTTTTCGGTTCCACATATATGCATTAATATACAATATTTGTTTTCCTCTTTCTGACTTACTTCATTCTGTATGACAGTCTCTAGATCCATCGATGTCTCTACAAATGACCCAGTTTCATTCCTTTTTATGGCTGAGTAATATTCCATTTTATATATGTACCACATCTTTATCCATTCATCTGTCTGTGGGCATTTAGGTTACTTGCATTACCTGGCTATTGTAAATAGTGCTGCAATGAACATTGTGGTGAATGTGCCTTTTTGATTTATGGTTTTCTCTGGGTATATGCCCAGAAGTGGGATTGCTGGATCAGATGGTAATTCTATTTCTAGTTTTTTTAAGGAAACTCCATACTGTTCTCCATAGTGACTGTATCAATTTACATCCCCACCAATAGTGGAAGACGGCTCCTTTTGTCCACACCCTCCCCAGAATTTGTTGTTTGTAGATTTTCTGATGATGCTGATTCTAACAGGTGTGAGGTGATACCTCATTGTAGTTTGATTTGCATTTCTCTAATAATTAGTGCTGTTGAGCAGCTTTTCATGTGCGTCTTGGCCATCTCTGTGTCTTCTTTGAAGAAACGTCTCTTTAGATCTTCTGCCCATTTCTGTATTGGGTTGTTTGTTTTTTGAATATTAAGCTGCATGAGCTGTTTATATATATATTGGAGATTAAACCTTTGTCCATTGATTCATTTGCAACGATTTTCACCCATTCTGAGGGATGCCTTTTTCCATTCCCGTTTTTTTAACAAAAAAGGAACAAAAGAAAAAGAAGCAGAACACTAATGTGCGTAAAATATGCCTTTTGAAATGGTCGTTTTGAAATATGGACGTCCTTTGAATTTTTTGGTCGATATGTGACCCCAGGATTTGTTTTCAGGGCAGGTGTCATTTACAGGCCTGCAATGATTTTGAATATCAACTGACCATTAGCGCTGGGATTAAAGCTGCTGTTGCGTGAAACGGCCACAAGGTGGCAGCAGTTCTCCCGTACCAAATCTGGTAACTAGAGCAACAGAGCCTCAATGGAAGTCGTGTTCTAGATTGGAATTTAGAATGGAATGTGCCAGGAGAAAGCCCCTAAAGTTTGTCTCACTACTTCTTGTTTGTGTTTTTAATTTGTTTTTTTTTATTTTCTGTTACAGCAAGTTTGATTACAATGTTTGGCTTGTTGTAGGTGTGGAAGATGAGGTTCTTTTACACATATACAGATGTCTGTTCTTCCTGGGATCCTTTTCCCATGTACGTTAGGACAGAATGTTGAGTAGTCTTCTCTTGGTATTCCGTAGGTCTTTGGTGATTATATATGTCACCTGTGTTTGATTATGTCTGTTAACCACGAAATCGTAATGAAACCAATCCTCACACCTTTCCATTGGTGAACCATAAGTTTGTTTAATGAATCTGTGATTGCCGTTCTCCGTGGAAATATCTGCCCTGGTATCCATTTTTAGGTAACACCTATAAGTGATATGATATGATATGTGTCTTTCACTTTCTGACTTACTCCAAGTCACGTGATTACCTCTAGACTCATCTACGGGGCTGCAAATGGCATTGTGTCCTTTTTTTCCTTGGCTTCTATTCTGCCTTAACGAGGTCTATTTTCAACAATGTGATTCCCTGAGGGTTGTGGATTAGCTGACCTGGGCAACCTTACCCTGCCGGCCGGCCCTCCCCAGGTGTGCCTGGTTGAGGTCAATATAAACAGCGCTCCAGGCAGCAATAGCCCCTGAAGTTGTGCCTGACTCCATATTCTCTGCCCCATCAGCAGTCTCGGGGCTGTGCTGGTGGGAGGGAGTGAGGGGCCAAGGCTTTGTTGGTGGCCCGGTGTGAGTGGGGCTCTGCTGGCCTTTCTGCAGGAGTTGCCAGGCTGCCACCTGTAAAGAAGAGGATGTGTCACCCATACCTTCCGATGGAATTTCTCTCCGGACAGAGGTGAGGAAAGAAAAAAGCAGTGGGGGCCGGGACAGGAGGGGTATCTCAGGCAGGGCAATAGAAAGCTTCCAGAAGAGCGCACGGGGCCAGGACCATCCTGGCTGGCCTGCAGGCACCAAGTTGGCCTGCGTGCTGTCGCTGGTGTGGCCCCAGGGCCCTTCCTCTAGGCTTTCAAGCCCTTGTACATATTCAGGTGTTTTACCTGGGAAGGGTGGGAACAGTTCAGCAGCAGCTGGCCTGGGGCTCAGCTCACGTTTACTCACAGATGCCTCAGCACGGTCCCCCAGCTTCGCAATGAGGACGCTCCTTGCATGGGGTGTGGGTTGCTGGCTGTATGGGAGGTGATTCCCCACCTCTGACCAATTTCAGAATTGTTTACCGCTGGAGCAAGTGCCCTGATAAGGTTTCCCTCTGTATAACTGGTGGGTTCAGGTATTTTTTTTCTTTTATGGTTCAAGTTAGATTTTATTCCTCTTTTATGTATTTATAGATATAAGCATGGAAATAATTCATTCCTATAAATACATCTGTGTGAAGGGAAGAACTTTTTTCTGTTTTATTTTATTTTATTTTTTTAATTTTGAAATTTAATTGTATTTACCTTTTTATAGAGTAGGTTATTATTAGTTATGTATTTTATGCATATACATGTATACAGGTCAATCCCAATCTCCCAACTCATCCCACCACCACCACCCCATGGCTTCCCCCACTTGGTGTCCATACGTTTGTTCTCTACCTCTGTGTCTCTATTTCTTCCCTGCAAACCAGTTCATCTGTACCATTTTTTCGGTTCCATATATATGCATTAATATACAATATTTGTTTTCCTCTTTCTGACTTACTTCATTCTGTATGACAGTCTCTAGATCCATCGATGTCTCTACAAATGACCCAGTTTCATTCCTTTTTATGGCTGAGTAATATTCCATTTTATATATGTACCACATCTTTATCCATTCATCTGTCTGTGGGCATTTAGGTTACTTGCATTACCTGGCTATTGTAAATAGTGCTGCAATGAACATTGTGGTGAATGTGCCTTTTTGATTTATGGTTTTCTCTGGGTATATGCCCAGAAGTGGGATTGCTGGATCAGATGGTAATTCTATTTCTAGTTTTTTTAAGGAAACTCCATACTGTTCTCCATAGTGACTGTATCAATTTACATCCCCACCAATAGTGGAAGACGGCTCCTTTTGTCCACACCCTCCCCAGAATTTGTTGTTTGTAGATTTTCTGATGATGCCGATTCTAACAGGTGTGAGGTGATACCTCATTGTAGTTTGATTTGCATTTCTCTAATAATTAGTGCTGTTGAGCAGCTTTTCATGTGCGTCTTGGCCATCTCTGTGTCTTCTTTGAAGAAACGTCTCTTTAGATCTTCTGCCCATTTCTGTATTGGGTTGTTTGTTTTTTGAATATTAAGCTGCATGAGCTGTTTATATATATATTGGAGATTAAACCTTTGTCCATTGATTCATTTGCAATGAGTTTCACCCATTCTGAGGGATGGCTTTTTCCATTCCCGTTTTTTTAACAAAAAAGGAACAAAAGAAAAAGAAGCAGAACACTAATGTGCGTAAAATATGCCTTTTGAAATGGTCGTTTTGAAATATGGACATCCTTTGAATTTTTTGGTCGATATGTGACCCCAGGATTTGTTTTCAGGGCAGGTGTCATTTACAGGCCTGCAATGATTTTGAATATCAACTGACCATTAGCGCTGGGATTAAAGCTGCAGTTGCGTGAAACGGCCACAAGGTGGCAGCAGTTCTCCCGTACCAAATCTGGTAACTAGAGCAACAGAGCCTCAATGGAAGTCGTGTTATAGATTGGAATTTAGAATGGAATGTGCCAGGAGAAAGCCCCTCAAGTTTGTCTCACTACTTCTTGTTTGTGTTTTTAATTTTTTTTTTTATTATTTTCTGTTACAGCAAGTTTGATTACAATGTTTGGCTTGTTGTAGGTGTGGAAGATGTGGTTCTTTTACACATATACAGATGTCTGTTCTTCCTGGGATCCTTTTCCCATGTACATTAGGACAGAATGTTGAGTAGTCTTCTCTTGGTATTCCGTAGGTCTTTGGTGATTATATATGTCACCTGTGTTTGATTATGTCTGTTAACCACGAAATCGTAATGAAACCAATCCTCACACCTTTCCATTGGTGAACCATAAGTTTGTTTAATGAATCTGTGATTGCCGTTCTCCGTGGAAATATCTGCCCTGGTATCCATTTTTAGGTAACACCTATAAGTGATATGATACGATATGTGTCTTTCACTTTCTGACTTACTCCAAGTCACGTGATTACCTCTAGACTCATCTACGGGGCTGCAAATGGCATTGTGTCCTTTTTTTCCTTGGCTTCTATTCTGCCTTAACGAGGTCTATTTTCAACAATGTGATTCCCTGAGGGTTGTGGATTAGCTGACCTGGGCAACCTTACCCTGCCGGCCGGCGCTCCCCAGGTGTGCCTGGTTGAGGTCCATATAAACAGCGCTCCAGGCAGCAATAGCCCCTGAAGTTGTGCCTGACTCCATATTCTCTGCCCTGTCAGCAGTCTCGGGGCTGTGCTGGTGGGAGGGAGTGAGGGGCCAAGGCTTTGTTGGTGGCCCGGTGTGAGTGGGGCTCTGCTGGCCTTTCTGCAGGAGTTGCCAGGCTGCCACCTGTAAAGAAGAGGATGTGTCACCCATACCTTCCGATGGAATTTCTCTCCGGACAGAGGTGAGGAAAGAAAAAAGCAGTGGGGGCCGGGACAGGAGGGGTATCTCAGGCAGGGCAATAGAAAGCTTCCAGAAGAGCGCACGGGGCCAGGACCATCCTGGCTGGCCTGCAGGCACCAAGTTGGCCTGCGTGCTGTCGCTGGTGTGGCTCCAGGGCCCTTCCTCTAGGCTTTCAAGCCCTTGTACATATTCAGGTGTTTTACCTGGGAAGGGTGGGAACAGTTCAGCAGCAGCTGGCCTGGGGCTCAGCTCACGTTTACTCACAGATGCCTCAGCACGGTCCCCCAGCTTCGCAATGAGGACGCTCCTTGCATGGGGTGTGGGTTGCTGGCTGTATGGGAGGTGATTCCCCACCTCTGACCAATTTCAGAATTGTTTACCACTGGAGCAAGTGCCCTGATAGGGTTTCCCTCTGTATAACTGGTGTGTTCAGGTTTTTTTTTTCTTTTATGGTTCAAGTTAGATTTGATTCCTCTTTTATGTATTTATAGATATAAGCATGGAAATAATTCATTCCTATAAATACATCTGTGTGAAGGGAAGAACTTTTTTCTGTTTTATTTTATTTTATTTTTTTAATTTTGAAATTTAATTGTATTTACCTTTTTCTACAGTAGGTTATTATTAGTTATGTATTTTATGCATATACATGTATACAGGTCAATCCCAATCTCCCAACTCATCCCACCACCACCACCCCATGGCTTCCCCCACTTGGTGTCCATACGTTTGTTCTCTACCTCTGTGTCTCTATTTCTTCCCTGCAAACCAGTTCATCTGTACCATTTTTTCGGTTCCACATATATGCATTAATATACAATATTTGTTTTCCTCTTTCTGACTTACTTCATTCTGTATGACAGTCTCTAGATCCATCGATGTCTCTACAAATGACCCAGTTTCATTCCTTTTTATGGCTGAGTAATATTCCATTTTATATATGTACCACATCTTTATCCATTCATCTGTCTGTGGGCATTTAGGTTACTTGCATTACCTGGCTATTGTAAATAGTGCTGCAATGAACATTGTGGTGAATGTGCCTTTTTGATTTATGGTTTTCTCTGGGTATATGCCCAGAAGTGGGATTGCTGGATCAGATGGTAATTCTATTTCTAGTTTTTTTAAGGAAACTCCATACTGTTCTCCATAGTGACTGTATCAATTTACATCCCCACCAATAGTGGAAGACGGCTCCTTTTGTCCACACCCTCCCCAGAATTTGTTGTTTGTAGATTTTCTGATGATGCCGATTCTAACAGGTGTGAGGTGATACCTCATTGTAGTTTGATTTGCATTTCTCTAATAATTAGTGCTGTTGAGCAGCTTTTCATGTGCGTCTTGGCCATCTCTGTGTCTTCTTTGAAGAAACGTCTCTTTAGATCTTCTGCCCATTTCTGTATTGGGTTGTTTGTTTTTTGAATATTAAGCTGCATGAGCTGTTTATATATATATTGGAGATTAAACCTTTGTCCATTGATTCATTTGCAATGAGTTTCACCCATTCTGAGGGATGCCTTTTTCCATTCCCGTTTTTTTTAACAAAAAAGGAACAAAAGAAAAAGAAGCAGAACACTAATGTGCGTAAAATATGCCTTTTGAAATGGTCGTTTTGAAATATGGACGTCCTTTGAATTTTTTGGTCGATATGTGACCCCAGGATTTGTTTTCAGGGCAGGTGTCATTTACAGGCCTGCAATGATTTTGAATATCAACTGACCATTAGCGCTGGGATTAAAGCTGCTGTTGCGTGAAACGGCCACAAGGTGGCAGCAGTTCTCCCGTACCAAATCTGGTAACTAGAGCAACAGAGCCTCAATGGAAGTCGTGTTCTAGATTGGAATTTAGAATGGAATGTGCCAGGAGAAAGCCCCTCAAGTTTGTCTCACTACTTCTTGTTTGTGTTTTTAATATTTTTTTTTATTATTTTCTGTTACAGCAAGTTTGATTACAATGTTTGGCTTGTTGTAGGTGTGGAAGATGTGGTTCTTTTACACATATACAGATGTCTGTTCTTCCTGGGATCCTTTTCCCATGTACGTTAGGACAGAATGTTGAGTAGTCTTCTCTTGGTATTCCGTAGGTCTTTGGTGATTATATATGTCACCTGTGTTTGATTATGTCTGTTAACCCCGAAATCGTAATGAAACCAATCCTCACACCTTTCCATTGGTGAACCATAAGTTTGTTTAATGAATCTGTGATTGCCGTTCTCCGTGGAAATATCTGCCCTGGTATCCATTTTTAGGTAACACCTATAAGTGATATGATACGATATGTGTCTTTCACTTTCTGACTTACTCCAAGTCACGTGATTACCTCTAGACTCATCTACGGGGCTTCAAATGGCATTGTGTCCTTTTTTTCCTTGGCTTCTATTCTGCCTTAACGAGGTCTATTTTCAACAATGTGATTCCCTGAGGGTTGTGGATTAGCTGACCTGGGCAACCTTACCCTGCCGGCCGGCCCTCCCCAGGTGTGCCTGGTTGAGGTCAATATAAACAGTGCTCCAGGCAGCAATAGCATCTGAAGTTGTGCCTGACTCCATATTCTCTGCCCCGTCAGCAGTCTCGGGGCTGTGCTGGTGGGAGGGAGTGAGGGGCCAAGGCTTTGTTGGTGGCCCGGTGTGAGTGGGGCTCTGCTGGTCTTTCTGCAGGAGTTGCCAGGCTGCCACCTGTAAAGAAGAGGATGTGTCACCCATACCTTCCGATGGAATTTCTCTCCGGACAGAGGTGAGGAAAGAAAAAAGCAGTGGGGGCCGGAACAGGAGGGGTATCTCAGGCAGGGCAATAGAAAGCTTCCAGAAGAGCGCACGGGGCCAGGACCATCCTGGCTGGCCTGCAGGCACCAAGTTGGCCTGCGTGCTGTCGCTGGTGTGGCTCCAGGGCCCTTCCTCTAGGCTTTCAAGCCCTTGTACATATTCAGGTGTTTTACCTGGGAAGGGTGGGAACAGTTCAGCAGCAGCTGGCCTGGGGCTCAGCTCACGTTTACTCACAGATGCCTCAGCACGGTCCCCCAGCTTCGCAATGAGGACGCTCCTTGCATGGGGTGTGGGTTGCTGGCTGTATGGGAGGTGATTCCCCACCTCTGACCAATTTCAGAATTGTTTACCGCTGGAGCAAGTGCCCTGATAGGGTTTCCCTCTGTATAACTGGTGGGTTCAGGTATTTTTTTTCTTTTATGGTTCAAGTTAGATTTTATTCCTCTTTTATGTATTTATAGATATAAGCATGGAAATAATTCATTCCTATAAATACATCTGTGTGAAGGGAAGAACTTTTTTCTGTTTTATTTTATTTTTTTTTTAATTTTGAAATTTAATTGTATTTATCTTTTTATACTGTAGGTTATTATTAGTTATGTATTTTATGCATATACATGTATACAGGTCAATCCCAATCTCCCAACTCATCCCACCACCACCACCCCATGGCTTCCCCCACTTGGTGTCCATACGTTTGTTCTCTACCTCTGTGTCTCTATTTCTTCCCTGCAAACCAGTTCATCTGTACCATTTTTTCGGTTCCACATATATGCATTAATATACAATATTTGTTTTCCTCTTTCTGACTTACTTCATTCTGTATGACAGTCTCTAGATCCATCGATGTCTCTACAAATGACCCAGTTTCATTCCTTTTTATGGCTGAGTAATATTCCATTTTATATATGTACCACATCTTTATCCATTCATCTGTCTGTGGGCATTTAGGTTACTTGCATTACCTGGCTATTGTAAATAGTGCTGCAATGAACATTGTGGTGAATGTGCCTTTTTGATTTATGGTTTTCTCTGGGTATATGCCCAGAAGTGGGATTTCTGGATCAGATGGTAATTCTATTTCTAGTTTTTTTAAGGAAACTCCATACTGTTCTCCATAGTGACTGTATCAATTTACATCCCCACCAATAGTGGAAGATGGCTCCTTTTGTCCACACCCTCCCCAGAATTTGTTGTTTGTAGATTTTCTGATGATGCCGATTCTAACAGGTGTGAGGTGATACCTCATTGTAGTTTGATTTGCATTTCTCTAATAATTATTGCTGTTGAGCAGCTTTTCATGTGCGTCTTGGCCATCTCTGTGTCTTCTTTGAAGAAACGTCTCTTTAGATCTTCTGCCCATTTCTGTATTGGGTTGTTTGTTTTTTGAATATTAAGCTGCATGAGCTGTTTATATATATATTGGAGATTAAACCTTTGTCCATTGATTCATTTGCAATGAGTTTCACCCATTCTGAGGGATGCCTTTTTCCATTCCCGTTTTTTTTAACAAAAAAGGAACAAAAGAAAAAGAAGCAGAACACTAATGTGCGTAAAATATGCCTTTTGAAATGGTCGTTTTGAAATATGGACGTCCTTTGAATTTTTTGGTCGATATGTGACCCCAGGATTTGTTTTCAGGGCAGGTGTCATTTACAGGCCTGCAATGATTTTGAATATCAACTGACCATTAGCGCTGGGATTAAAGCTGCTGTTGCGTGAAACGGCCACAAGGTGGCAGCAGTTCTCCCGTACCAAATCTGGTAACTAGAGCAACAGAGCCTCAATGGAAGTCGTGTTCTAGATTGGAATTTAGAATGGAATGTGCCAGGAGAAAGCCCCTCAAGTTTGTCTCACTACTTCTTGTTTGTGTTTTTAATTTTTTTTTATTATTTTCTGTTACAGCAAGTTTGATTACAATGTTTGGCTTGTTGTAGGTGTGGAAGATGTGGTTCTTTTACACATATACAGATGTCTGTTCTTCCTGGGATCCTTTTCCCATGTACGTTAGGACAGAATGTTGAGTAGTCTTCTCTTGGTATTCCGTAGGTCTTTGGTGATTATATATGTCACCTGTGTTTGATTATGTCTGTTAACCACGAAATCGTAATGAAACCAATCCTCACACCTTTCCATTGGTGAACCATAAGTTTGTTTAATGAATCTGTGATTGCCGTTCTCCGTGGAAATATCTGCCCTGGTATCCATTTTTAGGTAACACCTATAAGTGATATGATACGATATGTGTCTTTCACTTTCTGACTTACTCCAAGTCACGTGATTACCTCTAGACTCATCTACGGGGCTGCAAATGGCATTGTGTCCTTTTTTTCCTTGGCTTCTATTCTGCCTTAACGAGGTCTATTTTCAACAATGTGATTCCCTGAGGGTTGTGGATTAGCTGACCTGGGCAACCTTACCCTGCCGGCCGGCCCTCCCCAGGTGTGCCTGGTTGAGGTCCATATAAACAGTGCTCCAGGCAGCAATACCATCTGAAGTTGTGCCTGACTCCATATTCTCTGCCCCGTCAGCAGTCTCGGGGCTGTGCTGGTGGGAGGGAGTGAGGGGCCAAGGCTTTGTTGGTGGCCCGGTGTGAGTGGGGCTCTGCTGGTCTTTCTGCAGGAGTTGCCAGGCTGCCACCTGTAAAGAAGAGGATGTGTCACCCATACCTTCCGATGGAATTTCTCTCCGGACAGAGGTGAGGAAAGAAAAAAGCAGTGGGGGCCGGGACAGGAGGGGTATCTCAGGCAGGGCAATAGAAAGCTTCCAGAAGAGCGCACGGGGCCAGGACCATCCTGGCTGGCCTGCAGGCACCAAGTTGGCCTGCGTGCTGTCGCTGGTGTGGCTCCAGGGCCCTTCCTCTAGGCTTTCAAGCCCTTGTACATATTCAGGTGTTTTACCTGGGAAGGGTGGGAACAGTTCAGCAGCAGCTGGCCTGGGGCTCAGCTCACGTTTACTCACAGATGCCTCAGCACGGTCCCCCAGCTTCGCAATGAGGACGCTCCTTGCATGGGGTGTGGGTTGCTGGCTGTATGGGAGGTGATTCCCCACCTCTGACCAATTTCAGAATTGTTTACCGCTGGAGCAAGTGCCCTGATAGGGTTTCCCTCTGTATAACTGGTGGGTTCAGGTATTTTTTTTCTTTTATGGTTCAAGTTAGATTTTATTCCTCTTTTATGTATTTATAGATATAAGCATGGAAATAATTCATTCCTATAAATACATCTGTGTGAAGGGAAGAACTTTTTTCTGTTTTATTTTATTTTTTTTTTAATTTTGAAATTTAATTGTATTTATCTTTTTATACTGTAGGTTATTATTAGTTATGTATTTTATGCATATACATGTATACAGGTCAATCCCAATCTCCCAACTCATCCCACCACCACCACCCCATGGCTTCCCCCACTTGGTGTCCATACGTTTGTTCTCTACCTCTGTGTCTCTATTTCTTCCCTGCAAACCAGTTCATCTGTACCATTTTTTCGGTTCCACATATATGCATTAATATACAATATTTGTTTTCCTCTTTCTGACTTACTTCATTCTGTATGACAGTCTCTAGATCCATCGATGTCTCTACAAATGACCCAGTTTCATTCCTTTTTATGGCTGAGTAATATTCCATTTTATATATGTACCACATCTTTATCCATTCATCTGTCTGTGGGCATTTAGGTTGCTTGCATTACCTGGCTATTGTAAATAGTGCTGCAATGAACATTGTGGTGAATGTGCCTTTTTGATTTATGGTTTTCTCTGGGTATATGCCCAGAAGTGGGATTGCTGGATCAGATGGTAATTCTATTTCTAGTTTTTTTAAGGAAACTCCATACTGTTCTCCATAGTGACTGTATCAATTTACATCCCCACCAATAGTGGAAGATGGCTCCTTTTGTCCACACCCTCCCCAGAATTTGTTGTTTGTAGATTTTCTGATGATGCCGATTCTAACAGGTGTGAGGTGATACCTCATTGTAGTTTGATTTGCATTTCTCTAATAATTAGTGCTGTTGAGCAGCTTTTCATGTGCGTCTTGGCCATCTCTGTGTCTTCTTTGAAGAAACGTCTCTTTAGATCTTCTGCCCATTTCTGTATTGGGTTGTTTGTTTTTTGAATATTAAGCTGCATGAGCTGTTTATATATATATTGGAGATTAAACCTTTGTCCATTGATTCATTTGCAATGAGTTTCACCCATTCTGAGGGATGCATTTTTCCATTCCCGTTTTTTTTAACAAAAAAGGAACAAAAGAAAAAGAAGCAGAACACTAATGTGCGTAAAATATGCCTTTTGAAATGGTCGTTTTGAAATATGGACGTCCTTTGAATTTTTTGGTCGATATGTGACCCCAGGATTTGTTTTCAGGGCAGGTGTCATTTACAGGCCTGCAATGATTTTGAATATCAACTGACCATTAGCGCTGGGATTAAAGCTGCTGTTGCGTGAAACGGCCACAAGGTGGCAGCAGTTCTCCCGTACCAAATCTGGTAACTAGAGCAACAGAGCCTCAATGGAAGTCGTGTTCTAGATTGGAATTTAGAATGGAATGTGCCAGGAGAAAGCCCCTCAAGTTTGTCTCACTACTTCTTGTTTGTGTTTTTAATTTTTTTTTTATTATTTTCTGTTACAGCAAGTTTGATTACAATGTTTGGCTTGTTGTAGGTGTGGAAGATGTGGTTCTTTTACACATATACAGATGTCTGTTCTTCCTGGGATCCTTTTCCCATGTACGTTAGGACAGAATGTTGAGTAGTCTTCTCTTGGTATTCCGTAGGTCTTTGGTGATTATATATGTCACCTGTGTTTGATTATGTCTGTTAACCACGAAATCGTAATGAAACCAATCCTCACACCTTTCCATTGGTGAACCATAAGTTTGTTTAATGAATCTGTGATTGCCGTTCTCCGTGGAAATATCTGCCCTGGTATCCATTTTTAGGTAACACCTATAAGTGATATGATACGATATGTGTCTTTCACTTTCTGACTTACTCCAAGTCACGTGATTACCTCTAGACTCATCTACGGGGCTGCAAATGGCATTGTGTCCTTTTTTTCCTTGGCTTCTATTCTGCCTTAGCGAGGTCTATTTTCAACAATGTGATTCCCTGAGGGTTGTGGATTAGCTGACCTGGGCAACCTTACCCTGCCGGCCGGCCCTCCCCAGGTGTGCCTGGTTGAGGTCCATATAAACAGCGCTCCAGGCAGCAATAGCCCCTGAAGTTGTGCCTGACTCCA
Source organism: Mesoplodon densirostris (assembly GCF_025265405.1). Taxonomy (NCBI): domain Eukaryota; kingdom Metazoa; phylum Chordata; class Mammalia; order Artiodactyla; family Ziphiidae; genus Mesoplodon; species Mesoplodon densirostris. The sequence goes on along the minus strand of NC_082673.1, from coordinate 36,877,453 downwards.
TATTCTCTGCCCCGTCAGCAGTCTCGGGGCTGTGCTGGTGGGAGGGAGTGAGGGGCCAAGGCTTTGTTGGTGGCCCGGTGTGAGTGGGGCTCTGCTGGCCTTTCTGCAGGAGTTGCCAGGCTGCCACCTGTAAAGAAGAGGATGTGTCACCCATACCTTCCGATGGAATTTCTCTCCGGACAGAGGTGAGGAAAGAAAAAAGCAGTGGGGGCCGGGACAGGAGGGGTATCTCAGGCAGGGCAATAGAAAGCTTCCAGAAGAGCGCACGGGGCCAGGACCATCCTGGCTGGCCTGCAGGCACCAAGTTGGCCTGCGTGCTGTCGCTGGTGTGGCTCCAGGGCCCTTCCTCTAGGCTTTCAAGCCCTTGTACATATTCAGGTGTTTTACCTGGGAAGGGTGGGAACAGTTCAGCAGCAGCTGGCCTGGGGCTCAGCTCACGTTTACTCACAGATGCCTCAGCACGGTCCCCCAGCTTCGCAATGAGGACGCTCCTTGCATGGGGTGTGGGTTGCTGGCTGTATGGGAGGTGATTCCCCACCTCTGACCAATTTCAGAATTGTTTACCACTGGAGCAAGTGCCCTGATAGGGTTTCCCTCTGTATAACTGGTGTGTTCAGGTTTTTTTTTTCTTTTATGGTTCAAGTTAGATTTGATTCCTCTTTTATGTATTTATAGATATAAGCATGGAAATAATTCATTCCTATAAATACATCTGTGTGAAGGGAAGAACTTTTTTCTGTTTTATTTTATTTTATTTTTTTAATTTTGAAATTTAATTGTATTTACCTTTTTCTACAGTAGGTTATTATTAGTTATGTATTTTATGCATATACATGTATACAGGTCAATCCCAATCTCCCAACTCATCCCACCACCACCACCCCATGGCTTCCCCCACTTGGTGTCCATACGTTTGTTCTCTACCTCTGTGTCTCTATTTCTTCCCTGCAAACCAGTTCATCTGTACCATTTTTTCGGTTCCACATATATGCATTAATATACAATATTTGTTTTCCTCTTTCTGACTTACTTCATTCTGTATGACAGTCTCTAGATCCATCGATGTCTCTACAAATGACCCAGTTTCATTCCTTTTTATGGCTGAGTAATATTCCATTTTATATATGTACCACATCTTTATCCATTCATCTGTCTGTGGGCATTTAGGTTACTTGCATTACCTGGCTATTGTAAATAGTGCTGCAATGAACATTGTGGTGAATGTGCCTTTTTGATTTATGGTTTTCTCTGGGTATATGCCCAGAAGTGGGATTGCTGGATCAGATGGTAATTCTATTTCTAGTTTTTTTAAGGAAACTCCATACTGTTCTCCATAGTGACTGTATCAATTTACATCCCCACCAATAGTGGAAGATGGCTCCTTTTGTCCACACCCTCCCCAGAATTTGTTGTTTGTAGATTTTCTGATGATGCCGATTCTAACAGGTGTGAGGTGATACCTCATTGTAGTTTGATTTGCATTTCTCTAATAATTAGTGCTGTTGAGCAGCTTTTCATGTGCGTCTTGGCCATCTCTGTGTCTTCTTTGAAGAAACGTCTCTTTAGATCTTCTGCCCATTTCTGTATTGGGTTGTTTGTTTTTTGAATATTAAGCTGCATGAGCTGTTTATATATATATTGGAGATTAAACCTTTGTCCATTGATTCATTTGCAATGAGTTTCACCCATTCTGAGGGATGCCTTTTTCCATTCCCGTTTTTTTTAACAAAAAAGGAACAAAAGAAAAAGAAGCAGAACACTAATGTGCGTAAAATATGCCTTTTGAAATGGTCGTTTTGAAATATGGACGTCCTTTGAATTTTTTGGTCGATATGTGACCCCAGGATTTGTTTTCAGGGCAGGTGTCATTTACAGGCCTGCAATGATTTTGAATATCAACTGACCATTAGCGCTGGGATTAAAGCTGCTGTTGCGTGAAACGGCCACAAGGTGGCAGCAGTTCTCCCGTACCAAATCTGGTAACTAGAGCAACAGAGCCTCAATGGAAGTCGTGTTCTAGATTGGAATTTAGAATGGAATGTGCCAGGAGAAAGCCCCTCAAGTTTGTCTCACTACTTCTTGTTTGTGTTTTAAATTTTTTTTTATTATTTTCTGTTACAGCAAGTTTGATTACAATGTTTGGCTTGTTGTAGGTGTGGAAGATGTGGTTCTTTTACACATATACAGATGTCTGTTCTTCCTGGGATCCTTTTCCCATGTACGTTAGGACAGAATGTTGAGTAGTCTTCTCTTGGTATTCCGTAGGTCTTTGGTGATTATATATGTCACCTGTGTTTGATTATGTCTGTTAACCCCGAAATCGTAATGAAACCAATCCTCACACCTTTCCATTGGTGAACCATAAGTTTGTTTAATGAATCTGTGATTGCCGTTCTCCGTGGAAATATCTGCCCTGGTATCCATTTTTAGGTAACACCTATAAGTGATATGATACGATATGTGTCTTTCACTTTCTGACTTACTCCAAGTCACGTGATTACCTCTAGACTCATCTACGGGGCTTCAAATGGCATTGTGTCCTTTTTTTCCTTGGCTTCTATTCTGCCTTAACGAGGTCTATTTTCAACAATGTGATTCCCTGAGGGTTGTGGATTAGCTGACCTGGGCAACCTTACCCTGCCGGCCGGCCCTCCCCAGGTGTGCCTGGTTGAGGTCAATATAAACAGTGCTCCAGGCAGCAATAGCATCTGAAGTTGTGCCTGACTCCATATTCTCTGCCCCGTCAGCAGTCTCGGGGCTGTGCTGGTGGGAGGGAGTGAGGGGCCAAGGCTTTGTTGGTGGCCCGGTGTGAGTGGGGCTCTGCTGGTCTTTCTGCAGGAGTTGCCAGGCTGCCACCTGTAAAGAAGAGGATGTGTCACCCATACCTTCCGATGGAATTTCTCTCCGGACAGAGGTGAGGAAAGAAAAAAGCAGTGGGGGCCGGGACAGGAGGGGTATCTCAGGCAGGGCAATAGAAAGCTTCCAGAAGAGCGCACGGGGCCAGGACCATCCTGGCTGGCCTGCAGGCACCAAGTTGGCCTGCGTGCTGTCGCTGGTGTGGCTCCAGGGCCCTTCCTCTAGGCTTTCAAGCCCTTGTACATATTCAGGTGTTTTACCTGGGAAGGGTGGGAACAGTTCAGCAGCAGCTGGCCTGGGGCTCAGCTCACGTTTACTCACAGATGCCTCAGCACGGTCCCCCAGCTTCGCAATGAGGACGCTCCTTGCATGGGGTGTGGGTTGCTGGCTGTATGGGAGGTGATTCCCCACCTCTGACCAATTTCAGAATTGTTTACCGCTGGAGCAAGTGCCCTGATAGGGTTTCCCTCTGTATAACTGGTGGGTTCAGGTATTTTTTTTCTTTTATGGTTCAAGTTAGATTTTATTCCTCTTTTATGTATTTATAGATATAAGCATGGAAATAATTCATTCCTATAAATACATCTGTGTGAAGGGAAGAACTTTTTTCTGTTTTATTTTATTTTTTTTTTAATTTTGAAATTTAATTGTATTTATCTTTTTATACTGTAGGTTATTATTAGTTATGTATTTTATGCATATACATGTATACAGGTCAATCCCAATCTCCCAACTCATCCCACCACCACCACCCCATGGCTTCCCCCACTTGGTGTCCATACGTTTGTTCTCTACCTCTGTGTCTCTATTTCTTCCCTGCAAACCAGTTCATCTGTACCATTTTTTCGGTTCCACATATATGCATTAATATACAATATTTGTTTTCCTCTTTCTGACTTACTTCATTCTGTATGACAGTCTCTAGATCCATCGATGTCTCTACAAATGACCCAGTTTCATTCCTTTTTATGGCTGAGTAATATTCCATTTTATATATGTACCACATCTTTATCCATTCATCTGTCTGTGGGCATTTAGGTTACTTGCATTACCTGGCTATTGTAAATAGTGCTGCAATGAACATTGTGGTGAATGTGCCTTTTTGATTTATGGTTTTCTCTGGGTATATGCCCAGAAGTGGGATTTCTGGATCAGATGGTAATTCTATTTCTAGTTTTTTTAAGGAAACTCCATACTGTTCTCCATAGTGACTGTATCAATTTACATCCCCACCAATAGTGGAAGATGGCTCCTTTTGTCCACACCCTCCCCAGAATTTGTTGTTTGTAGATTTTCTGATGATGCCGATTCTAACAGGTGTGAGGTGATACCTCATTGTAGTTTGATTTGCATTTCTCTAATAATTATTGCTGTTGAGCAGCTTTTCATGTGCGTCTTGGCCATCTCTGTGTCTTCTTTGAAGAAACGTCTCTTTAGATCTTCTGCCCATTTCTGTATTGGGTTGTTTGTTTTTTGAATATTAAGCTGCATGAGCTGTTTATATATTTATTGGAGATTAAACCTTTGTCCATTGATTCATTTGCAATGAGTTTCACCCATTCTGAGGGATGCCTTTTTCCATTCCCGTTTTTTTTAACAAAAAAGGAACAAAAGAAAAAGAAGCAGAACACTAATGTGCGTAAAATATGCCTTTTGAAATGGTCGTTTTGAAATATGGACGTCCTTTGAATATTTTGGTCGATATGTGACCCCAGGATTTGTTTTCAGGGCAGGTGTCATTTACAGGCCTGCAATGATTTTGAATATCAACTGACCATTAGCGCTGGGATTAAAGCTGCTGTTGCGTGAAACGGCCACAAGGTGGCAGCAGTTCTCCCGTACCAAATCTGGTAACTAGAGCAACAGAGCCTCAATGGAAGTCGTGTTCTAGATTGGAATTTAGAATGGAATGTGCCAGGAGAAAGCCCCTCAAGTTTGTCTCACTACTTCTTGTTTGTGTTTTTAATTTTTTTTTTATTATTTTCTGTTACAGCAAGTTTGATTACAATGTTTGGCTTGTTGTAGGTGTGGAAGATGTGGTTCTTTTACACATATACAGATGTCTGTTCTTCCTGGGATCCTTTTCCCATGTACGTTAGGACAGAATGTTGAGTAGTCTTCTCTTGGTATTCCGTAGGTCTTTGGTGATTATATATGTCACCTGTGTTTGATTATGTCTGTTAACCACGAAATCGTAATGAAACCAATCCTCACACCTTTCCATTGGTGAACCATAAGTTTGTTTAATGAATCTGTGATTGCCGTTCTCCGTGGAAATATCTGCCCTGGTATCCATTTTTAGGTAACACCTATAAGTGATATGATACGATATGTGTCTTTCACTTTCTGACTTACTCCAAGTCACGTGATTACCTCTAGACTCATCTACGGGGCTGCAAATGGCATTGTGTCCTTTTTTTCCTTGGCTTCTATTCTGCCTTAGCGAGGTCTATTTTCAACAATGTGATTCCCTGAGGGTTGTGGATTAGCTGACCTGGGCAACCTTACCCTGCCGGCCGGCCCTCCCCAGGTGTGCCTGGTTGAGGTCCATATAAACAGCGCTCCAGGCAGCAATAGCCCCTGAAGTTGTGCCTGACTCCATATTCTCTGCCCCGTCAGCAGTCTCGGGGCTGTGCTGGTGGGAGGGAGTGAGGGGCCAAGGCTTTGCTGGTGGCCCGGTGTGAGTGGGGCTCTGCTGGCCTTTCTGCAGGAGTTGCCAGGCTGCCACCTGTAAAGAAGAGGATGTGTCACCCATACCTTCCGATGGAATTTCTCTCCGGACAGAGGTGAGGAAAGAAAAAAGCAGTGGGGGCCGGGACAGGAGGGGTATCTCAGGCAGGGCAATAGAAAGCTTCCAGAAGAGCGCACGGGGCCAGGACCATCCTGGCTGGCCTGCAGGCACCAAGTTGGCCTGCGTGCTGTCGCTGGTGTGGCTCCAGGGCCCTTCCTCTAGGCTTTCAAGCCCTTGTACATATTCAGGTGTTTTACCTTGGAAGGGTGGGAACAGTTCAGCAGCAGCTGGCCTGGGGCTCAGCTCACGTTTACTCACAGATGCCTCAGCACGGTCCCCCAGCTTTGCAATGAGGACGCTCCTTGCATGGGGGGTGGGTTGCTGGCTGTATGGGAGGTGATTCCCCACCTCTGACCAATTTCAGAATTGTTTACCGCTGGAGCAAGTGCCCTGATAGGGTTTCCCTCTGTATAACTGGTGGGTTCAGGTATTTTTTTTCTTTTATGGTTCAAGTTAGATTTTATTCCTCTTTTATGTATTTATAGATATAAGCATGGAAATAATTCATTCCTATAAATACATCTGTGTGAAGGGAAGAACTTTTTTCTGTTTTATTTTATTTTTTTTTTAATTTTGAAATTTAATTGTATTTATCTTTTTATACTGTAGGTTATTATTAGTTATGTATTTTATGCATATACATGTATACAGGTCAATCCCAATCTCCCAACTCATCCCACCACCACCACCCCATGGCTTCCCCCACTTGGTGTCCATACGTTTGTTCTCTACCTCTGTGTCTCTATTTCTTCCCTGCAAACCAGTTCATCTGTACCATTTTTTCGGTTCCACATATATGCATTAATATACAATATTTGTTTTCCTCTTTCTGACTTACTTCATTCTGTATGACAGTCTCTAGATCCATCGATGTCTCTACAAATGACCCAGTTTCATTCCTTTTTATGGCTGAGTAATATTCCATTTTATATATGTACCACATCTTTATCCATTCATCTGTCTGTGGGCATTTAGGTTACTTGCATTACCTGGCTATTGTAAATAGTGCTGCAATGAACATTGTGGTGAATGTGCCTTTTTGATTTATGGTTTTCTCTGGGTATATGCCCAGAAGTGGGATTTCTGGATCAGATGGTAATTCTATTTCTAGTTTTTTTAAGGAAACTCCATACTGTTCTCCATAGTGACTGTATCAATTTACATCCCCACCAATAGTGGAAGACGGCTCCTTTTGTCCACACCCTCCCCAGAATTTGTTGTTTGTAGATTTTCTGATGATGCTGATTCTAACAGGTGTGAGGTGATACCTCATTGTAGTTTGATTTGCATTTCTCTAATAATTAGTGCTGTTGAGCAGCTTTTCATGTGCGTCTTGGCCATCTCTGTGTCTTCTTTGAAGAAACGTCTCTTTAGATCTTCTGCCCATTTCTGTATTGGGTTGTTTGTTTTTTGAATATTAAGCTGCATGAGCTGTTTATATATATATTGGAGATTAAACCTTTGTCCATTGATTCATTTGCAATGAATTTCACACATTCTGAGGGATGCCTTTTTTCATTCCCGTTTTTTTAACAAAAAAGGAACAAAAGAAAAAGAAGCAGAACACTAATGTGCGTAAAATATGCCTTTTGAAATGGTCGTTTTGAAATATGGACGTCCTTTGAATTTTTTGGTCGATATGTGACCCCAGGATTTGTTTTCAGGGCAGGTGTCATTTACAGGCCTGCAATGATTTTGAATATCAACTGACCATTAGCGCTGGGATTAAAGCTGCTGTTGCGTGAAACGGCCACAAGGTGGCAGCAGTTCTCCCGTACCAAATCTGGTAAGTAGAGCAACAGAGCCTCAATGGAAGTCGTGTTCTAGATTGGAATTTAGAATGGAATGTGCCAGGAGAAAGCCCCTCAAGTTTGTCTCACTACTTCTTGTTTGTGTTTTTAATGTTTTTTTTTTATTATTTTCTGTTACAGCAAGTTTGATTACAATGTTTGGCTTGTTGTAGGTGTGGAAGATGTGGTTCTTTTACACATATACAGATGTCTGTTCTTCCTGGGATCCTTTTCCCATGTACGTTAGGACAGAATGTTGAGTAGTCTTCTCTTGGTATTCCGTAGGTCTTTGGTGATTATATATGTCACCTGTGTTTGATTATGTCTGTTAACCACGAAATCGTAATGAAACCAATCCTCACACCTTTCCATTGGTGAACCATAAGTTTGTTTAATGAATCTGTGATTGCCGTTCTCCGTGGAAATATCTGCCCTGGTATCCATTTATAGGTAACACCTATAAGTGATATGATACGATATGTGTCTTTCACTTTCTGACTTACTCCAAGTCACGTGATTACCTCTAGACTCATCTACGGGGCTGCAAATGGCATTGTGTCCTTTTTTTCCTTGGCTTCTATTCTGCCTTAGCGAGGTCTATTTTCAACAATGTGATTCCCTGAGGGTTGTGGATTAGCTGACCTGGGCAACCTTACCCTGCCGGCCGGCGCTCCCCAGGTGTGCCTGGTTGAGGTCAATATAAACAGCGCTCCAGGCAGCAATAGCCCCTGAAGTTGTGCCTGACTCCATATTCTCTGCCCTGTCAGCAGTCTCGGGGCTGTGCTGGTGGGAGGGAGTGAGGGGCCAAGGCTTTGTTGGTGGCCCGGTGTGAGTGGGGCTCTGCTGGCCTTTCTGCAGGAGTTGCCAGGCTGCCACCTGTAAAGAAGAGGATGTGTCACCCATACCTTCCGATGGAATTTCTCTCCGGACAGAGGTGAGGAAAGAAAAAAGCAGTGGGGGCCGGGACAGGAGGGGTATCTCAGGCAGGGCAATAGAAAGCTTCCAGAAGAGCGCACGGGGCCAGGACCATCCTGGCTGGCCTGCAGGCACCAAGTTGGCCTGCGTGCTGTCGCTGGTGTGGCTCCAGGGCCCTTCCTCTAGGCTTTCAAGCCCTTGTACATATTCAGGTGTTTTACCTGGGAAGGGTGGGAACAGTTCAGCAGCAGCTGGCCTGGGGCTCAGCTCACGTTTACTCACAGATGCCTCAGCACGGTCCCCCAGCTTCGCAATGAGGACGCTCCTTGCATGGGGTGTGGGTTGCTGGCTGTATGGGAGGTGATTCCCCACCTCTGACCAATTTCAGACTTGTTTACCGCTGAAGCAAGTGCCCTGATAGGGTTTCCCTCTGTATAACTGGTGGGTTCAGGTATTTTTTTTCTTTTATGGTTCAAGTTAGATTTGATTCCTCTTTTATGTATTTATAGATATAAGCATGGAAATAATTCATTCCTATAAATACATCTGTGTGAAGGGAAGAACTTTTTTCTGTTTTATTTTATTTTTTTTAATTTTGAAATTTAATTGTATTTATCTTTTTATACTGTAGGTTATTATTAGTTATGTATTTTATGCATATACATGTATACAGGTCAATCCCAATCTCCCAACTCATCCCACCACCACCACCCCATGGCTTCCCCTACTTGGTGTCCATACGTTTGTTCTCTACCTCTGTGTCTCTATTTCTTCCCTGCAAACCAGTTCATCTGTACCATTTTTTCGGTTCCACATATATGCATTAATATATAATATTTGTTTTCCTCTTTCTGACTTACTTCATTCTGTATGACAGTCTCTAGATCCATCGATGTCTCTACAAATGACCCAGTTTCATTCCTTTTTATGGCTGAGTAATATTCCATTTTATATATGTACCACATCTTTATCCATTCATCTGTCTGTGGGCATTTAGGTTACTTGCATTACCTGGCTCTTGTAAATAGTGCTGCAATGAACATTGTGGTGAATGTGCCTTTTTGATTTATGGTTTTCTCTGGGTATATGCCCAGAAGTGGGATTGCTGGATCAGATGGTAATTCTATTTCTAGTTTTTTTAAGGAAACTCCATACTGTTCTCCATAGTGACTGTATCAATTTACATCCCCACCAATAGTGGAAGACGGCTCCTTTTGTCCACACCCTCCCCAGAATTTGTTGTTTGTAGATTTTCTGATGATGCCGATTCTAACAGGTGTGAGGTGATACCTCATTGTAGTTTGATTTGCATTTCTCTAATAATTAGTGCTGTTGAGCAGCTTTTCATGTGCGTCTCGGCCATCTCTGTGTCTTCTTTGAAGAAACGTCTCTTTAGATCTTCTGCCCATTTCTGTATTGGGTTGTTTGTTTTTTGAATATTAAGCTGCATGAGCTGTTTATATATATATTGGAGATTAAACCTTTGTCCATTGATTCATTTGCAATGAATTTCACCCATTCTGAGGGATGCCTTTTTCCATTCCCATTTTTTTTAACAAAAAAGGAACAAAAGAAAAAGAAGCAGAACACTAATGTGCGTAAAATATGCCTTTTGAAATGGTCGTTTTGAAATATGGACGTCCTTTGAATTTTTTGGTCGATATGTGACCCCAGGATTTGTTTTCAGGGCAGGTGTCATTTACAGGCCTGCAATGATTTTGAATATCAACTGACCATTAGCGCTGGGATTAAAGCTGCTGTTGCGTGAAACGGCCACAAGGTGGCAGCAGTTCTCCCGTACCAAATCTGGTAACTAGAGCAACAGAGCCTCAATGGAAGTCGTGTTCTAGATTGGAATTTAGAATGGAATGTGCCAGGAGAAAGCCCCTCAAGTTTGTCTCACTACTTCTTGTTTGTGTTTTTAATTTGTTTTTTTTTTTATTTTCTGTTACAGCAAGTTTGATTACAATGTTTGGCTTGTTGTAGGTGTGGAAGATGTGGTTCTTTTACACATATACAGATGTCTGTTCTTCCTGGGATCCTTTTCCCATGTACGTTAGGACAGAATGTTGAGTAGTCTTCTCTTGGTATTCCGTAGGTCTTTGGTGATTATATATGTCACCTGTGTTTGATTATGTCTGTTAACCCCGAAATCGTAATGAAACCAATCCTCACACCTTTCCATTGGTGAACCATAAGTTTGTTTAATGAATCTGTGATTGCCCTTCTCCGTGGAAATATCTGCCCTGGTATCCATTTTTAGGTAACACCTATAAGTGATATGATACGATATGTGTCTTTCACTTTCTGACTTACTCCAAGTCACGTGATTACCTCTAGACTCATCTACGGGGCTGCAAATGGCATTGTGTCCTTTTTTTCCTTGGCTTCTATTCTGCCTTAACGAGGTCTATTTTCAACAATGTGATTCCCTGAGGGTTGTGGATTAGCTGACCTGGGCAACCTTACCCTGCTGGCCGGCCCTCCCCAGGTGTGCCTGGTTGAGGTCAATATAAACAGCGCTCCAGGCAGCAATAGCATCTGAAGTTGTGCCTGACTCCATATTCTCTTCCCCGTCAGCAGTCTCGGGGCTGTGCTGGTGGGAGGGAGTGAGGGGCCAAGGCTTTGTTGGTGGCCCGGTGTGAGTGGGGCTCTGCTGGCCTTTCTGCAGGAGTTGCCAGGCTGCCACCTGTAAGGAAGAGGATGTGTCATCCATACCTTCCGATGGAATTTCTCTCCGGACAGAGGTGAGGAAAGAAAAAAGCAGTGGGGGCCGGGACAGGAGGGGTATTTCAGGCAGGGCAATAGAAAGCTTCCAGAAGAGCGCACGGTGCCAGGACCATCCTGGCTGGCCTGCAGGCACCAAGTTGGCCTGCGTGCTGTCGCTGGTGTGGCTCCAGGGCCCTTCCTCTAGGCTTTCAAGCCCTTGTACATATTCAGGTGTTTTACCTGGGAAGGGTGGGAACAGTTCAGCAGCAGCTGGCCTGGGGCTCAGCTCACGTTTACTCACAGATGCCTCAGCACGGTCCCCCAGCTTCGCAATGAGGACGCTCCTTGCATGGGGTGTGGGTTGCTGGCTGTATGGGAGGTGATTCCCCACCTCTGACCAATTTCAGAATTGTTTACCGCTGGAGCAAGTGCCCTGATAGGGTTTCCCTCTGTATAACTGGTGGGTTCAGGTATTTTTTTTCTTTTATGGTTCAAGTTAGATTTTATTCCTCTTTTATGTATTTATAGATATAAGCATGGAAATAATTCATTCCTATAAATACATCTGTGTGAAGGGAAGAACTTTTTTCTGTTTTATTTTATTTTTTTTTAATTTTGAAATTTAATTGTATTTATCTTTTTATACTGTAGGTTATTATTAGTTATGTATTTTATGCATATACATGTATACAGGTCAATCCCAATCTCCCAACTCATCCCACCACCACCACCCCATGGCTTCCCCCACTTGGTGTCCATACGTTTGTTCTCTACCTCTGTGTCTCTATTTCTTCCCTGCAAACCAGTTCATCTGTACCATTTTTTCGGTTCCACATATATGCATTAATATACAATATTTGTTTTCCTCTTTCTGACTTACTTCATTCTGTATGACAGTCTCTAGATCCATCGATGTCTCTACAAATGACCCAGTTTCATTCCTTTTTATGGCTGAGTAATATTCCATTTTATATATGTACCACATCTTTATCCATTCATCTGTCTGTGGGCATTTAGGTTACTTGCATTACCTGGCTATTGTAAATAGTGCTGCAATGAACATTGTGGTGAATGTGCCTTTTTGATTTATGGTTTTCTCTGGGTATATGCCCAGAAGTGGGATTGCTGGATCAGATGGTAATTCTATTTCTAGTTTTTTTAAGGAAACTCCATACTGTTCTCCATAGTGACTGTATCAATTTACATCCCCACCAATAGTGGAAGACGGCTCCTTTTGTCCACACCCTCCCCAGAATTTGTTGTTTGTAGATTTTCTGATGATGCTGATTCTAACAGGTGTGAGGTGATACCTCATTGTAGTTTGATTTGCATTTCTCTAATAATTATTGCTGTTGAGCAGCTTTTCATGTGCGTCTTGGCCATCTCTGTGTCTTCTTTGAAGAAACGTCTCTTTAGATCTTCTGCCCATTTCTGTATTGGGGTGTTTGTTTTTTGAATATTAAGCTGCATGAGCTGTTTATATATATATTGGAGATTAAACCTTTGTCCATTGATTCATTTGCAATGAATTTCACCCATTCTGAGGGATGCCTTTTTCCATTCCCGTTTTTTTAACAAAAAAGGAACAAAAGAAAAAGAAGCAGAACACTAATGTGCGTAAAATATGCCTTTTGAAATGGTCGTTTTGAAATATGGACGTCCTTTGAATTTTTTGGTCGATATGTGACCCCAGGATTTGTTTTCAGGGCAGGTGTCATTTACAGGCCTGCAATGATTTTGAATATCAACTGACCATTAGCGCTGGGATTAAAGCTGCTGTTGCGTGAAACGGCCACAAGGTGGCAGCAGTTCTCCCGTACCAAATCTGGTAAGTAGAGCAACAGAGCCTCAATGGAAGTCGTGTTCTAGATTGGAATTTAGAATGGAATGTGCCAGGAGAAAGCCCCTCAAGTTTGTCTCACTACTTCTTGTTTGTGTTTTTAATGTTTTTTTTTTTATTATTTTCTGTTACAGCAAGTTTGATTACAATGTTTGGCTTCTTGTAGTTGTGGAAGATGTGGTTCTTTTACACATATACAGATGTCTGTTCTTCCTGGGATCCTTTTCCCATGTACGTTAGGACAGAATGTTGAGTAGTCTTCTCTTGGTATTCCGTAGGTCTTTGGTGATTATATATGTCACCTGTGTTTGATTATGTCTGTTAACCCCGAAATCGTAATGAAACCAATCCTCACACCTTTCCATTGGTGAACCATAAGTTTGTTTAATGAATCTGTGATTGCCGTTCTCCGTGGAAATATCTGCCCTGGTATCCATTTTTAGGTAACACCTATAAGTGGTATGATACGATATGTGTCTTTCACTTTCTGACTTACTCCAAGTCACGTGATTACCTCTAGACTCATCTACGGGGCTGCAAATGGCATTGTGTCCTTTTTTTCCTTGGCTTCTATTCTGCCTTAGCGAGGTCTATTTTCAACAATGTGATTCCCTGAGGGTTGTGGATTAGCTGACCTGGGCAACCTTACCCTGCCGGCCGGCGCTCCCCATGTGTGCCTGGTTGAGGTCAATATAAACAGCGCTCCAGGCAGCAATAGCCCCTGAAGTTGTGCCTGACTCCATATTCTCTGCCCTGTCAGCAGTCTCGGGGCTGTGCTGGTGGGAGGGAGTGAAGGGCCAAGGCTTTGTTGGTGGCCCGGTGTGAGTGGGGCTCTGCTGGCCTTTCTGCAGGAGTTGCCAGGCTGCCACCTGTAAAGAAGAGGATGTGTCACCCATACCTTCCGATGGAATTTCTCTCCGGACAGAGGTGAGGAAAGAAAAAAGCAGTGGGGGCCGGAACAGGAGGGGTATCTCAGGCAGGGCAATAGAAAGCTTCCAGAAGAGCGCACGGGGCCAGGACCATCCTGGCTGGCCTGCAGGCACCAAGTTGGCCTGCGTGCTGTCGCTGGTGTGGCTCCAGGGCCCTTCCTCTAGGCTTTCAAGCCCTTGTACATATTCAGGTGTTTTACCTGGGAAGGGTGGGAACAGTTCAGCAGCAGCTGGCCTGGGGCTCAGCTCACGTTTACTCACAGATGCCTCAGCACGGTCCCCCAGCTTCGCAATGAGGACGCTCCTTGCATGGGGTGTGGGTTGCTGGCTGTATGGGAGGTGATTCCCCACCTCTGACCAATTTCAGAATTGTTTACCTCTGGAACAAGTGCCATGATAGGGTTTCCCTCTGTATAACTGGTGGGTTCAGGTATTTTTTTTCTTTTATGGTTCAAGTTAGATTTGATTCCTCTTTTATGTATTTATAGATATAAGCATGGAAATAATTCATTCCTATAAATACATCTGTGTGAAGGGAAGAACTTTTTTCTGTTTTATTTTTTTTTTAATTTTGAAATTTAATTGTATTTATCTTTTTATACTGTAGGTTATTATTAGTTATGTATTTTATGCATATACATGTATACAGGTCAATCCCAATCTCCCAACTCATCCCACCACCACCACCCCATGGCTTCCCCCACTTGGTGTCCATACGTTTGTTCTCTACCTCTGTGTCTCTATTTCTTCCCTGCAAACCAGTTCATCTGTACCATTTTTTCGGTTCCACATATATGCATTAATATACAATATTTGTTTTCCTCTTTCTGACTTACTTCATTCTGTATGAGAGTCTCTAGATCCATCGATGTCTCTACAAATGACCCAGTTTCATTCCTTTTTATGGCTGAGTAATATTCCATTTTATATATGTACCACATCTTTATCCATTCATCTGTCTGTGGGCATTTAGGTTACTTGCATTACCTGGCTATTGTAAATAGTGCTGCAATGAACATTGTGGTGAATGTTCCTTTTTGATTTATGGTTTTCTCTGGGTATATGCCCAGAAGTGGGATTGCTGGATCAGATGGTAATTCTATTTCTAGTTTTTTTAAGGAAACTCCATACTGTTCTCCATAGTGACTGTATCAATTTACATCCCCACCAATAGTGGAAGACGGCTCCTTTTGTCCACACCCTCCCCAGAATTTGTTGTTTGTAGATTTTCTGATGATGCTGATTCTAACAGGTGTGAGGTGATACCTCATTGTAGTTTGATTTGCATTTCTCTAATAATTAGTGCTGTTGAGCAGCTTTTCATGTGCGTCTTGGCCATCTCTGTGTCTTCTTTGAAGAAACGTCTCTTTAGATCTTCTGCCCATTTCTGTATTGGGTTGTTTGTTTTTTGAATATTAAGCTGCATGAGCTGTTTATATATATATTGGAGATTAAACCTTTGTCCATTGATTCATTTGCAATGATTTTCACCCATTCTGAGGGAAGCCTTTTTCCATTCCCGTTTTTTTAACAAAAAAGGAACAAAAGAAAAAGAAGCAGAACACTAATGTGCGTAAAATATGCCTTTTGAAATGGTCGTTTTGAAATATGGACGTCCTTTGAATTTTTTGGTCGATATGTGACCCCAGGATTTGTTTTCAGGGCAGGTGTCATTTACAGGCCTGCAATGATTTTGAATATCAACTGACCATTAGTGCTGGGATTAAAGCTGCTGTTGCGTGAAACGGCCACAAGGTGGCAGCAGTTCTCCCGTACCAAATCTGGTAACTAGAGCAACAGAGCCTCAATGGAAGTCGTGTTCTAGATTGGAATTTAGAATGGAATGTGCCAGGAGAAAGCCCCTCAAGTTTGTCTCACTACTTCTTGTTTGTGTTTTTAATTTTTTTTTAATTTTCTGTTACAGCAAGTTTGATTACAATGTTTGGCTTGTTGTAGGTGTGGAAGATGTGGTTCTTTTACACATATACAGATGTCTGTTCTTCCTGGGATCCTTTTCCCATGTACGTTAGGACAGAATGTTGAGTAGTCTTCTCTTGGTATTCCGTAGGTTTTTGGTGATTATATATGTCACCTGTGTTTGATTATGTCTGTTAACCACGAAATCGTAATGAAACCAATCCTCACACCTTTCCATTGGTGAACCATAAGTTTGTTTAATGAATCTGTGATTGCCGTTCTCCGTGGAAATATCTGCCCTGGTATCCATTTTTAGGTAACACCTATAAGTGATATGATACAATATGTGTCTATCACTTTCTGACTTACTCCAAGTCATGTGATTACCTCTAGACTCATCTACGGGGCTGCAAATGGCATTGTGTCCTTTTTTTCCTTGGCTTCTATTCTGCCTTAGCGAGGTCTATTTTCAACAATGTGATTCCCTGAGGGTTGTGGATTAGCTGACCTGGGCAACCTTACCCTGCCGGCCGGCGCTCCCCAGGTGTGCCTGGTTGAGGTCCATATAAACAGCGCTCCAGGCAGCAATAGCATCTGAAGTTGTGCCTGACTCCATATTCTCTGCCCTGTCAGCAGTCTCGGGGCTGTGCTGGTGGGAGGGAGTGAGGGGCCAAGGCTTTGTTGGTGGCCCGGTGTGAGTGGGGCTCTGCTGGCCTTTCTGCAGGAGTTGCCAGGCTGCCACCTGTAAAGAAGAGGATGTGTCACCCATACCTTCCGATGGAATTTCTCTCCGGACAGAGGTGAGGAAAGAAAAAAGCAGTGGGGGCCGGGACAGGAGGGGTATCTCAGGCAGGGCAATAGAAAGCTTCCAGAAGAGCGCACGGGGCCAGGACCATCCTGGCTGGCCTGCAGGCACCAAGTTGGCCTGCGTGCTGTCGCTGGTGTGGCTCCAGGGCCCTTCCTCTAGGCTTTCAAGCCCTTGTACATATTCAGGTGTTTTACCTGGGAAGGGTGGGAACAGTTCAGCAGCAGCTGGCCTGGGGCTCAGCTCACGTTTACTCACAGATGCCTCAGCACGGTCCCCCAGCTTCGCAATGAGGACGCTCCTTGCATGGGGTGTGGGTTGCTGGCTGTATGGGAGGTGATTCCCCACCTCTGACCAATTTCAGACTTGTTTACCGCTGAAGCAAGTGCCCTGATAGGGTTTCCCTCTGTATAACTGGTGGGTTCAGGTATTTTTTTTCTTTTATGGTTCAAGTTAGATTTGATTCCTCTTTTATGTATTTATAGATATAAGCATGGAAATAATTCATTCCTATAAATACATCTGTGTGAAGGGAAGAACTTTTTTCTGTTTTATTTTATTTTTTTTAATTTTGAAATTTAATTGTATTTATCTTTTTATACTGTAGGTTATTATTAGTTATGTATTTTATGCATATACATGTATACAGGTCAATCCCAATCTCCCAACTCATCCCACCACCACCACCCCATGGCTTCCCCCACTTGGTGTCCATACGTTTGTTCTCTACCTCTGTGTCTCTATTTCTTCCCTGCAAACCAGTTCATCTGTACCATTTTTTCGGTTCCACATATATGCATTAATATATAATATTTGTTTTCCTCTTTCTGACTTACTTCATTCTGTATGACAGTCTCTAGATCCATCGATGTCTCTACAAATGACCCAGTTTCATTCCTTTTTATGGCTGAGTAATATTCCATTTTATATATGTACCACATCTTTATCCATTCATCTGTCTGTGGGCATTTAGGTTACTTGCATTACCTGGCTCTTGTAAATAGTGCTGCAATGAACATTGTGGTGAATGTGCCTTTTTGATTTATGGTTTTCTCTGGGTATATGCCCAGAAGTGGGATTGCTGGATCAGATGGTAATTCTATTTCTAGTTTTTTTAAGGAAACTCCATACTGTTCTCCATAGTGACTGTATCAATTTACATCCCCACCAATAGTGGAAGACGGCTCCTTTTGTCCACACCCTCCCCAGAATTTGTTGTTTGTAGATTTTCTGATGATGCCGATTCTAACAGGTGTGAGGTGATACCTCATTGTAGTTTGATTTGCATTTCTCTAATAATTAGTGCTGTTGAGCAGCTTTTCATGTGCGTCTCGGCCATCTCTGTGTCTTCTTTGAAGAAACGTCTCTTTAGATCTTCTGCCCATTTCTGTATTGGGTTGTTTGTTTTTTGAATATTAAGCTGCATGAGCTGTTTATATATATATTGGAGATTAAACCTTTGTCCATTGATTCATTTGCAATGAATTTCACCCATTCTGAGGGATGCCTTTTTCCATTCCCATTTTTTTTAACAAAAAAGGAACAAAAGAAAAAGAAGCAGAACACTAATGTGCGTAAAATATGCCTTTTGAAATGGTCGTTTTGAAATATGGACGTCCTTTGAATTTTTTGGTCGATATGTGACCCCAGGATTTGTTTTCAGGGCAGGTGTCATTTACAGGCCTGCAATGATTTTGAATATCAACTGACCATTAGCGCTGGGATTAAAGCTGCTGTTGCGTGAAACGGCCACAAGGTGGCAGCAGTTCTCCCGTACCAAATCTGGTAACTAGAGCAACAGAGCCTCAATGGAAGTCGTGTTCTAGATTGGAATTTAGAATGGAATGTGCCAGGAGAAAGCCCCTCAAGTTTGTCTCACTACTTCTTGTTTGTGTTTTTAATTTTTTTTTTAATTTTCTGTTACAGCAAGTTTGATTACAATGTTTGGCTTGTTGTAGGTGTGGAAGATGAGGTTCTTTTACACATATACAGATGTCTGTTCTTCCTGGGATCCTTTTCCCATGTACGTTAGGACAGAATGTTGAGTAGTCTTCTCTTGGTATTCCGTAGGTCTTTGGTGATTATATATGTCACCTGTGTTTGATTATGTCTGTTAACCACGAAATCGTAATGAAACCAATCCTCACACCTTTCCATTGGTGAACCATAAGTTTGTTTAATGAATCTGTGATTGCCGTTCTCCGTGGAAATATCTGCCCTGGTATCCATTTTTAGGTAACACCTATAAGTGATATGATACGATATGTGTCTATCACTTTCTGACTTACTCCAAGTCACGTGATTACCTCTAGACTCATCTACGGGGCTGCAAATGGCATTGTGTCCTTTTTTTCCTTGGCTTCTATTCTGCCTTAACGAGGTCTATTTTCAACAATGTGATTCCCTGAGGGTTGTGGATTAGCTGACCTGGGCAACCTTACCCTGCCGGCCGGCCCTCCCCAGGTGTGCCTGGTTGAGGTCAATATAAACAGCGCTCCAGGCAGCAATAGCATCTGAAGTTGTGCCTGACTCCATATTCTCTTCCCCGTCAGCAGTCTCGGGGCTGTGCTGGTGGGAGGGAGTGAGGGGCCAAGGCTTTGTTGGTGGCCCGGTGTGAGTGGGGCTCTGCTGGCCTTTCTGCAGGAGTTGCCAGGCTGCCACCTGTAAGGAAGAGGATGTGTCATCCATACCTTCCGATGGAATTTCTCTCCGGACAGAGGTGAGGAAAGAAAAAAGCAGTGGGGGCCGGGACAGGAGGGGTATTTCAGGCAGGGCAATAGAAAGCTTCCAGAAGAGCGCACGGGGCCAGGACCATCCTGGCTGGCCTGCAGGCACCAAGTTGGCCTGCGTGCTGTCGCTGGTGTGGCTCCAGGGCCCTTCCTCTAGGCTTTCAAGCCCTTGTACATATTCAGGTGTTTTACCTGGGAAGGGTGGGAACAGTTCAGCAGCAGCTGGCCTGGGGCTCAGCTCACGTTTACTCACAGATGCCTCAGCACGGTCCCCCAGCTTCGCAATGAGGACGCTCCTTGCATGGGGTGTGGATTGCTGGCTGTATGGGAGGTGATTCCACACCTCTGACCAATTTCAGAATTGTTTACCGCTGGAGCAAGTGCCCTGATAGGGTTTCCCTCTGTATAACTGGTGGGTTCAGGTATTTTTTTTCTTTTATGGTTCAAGTTAGATTTTATTCCTCTTTTATGTATTTATAGATATAAGCATGGAAATAATTCATTCCTATAAATACATCTGTGTGAAGGGAAGAACTTTTTTCTGTTTTATTTTAAATTTTTTTTTAATTTTGAAATTTAATTGTATTTATTTTTTTATACAGTAGGTTATTATTAGTTATGTATTTTATGCATATACATGTATACAGGTCAATCCCAATCTCCCAACTCATCCCACCACCACCACCCCATGGCTTCCCCCACTTGGTGTCCATACGTTTGTTCTCTACCTCTGTGTCTCTATTTCTTCCCTGCAAACCAGTTCATCTGTACCATTTTTTCGGTTCCACATATATGCATTAATATACAATATTTGTTTTCCTCTTTCTGACTTACTTCATTCTGTATGACAGTCTCTAGATCCATCGATGTCTCTACAAATGACCCAGTTTCATTCCTTTTTATGGCTGAGTAATATTCCATTTTATATATGTACCACATCTTTATCCATTCATCTGTCTGTGGGCATTTAGGTTACTTGCATTACCTGGCTATTGTAAATAGTGCTGCAATGAACATTGTGGTGAATGTGCCTTTTTGATTTATGGTTTTCTCTGGGTATATGCCCAGAAGTGGGATTGCTGGATCAGATGGTAATTCTATTTCTAGTTTTTTTAAGGAAACTCCATACTGTTCTCCATAGTGACTGTATCAATTTACATCCCCACCAATAGTGGAAGACGGCTCCTTTTGTCAACACCCTCCCCAGAATTTGTTGTTTGTAGATTTTCTGATGATGCTGATTCTAACAGGTGTGAGGTGATACCTCATTGTAGTTTGATTTGCATTTCTCTAATAATTATTGCTGTTGAGCAGCTTTTCATGTGCGTCTTGGCCATCTCTGTGTCTTCTTTGAAGAAACGTCTCTTTAGATCTTCTGCCCATTTCTGTATTGGGGTGTTTGTTTTTTGAATATTAAGCTGCATGAGCTGTTTATATATATATTGGAGATTAAACCTTTGTCCATTGATTCATTTGCAATGAATTTCACCCATTCTGAGGGATGCCTTTTTCCATTCCCGTTTTTTTAACAAAAAAGGAACAAAAGAAAAAGAAGCAGAACACTAATGTGCGTAAAATATGCCTTTTGAAATGGTCGTTTTGAAATATGGACGTCCTTTGAATTTTTTGGTCGATATGTGACCCCAGGATTTGTTTTCAGGGCAGGTGTCATTTACAGGCCTGCAATGATTTTGAATATCAACTGACCATTAGCGCTGGGATTAAAGCTGCTGTTGCGTGAAACGGCCACAAGGTGGCAGCAGTTCTCCCGTACCAAATCTGGTAAGTAGAGCAACAGAGCCTCAATGGAAGTCGTGTTCTAGATTGGAATTTAGAATGGAATGTGCCAGGAGAAAGCCCCTCAAGTTTGTCTCACTACTTCTTGTTTGTGTTTTTAATGTTTTTTTTTATTATTTTCTGTTACAGCAAGTTTGATTACAATGTTTGGCTTGTTGTAGGTGTGGAAGATGTGGTTCTTTTACACATATACAGATGTCTGTTCTTCCTGGGATCCTTTTCCCATGTACGTTAGGACAGAATGTTGAGTAGTCTTCTCTTGGTATTCCGTAGGTCTTTGGTGATTATATATGTCACCTGTGTTTGATTATGTCTGTTAACCCCGAAATCGTAATGAAACCAATCCTCACACCTTTCCATTGGTGAACCATAAGTTTGTTTAATGAATCTGTGATTGCCGTTCTCCGTGGAAATATCTGCCCTGGTATCCATTTTTAGGTAACACCTATAAGTGATATGATACGATATGTGTCTTTCACTTTCTGACTTACTCCAAGTCACGTGATTACCTCTAGACTCATCTACGGGGCTGCAAATGGCATTGTGTCCTTTTTTTCCTTGGCTTCTATTCTGCCTTAGCGAGGTCTATTTTCAACAATGTGATTCCCTGAGGGTTGTGGATTAGCTGACCTGGGCAACCTTACCCTGCCGGCCGGCGCTCCCCAGGTGTGCCTGTTTGAGGTCAATATAAACAGCGCTCCAGGCAGCAATAGCCCCTGAAGTTGTGCCTGACTCCATATTCTCTGCCCTGTCAGCAGTCTCGGGGCTGTGCTGGTGGGAGGGAGTGAGGGGCCAAGGCTTTGTTGGTGGCCCGGTGTGAGTGGGGCTCTGCTGGCCTTTCTGCAGGAGTTGCCAGGCTGCCACCTGTAAAGAAGAGGATGTGTCACCCATACCTTCCGATGGAATTTCTCTCCGGACAGAGGTGAGGAAAGAAAAAAGCAGTGGGGGCCGGGACAGGAGGGGTATCTCAGGCAGGGCAATAGAAAGCTTCCAGAAGAGCGCACGGGGCCAGGACCATCCTGGCTGGCCTGCAGGCACCAAGTTGGCCTGTGTGCTGTCGCTGGTGTGGCTCCAGGGCCCTTCCTCTAGGCTTTCAAGCCCTTGTACATATTCAGGTGTTTTACCTGGGAAGGGTGGGAACAGTTCAGCAGCAGCTGGCCTGGGGCTCAGCTCACGTTTACTCACAGATGCCTCAGCACGGTCCCCCAGCTTCGCAATGAGGACGCTCCTTGCATGGGGTGTGGGTTGCTGGCTGTATGGGAGGTGATTCCCCACCTCTGACCAATTTCAGACTTGTTTACCGCTGAAGCAAGTGCCCTGATAGGGTTTCCCTCTGTATAACTGGTGGGTTCAGGTATTTTTTTTCTTTTATGGTTCAAGTTAGATTTTATTCCTCTTTTATGTATTTATAGATATAAGCATGGAAATAATTCATTCCTATAAATACATCTGTGTGAAGGGAAGAACTTTTTTCTGTTTTATTTTATTTTTTTTTTAATTTTGAAATTTAATTGTATTTATCTTTTTATACTGTAGGTTATTATTAGTTATGTATTTTATGCCTATACATGTATACAGGTCAATCCCAATCTCCCAACTCATCCCACCACCACCACCCCATGGCTTCCCCCACTTGGTGTCCATACGTTTGTTCTCTACCTCTGTGTCTCTATTTCTTCCCTGCAAACCAGTTCATCTGTACCATTTTTTCGGTTCCACATATATGCATTAATATACAATATTTGTTTTCCTCTTTCTGACTTACTTCATTCTGTATGACAGTCTCTAGATCCATCGATGTCTCTACAAATGACCCAGTTTCATTCCTTTTTATGGCTGAGTAATATTCCATTTTATATATGTACCACATCTTTATCCATTCATCTGTCTGTGGGCATTTAGGTTACTTGCATTACCTGGCTATTGTAAATAGTGCTGCAATGAACATTGTGGTGAATGTGCCTTTTTGATTTATGGTTTTCTCTGGGTATATGCCCAGAAGTGGGATTGCTGGATCAGATGGTAATTCTATTTCTAGTTTTTTTAAGGAAACTCCATACTGTTCTCCATAGTGACTGTATCAATTTACATCCCCACCAATAGTGGAAGACGGCTCCTTTTGTCCACACCCTCCCCAGAATTTGTTGTTTGTAGATTTTCTGATGATGCCGATTCTAACAGGTGTGAGGTGATACCTCATTGTAGTTTGATTTGCATTTCTCTAATAATTAGTGCTGTTGAGCAGCTTTTCATGTGCGTCTTGGCCATCTCTGTGTCTTCTTTGAACAAACGTCTCTTTAGATCTTCTGCCCATTTCTGTATTGGGTTGTTTGTTTTTTGAATATTAAGCTGCATGAGCTGTTTATATATATATTGGAGATTAAACCTTTGTCCATTGATTCATTTGCAATGAGTTTCACCCATTCTGAGGGATGCCTTTTTCCATTCCCGTTTTTTTTTAACAAAAAAGGAACAAAAGAAAAAGAAGCAGAACACTAATGTGCGTAAAATATGCCTTTTGAAATGGTCGTTTTGAAATATGGACGTCCTTTGAATTTTTTGGTCTATATGTGACCCCAGGATTTGTTTTCAGGGCAGGTGTCATTTACAGGCCTGCAATGATTTTCACTATCAACTGACCATTAGCGCTGGGATTAAAGCTGCTGTTGCGTGAAACGGCCACAAGGTGGCAGCAGTTCTCCCTTACCAAATCTGGTTACTAGAGCAACAGAGCCTCAATGGAAGTCGTGTTCTACATTGGAAATTAGAATGGAATGTGCCAGGAGAAAGCCCCTCAAGTTTGTCTCACTACTTCTTGTTCGTGTTTTTAATTTTTTTTTTATTTTCTATTACAGCAAGTTTCATTACAATGTTTGGCTTGTTGTAGGTGTGGAAGATGTGGTTCTTTTACACATATACAGATGTCTGTTCTTCCTGGGTTCCTTTTCCCATGTACGTTAGGACAGAATGTTGAGTAGTCTTCTCTTGGTATTCCGTAGATCTTTGGTGATTATATATGTCACCTGTGTTTGATTATATCTGTTAACCCCGAAATCGTAATGAAACCAATCCTCACACCTTTCCATTGGTGAACCATAAGTTTGTTTAATGAATCTGTGATTGCCCTTCTCCGTGGAAATATCTGCCCTGGTATCCATTTTTAGGTAATACCTATAAGTGATATGATACGATATGTGTCTTTCACTTTCTGACTTACTCCAAGTCACGTGATTACATCTAGACTCATCTACGGGGCTGCAAATGGCATTGTGTCCTTTTTTTCCTTGGATTCTATTCTGCCTTAGCGAGGTCCATTTTCAACAATGTGATTCCCTGATGGTTGTGGATTAGCTGACCTGGGCAGCTTTACCCTGCCGGCTCGCCCTCCCAAGGTGTGCCTGGTTGAGGTCAATATAAACAGCGCGCCAGGCAGCAATAGCCCCTAAAGTTGTGCCTGACTCCATATTCTCTGCCCCGTCAGCAGTCTCGGGGTTGTGCTGGTGGGAGGGAGTGAGGGGCCAAGGCTTTGTTGGTGGCCCGGTGTGAGTGGGGCTCTGCTGGCCTTTCTGCATGAGTTGCCAGGCTGCCACCTGTAAAGAAGAGGATGTGTCACTCATAACTTCCGATGGAATTTCTCTCCGGACAGAGGTGAGGAAGGAAAAAAGCAGTGGGGGTCGGGACAGGAGGGGTATCTCAGGCAGGGCAATAGAAAGCTTCCAGAAGAGCGCCCGGGGCCAGGACCGTACTGGCTGACCTGCAGGCACCAAGTTGGCCTGCGTGCTGTAGCTGGTGTGGCTCCACGGCCCTTCCTCTAGGCTTTCAAGCCCTTGTACATATTCAGGTGTTTTACCTGGGAAGGGTGGGAACAGTTCAGCAGCAGCTGGCCTGGGGCTCAGCTCATGTTTACTCACAGATACCTCAGCACGGTCCCCCAGCTTTGCAATGAGGACGCTCCTTGCATGGGGGGTGGGTTGCTGGCAGTATGGGATGTGATTCCCCACCTCTGACCAATTTCAGAATTGTTTACCGCTAGAGCAAGTGCCCTGATAGGGTTTCCCTCTGGATAAATGGTTGGTTCAGGTTTTTTTTTCTTTTATGGTTCAAGTTAGATTTGATTCCTCTTTTATGTATTTATAGATATAAGCATGGAAATAATTCATTCCTATAAATACATCTGTGTGAAGGGAAGAACTTTTCTCTGTTTTATTTTAAATTTTTTTTTTAAATTTTGAAATTTAATTTTATTTATTTTTTTATACAGCAGGTTATTATTAGTTATGTATTTTATGCATATACATGTATAGAGGTGAATCCCAACCTTCCAACTCATCCCACAACCACCACCCCATGGCTTCCCACACTTGGTGTCCATACGTTTGTTCTCTACCTCTGTGTCTATATTTCTTCCCTGCAAACCAGTTCATCTGTACCATTTTTTAGGTTCCACATATATGCATTAATATACAATATTTGTTTTCCCTCTTTCTGACTTACTTCATTCTGTATGACAGTCTCTAGATCCATCGATGTCTCTACAAATGACCCAATTTCATCCCTTTTTATGGCTGAGTAATATTCCATTTTATATATGTACCACATCTTTATCCATTCATCTGTCTGTGGGCATTTAGGTTGCTTGCATTCCCTGGCTATTGTAAATAGTGCTGCAATGAACATTGAGGTGAATGTGCCTTTTTGATTTATGGTTTTCTCTGGGTATATGCCCAGAAGTGGAATTGCTGGATCAGATGGTAATTCTATTTCTAGTTTTTTTAAGGAAACTCCATACTGTTCTCCATAGTGACTGTATCAATTTACATCCCCACCAATAGTGGAAGAGGGCTCCTTTTGTCCACACCCTCCCCAGAATTTGTTGTTTGTAGATTTTCTGATGATGCCGATTCTAACAGGTGTGAGGTGATACCTCATTGTAGTTTTGATTTGCATTTCTCTAATAATAAGTGCTGTTGAGCAGCTTTTCATGTGCGTCTTGGCCATCTCTGTGTCTTCTTTGAAGAAACGTCTCTTTAGATCTTCTGCCCATTTTTGTATTGGGTTGTTTGTTTTTTTAATATTAAGCTGCATGAGCTGTTTATATATATATTGGAGATTAAACCTTTGTCCATTGATTCATTTCAACGATTTTCGCCCATTCTGAGTGATGCCTTTTTCCATTCCCGTTTTTTGAACAAAAAAGGAAAGAAAGAAAAAGAAGCAGAACACTAATGTGCGTAAAATATGCCTTTTGAAATGGTCGTTTTGAAATATGGACGTCCTTTGAATTTTTTGTTCAGTATGTGACCCCAGGATTTGTTTTCACGGCAGGTGTCATTTACAGGCCTGCAATGATTTTGAATATCAACTGACCATTAGCGCTGGGATTAAAGCTGCTGTTGCGTGAAACGGCCACAAGGTGGCAGCAGTTCTCCCTTAGCAAATCTGGTTACAGGAGCAACAGAGCCTCAATGGAAGTCGTGTTCTACATTGGAATTTAGAATGGAATGTGCCAGGAGAAAGCCCCTCATGTTTGTCTCACTACTTCTTGTTCGTGTTTTTAATTTTTTTTTATTTTCTATTACAGCAAGTTTGATTACAATGTTTGGCTTGTTGTAGGTGTGGAAGATGTGGTTGTTTTACACATATACAGATGTCTGTTCTTCCTGGGACCCTTTTCCCATGTACGTTATGACAGAATGTTGAGTAGTCTTCTCTTGGTATTCCGTAGGTCTTTGGTGATTATATATGTCACCTGTGTTTGATTATGTCTGTTAACCACGAAATCGTAATGAAACCAATCCTCACACCTTTCCATTGGTGAACCATAAGTTTGTTTAATGAATCTGTGATTGCCGTTCTCCGTGGAAATATCTGCCCTGGTATCCATTTTTAGGTAACACCTATAAGTGATATGATACGATATGTGTCTTTCACTTTCTGACTTACTCCAAGTCACGTGATTACCTCTAGACTCATCTACGGGGCTGCAAATGGCATTGTGTCCTTTTTTTCCTTGGCTTCTATTCTGCCTTAGAGAGGTCCATTTTCAACAATGTGATTCCCTGAGGGTTGTGGATTAGCTGACCTGGGCAGCCTTACCCTGCCGGCCGGCCCTCCCCAGGTGTGCCTGGTTGAGGTCAATATAAACAGCGCTCCAGGAAGCAATAGCCCCTGAAGTTGTGCCTGACTCCATATTCTCTGCCCCGTCAGCAGTCTCGGGGCTGTGCTGGTGGGAGGGAGTGAGGGGCCAAGGCTTTGTTGGTGGCCCAGTGTGAGTGGGGCTCTGCTGGCCTTTCTGCAGGAGTTGCCAGGCTGACACCTGTAAAGAAGAGGATGTGTCACTCATAACTTCCGATGGAATTTCTTTACGGACAGAGGTGAGGAAGGAAAAAAAGGAGTGGGGGCCGGGACAGGAGGGGTATCTCAGGCAGGGCAATAGAAAGCTTCCAGAAGAGCGCCCGGGGCCAGGACCATCCTGGCTGACCTGCAGGCACCAAGTTGGCCTGCCTGCTGTGGCCGGTGTGGCTCCTTGGACCTTCCTCTAGGCTTTCAAGCCCTTGTACATATTCAGGTGTTTTACCTGGGAAGGGTGGGAACAGTTCAGCAGCAGCTGGCCTGGGGCTCAGCTCACGTTTACTCACAGATGCCTCAGAATGCTCCCGAGATTTGCAATGAGGACGCTCCTTGCATGGGGGCTGTGTTGCTGGCTGTATGGGAGGTGATTCCCCACCTCTGACCAATTTCAGAATTGTTTACCGCTGGAGCAAGTGCCCTGATAGGGTTTCCCTCTGTATAACTGGTGGGTTCAGGTTTTTTTTTTCTTTTATGGTTCAAGTTAGATTTGATTCCTCTTTTATGTATTTATAGATATAAGCATGGAAATAATTCATTCCTATAAATACATCTGTGTGAAGGGAAGAACTTTTTTCTGTTTTATTTTAAATTTTTTTTAAAAATTTTTGAAATTTAATTGTATTTATTTTTTTATACAGCAGGTTATAATTAGTTATGTATTTTATGCTTATACATGTATACAGGTCAATCCCAATCTCCCAACTCATCCCACCACCACCACCCCATGGCTTCCCACACTTGGTGTCCATACGTTTGTTCTCTACCTCTATGTCTCTATTTCTTCCCTGCAAACCAGTTCATCTGTATCATTTTTTAGGTTCCACATATATGCATTAATATACAATATTTGTTTTCCTCTTTCTGACTTACTTCATTCTGTATGACAGTCTCTAGATCCATCGATGTCTCTACAAATGACCCAGTTTCATCCCTTTTTATGGCTGAGTAATATTCCATTTTATATATGTACCACATCTTTATCCATTCATCTGTCTGTGGGCATTTAGGTTACTTGCATTACCTGGCTATTGTAAATAGTGCTGCAATGAACATTGTGGTGAATGTGCCTTTTTGATTTATGGTTTTCTCTGGGTATATGCCCAGAAGTGGGATTGCTGGATCAGATGGTAATTCTATTTCTAGTTTTTTTAAGGAAACTCCATACTGTTCTCCATAGTGACTGTATCAATTTACATCCCCACCAATAGTGGAAGAGGGATCATTTTGTCCACACCCTCCCCAGAATTTGTTGTTTGTAGATTTTCTGATGATGCCGATTCTAACAGGTGTGAGGTGATACCTCATTGTAGTTTTGATTTGCATTTCTCTAATAATTAGTGCTGTTGAGCAGCTTTTCATGTGCATCTTGGCCATCTCTGTGTCTTCTTTGCAGAAACGTCTCCTTAGATCTTCTGCCCATTTTTGTATTGGGTTGTTTGTTTTTTTAATATTAAGCTGCATGAGCTGTTTATATATATTGGGGATTAAACCTTTGACCATTGATTCATTTGCAACGATTTTCGCCCATTCTGAGGGATGCCTTTTTCCATTCCCGTTTTTTTAACAAAAAAGGAAAGAAAGAAAAAGAAGCAGAATACTAATGTGCGTAAAATATGCCTTTTGAAATGGTCGTTTTGAAATATGGACGTCCTTTGAATTTTTTGGTCGATATGTGACCCCAGGATTTGTTTTCAGGGCAGGTGTCATTTACAGGCCTGCAATGATTTTGAATATCAACTGACCATTAGCGCTGGGATTAAAGCTGCTGTTGCGTGAAACGGCCACAAGGTGGCAGCAGTTCTCCCTTACCAAATCTGGTTACAGGAGCAACAGAGCCTCAATGGAAGTCGTGTTCTACATTGGAATTTAGAATGGAATGTGCCAGGAGAAAGCCCCTGAAGTTTGTCTCACTACTTCTTGTTCGTGTTTTTAATTTTTTTTTATTTTCTATTACAGCAAGTTTGATTACAATGTTTGGCTTGTTGTAGGTGTGGAAGATGTG
Source organism: Mesoplodon densirostris (assembly GCF_025265405.1). Classification (NCBI taxonomy): domain Eukaryota; kingdom Metazoa; phylum Chordata; class Mammalia; order Artiodactyla; family Ziphiidae; genus Mesoplodon; species Mesoplodon densirostris. The sequence continues at coordinate 36,848,022 of NC_082673.1, read as the reverse complement.
GTTGTTTTACACATATACAGATGTCTGTTCTTCCTGGGATCCTTTTCCCATGTACCTTAGGACAGAATGTTGAGTAGTCTTCTCTTGGTATTCCGTAGGTCTTTGGTGATTATATATGTCACCTGTGTTTGATTATGTCTGTTAACCCCGATATCGTAATGAAAGCAATCCTCACACCTTTCCATTGGTGAACCATAAGTTTGTTTAATGAATCTGTGATTGCCCTTCTCCGTGGAAATATCTGCCCTGGTATCCATTTTTAGGTAACACCTATAAGTGATATGATACGATATGTGTCTTTCACTTTCTGACTTACTCCAAGTCACGTGATTACCTCTAGACTCATCTACGGGGCTGCAAATGGCATTGTGTCCTTTTTTTCCTTGGCTTCTATTCTGCCTTAGCGAGGTCCATTTTCAAAAATGTGATTCCCTGAGGGTTGTGGATTAGCTGACCTGGGCAGCCTTACACTACCGTCCGGCCCTCCCCAGGTGTGCCTGGTTGAGGTCAATATAAACAGCGCTCCAGGCAGCAATAGCCCCTGAAGTTGTGCCTGACTCCATATTCTCTGCCCCGTCAGCAGTCTCGGGGCTGTGCTGGTGGTAGGGAGTGAGAGGCCAAGGCTTTGTTGGTGGCCCAGTGTGAGTGGGGCTCTGCTGGCCTTTCTGCAGGAGTTGAGAGGCTGCCACCTGTAAAGAAGAGGATGTGTCACTCATAACTTCCGATGGAATTTCTCTCTGGACAGAGGTGAGGAAGGATAAAAGCAGTGGGGGCCGGGACAGGAGGGGTATCTCAGGCAGGGCAATAGAAAGCTTCCAGAAGAGAGCCCGGGGCCAGGACCATCCTGGCTGAACTGCAGGCACCAAATTGGCCTGCGTGCTGTGGCTGGTGTGGCTCCTGGGCCATTCCTCTAGGCTTTCAATCCCTTGTACATATTCAGGTGTTTTACCTGGGAAGGGTGGGAACAGTTCAGCAGCAGCTGGCCTGGGGCTCAGCTCACGTTTACTCACAGATGCCTCAGAATGCTCCCGAGATTTGCAATGAGGACGCTCCTTGCATGGGGGGTGGGTTGCTGGCTGTATGGGAGGTGATTCCCCACCTCTGACCAATTTCAGAATTGTTTACCGCTGGAGCAAGTGCCCTGATAGGGTTTCCCTCTGTATAACTGGTGGGTTCAGGTTTTTTTTTTCTTTTATGGTTCAAGTTAGATTTGATTCCTCTTTTATGTATTTATAGATATAAGCATGGAAATAATTCATTCCTATAAATACATCTGTGTGAAGGGAAGAACTTTTCTCTTTCTTATTTTAAATTTTTTTTTTAATTTTGAAATTTAATTTTATTTATTTTTTTATACAGCAGGTTATTATTAGCTATGTATTTTATACATATACATGTATAGAGGTGAATCCCAACCTCCCAACTCATCCCACAACCACCACCCCATGGCTTCCCACACTTGGTGTCCATACGTTTGTTCTCTACCTCTGTGTCTCTATTTCTTCCCTGCAAACCAGTTCATCTGTACCATTTTTTAGGTTCCACATATATGCATTAATATACAATATTTGTTTTCCCTCTTTCTGACTTACTTCATTCTGTATGACAGTCTCTAGATCCATCGATGTCTCTACAAATGACCCAATTTCATCCCTTTTTATGGCTGAGTAATATTCCATTTTATATATGTACCACATCTTTATCCATTCATCTGTCTGTGGGCATTTAGGTTGCTTGCATTCCCTGGCTATTGTAAATAGTGCTGCAATGAACATTGAGGTGAATGTGCCTTTTTGATTTATGGTTTTCTCTGGGTATATGCCCAGAAGTGGAATTGCTGGATCAGATGGTAATTCTATTTCTAGTTTTTTTAAGGAAACTCCATACTGTTCTCCATAGTGACTGTATCAATTTACATCCCCACCAATAGTGGAAGAGGGCTCCTTTTGTCCACACCCTCCCCAGAATTTGTTGTTTGTAGATTTTCTGATGATGCCGATTCTAACAGGTGTGAGGTGATACCTCATTGTAGTTTTGATTTGCATTTCTCTAATAATTAGTGCTGTTGAGCAGCTTTTCATGTGCGTCTTGGCCATCTCTGTGTCTTCTTTGAAGAAACGTCTCTTTAGATCTTCTGCCCATTTTTGTATTGGGTTGTTTGTTTTTTTAATATTAAGCTGCATGAGCTGTTTATATATATATTGGAGATTAAACCTTTGTCCATTGATTCATTTCAACGATTTTCGCCCATTCTGAGTGATGCCTTTTTCCATTCCCGTTTTTTGAACAAAAAAGGAAAGAAAGAAAAAGAAGCAGAACACTAATGTGCGTAAAATATGCCTTTTGAAATGGTCGTTTTGAAATATGGACGTCCTTTGAATTTTTTGTTCAGTATGTGACCCCAGGATTTGTTTTCAGGGCAGGTGTCATTTACAGGCCTGCAATGATTTTGAATATCAACTGACCATTAGCGCTGGGATTAAAGCTGCTGTTGCGTGAAACGGCCACAAGGTGGCAGCAGTTCTCCCTTAGCAAATCTGGTTACAGGAGCAACAGAGCCTCAATGGAAGTCGTGTTCTACATTGGAATTTAGAATGGAATGTGCCAGGAGAAAGCCCCTCATGTTTGTCTCACTACTTCTTGTTCGTGTTTTTAATTTTTTTTTATTTTCTATTACAGCAAGTTTGATTACAATGTTTGGCTTGTTGTAGGTGTGGAAGATGTGGTTGTTTTACACATATACAGATGTCTGTTCTTCCTGGGACCCTTTTCCCATGTACGTTATGACAGAATGTTGAGTAGTCTTCTCTTGGTATTCCGTAGGTCTTTGGTGATTATATATGTCACCTGTGTTTGATTATGTCTGTTAACCACGAAATCGTAATGAAACCAATCCTCACACCTTTCCATTGGTGAACCATAAGTTTGTTTAATGAATCTGTGATTGCCGTTCTCCGTGGAAATATCTGCCCTGGTATCCATTTTTAGGTAACACCTATAAGTGATATGATACGATATGTGTCTTTCACTTTCTGACTTACTCCAAGTCACGTGATTACCTCTAGACTCATCTACGGGGCTGCAAATGGCATTGTGTCCTTTTTTTCCTTGGCTTCTATTCTGCCTTAGAGAGGTCCATTTTCAACAATGTGATTCCCTGAGGGTTGTGGATTAGCTGACCTGGGCAGCCTTACCCTGCCGGCCGGCCCTCCCCAGGTGTGCCTGGTTGAGGTCAATATAAACAGCGCTCCAGGAAGCAATAGCCCCTGAAGTTGTGCCTGACTCCATATTCTCTGCCCCGTCAGCAGTCTCGGGGCTGTGCTGGTGGGAGGGAGTGAGGGGCCAAGGCTTTGTTGGTGGCCCAGTGTGAGTGGGGCTCTGCTGGCCTTTCTGCAGGAGTTGCCAGGCTGACACCTGTAAAGAAGAGGATGTGTCACTCATAACTTCCGATGGAATTTCTTTACGGACAGAGGTGAGGAAGGAAAAAAAGGAGTGGGGGCCGGGACAGGAGGGGTATCTCAGGCAGGGCAATAGAAAGCTTCCAGAAGAGCGCCCGGGGCCAGGACCATCCTGGCTGACCTGCAGGCACCAAGTTGGCCTGCCTGCTGTGGCCGGTGTGGCTCCTTGGACCTTCCTCTAGGCTTTCAAGCCCTTGTACATATTCAGGTGTTTTACCTGGGAAGGGTGGGAACAGTTCAGCAGCAGCTGGCCTGGGGCTCAGCTCACGTTTACTCACAGATGCCTCAGAATGCTCCCGAGATTTGCAATGAGGACGCTCCTTGCATGGGGGCTGTGTTGCTGGCTGTATGGGAGGTGATTCCCCACCTCTGACCAATTTCAGAATTGTTTACCGCTGGAGCAAGTGCCCTGATAGGGTTTCCCTCTGTATAACTGGTGGGTTCAGGTTTTTTTTTTCTTTTATGGTTCAAGTTAGATTTGATTCCTCTTTTATGTATTTATAGATATAAGCATGGAAATAATTCATTCCTATAAATACATCTGTGTGAAGGGAAGAACTTTTTTCTGTTTTATTTTAAATTTTTTTTAAAAATTTTTGAAATTTAATTGTATTTATTTTTTTATACAGCAGGTTATAATTAGTTATGTATTTTATGCTTATACATGTATACAGGTCAATCCCAATCTCCCAACTCATCCCACCACCACCACCCCATGGCTTCCCACACTTGGTGTCCATACGTTTGTTCTCTACCTCTATGTCTCTATTTCTTCCCTGCAAACCAGTTCATCTGTATCATTTTTTAGGTTCCACATATATGCATTAATATACAATATTTGTTTTCCTCTTTCTGACTTACTTCATTCTGTATGACAGTCTCTAGATCCATCGATGTCTCTACAAATGACCCAGTTTCATCCCTTTTTATGGCTGAGTAATATTCCATTTTATATATGTACCACATCTTTATCCATTCATCTGTCTGTGGGCATTTAGGTTACTTGCATTACCTGGCTATTGTAAATAGTGCTGCAATGAACATTGTGGTGAATGTGCCTTTTTGATTTATGGTTTTCTCTGGGTATATGCCCAGAAGTGGGATTGCTGGATCAGATGGTAATTCTATTTCTAGTTTTTTTAAGGAAACTCCATACTGTTCTCCATAGTGACTGTATCAATTTACATCCCCACCAATAGTGGAAGAGGGATCATTTTGTCCACACCCTCCCCAGAATTTGTTGTTTGTAGATTTTCTGATGATGCCGATTCTAACAGGTGTGAGGTGATACCTCATTGTAGTTTTGATTTGCATTTCTCTAATAATTAGTGCTGTTGAGCAGCTTTTCATGTGCATCTTGGCCATCTCTGTGTCTTCTTTGCAGAAACGTCTCCTTAGATCTTCTGCCCATTTTTGTATTGGGTTGTTTGTTTTTTTAATATTAAGCTGCATGAGCTGTTTATATATATTGGGGATTAAACCTTTGACCATTGATTCATTTGCAACGATTTTCGCCCATTCTGAGGGATGCCTTTTTCCATTCCCGTTTTTTTAACAAAAAAGGAAAGAAAGAAAAAGAAGCAGAATACTAATGTGCGTAAAATATGCCTTTTGAAATGGTCGTTTTGAAATATGGACGTCCTTTGAATTTTTTGGTCGATATGTGACCCCAGGATTTGTTTTCAGGGCAGGTGTCATTTACAGGCCTGCAATGATTTTGAATATCAACTGACCATTAGCGCTGGGATTAAAGCTGCTGTTGCGTGAAACGGCCACAAGGTGGCAGCAGTTCTCCCTTACCAAATCTGGTTACAGGAGCAACAGAGCCTCAATGGAAGTCGTGTTCTACATTGGAATTTAGAATGGAATGTGCCAGGAGAAAGCCCCTGAAGTTTGTCTCACTACTTCTTGTTCGTGTTTTTAATTTTTTTTTATTTTCTATTACAGCAAGTTTGATTACAATGTTTGGCTTGTTGTAGGTGTGGAAGATGTGGTTGTTTTACACATATACAGATGTCTGTTCTTCCTGGGATCCTTTTCCCATGTACCTTAGGACAGAATGTTGAGTAGTCTTCTCTTGGTATTCCGTAGGTCTTTGGTGATTATATATGTCACCTGTGTTTGATTATGTCTGTTAACCCCGATATCGTAATGAAAGCAATCCTCACACCTTTCCATTGGTGAACCATAAGTTTGTTTAATGAATCTGTGATTGCCCTTCTCCGTGGAAATATCTGCCCTGGTATCCATTTTTAGGTAACACCTATAAGTGATATGATACGATATGTGTCTTTCACTTTCTGACTTACTCCAAGTCACGTGATTACCTCTAGACTCATCTACGGGGCTGCAAATGGCATTGTGTCCTTTTTTTCCTTGGCTTCTATTCTGCCTTAGCGAGGTCCATTTTCAAAAATGTGATTCCCTGAGGGTTGTGGATTAGCTGACCTGGGCAGCCTTACACTACCGTCCGGCCCTCCCCAGGTGTGCCTGGTTGAGGTCAATATAAACAGCGCTCCAGGCAGCAATAGCCCCTGAAGTTGTGCCTGACTCCATATTCTCTGCCCCGTCAGCAGTCTCGGGGCTGTGCTGGTGGTAGGGAGTGAGAGGCCAAGGCTTTGTTGGTGGCCCAGTGTGAGTGGGGCTCTGCTGGCCTTTCTGCAGGAGTTGAGAGGCTGCCACCTGTAAAGAAGAGGATGTGTCACTCATAACTTCCGATGGAATTTCTCTCTGGACAGAGGTGAGGAAGGATAAAAGCAGTGGGGGCCGGGACAGGAGGGGTATCTCAGGCAGGGCAATAGAAAGCTTCCAGAAGAGAGCCCGGGGCCAGGACCATCCTGGCTGAACTGCAGGCACCAAATTGGCCTGCGTGCTGTGGCTGGTGTGGCTCCTGGGCCATTCCTCTAGGCTTTCAATCCCTTGTACATATTCAGGTGTTTTACCTGGGAAGGGTGGGAACAGTTCAGCAGCAGCTGGCCTGGGGCTCAGCTCACGTTTACTCACAGATGCCTCAGAATGCTCCCGAGATTTGCAATGAGGACGCTCCTTGCATGGGGGGTGGGTTGCTGGCTGTATGGGAGGTGATTCCCCACCTCTGACCAATTTCAGAATTGTTTACCGCTGGAGCAAGTGCCCTGATAGGGTTTCCCTCTGTATAACTGGTGGGTTCAGGTTTTTTTTTTCTTTTATGGTTCAAGTTAGATTTGATTCCTCTTTTATGTATTTATAGATATAAGCATGGAAATAATTCATTCCTATAAATACATCTGTGTGAAGGGAAGAACTTTTCTCTTTCTTATTTTAAATTTTTTTTTTAATTTTGAAATTTAATTTTATTTATTTTTTTATACAGCAGGTTATTATTAGCTATGTATTTTATACATATACATGTATAGAGGTGAATCCCAACCTCCCAACTCATCCCACAACCACCACCCCATGGCTTCCCACACTTGGTGTCCATACGTTTGTTCTCTACCTCTGTGTCTCTATTTCTTCCCTGCAAACCAGTTCATCTGTACCATTTTTTAGGTTCCACATATATGCATTAATATACAATATTTGTTTTCCCTCTTTCTGACTTACTTCATTCTGTATGACAGTCTCTAGATCCATCGATGTCTCTACAAATGACCCAATTTCATCCCTTTTTATGGCTGAGTAATATTCCATTTTATATATGTACCACATCTTTATCCATTCATCTGTCTGTGGGCATTTAGGTTGCTTGCATTCCCTGGCTATTGTAAATAGTGCTGCAATGAACATTGAGGTGAATGTGCCTTTTTGATTTATGGTTTTCTCTGGGTATATGCCCAGAAGTGGAATTGCTGGATCAGATGGTAATTCTATTTCTAGTTTTTTTAAGGAAACTCCATACTGTTCTCCATAGTGACTGTATCAATTTACATCCCCACCAATAGTGGAAGAGGGCTCCTTTTGTCCACACCCTCCCCAGAATTTGTTGTTTGTAGATTTTCTGATGATGCCGATTCTAACAGGTGTGAGGTGATACCTCATTGTAGTTTTGATTTGCATTTCTCTAATAATTAGTGCTGTTGAGCAGCTTTTCATGTGCGTCTTGGCCATCTCTGTGTCTTCTTTGAAGAAACGTCTCTTTAGATCTTCTGCCCATTTTTGTATTGGGTTGTTTGTTTTTTTAATATTAAGCTGCATGAGCTGTTTATATATATATTGGAGATTAAACCTTTGTCCATTGATTCATTTCAACGATTTTCGCCCATTCTGAGTGATGCCTTTTTCCATTCCCGTTTTTTGAACAAAAAAGGAAAGAAAGAAAAAGAAGCAGAACACTAATGTGCGTAAAATATGCCTTTTGAAATGGTCGTTTTGAAATATGGACGTCCTTTGAATTTTTTGTTCAGTATGTGACCCCAGGATTTGTTTTCAGGGCAGGTGTCATTTACAGGCCTGCAATGATTTTGAATATCAACTGACCATTAGCGCTGGGATTAAAGCTGCTGTTGCGTGAAACGGCCACAAGGTGGCAGCAGTTCTCCCTTACCAAATCTGGTTACAGGAGCAACAGAGCCTCAATGGAAGTCGTGTTCTACATTGGAATTTAGAATGGAATGTGCCAGGAGAAAGCCCCTCATGTTTGTCTCACTACTTCTTGTTCGTGTTTTTAATTTTTTTTTATTTTCTATTACAGCAAGTTTGATTACAATGTTTGGCTTGTTGTAGGTGTGGAAGATGTGGTTGTTTTACACATATACAGATGTCTGTTCTTCCTGGGACCCTTTTCCCATGTACGTTATGACAGAATGTTGAGTAGTCTTCTCTTGGTATTCCGTAGGTCTTTGGTGATTATATATGTCACCTGTGTTTGATTATGTCTGTTAACCACGAAATCGTAATGAAACCAATCCTCACACCTTTCCATTGGTGAACCATAAGTTTGTTTAATGAATCTGTGATTGCCGTTCTCCGTGGAAATATCTGCCCTGGTATCCATTTTTAGGTAACACCTATAAGTGATATGATACGATATGTGTCTTTCACTTTCTGACTTACTCCAAGTCACGTGATTACCTCTAGACTCATCTACGGGGCTGCAAATGGCATTGTGTCCTTTTTTTCCTTGGCTTCTATTCTGCCTTAGAGAGGTCCATTTTCAACAATGTGATTCCCTGAGGGTTGTGGATTAGCTGACCTGGGCAGCCTTACCCTGCCGGCCGGCCCTCCCCAGGTGTGCCTGGTTGAGGTCAATATAAACAGCGCTCCAGGAAGCAATAGCCACTGAAGTTGTGCCTGACTCCATATTCTCTGCCCCGTCAGCAGTCTCGGGGCTGTGCTGGTGGGAGGGAGTGAGGGGCCAAGGCTTTGTTGGTGGCCCAGTGTGAGTGGGGCTCTGCTGGCCTTTCTGCAGGAGTTGCCAGGCTGACACCTGTAAAGAAGAGGATGTGTCACTCATAACTTCCGATGGAATTTCTTTACGGACAGAGGTGAGGAAGGAAAAAAAGGAGTGGGGGCCGGGACAGGAGGGGTATCTCAGGCAGGGCAATAGAAAGCTTCCAGAAGAGCGCCCGGGGCCAGGACCATCCTGGCTGACCTGCAGGCACCAAGTTGGCCTGCCTGCTGTGGCCGGTGTGGCTCCTTGGACCTTCCTCTAGGCTTTCAAGCCCTTGTACATATTCAGGTGTTTTACCTGGGAAGGGTGGGAACAGTTCAGCAGCAGCTGGCCTGGGGCTCAGCTCACGTTTACTCACAGATGCCTCAGAATGCTCCCGAGATTTGCAATGAGGACGCTCCTTGCATGGGGGCTGTGTTGCTGGCTGTATGGGAGGTGATTCCCCACCTCTGACCAATTTCAGAATTGTTTACCGCTGGAGCAAGTGCCCTGATAGGGTTTCCCTCTGTATAACTGGTGGGTTCAGGTTTTTTTTTTCTTTTATGGTTCAAGTTAGATTTGATTCCTCTTTTATGTATTTATAGATATAAGCATGGAAATAATTCATTCCTATAAATACATCTGTGTGAAGGGAAGAACTTTTTTCTGTTTTATTTTAAATTTTTTTTAAAAATTTTTGAAATTTAATTGTATTTATTTTTTTATACAGCAGGTTATAATTAGTTATGTATTTTATGCTTATACATGTATACAGGTCAATCCCAATCTCCCAACTCATCCCACCACCACCACCCCATGGCTTCCCACACTTGGTGTCCATACGTTTGTTCTCTACCTCTATGTCTCTATTTCTTCCCTGCAAACCAGTTCATCTGTATCATTTTTTAGGTTCCACATATATGCATTAATATACAATATTTGTTTTCCTCTTTCTGACTTACTTCATTCTGTATGACAGTCTCTAGATCCATCGATGTCTCTACAAATGACCCAGTTTCATCCCTTTATATGGCTGAGTAATATTCCATTTTATATATGTACCACATCTTTATCCATTCATCTGTCTGTGGGCATTTAGGTTACTTGCATTACCTGGCTATTGTAAATAGTGCTGCAATGATCATTGTGGTGAATGTGCCTTTTTGATTTATGGTTTTCTCTGGGTATATGCCCAGAAGTGGGATTGCTGGATCAGATGGTAATTCTATTTCTAGTTTTTTTAAGGAAACTCCATACTGTTCTCCATAGTGACTGTATCAATTTACATCCCCACCAATAGTGGAAGAGGGATCATTTTGTCCACACCCTCCCCAGAATTTGTTGTTTGTAGATTTTCTGATGATGCCGATTCTAACAGGTGTGAGGTGATACCTCATTGTAGTTTTGATTTGCATTTCTCTAATAATTAGTGCTGTTGAGCAGCTTTTCATGTGCATCTTGGCCATCTCTGTGTCTTCTTTGCAGAAACGTCTCCTTAGATCTTCTGCCCATTTTTGTATTGGGTTGTTTGTTTTTTTAATATTAAGCTGCATGAGCTGTTTATATATATTGGGGATTAAACCTTTGTCCATTGATTCATTTGCAACGATTTTCGCCCATTCTGAGGGATGCCTTTTTCCATTCCCGTTTTTTTAACAAAAAAGGAAAGAAAGAAAAAGAAGCAGAATACTAATGTGCGTAAAATATGCCTTTTGAAATGGTCGTTTTGAAATATGGACGTCCTTTGAATTTTTTGGTCGATATGTGACCCCAGGATTTGTTTTCAGGGCAGGTGTCATTTACAGGCCTGCAATGATTTTGAATATCAACTGACCATTAGCGCTGGGATTAAAGCTGCTGTTGCGTGAAACGGCCACAAGGTGGCAGCAGTTCTCCCTTACCAAATCTGGTTACAGGAGCAACAGAGCCTCAATGGAAGTCGTGTTCTACATTGGAATTTAGAATGGAATGTGCCAGGAGAAAGCCCCTGAAGTTTGTCTCACTACTTCTTGTTCGTGTTTTTAATTTTTTTTTATTTTCTATTACAGCAAGTTTGATTACAATGTTTGGCTTGTTGTAGGTGTGGAAGATGTGGTTGTTTTACACATATACAGATGTCTGTTCTTCCTGGGATCCTTTTCCCATGTACCTTAGGACAGAATGTTGAGTAGTCTTCTCTTGGTATTCCGTAGGTCTTTGGTGATTATATATGTCACCTGTGTTTGATTATGTCTGTTAACCCCGATATCGTAATGAAAGCAATCCTCACACCTTTCCATTGGTGAACCATAAGTTTGTTTAATGAATCTGTGATTGCCCTTCTCCGTGGAAATATCTGCCCTGGTATCCATTTTTAGGTAACACCTATAAGTGATATGATACGATATGTGTCTTTCACTTTCTGACTTACTCCAAGTCACGTGATTACCTCTAGACTCATCTACGGGGCTGCAAATGGCATTGTGTCCTTTTTTTCCTTGGCTTCTATTCTGCCTTAGCGAGGTCCATTTTCAAAAATGTGATTCCCTGAGGGTTGTGGATTAGCTGACCTGGGCAGCCTTACACTACCGTCCGGCCCTCCCCAGGTGTGCCTGGTTGAGGTCAATATAAACAGCGCTCCAGGCAGCAATAGCCCCTGAAGTTGTGCCTGACTCCATATTCTCTGCCCCGTCAGCAGTCTCGGGGCTGTGCTGGTGGTAGGGAGTGAGAGGCCAAGGCTTTGTTGGTGGCCCAGTGTGAGTGGGGCTCTGCTGGCCTTTCTGCAGGAGTTGAGAGGCTGCCACCTGTAAAGAAGAGGATGTGTCACTCATAACTTCCGATGGAATTTCTCTCTGGACAGAGGTGAGGAAGGATAAAAGCAGTGGGGGCCGGGACAGGAGGGGTATCTCAGGCAGGGCAATAGAAAGCTTCCAGAAGAGAGCCCGGGGCCAGGACCATCCTGGCTGAACTGCAGGCACCAAATTGGCCTGCGTGCTGTGGCTGGTGTGGCTCCTGGGCCATTCCTCTAGGCTTTCAATCCCTTGTACATATTCAGGTGTTTTACCTGGGAAGGGTGGGAACAGTTCAGCAGCAGCTGGCCTGGGGCTCAGCTCACGTTTACTCACAGATGCCTCAGAATGCTCCCGAGATTTGCAATGAGGACGCTCCTTGCATGGGGGGTGGGTTGCTGGCTGTATGGGAGGTGATTCCCCACCTCTGACCAATTTCAGAATTGTTTACCGCTGGAGCAAGTGCCCTGATAGGGTTTCCCTCTGTATAACTGGTGGGTTCAGGTTTTTTTTTTCTTTTATGGTTCAAGTTAGATTTGATTCCTCTTTTATGTATTTATAGATATAAGCATGGAAATAATTCATTCCTATAAATACATCTGTGTGAAGGGAAGAACTTTTCTCTTTCTTATTTTAAATTTTTTTTTTAATTTTGAAATTTAATTTTATTTATTTTTTTATACAGCAGGTTATTATTAGCTATGTATTTTATACATATACATGTATAGAGGTGAATCCCAACCTCCCAACTCATCCCACAACCACCACCCCATGGCTTCCCACACTTGGTGTCCATACGTTTGTTCTCTACCTCTGTGTCTCTATTTCTTCCCTGCAAACCAGTTCATCTGTACCATTTTTTAGGTTTCACATATATGCATTAATATACAATATTTGTTTTCCCTCTTTCTGACTTACTTCATTCTTTATGACACTCTCTAGATCCATCGATGTCTCTACAAATGACCCAGTTTCATCCCTTTTTATGGCTGAGTAATATTCCATTTTATATATGTACCACATCTTTATACATTCATCTGTCTGTGGGCATTTAGGTTGCTTGCATTACCTGGCTATTGTAAATAGTGCTGCAATGAACATTGTGGTGAATGTGCCTTTTTGATTTATGGTTTTCTCTGGGTATATGCCCAGAAGTGGGATTGCTGGATCAGATGGTAATTCTATTTCTAGTTTTTTTAAGGAAACTCCATACTGTTCTCCATAGTGACTGTATCAATTTACATCCCCACCAATAGTGGAAGAGGGCTCCTTTTGTCCACACCCTCCCCAGAATTTGTTGTTTGTAGATTTTCTGATGATGCCGATTCTAACAGGTGTGAGGTGATACCTCACTGTAGTTTTGATTTGCATTTCTCTAATAATTAGTGCTGTTGAGCAGCTTTTCATGTGCGTTTTGGCCATCTCTGTGTCTTCTTTGAAGAAACGTCTCTTTAGATCTTCTGCCCATTTTTGTATTGGGTTGTTTGTTTTTTTAATATTAAGCTGCATGAGCTGTTTATATATATATTGGAGATTAAACCTTTGTCCATTGATTCATTTGCAACGATTTTCGCCCATTCTGAGGGATGCCTTTTTCCATTCCCATTTTTTAACAAAAAAGGAAAGAAAGAAAAAGAAGCAGAACACTAATGTGCGTAAAATATGCCTTTTGAAATTGTCGTTTTGAAATATGGACGTCCTTTGAATTTTTTGGTCGATATGTGACCCCAGGATTTGTTTTCAGGGCAGGTGTCATTTACAGGCCTGCAATGATTTTGACTATCAACTGACCATTAGCGCTGGGATTAAAGCTGCTGTTGCGTGAAACGGCCACAAGGTGGCAGCAGTTCTCCCTTACCAAATCTGGTTACTAGAGCAACAGAGCCTCAATGGAAGTCGTGTTCTACATTGGAAATTAGAATGGAATGTGCCAGGAGAAAGCCCTTCAAATTTGTCTCACTACTTCTTGTTCGTGTTTTTAATTTTTTTTTTATTTTCTATTACAGCAAGTTTCATTACAATGTTTGGCTTGTTGTAGGTGTGGAAGATGTGGTTCTTTTACACATATACAGATGTCTGTTCTTCCTGGGATCCTTTTCCCATGTACGTTAGGACAGAATGTTGAGTAGTCTTCTCTTGGTATTCCGTAGGTCTTTGGTCATTATATATGTCACCTGTGTTTGATTATGTCTGTTAACCCCGATATCGTAATGAAACCAATCCTCACACCTTTCCATTGGTGAACCATAAGTTTGTTTAATGAATCTGTGATTGCCCTTCTCCGTGGAAATATCTGCCCTGGTATCCATTTTTAGGTAACACCTATAAGTGATATGATACGATATGTGTCTTTCACTTTCTGACTTACTCCAAGTCACGTGATTACCTCTAGACTCATTTACGGGGCTGCAAATGGCATTGTGTCCTTTTTTTCCTTGGCTTCTATTCTGCCTTAGCGAGGTCCATTTTCAACAATGTGATTCGCTGAGGGTTGTGGATTAGCTGACCTGGGCAGCCTTACCCTGCCGGCCGGCCCTCCCCAGGTGTGCCTGGTTGAGGTCAATATAAACAGCGCTCCAGGCAGCAATAGCCCCTGAAGTTGTGCCTGACTCCATATTCTCTGCCCCGTCAGCAGTCTCGGGGTTGTGCTGGTGGGAGGGAGTGAGGGGCCAAGGCTCTGTTGGTGGCCCGGTGTGAGTGGGGCTCTGCTGGCCTTTCTGCAGGAGTTGCCAGGCTGCCACCTGTAAAGAAGCGGATGTGTCACTCATAACTTCCGATGGAATTTCTCTCCGGACAGAGGTGAGGAAGGATAAAAGCAGTGGGGGCCGGGACAGGAGGGGTATCTCAGGCAATAGAAAGCTTCCAGAAAAGCGCCCGGGGCCAGGACCATCCTGGCTGACCTGCAGGCACCAAGTTGGCCTGCGTGGTGTGGGTGGTGTGGCTCCACGGCCCTTCCTCTAGGCTTTCAAGCCCTTGTACATATTCAGGTGTTTTACCTGGGAAGGGTGGGAACAGTTCAGCAGCAGCTGGCCTGGGGCTCAGCTCACGTTTACTCACAGATGCCTCAGAATGGTCCCGAGCTTTGCAATGAGGACGCTCCTTGCATGGGGGGTGGGTTGCTGGCTGTATGGGAGGTGATTCCCCACCTCTGACTAATTTCAGAATTGTTTACCACTGGAGCAAGTGCCCTGATAGGGTTTAACTCTGTATAACTGGTGGGTTCAGGTTTTTTTTTTCTTTTATGGTTCAAGTTAGATTTGATTCCTCTTTTATGTATTTATAGATATAAGCATGGAAATAATTCATTCCTGTAAATACATCTGTGTGAAGCGAATAACTTTTTTCTGTTTTATTTTAAATTTTTTTTTTAAAAAAATTTGAAATTTAATTGTATTTATTTTTTTATACAGCAGGTTATTATTAGTTATGTATTTTATGCTTATACATGTATACAGGTCAATCCCAATCTCCCAACTCATCCCACCACCACCACCCCATGGCTTCCCACACTTGGTGTCCATACGTATGTTCTATACCTCTGTGTCTCTATTTCTTCCCTGCAAACCAGTTCATCTGTACCATTTTTTCGGTTCCACATATATGCATTAATATACAATATTTGTTTTCCTCTTTCTGACTTACTTCATTCTGTATGACAGTCTCTAGATCCATCGATGTCTCTACAAATGACCCAGTTTCATTCCTTTTTATGGCTGAATAATATTCCATTTTATATATGTACCACATCTTTATACATTCATCTGTCTGTGGGCATTTAGGTTACTTGCATTACCTGGCTATTGTAAATAGTGCTGCAATGAACATTGTGGTGAATGTGCCTTTTTGATTTATGGTTTTCTCTGGGTATATGCCCAGAAGTGGGATTGCTGGATCAGATGGTAATTCTATTTCTAGTTTTTTTAAGGAAACTCCATACTGTTCTCCATAGTGACTGTATCAATTTACATCCCCACCAGTAGTGGAAGAGGGCTCCTTTTGTCCACACCCTCCCCAGAATTTGTTGTTTGTAGATTTTCTGATGATGCCGATTCTAACAAATGTGAGGTGATACCTCATTGTAGTTTTGATTTGCATTTCTCTAATAATTAGTGCAGTTGAGCAGCTTTTCATGTGCGTCTTGGCCATCTCTGTGTCTTCTTTGCAGAAACGTCTCTTTAGATCTTCTGCCCATTTTTGTATTGGGTTGTTTGTTTTTTTAATATTAAGCTGCATGAGCTGTTTATATATATTGGAGATTAAAACTTTGTCCATTGATTCATTTGCAACGATTTTCGCCCATTGTGAGGGATGCCTTTTTCCATTCCCGTTTTTTTAAGAAAAAAGGAAAGAAAGAAAAAGAAGCAGAACACTAATGTGCGTAAAATATGCCTTTTGATATGGTCGTTTTGAAATATGGAGGTCCTTTGAATTTTTTGGTCGATATGTGACCCCAGGATTTGTTTTCAGGGCAGGTGTCATTTACAGGCCTGCAATGATTTTGAATATCAACTGACCATTAGCGCTGGGATTAAAGCTGCTGTTGCGTGAAACGGCCACAAGGTGGCAGCAGTTCTCCCTTACCAAATCTGGTAACTAGCGCAACAGAGCCTCAATGGAAGTCGTGTTCTAGATTGGAATTTAGAATGGAATGTGCCAGGAGAAAGCCCCTCAAGTTTGTCTCACTACTTCTTGTTCGTGTTTTTAATTTTTTTTTTATTTTATTTTCTATTACAGCAAGTTTCATTACAATGTTTGGCTTGTTGTAGGTGTGGAAGATGTGGTTCTTTTACACATATACAGATGTCTGTTCTTCCTGGGTTCCTTTTCCCATGTACGTTAGGACAGAATGTTGAGTAGTCTTCTCTTGGTATTCCGTAGATCTTTGGTGATTATATATGTCACCTGTGTTTCATTATATCTGTTAACCCCGAAATCGTAATGAAACCAATCCTCACACCTTTCCATTGGTGAACCATAAGTTTGTTTAATGAATCTGTGATTGCCCTTCTCCGTGGAAATATCTGCCCTGGTATCCATTTTTAGGTAACACCTATAAGTGATATGATACGATATGTGTCTTTCACTTTCTGACTTACTCCAAGTCACGTGATTACATCTAGACTTATCTACGGGGCTGCAAATGGCATTGTGTCCTTTTTTTCTTGGCTTCTATTCTGCCTTAGCGAGGTCCATTTTCAACAATGTGATTCCCTGAGGGTTGTGGATTAGCTGACCTGGGCAGTCTTACCCTGCCGGCTCGCCCTCCCAAGGTGTGCCTGGTTGAGGTCAATATAAACAGCGCGCCATGCAGCAATAGCCCATGAAGTTGTGCCTGACTCCATATTCTCTGCCCCGTCAGCAGTCTCGGGGCTGTGCTGGTGGGAGGGAGTGAGGGGCCAAGGCTTTGTTGGTGGCCCGGTGTAAGTGGGGCTCTGCTGGCCTTTCTGCAGGAGTTGCCAGGCTGCCACCTGTAAAGAAGAGGATGTGTCACCCATACCTTGTGATGGAATTTCTCTCCAGACAGAGGTGAGGAAGGAAAAAAGCAGTGGGGGCCGGGACAGGAGGGGTATCTCAGGCAGGGCAATAGAAAGCTTCCAGAAGAGCGCCCGGGGCCAGGACCGTCCTGGCTGACCTGCAGGCACCAAGTTGGCCTGCGTGCTGTCGCTTGTGTGGCTCCACGGCCCTTCCTCTAGGCTTTCAAGCCCTCGTACATATTCAGGTGTTTTACCTGGGAAGGGTGGGAACAGTTCAGCAGCAGCTGGCCTGGGGCTCAGCTCACGTTTACTCACAGATTCCTCAGCAGGGTCCCCCAGCTTCGCAATGAGGACGCTCCTTGCATGGGGTGTGGGTTCCTGGCTGTATGGGAGGTGATTCCCCACCTCTGACCAATTTCACAATTGTTTACCGGTGGAGCAAGTGCCCTGATAGGGTTTCCCTCTGTATAACTGGTGGGTTCAAGTATTTTTTTTCTTTTATGGTTCAAGTTAGATTTTATTCCTCTTTTGTGTATTTATAGATATAAGCATGGAAATAATTCATTCCTATAAATACATCTGTGTGAAGGGAACAACTTTTTTCTGTTTTATTTTAAATTTTTTTTTTAATTTTGAAATTTAATTGTATTTATTTTTTTATACAGTAGGTTATTATTAGTTATGTATTTTATGCATATACATGTATACAGGTCAATCCCAATCTCCCAACTCATCCCACCACCACCACCGCATGGCTTCCCCCACTTGGTGTCCATACGTTTGTTCTCTACCTCTGTGTCTCTATTTCTTCCCTGCAAACCAGTTCATCTGTACCATTTTTTCGGTTCCACATATATGCATTAATATACAATATTTGTTTTCCTCTTTCTGACTTACTTCATTCTGTATGACAGTCTCTAGATCCATCGATATCTCTACAAATGACTCAGTTTCATTCCTTTTTATGGCTGAGTAATATTCCATTTTATATATGTACCACATCTTTATCCATTCATCTGTCTGTGGGCATTTAGGTTACTTGCATTACCTGGCTATTGTAAATAGTGCTGCAATGAACATTGTGGTGAATGTGCCTTTTTGATTTATGGTTTTCTCTGGGTATATGCCCAGAAGTGGGATTGCTGGATCAGATGGTAATTCTATTTCTAGTTTTTTTAAGGAAACTCCATACTGTTCTCCATAGTGACTGTATCAATTTACATCCCCACCAGTAGTGGAAGAGGGCTCCTTTTGTCCACACCCTCCCCAGAATTTGTTGTTTGTAGATTTTCTGATGATGCCGATTCTAACAGGTGTGAGGTGATACCTCATTGTAGTTTGATTTGCATTTCTCTAATAATTAGTGCTGTTGAGCAGCTTTTCATGTGCGTCTTGGCCATCTCT
The DNA here is from genome assembly GCF_025265405.1 of Mesoplodon densirostris. Classification (NCBI taxonomy): domain Eukaryota; kingdom Metazoa; phylum Chordata; class Mammalia; order Artiodactyla; family Ziphiidae; genus Mesoplodon; species Mesoplodon densirostris. The sequence continues at coordinate 36,829,568 of NC_082673.1, read as the reverse complement.
GTGTCTTCTTTGAAGAAACGTCTCTTTAGATCTTCTGCCCATTTCTGTATTGGGTTGTTTGTTTTTTGAATATTAAGCTGCATGAGCTGTTTATATATATATTGGAGATTAAACCTTTGTCCATTGATTCATTTGCAACGATTTTCACCCATTCTGAGGGAAGCCTTTTTCCATTCCCGTTTTTTTAACAAAAAAGGAAAGAAAGAAAAAGAAGCAGAACACTAATGTGCGTAAAATATGCCTTTTGAAATGGTCGTTTTGAAATATGGACGTCCTTTGAATTTTTTGGTCGATATGTGACCCCAGGATTTGTTTTCAGGGCAGGTGTCATTTACAGGCCTGCAATGATTTTGAATATCAACTGACCATTAGCGCTGGGATTAATGCTGCTGTTGCGTGAAACGGCCACAAGGTGGCAGCAGTTCTCCCGTACCAAATCTGGTAAGTAGAGCAACAGAGCCTCAATGGAAGTCGTGTTCTAGATTGGAATTTAGAATGGAATGTGCCAGGAGAAAGCCCCTCAAGTTTGTCTCACTACTTATTGTTTGTGTTTTTAATTTTTTTTTTATTATTTTCTGTTACAGCAAGTTTGATTACAATGTTTGGCTTGTTGTAGGTGTGGAAGATGTGGTTCTTTTACACATATACAGATGTCTGTTCTTCCTGGGATCCTTTTCCCATGTACGTTAGGACAGAATGTTGAGTAGTCTTCTCTTGGTATTCCGTAGGTCTTTGGTGATTATACATGTCACCTGTGTTTGATTATGTCTGTTAACCACGAAATCGTAATGAAACCAATCCTCACACCTTTCCATTGGTGAACCATAAGTTTGTTTAATGAATCTGTGATTGCCCTTCTCCGTGGAAATATCTGCCCTGGTATCCATTTTTAGGTAACACCTATAAGTGATATGATATGATATGTGTCTTTCACTTTCTGACTTACTCCAAGTCACGTGATTACCTCTAGACTCATCTACGGGGCTGCAAATGGCATTGTGTCCTTTTTTTCCTTGGCTTCTATTCTGCCTTAACGAGGTCTATTTTCAACAATGTGATTCCCTGAGGGTTGTGGATTAGCTGACCTGGGCAACCTTACCCTGCCGGCCGGCCCTCCCCAGGTGTGCCTGGTTGAGGTCAATATAAACAGTGCTCCAGGCAGCAATAGCATCTGAAGTTGTGCCTGACTCCATATTCTCTGCCCCGTCAGCAGTCTCGGGGTTGTGCTGGTGGGAGGGAATGAGGGGCCAAGGCTTTGTTGGTGGCCCGGTGTGAGTGGGGCTCTGCTGGCCTTTCTGCAGGAGTTGCCAGGCTGCCACCTGTAAAGAAGAGGATGTGTCACTCATAACTTCCGATGGAATTTCTCTCCGGACAGAGGTGAGGAAGGAAAAACCCAGTGGGGGTCGGGACAGGAGGGGTATCTCAGGCAGGGCAATAGAAAGCTTCCAGAAGAGCGCCCGGGGCCAGGACCGTCCTGGCTGACCTGCAGTCACCAAGTTGGCCTGCGTGCTGTCGCTGGTGTGGCTCCACGGCCCTTCCTCTAGGCTTTCAAGCCCTTGTACATATTCAGGTGTTTTACCTGGGAAGGGTGGGAACAGTTCAGCAGCAGCTGGCCTGGCGCTCAGCTCACGTTTACTCACAGATGCCTCAGCACGGTCCCCCAGCTTTGCAATGAGGACGCTCCTTGCATTGGGTGTGGGTTGCTGGCTGTATGGGATGTGATTCCCCACCTCTGACCAATTTCAGAATTGTTTACCGCTAGAGCAAGTGCCCTGATAGGGTTTCCCTCTGGATAACTGGTGGGTTCAGGTTTTTTTTTCTTTTATGGTTCAAGTTAGATTTGATTCCTCTTTTATGTATTTATAGATATAAGCATGGAAATAATTCATTCCTATAAATACATCTGTGTGAAGGGAAGAACTTTTCCCTGTTTTATTTTAAATTTTTTTTTTAAATTTTGAAATTTAATTTTATTTATTTTTTTATACAGCAGGGTATTATTAGTTATGTATTTTATGCATATACATGTATAGAGGTGAATCCCAACCTTCCAACTCATCCCACAACCACCACCCCATGGCTTCCCACACTTGGTGTCCATACGTTTGTTCTCTACCTCTGTGTCTCTATTTCTTCCCTGCAAACCAGTTCATCTGTACCATTTTTTAGGTTCCACATATATGCATTAATATACAATATTTGTTTTCCCTCTTTCTGACTTACTTCATTCTGTATGACAGTCTCTAGATCCATCGATGTCTCTACAAATGACCCAATTTCATCCCTTTTTATGGCTGAGTAATATTCCATTTTATATATGTACCACATCTTTATCCATTCATCTGTCTGTGGGCATTTAGGTTGCTTGCATTCCCTGGCTATTGTAAATAGTGCTGCAATGAACATTGAGGTGAATGTGCCTTTTTGATTTATGGTTTTCTCTGGGTATATGCCCAGAAGTGGAATTGCTGGATCAGATGGTAATTCTATTTCTAGTTTTTTTAAGGAAACTCCATACTGTTCTCCATAGTGACTGTATCAATTTACATCCCCACCAATAGTGGAAGAGGGCTCCTTTTGTCCACACCCTCCCCAGAATTTGTTGTTTGTAGATTTTCTGATGATGCCGATTCTAACAGGTGTGAGGTGATACCTCATTGTAGTTTTGATTTGCATTTCTCTAATAATTAGTGCTGTTGAGCAGCTTTTCATGTGCGTCTTGGCCATCTCTGTGTCTTCTTTGAAGAAACGTCTCTTTAGATCTTCTGCCCATTTTTGTATTGGGTTGTTTGTTTTTTTAATATTAAGCTGCATGAGCTGTTTATATATATATTGGAGATTAAACCTTTGTCCATTGATTCATTTCAACGATTTTCGCCCATTCTGAGTGATGCCTTTTTCCATTCCCGTTTTTTGAACAAAAAAGGAAAGAAAGAAAAAGAAGCAGAACACTAATGTGCGTAAAATATACCTTTTGAAATGGTCGTTTTGAAATATGGACGTCCTTTGAATTTTTTGTTCAGTATGTGACCCCAGGATTTGTTTTCAGGGCAGGTGTCATTTACAGGCCTGCAATGATTTTGAATATCAACTGACCATTAGCGCTGGGATTAAAGCTGCTGTTGCGTGAAACGGCCACAAGGTGGCAGCAGTTCTCCCTTACCAAATCTGGTTACTAGAGCAACAGAGCCTCAATGGAAGTCGTGTTCTAGATTGGAATTTAGAATGGAATGTGCCAGGAGAAAGCCCCTCAAGTTTATCTCACTACTTGTTCGTGTTTTTAATTTTTTTTTATTTTCTATTACAGCAAGTTTGATTACAATGTTTGGCTTGTTGTAGGTGTGGAAGATGTGGTTGTTTTACACATATACAGATGTCTGTTCTTCCTGGGATCCTTTTCCCATGTCCGTTAGGACAGAATGTTGAGTAGTCTTCTCTTGGTATTCCGTAGGTCTTTGGTGATTATATATGTCACCTGTGTTTGATTATGTCTGTTAACCCCGATATCGTAATGAAACCAATCCTCACACCTTTCCATTGGTGAACCATAAGTTTGTTTAATGAATCTGTGATTGCCCTTCTCCGTGGAAATATCTGCCCTGGTATCCATTTTTAGGTAACACCTATAAGTGATATGATACGATATGTGTCTTTCACTTTCTGACTTACTCCAAGTCACGTGATTACCTCTAGACTCATCTACGGGGCTGCAAATGGCATTGTGTCCTTTTTTTCCTTGGCTTCTATTCTGCCTTAGAGAGGTCCATTTTCAACAATGTGATTCCCTGAGGGTTGTGGATTAGCTGACCTGGGCAGCCTTACCCTGCCGGCCGGCCCTCCCCAGGTGTGCCTGGTTGAGGTCAATATAAACAGCGCTCCAGGAAGCAATAGCCCCTGAAGTTGTGCCTGACTCCATATTCTCTGCCCCGTCAGCAGTCTCGGGGCTGTGCTGGTGGGAGGGAGTGAGGGGCCAAGGCTTTGTTGGTGGCCCAGTGTGAGTGGGGCTCTGCTGGCCTTTCTGCAGGAGTTGCCAGGCTGACACCTGTAAAGAAGAGGATGTGTCACTCATAACTTCCGATGGAATTTCTTTACGGACAGAGGTGAGGAAGGAAAAAAAGGAGTGGGGGCCGGGACAGGAGGGGTATCTCAGGCAGGGCAATAGAAAGCTTCCAGAAGAGCGCCCGGGGCCAGGACCATCCTGGCTGACCTGCAGGCACCAAGTTGGCCTGCCTGCTGTGGCCGGTGTGGCTCCAGGGCCCTTCCTCTAGGCTTTCAAGCCCTTGTACATATTCAGGTGTTTTACCTGGGAAGGGTGGGAACAGTTCAGCAGCAGCTGGCCTGGGGCTCAGCTCACGTTTACTCACAGATGCCTCAGAATGGTCCCGAGATTTGCAATGAGGACGCTCCTTGCATGGGGGCTGTGTTGCTGGCTGTATGGGAGGTGATTCCCCACCTCTGACCAATTTCAGAATTGTTTACCGCTGGAGCAAGTGCCCTGATAGGGTTTCCCTCTGTATAACTGGTGGGTTCAGGTTTTTTTTTTCTTTTATGGTTCAAGTTAGATTTGATTCCTCTTTTATGTATTTATAGATATAATCATGGAAATAATTCATTCCTATAAATACATCTGTGTGAAGGGAAGAACTTTTCTCTTTTTTATTTTAAATTTTTTTTTAATTTTGAAATTTAATTGTATTTATTTTTTTATACAGCAGGTTATTATTAGCTATGTATTTTATACATATATATGTATAGAGGTGAATCCCAACCTCCCAACTCATCCCACAACCACCACCCCATGGCTTCCCACACTTGGTGTCCATACGTTTGTTCTCTACCTCTGTGTCTCTATTTCTTCCCTGCAAACCAGTTCATCTGTACCATTTTTTAGGTTTCACATATATGCATTAATATACAATATTTGTTTTCCCTCTTTCTGACTTACTTCATTCTTTATGACAGTCTCTAGATCCATCGATGTCTCTACAAATGACCCAGTTTCATCCCTTTTTATGGCTGAGTAATATTCCATTTTATATATGTACCACATCTTTATACATTCATCTGTCTGTGGGCATTTAGGTTGCTTGCATTACCTGGCTATTGTAAATAGTGCTGCAATGAACATTGTGGTGAATGTGCCTTTTTGATTTATGGTTTTCTCTGGGTATATGCCCAGAAGTGGGATTGCTGGATCAGATGGTAATTCTATTTCTAGTTTTTTTAAGGAAACTCCATACTGTTCTCCATAGTGACTGTATCAATTTACATCCCCACCAATAGTGGAAGAGGGCTCCTTTTGTCCACACCCTCCCCAGAATTTGTTGTTTGTAGATTTTCTGATGATGCCGATTCTAACAGGTGTGAGGTGATACCTCACTGTAGTTTTGATTTGCATTTCTCTAATAAATAGTGCTGTTGAGCAGCTTTTCATGTGCGTTTTGGCCATCTCTGTGTCTTCTTTGCAGAAACGTCTCTTTAGATCTTCTTCCCATTTTTGTATTGGGTTGTTTTTTTTTTTAATATTAAGCTGCATGAGCTGTTTATATATATATTGGAGATTAAACCTTTGTCCATTGATTCATTTGCAACGATTTTCGCCCATTCTGAGGGATGCCTTTTTCCATTCCCATTTTTTTAACAAAAAAGGAAAGAAAGAAAAAGAAGCAGAACACTAATGTGCGTAAAATATGCCTTTTGAAATTGTCGTTTTGAAATATGGACGTCCTTTGAATTTTTTGGTCGATATGTGACCCCAGGATTTGTTTTCAGGGCAGGTGTCATTTACAGGCCTGCAATGATTTTGAATATCAACTGACCATTAGCGCTGGGATTAAAGCTGCTGTTGCGTGAAACGGCCACAAGGTGGCAGCAGTTCTCCCTTACCAAATCTGGTTACTAGAGCAACAGAGCCTCAATGGAAGTCGTGTTCTACATTGGAATTTAGAATGGAATGTGCCAGGAGAAAGCCCTTCAAATTTGTCTCACTACTTCTTGTTCGTGTTTTTAATTTTTTTTTTATTTTCTATTACAGCAAGTTTCATTACAATGTTTGGCTTGTTGTAGGTGTGGAAGATGTGGTTCTTTTACACATATACAGATGTCTGTTCTTCCTGGGATCCTTTTCCCATGTACGTTAGGACAGAATGTTGAGTAGTCTTCTCTTGGTATTCCGTAGGTCTTTGGTCATTATATATGTCACCTGTGTTTGATTATGTCTGTTAACCCCGATATCGTAATGAAACCAATCCTCACACCTTTCCATTGGTGAACCATAAGTTTGTTTAATGAATCTGTGATTGCCCTTCTCCGTGGAAATATCTGCCCTGGTATCCATTTTTAGGTAACACCTATAAGTGATATTATACGATATGTGTCTTTCACTTTCTGACTTACTCCAAGTCACGTGATTACCTCTAGACTCATCCTCGGGGCTGCAAATGGCATTGTGTCCTTTTTTTCCTTGGCTTCTATTCTGCCTTAGCGAGGTCCATTTTCAACAATGTGATTCGCTGAGGGTTGTGGATTAGCTGACCTGGGCAGCCTTACCCTTCTGGCCGGCCCTCCCCAGGTGTGCCTGGTTGAGGTCAATATAAACAGCGCTCCAGGCAGCAATAGCCCCTGAAGTTGTGCCTGACTCCATATTCTCTGCCCCGTCAGCAGTCTCGGGGTTGTGCTGGTGGGAGGGAGTGAGGGGCCAAGGCTTTGTTGGTGGCCCGGTGTGAGTGGGGCTTTGCTGGCCTTTCTGCAGGAGTTGCCAGGCTGCCACCTGTAAAGAAGAGGATGTGTCACCCATACCTTCCGATGGAATTTCTCTCCGGACAGAGGTGAGGAAAGAAAAAAGCAGTGGGTCCGGGACAGGAGGGGTATCTCAGGCAGGGCAATAGAAAGCTTCCAGAAGAGCGCACGGGGCCAGGACCATCCTGGCTGGCCTGCAGGCACCAAGTTGGCCTGCGTGCTGTCGCTGGTGTGGCTCCAGGGCCCTTCCTCTAGGCTTTCAAGCCCTTGTACATATTCAGGTGTTTTACCTGGGAAGGGTGGCAACAGTTCAGCAGCAGCTGGCCTGGGGCTCAGCTCACGTTTACTCACAGATGCCTCAGCACGGTCCCCCAGCTTCGCAATGAGGACGTTCCTTGCATGAGGTGTGGGATGCTGGCTGTATGGGAGGTGATTCCCCACCTCTGACCAATTTCAGAATTGTTTACCGCTGGAGCAAGTGCCCTGATAGGGTTTCCCTCTGTATAACTGGTGGGTTCAGGTATTTTTTTTCTTTTATGGTTCAAGTTAGATTTTATTCCTCTTTTGTGTATTTATAGATATAAGCATGGAAATAATTCATTCCTATAAATACATCTGTATGAAGGTAAGAACTTTTTTCTGTTTTATTTTAAATTTTTTTTTAATTTTGAAATTTAATTGTATTTATTTTTTTATACAGTAGGTTATTATTAGTTATGTATTTTATGCATATACATGTATACAGGTCAATCCCAATCTCCCAACTCATCCCACCACCACCACCCCATGGCTTCCCCCACTTGGTGTCCATACGTTTGTTCTCTACTTCTGTGTCTCTATTTCTTCCCTGCAAACCAGTTCATCTGTACCATTTTTTCGGTTCCACATATATGCATTAATATACAATATTTGTTTTCCTCTTTCTGACTTACTTCATTCTGTATGACAGTCTCTAGATCCATCGATGTCTCTACAAATGACCCAGTTTCATTCCTTTTTATGGCTGAGTAATATTCCATTTTATATATGTACCACATCTTTATCCATTCATCTGTCTGTGGGCATTTAGGTTACTTGCATTACCTGGCTATTGTAAATAGTGCTGCAATGAACATTGTGGTGAATGTGCCTTTTTGATTTATGGTTTTCTCTGGGTATATGCTTAGAAGTGGGATTGCTGGATCAGATGGTAATTCTATTTCTAGTTTTTTTAAGGAAACTCCATACTGTTCTCCATAGTGACTGTATCAATTTACATCCCCACCAATAGTGGAAGACGGCTCCTTTTATCCACACCCCCCCAGAATTTGTTGTTTGTAGATTTTCTGATGATGCCGATTCTAACAGGTGTGAGGTGATACCTCATTGTAGTTTGATTTGCATTTCTCTAATAATTAGTGCTGTTGAGCAGCTTTTCATGTGCGTCTTGGCCATCTCTGTGTCTTCTTTGAAGAAACGTCTCTTTAGCTCTTCGGCCCATTTCTGTATTGGGTTGTTTGTTTTTTGAATATTAAGCTGCATGAGCTGTTTATATATATATTGGAGATTAAACCTTTGTCCATTGATTCATTTGCAATGATTTTCACCCATTCTAAGGGATGCCTTTTTCCATTTCCGTTTTTTTAAGAAAAAAGGAACAAAAGGAAAAGAAGCAGAACACTAATGTGCGTAAAATATGCCTTTTGAAATGGTCGTTTTGAAATATGGACGTCCTTTGAATTTTTTGGTCGATATGTGACCCCAGGATTTGTTTTCAGGGCAGGTGTCATTTACAGGCCTGCAATGATTTTGAATATCAACTGACCATTAGCGCTGGGATTAAAGCTGCTGTTGCGTGAAACGGCCACAAGGTGGCAGCAGTTCTCCCGTACCAAATCTGGTAAGTAGAGCAACAGAGCCTCAATGGAAGTCGTGTTCTAGATTGGAATTTAGAATGGAATGTGCCAGGAGAAAGCCCCTCAAGTTTGTCTCACTACTTCTTGTTTGTGTTTTTATTTTTATTTTTTTTATTATTTTCTGTTACAGCAAGTTTGATTACAATGTTTGGCTTGTTGTAGGTGTGGAAGATGTGGTTCTTTTACACATATACAGATGTCTGTTCTTCCTGGGATCCTTTTCCCATGTACGTTAGGACAGAATGTTGAGTAGTCTTCTCTTGGTATTCCGTAGGTCTTTGGTGATTGTATATGTCACCTGTGTTTGATTATGTCTGTTAACCCCGATATCGTAATGAAACCAATCCTCACAACTTTCCATTGGTGAACCATAAGTTTGTTTAATGAATCTGTGATTGCTGTTCTCCGTGGAAATATCTGCCCTGGTATCCATTTTTAGGTAACACCTATAAGTGATATGATACGATATGTGTCTTTCACTTTCTGACTTACTCCAAGTCACGTGATTACCTCTAGACTCATCTACGGGCTTGCAAATGGCATTGTGTCCTTTTTTTCCTTGGCTTCTATTCTGCCTTAGCGAGGTCTATTTTCAACAATGTGATTCCCTGAGGGTTGTGGATTAGCTGACCTGAGCAACCTTACCCTGCCGGCCGGCCCTCCCCAGGTGAGCCTGGTTGAGGTCAATATAAACAGCGCTCCAGGCAGCAATAGCCCCTGAAGTTGTGCCTGACTCCATATTCTCTGCCCCGTCAGCAGTCTCGGGGCTGTGCTGGTGGGAGGGAGTGAGGGGCCAAGGCTTTGTTGGTGGCCCGGTGTGAGTGGGGCTCTGCTGGCCTTTCTGCAGGAGTTGCCAGGCTGCCACCTGTAAAGAAGAGGATGTGTCACCCATACCTTCCGATGGAATTTCTCTCCGGACAGAGGTGAGGAAGGAAAAAAGCAGTGGGGGTCGGGACAGGAGGGGTATCTCAGGCAGGGCAATAGAAAGCTTCCAGAAGAGCGCACGGGGCCAGGACCATCTTGTCTGGCCTGCAGGCACCAAGTTGGCCTGCGTGCTGTCGCTGGTGTGGCTCCAGGGCCCTTCCTCTAGGCTTTCAAGCCCTTGTACATATTCAGGTGTTTTACCTGGGAAGGGTGGGAACAGTTCAGCAGCAGCTGGCCTGGGGCTCAGCTCACGTTTACTCACAAATGCCTCAGCACGGTCCCCCAGCTTCGCAATGAGGACGCTCCTTGCATGGGGTGTGGATTGCTGGCTGTATGGGAGGTGATTCCCCACCTCTGACCAATTTCAGAATTGTTTACCGCTGGAGCAAGTGCCCTGATAGGGTTTCCCTCTGTATAACTGGTGGGTTCAGGTATTTTTTTTCTTTTATGGTTCAAGTTAGATTTTATTCCTCTTTTATGTATTTATAGATATAAGCATGGAAATAATTCATTCCTATAAATACATCTGTGTGAAGGGAAGAACTTTTTTCTGTTTTATTTTAAATTTTTTTTTAATTTTGAAATTTAATTGTATTTATTTTTTTATACAGTAGGTTATTATTAGTTATGTATTTTATGCATATACATGTATACAGGTCAATCCCAATCTCCCAACTCATCCCACCACCACCACCCCATGGCTTCCCCCACTTGGTGTCCATACGTTTGTTCTCTACCTCTGTATCTCTATTTCTTCCCTGCAAACCAGTTCATCTGTACCATTTTTTCGGTTCCACATATATGCATTAATATACAATATTTGTTTTCCTCTTTCTGACTTACTTCATTCTGTATGACAGTCTCTAGATCCATCGATGTCTCTACAAATGACCCAGTTTCATTCCTTTTTATGGCTGAGTAATATTCCATTTTATATATGTACCACATCTTTATCCATTCATCTGTCTGTGGGCATTTAGGTTACTTGCATTACCTGGCTATTGTAAATAGTGCTGCAATGAACATTGTGGTGAATGTGCCTTTTTGATTTATGGTTTTCTCTGGGTATATGCCCAGAAGTGGGATTGCTGGATCAGATGGTAATTCTATTTCTAGTTTTTTTAAGGAAACTCCATACTGTTCTCCATAGTGACTGTATCAATTTACATCCCCACCAGTAGTGGAAGAGGGCTCCTTTTGTCCACACCCTCCCCAGAATTTGTTGTTTGTAGATTTTCTGATGATGCCGATTCTAACAAATGTGAGGTGATACCTCATTGTAGTTTTGATTTGCATTTCTCTAATAATTAGTGCTGTTGAGCAGCTTTTCATGTGCGTCTTGGCCATCTCTGTGTCTTCTTTGCAGAAACGTCTCTTTAGATCTTCTGCCCATTTTTGTATTGGGTTGTTTGTTTTTTTAATATTAAGCTGCATGAGCTGTTTATATATATTGGAGATTAAAACTTTGTCCATTGATTCATTTGCAACGATTTTCGCCCATTGTGAGGGATGCCTTTTTCCATTCCCGTTTTTTTAACAAAAAAGGAAAGAAAGAAAAAGAAGCAGAACACTAATGTGCGTAAAATATGCCTTTTGATATGGTCGTTTTGAAATATGGACGTCCTTTGAATTTTTTGGTCGATATGTGACCCCAGGATTTGTTTTCAGGGCAGGTGTCATTTACAGGCCTGCAATGATTTTGAATATCAACTGACCATTAGCGCTGGGATTAAAGCTGCTGTTGCGTGAAACGGCCACAAGGTGGCAGCAGTTCTCCCGTACCAAATCTGGTAACTAGAGCAACAGAGCCTCAATGGAAGTCGTGTTCTAGATTGGAATTTAGAATGGAATGTGCCAGGAGAAAGCCCCTCAAGTTTGTCTCACTACTTCTTGTTCGTGTTTTTAATTTTTTTTTTTTTTATTTTCTATTACAGCAAGTTTCATTACAATGTTTGGCTTGTGGTAGGTGTGGAAGATGTGGTTCTTTTACACATATACAGATGTCTGTTCTTCCTGGGATCCTTTTCCCATGTACGTTAGGACAGAATGTTGAGTAGTCTTCTCTTGGTATTCCGTAGATCTTTGGTGATTATATATGTCACCTGTGTTTGATTATATCTGTTAACCCCGAAATCGTAATGAAACCAATCCTCACACCTTTCCATTGGTGAACCATAAGTTTGTTTCATGAATCTGTGATTGCCCTTCTCCGTGGAAATATCTGCCCTGGTATCCATTTTTAGGTAACACCTATAAGTGATATGATACGATATGTGTCTTTCACTTTCTGACTTACTCCAAGTCACGTGATTACATCTAGACTCATCTACGGGGCTGCAAACGGCATTGGGTCCTTTTTTCATTGGCTTCTATTCTGCCTTAGCGAGGTCCATTTTCAACAATGTGATTCCTTGAGGGTTGTGGATTAGCTGACCTGGGCAGTCTTACCCTGCCGGCTCGCCCTCCAAAGGTGTGCCTGGTTGAGGTCAATATAAACAGCGCGCCAGGCAGCAATAGCCCCTGAAGTTGTGCCTGACTCCATATTCTCTGCCCCGTCAGCAGTCTCGGGGCTGTGCTGGTGGGAGGGAGTGAGGGGCCAAGGCTTTGTTGGTGGCCCGGTGTGAGTGGGGCTCTGATGGCCTTTCTGCAGGAGTTGCCAGGCTGCCACCTGTAAAGAAGAGGATGTGTCACCCATACCTTCCGATGGAATTTCTCTCCGGACAGAGGTGAGGAAGGAAAAAAGCAGTGGGGGTCGGGACAGGAGGGGTATCTCAGGCAGGGCAATAGAAAGCTTCCAGAAGAGCGCACGGGGCCAGGACCATCTTGTCTGGCCTGCAGGCACCAAGTTGGCCTGCGTGCTGTCGCTGGTGTGGCTCCAGGGCCCTTCCTCTAGGCTTTCAAGCCCTTGTACATATTCAGGTGTTTTACCTGGGAAGGGTGGGAACAGTTCAGCAGCAGCTGGCCTGGGGCTCAGCTCACGTTTACTCACAAATGCCTCAGCACGGTCCCCCAGCTTCGCAATGAGGACGCTCCTTGCATGGGGTGTGGATTGCTGGCTGTATGGGAGGTGATTCCCCACCTCTGACCAATTTCAGAATTGTTTACCGCTGGAGCAAGTGCCCTGATAGGGTTTCCCTCTGTATAACTGGTGGGTTCAGGTATTTTTTTTCTTTTATGGTTCAAGTTAGATTTTATTCCTCTTTTATGTATTTATAGATATAAGCATGGAAATAATTCATTCCTATAAATACATCTGTGTGAAGGGAAGAACTTTTTTCTGTTTTATTTTAAATTTTTTTTTAATTTTGAAATTTAATTGTATTTATTTTTTTATACAGTAGGTTATTATTAGTTATGTATTTTATGCATATACATGTATACAGGTCAATCCCAATCTCCCAACTCATCCCACCACCACCACCCCATGGCTTCCCCCACTTGGTGTCCATACGTTTGTTCTCTACCTCTGTGTCTCTATTTCTTCCCTGCAAACCAGTTCATCTGTACCATTTTTTCGGTTCCACATATATGCATTAATATACAATATTTGTTTTCCTCTTTCTGACTTACTTCATTCTGTATGACAGTCTCTAGATCCATCGATGTCTCTACAAATGACCCAGTTTCATTCCTTTTTATGGCTGAGTAATATTCCATTTTATATATGTACCACATCTTTATCCATTCATCTGTCTGTGGGCATTTAGGTTACTTGCATTACCTGGCTATTGTAAATAGTGCTGCAATGAACATTGTGGTGAATGTGCCTTTTTGATTTATGGTTTTCTCTGGGTATATGCCCAGAAGTGGGATTGCTGGATCAGATGGTAATTCTATTTCTAGTTTTTTTAAGGAAACTCCATACTGTTCTCCATAGTGACTGTATCAATTTACATCCCCACCAGTAGTGGAAGAGGGCTCCTTTTGTCCACACCCTCCCCAGAATTTGTTGTTTGTAGATTTTCTGATGATGCCGATTCTAACAAATGTGAGGTGATACCTCATTGTAGTTTTGATTTGCATTTCTCTAATAATTAGTGCTGTTGAGCAGCTTTTCATGTGCGTCTTGGCCATCTCTGTGTCTTCTTTGCAGAAACGTCTCTTTAGATCTTCTGCCCATTTTTGTATTGGGTTGTTTGTTTTTTTTATATTAAGCTGCATGAGCTGTTTATATATATTGGAGATTAAAACTTTGTCCATTGATTCATTTGCAACGATTTTCGCCCATTGTGAGGGATGCCTTTTTCCATTCCCGTTTTTTTAAGAAAAAAGGAAAGAAAGAAAAAGAAGCAGAACACTAATGTGCGTAAAATATGCCTTTTGATATGGTCGTTTTGAAATATGGACGTCCTTTGAATTTTTTGGTCGATATGTGACCCCAGGATTTGTTTTCAGGGCAGGTGTCATTTACAGGCCTGCAATGATTTTGAATATCAACTGACCATTAGCGCTGGGATTAAAGCTGCTGTTGCGTGAAACGGCCACAAGGTGGCAGCAGTTCTCCCGTACCAAATCTGGTAACTAGAGCAACAGAGCCTCAATGGAAGTCGTGTTCTAGATTGGAATTTAGAATGGAATGTGCCAGGAGAAAGCCCCTCAAGTTTGTCTCACTACTTCTTGTTCGTGTTTTTAATTTTTTTTTTTTTTATTTTCTATTACAGCAAGTTTCATTACAATGTTTGGCTTGTGGTAGGTGTGGAAGATGTGGTTCTTTTACACATATACAGATGTCTGTTCTTCCTGGGATCCTTTTCCCATGTACGTTAGGACAGAATGTTGAGTAGTCTTCTCTTGGTATTCCGTAGATCTTTGGTGATTATATATGTCACCTGTGTTTGATTATATCTGTTAACCCCGAAATCGTAATGAAACCAATCCTCACACCTTTCCATTGGTGAACCATAAGTTTGTTTAATGAATCTGTGATTGCCCTTCTCCGTGGAAATATCTGCCCTGGTATCCATTTTTAGGTAACACCTATAAGTGATATGATACGATATGTGTCTTTCACTTTCTGACTTACTCCAAGTCACGTGATTACATCTAGACTCATCTACGGGGCTGCAAATGGCATTGTGTCCTTTTTTCCTTGGCTTCTATTCTGCCTTAGCGAGGTCCATTTTCAACAATGTGATTCCTTGAGGGTTGTGGATTAGCTGACCTGGGCAGTCTTACCCTGCCGGCTCGCCCTCCCAAGGTGTGCCTGGTTGAGGTCAATATAAACAGCGCTCCAGGCAGCAATAGCATCTGAAGTTGTGCCTGACTCCATATTCTCTGCCCCGTCAGCAGTCTCGGGGCTGTGCTGGTGGGAGGGAGTGAGGGGCCAAGGCTTTGTTGGTGGCCCAGTGTGAGTGGGGCTCTGCTGGCCTTTCTGCAGGAGTTGCCAGGCTGCCACCTGTAAAGAAGAGGATGTGTCACCCATACCTTCCGATGGAATTTCTCTCCGGACAGAGGTGAGGAAAGAAAAAAGCAGTGGGGGCCGGGACAGGAGGGGTATCTCAGGCAGGGCAATAGAAAGCTTCCAGAAGAGCGCACGGGGCCAGGACCATCCTGGCTGGCCTGCAGGCACCAAGTTGGCCTGCGTGCTGTCGCTGGTGTGGCTCCAGGGCCCTTCCTCTAGGCTTTCAAGCCCTTGTACATATTCAGGTGTTTTACCTGGGAAAGGTGGCAACAGTTCAGCAGCAGCTGGCCTGGGGCTCAGCTGACGTTTACTCACAGATGCCTCAGCACTGTCCCCCAGCTTCGCAATGAGGACGCTCCTTGCATGGGGTGTGGGTTGCTGGCTGTATGGGAGGTGATTCCCCACCTCTGACCAATTTCAGAATTGTTTACCTCTGGAACAAGTGCCATGATAGGGTTTCCCTCTGTATAACTGGTGGGTTCAGGTATTTTTTTTCTTTTATGGTTCAAGTTAGATTTGATTCCTCTTTTATGTATTTATAGATATAAGCATGGAAATAATTCATTCCTATAAATACATCTGTGTGAAGGGAAGAACTTTTTTCTGTTTTATTTTTTTTTTTTAATTTTGAAATTTAATTGTATTTATCTTTTTATACTGTAGGTTATTATTAGTTATGTATTTTATGCATATACATGTATACAGGTCAATCCCAATCTCCCAACTCATCCCACCACCACCACCCCATGGCTTCCCCCACTTGGTGTCCATACGTTTGTTCTCTACCTCTGTGTCTCTATTTCTTCCCTGCAAACCAGTTCATCTGTACCATTTTTTCGGTTCCACATATATGCATTAATATACAATATTTGTTTTCCTCTTTCTGACTTACTTCATTCTGTATGAGAGTCTCTAGATCCATCGATGTCTCTACAAATGACCCAGTTTCATTCCTTTTTATGGCTGAGTAATATTCCATTTTATATATGTACCACATCTTTATCCATTCATCTGTCTGTGGGCATTTAGGTTACTTGCATTACCTGGCTATTGTAAATAGTGCTGCAATGAACATTGTGGTGAATGTTCCTTTTTGATTTATGGTTTTCTCTGGGTATATGCCCAGAAGTGGGATTGCTGGATCAGATGGTAATTCTATTTCTAGTTTTTTTAAGGAAACTCCATACTGTTCTCCATAGTGACTGTATCAATTTACATCCCCACCAATAGTGGAAGACGGCTCCTTTTGTCCACACCCTCCCCAGAATTTGTTGTTTGTAGATTTTCTGATGATGCTGATTCTAACAGGTGTGAGGTGATACCTCATTGTAGTTTGATTTGCATTTCTCTAATAATTAGTGCTGTTGAGCAGCTTTTCATGTGCGTCTTGGCCATCTCTGTGTCTTCTTTGAAGAAACGTCTCTTTAGATCTTCTGCCCATTTCTGTATTGGGTTGTTTGTTTTTTGAATATTAAGCTGCATGAGCTGTTTATATATATATTGGAGATTAAACCTTTGTCCATTGATTCATTTGCAATGATTTTCACCCATTCTGAGGGAAGCCTTTTTCCATTCCCGTTTTTTTAACAAAAAAGGAACAAAAGAAAAAGAAGCAGAACACTAATGTGCGTAAAATATGCCTTTTGAAATGGTCGTTTTGAAATATGGACGTCCTTTGAATTTTTTGGTCGATATGTGACCCCAGGATTTGTTTTCAGGGCAGGTGTCATTTACAGGCCTGCAATGATTTTGAATATCAACTGACCATTAGCGCTGGGATTAAAGCTGCTGTTGCGTGAAACGGCCACAAGGTGGCAGCAGTTCTCCCGTACCAAATCTGGTAACTAGAGCAACAGAGCCTCAATGGAAGTCGTGTTCTAGATTGGAATTTAGAATGGAATGTGCCAGGAGAAAGCCCCTCAAGTTTGTCTCACTACTTCTTGTTTGTGTTTTTAATTTTTTTTTTAATTTTCTGTTACAGCAAGTTTGATTACAATGTTTGGCTTGTTGTAGGTGTGGAAGATGAGGTTCTTTTACACATATACAGATGTCTGTTCTTCCTGGGATCCTTTTCCCATGTATGTTAGGACAGAATGTTGAGTAGTCTTCTCTTGGTATTCCGTAGGTTTTTGGTGATTATATATGTCACCTGTGTTTGATTATGTCTGTTAACCACGAAATCGTAATGAAACCAATCCTCACACCTTTCCATTGGTGAACCATAAGTTTGTTTAATGAATCTGTGATTGCCGTTCTCCGTGGAAATATCTGCCCTGGTATCCATTTTTAGGTAACACCTATAAGTGATATGATACAATATGTGTCTATCACTTTCTGACTTACTCCAAGTCATGTGATTACCTCTAGACTCATCTACGGGGCTGCAAATGGCATTGTGTCCTTTTTTTCCTTGGCTTCTATTCTGCCTTAGCGAGGTCTATTTTCAACAATGTGATTCCCTGAGGGTTGTGGATTAGCTGACCTGGGCAACCTTACCCTGCCGGCCGGCGCTCCCCAGGTGTGCCTGGTTGAGGTCCATATAAACAGCGCTCCAGGCAGCAATAGCATCTGAAGTTGTGCCTGACTCCATATTCTCTGCCCTGTCAGCAGTCTCGGGGCTGTGCTGGTGGGAGGGAGTGAGGGGCCAAGGCTTTGTTGGTGGCCCGGTGTGAGTGGGGCTCTGCTGGCCTTTCTGCAGGAGTTGCCAGGCTGCCACCTGTAAAGAAGAGGATGTGTCACCCATACCTTCCGATGGAATTTCTCTCCGGACAGAGGTGAGGAAAGAAAAAAGCAGTGGGGGCCGGGACAGGAGGGGTATCTCAGGCAGGGCAATAGAAAGCTTCCAGAAGAGCGCACGGGGCCAGGACCATCCTGGCTGGCCTGCAGGCACCAAGTTGGCCTGCGTGCTGTCGCTGGTGTGGCTCCAGGGCCCTTCCTCTAGGCTTTCAAGCCCTTGTACATATTCAGGTGTTTTACCTGGGAAGGGTGGGAACAGTTCAGCAGCAGCTGGCCTGGGGCTCAGCTCACGTTTACTCACAGATGCCTCAGCACGGTCCCCCAGCTTCGCAATGAGGACGCTCCTTGCATGGGGTGTGGGTTGCTGGCTGTATGGGAGGTGATTCCCCACCTCTGACCAATTTCAGACTTGTTTACCGCTGAAGCAAGTGCCCTGATAGGGTTTCCCTCTGTATAACTGGTGGGTTCAGGTATTTTTTTTCTTTTATGGTTCAAGTTAGATTTGATTCCTCTTTTATGTATTTATAGATATAAGCAATGAAATAATTCATTCCTATAAATACATCTGTGTGAAGGGAAGAACTTTTTTCTGTTTTATTTTATTTTTTTTAATTTTGAAATTTAATTGTATTTATCTTTTTATACTGTAGGTTATTATTAGTTATGTATTTTATGCATATACATGTATACAGGTCAATCCCAATCTCCCAACTCATCCCACCACCACCACCCCATGGCTTCCCCCACTTGGTGTCCATACGTTTGTTCTCTACCTCTGTGTCTCTATTTCTTCCCTGCAAACCAGTTCATCTGTACCATTTTTTCGGTTCCACATATATGCATTAATATATAATATTTGTTTTCCTCTTTCTGACTTACTTCATTCTGTATGACAGTCTCTAGATCCATCGATGTCTCTACAAATGACCCAGTTTCATTCCTTTTTATGGCTGAGTAATATTCCATTTTATATATGTACCACATCTTTATCCATTCATCTGTCTGTGGGCATTTAGGTTACTTGCATTACCTGGCTCTTGTAAATAGTGCTGCAATGAACATTGTGGTGAATGTGCCTTTTTGATTTATGGTTTTCTCTGGGTATATGCCCAGAAGTGGGATTGCTGGATCAGATGGTAATTCTATTTCTAGTTTTTTTAAGGAAACTCCATACTGTTCTCCATAGTGACTGTATCAATTTACATCCCCACCAATAGTGGAAGACGGCTCCTTTTGTCCACACCCTCCCCAGAATTTGTTGTTTGTAGATTTTCTGATGATGCTGATTCTAACAGGTGTGAGGTGATACCTCATTGTAGTTTGATTTGCATTTCTCTAATAATTAGTGCTGTTGAGCAGCTTTTCATGTGCGTCTTGGCCATCTCTGTGTCTTCTTTGAAGAAACGTCTCTTTAGATCTTCTGCCCATTTCTGTATTGGGTTGTTTGTTTTTTGAATATTAAGCTGCATGAGCTGTTTATATATATATTGGAGATTAAACCTTTGTCCATTGATTCATTTGCAATGATTTTCACCCATTCTGAGGGAAGCCTTTTTCCATTCCCGTTTTTTTAACAAAAAAGGAACAAAAGAAAAAGAAGCAGAACACTAATGTGCGTAAAATATGCCTTTTGAAATGGTCGTTTTGAAATATGGACGTCCTTTGAATTTTTTGGTCGATATGTGACCCCAGGATTTGTTTTCAGGGCAGGTGTCATTTACAGGCCTGCAATGATTTTGAATATCAACTGACCATTAGCGCTGGGATTAAAGCTGCTGTTGCGTGAAACGGCCACAAGGTGGCAGCAGTTCTCCCGTACCAAATCTGGTAACTAGAGCAACAGAGCCTCAATGGAATTCGTGTTCTAGATTGGAATTTAGAATGGAATGTGCCAGGAGAAAGCCCCTCAAGTTTGTCTCACTACTTCTTGTTTGTGTTTTTAATTTTTTTTTAATTTTCTGTTACAGCAAGTTTGATTACAATGTTTGGCTTGTTGTAGGTGTGGAAGATGAGGTTCTTTTACACATATACAGATGTCTGTTCTTCCTGGGATCCTTTTCCCATGTACGTTAGGACAGAATGTTGAGTAGTCTTCTCTTGGTATTCCGTAGGTTTTTGGTGATTATATATGTCACCTGTGTTTGATTATGTCTGTTAACCACGAAATCGTAATGAAACCAATCCTCACACCTTTCCATTGGTGAACCATAAGTTTGTTTAATGAATCTGTGATTGCCGTTCTCCGTGGAAATATCTGCCCTGGTATCCATTTTTAGGTAACACCTATAAGTGATATGATACAATATGTGTCTATCACTTTCTGACTTACTCCAAGTCATGTGATTACCTCTAGACTCATCTACGGGGCTGCAAATGGCATTGTGTCCTTTTTTTCCTTGGCTTCTATTCTGCCTTAGCGAGGTCTATTTTCAACAATGTGATTCCCTGAGGGTTGTGGATTAGCTGACCTGGGCAACCTTACCCTGCCGGCCGGCGCTCCCCAGGTGTGCCTGGTTGAGGCCCATATAAACAGCGCTCCAGGCAGCAATAGCATCTGAAGTTGTGCCTGACTCCATATTCTCTGCCCCGTCAGCAGTCTCGGGGCTGTGCTGGTGGGAGGGAGTGAGGGGCCAAGGCTTTGTTGGTGGCCCGGTGTGAGTGGGGCTCTGCTGGCCTTTCTGCAGGAGTTGCCAGGCTGCCACCTGTAAAGAAGAGGATGTGTCACCCATACCTTCCGATGGAATTTCTCTCCGGACAGAGGTGAGGAAAGAAAAAAGCAGTGGGGGCCGGGACAGGAGGGGTATCTCAGGCAGGGCAATAGAAAGCTTCCAGAAGAGCGCACGGGGCCAGGACCATCCTGGCTGGCCTGCAGGCACCAAGTTGGCCTGCGTGCTGTCACTGGTGTGGCTCCAGGGCCCTTCCTCTAGGCTTTCAAGCCCTTGTACATATTCAGGTGTTTTACCTGGGAAGGGTGGGAACAGTTCAGCAGCAGCTGGCCTGGGGCTCAGCTCACGTTTACTCACAGATGCCTCAGCACGGTCCCCCAGCTTCGCAATGAGGACGCTCCTTGCATGGGGTGTGGGTTGCTGGCTGTATGGGAGGTGATTCCCCACCTCTGACCAATTTCAGACTTGTTTACCGCTGAAGCAAGTGCCCTGATAGGGTTTCCCTCTGTATAACTGGTGGGTTCAGGTATTTTTTTTCTTTTATGGTTCAAGTTAGATTTGATTCCTCTTTTATGTATTTATAGATATAAGCATGGAAATAATTCATTCCTATAAATACATCTGTGTGAAGGGAAGAACTTTTTTCTGTTTTATTTTATTTTTTTTAATTTTGAAATTTAATTGTATTTATCTTTTTATACTGTAGGTTATTATTAGTTATGTATTTTATGCATATACATGTATACAGGTCAATCCCAATCTCCCAACTCATCCCACCACCACCACCCCATGGCTTCCCCCACTTGGTGTCCATACGTTTGTTCTCTACCTCTGTGTCTCTATTTCTTCCCTGCAAACCAGTTCATCTGTACCATTTTTTCGGTTCCACATATATGCATTAATATATAATATTTGTTTTCCTCTTTCTGACTTACTTCATTCTGTATGACAGTCTCTAGATCCATCGATGTCTCTACAAATGACCCAGTTTCATTCCTTTTTATGGCTGAGTAATATTCCATTTTATATATGTACCACATCTTTATCCATTCATCTGTCTGTGGGCATTTAGGTTACTTGCATTACCTGGCTATTGTAAATAGTGCTGCAATGAACATTGTGGTGAATGTGCCTTTTTGATTTATGGTTTTCTCTGGGTATATGCCCAGAAGTGGGATTGCTGGATCAGATGGTAATTCTATTTCTAGTTTTTTTAAGGAAACTCCATACTGTTCTCCATAGTGACTGTATCAATTTACATCCCCACCAATAGTGGAAGACGGCTCCTTTTGTCCACACCCTCCCCAGAATTTGTTGTTTGTAGATTTTCTGATGATGCCGATTCTAACAGGTGTGAGGTGATACCTCATTGTAGTTTGATTTGCATTTCTCTAATAATTAGTGCTGTTGAGCAGCTTTTCATGTGCGTCTTGGCCATCTCTGTGTCTTCTTTGAAGAAACGTCTCTTTAGATCTTCTGCCCATTTCTGTATTGGGTTGTTTGTTTTTTGAATATTAAGCTGCATGAGCTGTTTATATATATATTGGAGATTAAACCTTTGTCCATTGATTCATTTGCAATGAATTTCACCCATTCTGAGGGATGCCTTTTTCCATTCCCATTTTTTTTAACAAAAAAGGAACAAAAGAAAAAGAAGCAGAACACTAATGTGCGTAAAATATGCCTTTTGAAATGGTCGTTTTGAAATATGGACGTCCTTTGAATTTTTTGGTCGATATGTGACCCCAGGATTTGTTTTCAGGGCAGGTGTCATTTACAGGCCTGCAATGATTTTGAATATCAACTGACCATTAGCGCTGGGATTAAAGCTGCTGTTGCGTGAAACGGCCACAAGGTGGCAGCAGTTCTCCCGTACCAAATCTGGTAACTAGAGCAACAGAGCCTCAATGGAAGTCGTGTTCTAGATTGGAATTTAGAATGGAATGTGCCAGGAGAAAGCCCCTCAAGTTTGTCTCACTACTTCTTGTTTGTGTTTTTAATTTGTTTTTTTTTTATTTTCTGTTACAGCAAGTTTGATTACAATGTTTGGCTTGTTGTAGGTGTGGAAGATGTGGTTCTTTTACACATATACAGATGTCTGTTCTTCCTGGGATCCTTTTCCCATGTACGTTAGGACAGAATGTTGAGTAGTCTTCTCTTGGTATTCCGTAGGTCTTTGGTGATTATATATGTCACCTGTGTTTGATTATGTCTGTTAACCACAAAATCGTAATGAAACCAATCCTCACACCTTTCCATTGGTGAACCATAAGTTTGTTTAATGAATCTGTGATTGCCCTTCTCCGTGGAAATATCTGCCCTGGTATCCATTTTTAGGTAACACCTATAAGTGATATGATACGATATGTGTCTTTCACTTTCTGACTTACTCCAAGTCACGTGATTACCTCTAGACTCATCTACGGGGCTGCAAATGGCATTGTGTCCTTTTTTTCCTTGGCTTCTATTCTGCCTTAACGAGGTCTATTTTCAACAATGTGATTCCCTGAGGGTTGTGGATTAGCTGACCTGGGCAACCTTACCCTGCTGGCCGGCCCTCCCCAGGTGTGCCTGGTTGAGGTCAATATAAACAGCGCTCCAGGCAGCAATAGCATCTGAAGTTGTGCCTGACTCCATATTCTCTTCCCCGTCAGCAGTCTCGGGACTGTGCTGGTGGGAGGGAGTGAGGGGCCAAGGCTTTGTTGGTGGCCCGGTGTGAGTGGGACTCTGCTGGCCTTTCTGCAGGAGTTGCCAGGCTGCCACCTGTAAGGAAGAGGATGTGTCATCCATACCTTCCGATGGAATTTCTCTCCGGACAGAGGTGAGGAAAGAAAAAAGCAGTGGGGGCCGGGACAGGAGGGGTATTTCAGGCAGCGCAGTAGAAAGCTTCCAGAAGAGCGCACGGGGCCAGGACCATCCTGGCTGGCCTGCAGGCACCAAGTTGGCCTGCGTGCTGTCGCTGGTGTGGCTCCAGGGCCCTTCCTCTAGGCTTTCAAGCCCTTGTACATATTCAGGTGTTTTACCTGGGAAGGGTGGGAACAGTTCAGCAGCAGCTGGCCTGGGGCTCAGCTCACGTTTACTCACAGATGCCTCAGCACGGTCCCCCAGCTTCGCAATGAGGACGCTCCTTGCATGGGGTGTGGGTTGCTGGCTGTATGGGAGGTGATTCCCCACCTCTGACCAATTTCAGAATTGTTTACCGCTGGAGCAAGTGCCCTGATAGGGTTTCCCTCTGTATAACTGGTGGGTTCAGGTATTTTTTTTCTTTTATGGTTCAAGTTAGATTTTATTCCTCTTTTATGTATTTATAGATATAAGCATGGAAATAATTCATTCCTATAAATACATCTGTGTGAAGGGAAGAACTTTTTTCTGTTTTATTTTATTTTTTTTTAATTTTGAAATTTAATTGTATTTATCTTTTTATACTGTAGGTTATTATTAGTTATGTATTTTATGCATATACATGTATACAGGTCAATCCCAATCTCCCAACTCATCCCACCACCACCACCCCATGGCTTCCCCCACTTGGTGTCCATACGTTTGTTCTCTACCTCTGTGTCTCTATTTCTTCCCTGCAAACCAGTTCATCTGTACCATTTTTTCGGTTCCACATATATGCATTAATATACAATATTTGTTTTCCTCTTTCTGACTTACTTCATTCTGTATGACAGTCTCTAGATCCATCGATGTCTCTACAAATGACCCAGTTTCATTCCTTTTTATGGCTGAGTAATATTCCATTTTATATATGTACCACATCTTTATCCATTCATCTGTCTGTGGGCATTTAGGTTACTTGCATTACCTGGCTATTGTAAATAGTGCTGCAATGAACATTGTGGTGAATGTGCCTTTTTGATTTATGGTTTTCTCTGGGTATATGCCCAGAAGTGGGATTGCTGGATCAGATGGTAATTCTATTTCTAGTTTTTTTAAGGAAACTCCATACTGTTCTCCATAGTGACTGTATCAATTTACATCCCCACCAATAGTGGAAGACGGCTCCTTTTGTCCACACCCTCCCCAGAATTTGTTGTTTGTAGATTTTCTGATGATGCTGATTCTAACAGGTGTGAGGTGATACCTCATTGTAGTTTGATTTGCATTTCTCTAATAATTATTGCTGTTGAGCAGCTTTTCATGTGCGTCTTGGCCATCTCTGTGTCTTCTTTGAAGAAACGTCTCTTTAGATCTTCTGCCCATTTCTGTATTGGGGTGTTTGTTTTTTGAATATTAAGCTGCATGAGCTGTTTATATATATATTGGAGATTAAACCTTTGTCCATTGATTCATTTGCAATGAATTTCACCCATTCTGAGGGATGCCTTTTTCCATTCCCGTTTTTTTAACAAAAAAGGAACAAAAGAAAAAGAAGCAGAACACTAATGTGCGTAAAATATGCCTTTTGAAATGGTCGTTTTGAAATATGGACGTCCTTTGAATTTTTTGGTCGATATGTGACCCCAGGATTTGTTTTCAGGGCAGGTGTCATTTACAGGCCTGCAATGATTTTGAATATCAACTGACCATTAGCGCTGGGATTAAAGCTGCTGTTGCGTGAAACGGCCACAAGGTGGCAGCAGTTCTCCCGTACCAAATCTGGTAAGTAGAGCAACAGAGCCTCAATGGAAGTCGTGTTCTAGATTGGAATTTAGAATGGAATGTGCCAGGAGAAAGCCCCTCAAGTTTGTCTCACTACTTCTTGTTTGTGTTTTTAATGTTTTTTTTTATTATTTTCTGTTACAGCAAGTTTGATTACAATGTTTGGCTTGTTGTAGGTGTGGAAGATGTGGTTCTTTTACACATATACAGATGTCTGTTCTTCCTGGGATCCTTTTCCCATGTACGTTAGGACAGAATGTTGAGTAGTCTTCTCTTGGTATTCCGTAGGTCTTTGGTGATTATATATGTCACCTGTGTTTGATTATGTCTGTTAACCCCGAAATCGTAATGAAACCAATCCTCACACCTTTCCATTGGTGAACCATAAGTTTGTTTAATGAATCTGTGATTGCCGTTCTCCGTGGAAATATCTGCCCTGGTATCCATTTTTAGGTAACACCTATAAGTGATATGATACGATATGTGTCTTTCACTTTCTGACTTACTCCAAGTCACGTGATTACCTCTAGACTCATCTACGGGGCTGCAAATGGCATTGTGTCCTTTTTTTCCTTGGCTTCTATTCTGCCTTAGCGAGGTCTATTTTCAACAATGTGATTCCCTGAGGGTTGTGGATTAGCTGACCTGGGCAACCTTACCCTGCCGGCCGGCGCTCCCCAGGTGTGCCTGGTTGAGGTCAATATAAACAGCGCTCCAGGCAGCAATAGCATCTGAAGTTGTGCCGGACTCCATATTCTCTGCCCTGTCAGCAGTCTCGGGGCTGTGCTGGTGGGAGGGAGTGAGGGGCCAAGGCTTTGTTGGTGGCCCGGTGTGAGTGGGGCTCTGCTGGCCTTTCTGCAGGAGTTGCCAGGCTGCCACCTGTAAAGAAGAGGATGTGTCACCCATACCTTCCGATGGAATTTCTCTCCGGACAGAGGTGAGGAAAGAAAAAAGCAGTGGGGGCCGGGACAGGAGGGGTATCTCAGGCAGGGCAATAGAAAGCTTCCAGAAGAGCGCACGGGGCCAGGACCATCCTGGCTGGCCTGCAGGCACCAAGTTGGCCTGTGTGCTGTCGCTGGTGTGGCTCCAGGGCCCTTCCTCTAGGCTTTCAAGCCCTTGTACATATTCAGGTGTTTTACCTGGGAAGGGTGGGAACAGTTCAGCAGCAGCTGGCCTGGGGCTCAGCTCACGTTTACTCACAGATGCCTCAGCACGGTCCCCCAGCTTCGCAATGAGGACGCTCCTTGCATGGGGTGTGGGTTGCTGGCTGTATGGGAGGTGATTCCCCACCTCTGACCAATTTCAGACTTGTTTACCGCTGAAGCAAGTGCCCTGATAGGGTTTCCCTCTGTATAACTGGTGGGTTCAGGTATTTTTTTTCTTTTATGGTTCAAGTTAGATTTTATTCCTCTTTTATGTATTTATAGATATAAGCATGGAAATAATTCATTCCTATAAATACATCTGTGTGAAGGGAAGAACTTTTTTCTGTTTTATTTTTTTTTAATTTTGAAATTTAATTGTATTTATCTTTTTATACTGTAGGTTATTATTAGTTATGTATTTTATGCCTATACATGTATACAGGTCAATCCCAATCTCCCAACTCATCCCACCACCACCACCCCATGGCTTCCCCCACTTGGTGTCCATACGTTTGTTCTCTACCTCTGTGTCTCTATTTCTTCCCTGCAAACCAGTTCATCTGTACCATTTTTTCGGTTCCACATATATGCATTAATATACAATATTTGTTTTCCTCTTTCTGACTTACTTCATTCTGTATGACAGTCTCTAGATCCATCGATGTCTCTACAAATGACCCAGTTTCATTCCTTTTTATGGCTGAGTAATATTCCATTTTATATATGTACCACATCTTTATCCATTCATCTGTCTGTGGGCATTTAGGTTACTTGCATTACCTGGCTATTGTAAATAGTGCTGCAATGAACATTGTGGTGAATGTGCCTTTTTGATTTATGGTTTTCTCTGGGTATATGCCCAGAAGTGGGATTGCTGGATCAGATGGTAATTCTATTTCTAGTTTTTTTAAGGAAACTCCATACTGTTCTCCATAGTGACTGTATCAATTTACATCCCCACCAATAGTGGAAGACGGCTCCTTTTGTCCACACCCTCCCCAGAATTTGTTGTTTGTAGATTTTCTGATGATGCCGATTCTAACAGGTGTGAGGTGATACCTCATTGTAGTTTGATTTGCATTTCTCTAATAATTAGTGCTGTTGAGCAGCTTTTCATGTGCGTCTTGGCCATCTCTGTGTCTTCTTTGAAGAAACGTCTCTTTAGATCTTCTGCCCATTTCTGTATTGGGGTGTTTGTTTTTTGAATATTAAGCTGCATGAGCTGTTTATATATATATTGGAGATTAAACCTTTGTCCATTGATTCATTTGCAATGAATTTCACCCATTCTGAGGGATGCCTTTTTCCATTCCCGTTTTTTTAACAAAAAAGGAACAAAAGAAAAAGAAGCAGAACACTAATGTGCGTAAAATATGCCTTTTGAAATGGTCGTTTTGAAATATGGACGTCCTTTGAATTTTTTGGTCGATATGTGACCCCAGGATTTGTTTTCAGGGCAGGTGTCATTTACAGGCCTGCAATGATTTTGAATATCAACTGACCATTAGCGCTGGGATTAAAGCTGCTGTTGCGTGAAACGGCCACAAGGTGGCAGCAGTTCTCCCGTACCAAATCTGGTAAGTAGAGCAACAGAGCCTCAATGGAAGTCGTGTTCTAGATTGGAATTTAGAATGGAATGTGCCAGGAGAAAGCCCCTCAAGTTTGTCTCACTACTTCTTGTTTGTGTTTTTAATGTTTTTTTTTATTATTTTCTGTTACAGCAAGTTTGATTACAATGTTTGGCTTGTTGTAGGTGTGGAAGATGTGGTTCTTTTACACATATACAGATGTCTGTTCTTCCTGGGATCCTTTTCCCATGTACGTTAGGACAGAATGTTGAGTAGTCTTCTCTTGGTATTCCGTAGGTCTTTGGTGATTATATATGTCACCTGTGTTTGATTATGTCTGTTAACCCCGAAATCGTAATGAAACCAATCCTCACACCTTTCCATTGGTGAACCATAAGTTTGTTTAATGAATCTGTGATTGCCGTTCTCCGTGGAAATATCTGCCCTGGTATCCATTTTTAGGTAACACCTATAAGTGATATGATACGATATGTGTCTTTCACTTTCTGACTTACTCCAAGTCACGTGATTACCTCTAGACTCATCTACGGGGCTGCAAATGGCATTGTGTCCTTTTTTTCCTTGGCTTCTATTCTGCCTTAGCGAGGTCTATTTTCAACAATGTGATTCCCTGAGGGTTGTGGATTAGCTGACCTGGGCAACCTTACCCTGCCGGCCGGCGCTCCCCAGGTGTGCCTGGTTGAGGTCAATATAAACAGCGCTCCAGGCAGCAATAGCATCTGAAGTTGTGCCGGACTCCATATTCTCTGCCCTGTCAGCAGTCTCGGGGCTGTGCTGGTGGGAGGGAGTGAGGGGCCAAGGCTTTGTTGGTGGCCCGGTGTGAGTGGGGCTCTGCTGGCCTTTCTGCAGGAGTTGCCAGGCTGCCACCTGTAAAGAAGAGGATGTGTCACCCATACCTTCCGATGGAATTTCTCTCCGGACAGAGGTGAGGAAAGAAAAAAGCAGTGGGGGCCGGGACAGGAGGGGTATCTCAGGCAGGGCAATAGAAAGCTTCCAGAAGAGCGCACGGGGCCAGGACCATCCTGGCTGGCCTGCAGGCACCAAGTTGGCCTGTGTGCTGTCGCTGGTGTGGCTCCAGGGCCCTTCCTCTAGGCTTTCAAGCCCTTGTACATATTCAGGTGTTTTACCTGGGAAGGGTGGGAACAGTTCAGCAGCAGCTGGCCTGGGGCTCAGCTCACGTTTACTCACAGATGCCTCAGCACGGTCCCCCAGCTTCGCAATGAGGACGCTCCTTGCATGGGGTGTGGGTTGCTGGCTGTATGGGAGGTGATTCCCCACCTCTGACCAATTTCAGACTTGTTTACCGCTGAAGCAAGTGCCCTGATAGGGTTTCCCTCTGTATAACTGGTGGGTTCAGGTATTTTTTTTCTTTTATGGTTCAAGTTAGATTTTATTCCTCTTTTATGTATTTATAGATATAAGCATGGAAATAATTCATTCCTATAAATACATCTGTGTGAAGGGAAGAACTTTTTTCTGTTTTATTTTTTTTTAATTTTGAAATTTAATTGTATTTATCTTTTTATACTGTAGGTTATTATTAGTTATGTATTTTATGCCTATACATGTATACAGGTCAATCCCAATCTCCCAACTCATCCCACCACCACCACCCCATGGCTTCCCCCACTTGGTGTCCATACGTTTGTTCTCTACCTCTGTGTCTCTATTTCTTCCCTGCAAACCAGTTCATCTGTACCATTTTTTCGGTTCCACATATATGCATTAATATACAATATTTGTTTTCCTCTTTCTGACTTACTTCATTCTGTATGACAGTCTCTAGATCCATCGATGTCTCTACAAATGACCCAGTTTCATTCCTTTTTATGGCTGAGTAATATTCCATTTTATATATGTACCACATCTTTATCCATTCATCTGTCTGTGGGCATTTAGGTTACTTGCATTACCTGGCTATTGTAAATAGTGCTGCAATGAACATTGTGGTGAATGTGCCTTTTTGATTTATGGTTTTCTCTGGGTATATGCCCAGAAGTGGGATTGCTGGATCAGATGGTAATTCTATTTCTAGTTTTTTTAAGGAAACTCCATACTGTTCTCCATAGTGACTGTATCAATTTACATCCCCACCAATAGTGGAAGACGGCTCCTTTTGTCCACACCCTCCCCAGAATTTGTTGTTTGTAGATTTTCTGATGATGCCGATTCTAACAGGTGTGAGGTGATACCTCATTGTAGTTTGATTTGCATTTCTCTAATAATTAGTGCTGTTGAGCAGCTTTTCATGTGCGTCTTGGCCATCTCTGTGTCTTCTTTGAACAAACGTCTCTTTAGATCTTCTGCCCATTTCTGTATTGGGTTGTTTGTTTTTTGAATATTAAGCTGCATGAGCTGTTTATATATATATTGGAGATTAAACCTTTGTCCATTGATTCATTTGCAATGAGTTTCACCCATTCTGAGGGATGCCTTTTTCCATTCCCGTTTTTTTTTAACAAAAAAGGAACAAAAGAAAAAGAAGCAGAACACTAATGTGCGTAAAATATGCCTTTTGAAATGGTCGTTTTGAAATATGGACGTCCTTTGAATTTTTTGGTCGATATGTGACCCCAGGATTTGTTTTCAGGGCAGGTGTCATTTACAGGCCTGCAATGATTTTGAATATCAACTGACCATTAGTGCTGGGATTAAAGCTGCTGTTGCGTGAAACGGCCACAAGGTGGCAGCAGTTCTCCCGTACCAAATCTGGTAACTAGAGCAACAGAGCCTCAATGGAAGTCGTGTTCTAGATTGGAATTTAGAATGGAATGTGCCAGGAGAAAGCCCCTCAAGTTTGTCTCACTACTTCTTGTTCGTGTTTTTAATTTTTTTTTATTTTCTATTACAGCAAGTTTGATTACAATGTTTGGCTTGTTGTAGGTGTGGAAGATGTGGTTGTTTTACACATATACAGATGTCTGTTCTTCCTGGGACCCTTTTCCCATGTACGTTATGACAGAATGTTGAGTAGTCTTCTCTTGGTATTCCGTAGGTCTTTGGTGATTATATATGTCACCTGTGTTTGATTATGTCTGTTAACCACGAAATCGTAATGAAACCAATCCTCACACCTTTCCATTGGTGAACCATATGTTTGTTTAATGAATCTGTGATTGCCGTTCTCCGTGGAAATATCTGCCCTGGTATCCATTTTTAGGTAACACCTATAAGTGATATGATACGATATGTGTCTTTCACTTTCTGACTTACTCCAAGTCACGTGATTACCTCTAGACTCATCTACGGGGCTGCAAATGGCATTTTATCCTTTTTTTCCTTGGCTTCTATTCTGCCTTAACGAGGTCTATTTTCAACAATGTGATTCCCTGAGGGTTGTGGATTAGCTGACCTGGGCAACCTTACCCTGCCGGCCGGCCCTCCCCAGGTGTGCCTGGTTGAGGTCAATATAAACAGCGCTCCAGGCAGCAATAGCATCTGAAGTTGTGCCTGACTCCATATTCTCTGCCCCGTCAGCAGTCTCGGGGCTGTGCTGGTGGGAGGGAGTGAGGGGCCAAGGCTTTGTTGGTGGCCCGGTGTGAGTGGGGCTCTGCTGGCCTTTCTGCAGGAGTTGCCAGGCTGCCACCTGTAAAGAAGAGGATGTGTCACCCATACCTTCCAATGGAATTTCTCTCCGGACAGAGGTGAGGAAAGAAAAAAGCAGTGGGGGCCGGGACAGGAGGGGTATCTCAGGCAGGGCAATAGAAAGCTTCCAGAAGAGCGCACGGGGCCAGGACCATCCTGGCTGGCCTGCAGGCACCAAGTTGGCCTGCGTGCTGTCGCTGGTGTGGCTCCAGGGCCCTTCCTCTAGGCTTTCAAGCCCTTGTACATATTCAGGTGTTTTACCTGGGAAGGGTGGGAACAGTTCAGCAGCAGCTGGCCTGGGGCTCAGCTCACGTTTACTCACAGATGCCTCAGCACGGTCCCCCAGCTTCGCAATGAGGACGCTCCTTGCATGGGGTGTGGGTTGCTGGCTGTATGGGAGGTGATTCCCCACCTCTGACCAATTTCAGAATTGTTTACCGCTGGAGCAAGTGCCCTGATAGGGTTTCCCTCTGTATAACTGGTGGGTTCAGGTATTTTTTTTCTTTTATGGTTCAAGTTAGATTTGATTCCTCTTTTATGTATTTATAGATATAAGCATGGAAATATTTCATTCCTATAAATACATCTGTGTGAAGGGAAGAACTTTTTTCTGTTTTATTTTAAATTTTTTTTTTTAAAAATTTTGAAATTTAATTGTATTTATTTTTTTATACAGCAGGTTATAATTAGTTATGTATTTTATGCTTATACATGTATACAGGTCAATCCCAATCTCCCAACTCATCCCACCACCACCACCCCATGGCTTCCCACACTTGGTGTCCATACGTTTGTTCTCTACCTCTATGTCTCTATTTCTTCCCTGCAAACCAGTTCATCTGTACCATTTTTTCGGTTCCACATATATGCATTAATATACAATATTTGTTTTCCTCTTTCTGACTTACTTCATTCTGTATGACAGTTCCTAGATCCATCGATGTCTTTACAAATGACCCAGTTTCATTCCTTTTTATGGCTGAGTAATATTCCATTTTATATATGTACCACATCTTTATCCATTCATCTGTCTGTGGGCATTTAGGTTACTTGCATTACCTGGCTATTGTAAATAGTGCTGCAATGAACATTGTGGTGAATGTGCCTTTTTGATTTATGGTTTTCTCTGGGTATATGCCCAGAAGTGGGATTGCTGGATCAGATGGTAATTCTATTTCTAGTTTTTTTAAGGAAACTCCATACTGTTCTCCATAGTGACTGTATCAATTTACATCCCTACCAATAGTGGAAGAGGGCTCATTTTGTCCACACCCTCCCCAGAATTTGTTGTTTGTAGATTTTCTGATGATGCCGATTCTAACAGGTGTGAGGTGATACCTCATTGTAGTTTTGATTTGCATTTCTCTAATAATTAGTGCTGTTGAGCAGCTCTTCATGTGCGTCTTGGCCATCTCTGTGTCTTCTTTGCAGAAACGTCTCTTTAGATCTTCTGCCCATTTTTGTATTGGGTTGTTTGTTTTTTTAATATTAAGCTGCATGAGCTGTTTATATATATTGGAGATTAAACCTTTGTCCATTGATTCATTTGCAACGATTTTCGCCCATTCTGAGGGATGCCTTTTTCCATTCCCGTTTTTTTAACAAAAAAGGAAAGAAAGAAAAAGAAGCAGAACACTAATGTGCGTAAAATATGCCTTTTGAAATTGTCGTTTTGAAATATGGACGTCCTTTGAATTTTTTGGTCTATATGTGACCCCAGGATTTGTTTTCAGGGCAGGTGTCATTTACAGGCCTGCAATGATTTTCACTATCAACTGACCATTAGCGCTGGGATTAAAGCTGCTGTTGCGTGAAACGGCCACAAGGTGGCAGCAGTTCTCCCTTACCAAATCTGGTTACTAGAGCAACAGAGCCTCAATGGAAGTCGTGTTCTACATTGGAAATTAGAATGGAATGTGCCAGGAGAAAGCCCCTCAAGTTTGTCTCACTACTTCTTGTTCGTGTTTTTAATTTTTTTTTTATTTTCTATTACAGCAAGTTTCATTACAATGTTTGGCTTGTTGTAGGTGTGGAAGATGTGGTTCTTTTACACATATACAGATGTCTGTTCTTCCTGGGTTCCTTTTCCCATGTACGTTAGGACAGAATGTTGAGTAGTCTTCTCTTGGTATTCCGTAGATCTTTGGTGATTATATATGTCACCTGTGTTTGATTATATCTGTTAACCCCGAAATCGTAATGAAACCAATCCTCACACCTTTCCATTGGTGAACCATAAGTTTGTTTAATGAATCTGTGATTGCCCTTCTCCGTGGAAATATCTGCCCTGGTATCCATTTTTAGGTAATGCCTATAAGTGATATGATACGATATGTGTCTTTCACTTTCTGACTTACTCCAAGTCACGTGATTACATCTAGACTCATCTACGGGGCTGCAAATGGCATTGTGTCCTTTTTTTCCTTGGATTCTATTCTGCCTTAGCGAGGTCCATTTTCAACAATGTGATTCCCTGATGGTTGTGGATTAGCTGACCTGGGCAGGTTTACCCTGCCGGCTCGCCCTCCCAAGGTGTGCCTGGTTGAGGTCAATATAAACAGCGCGCCAGGCAGCAATAGCCCCTAAAGTTGTGCCTGACTCCATATTCTCTGCCCCGTCAGCAGTCTCGGGGTTGTGCTGGTGGGAGGGAGTGAGGGGCCAAGGCTTTGTTGGTGGCCCGGTGTGAGTGGGGCTCTGCTGGCCTTTCTGCATGAGTTGCCAGGCTGCCACCTGTAAAGAAGAGGATGTGTCACTCATAACTTCCGATGGAATTTCTCTCCGGACAGAGGTGAGGAAGGAAAAAAGCAGTGGGGGTCGGGACAGGAGGGGTATCTCAGGCAGGGCAATAGAAAGCTTCCAGAAGAGCGCCCGGGGCCAGGACCGTACTGGCTGACCTGCAGGCACCAAGTTGGCCTGCGTGCTGTCGCTGGTGTGGCTCCACGGCCCTTCCTCTAGGCTTTCAAGCCCTTGTACATATTCAGGTGTTTTACCTGGGAAGGGTGGGAACAGTTCAGCAGCAGCTGGCCTGGGGCTCAGCTCATGTTTACTCACAGATACCTCAGCACGGTCCCCCAGCTTTGCAATGAGGACGCTCCTTGCATGGGGGGTGGGTTGCTGGCAGTATGGGATGTGATTCCCCACCTCTGACCAATTTCAGAATTGTTTACCGCTAGAGCAAGTGCCCTGATAGGGTTTCCCTCTGGATAAATGGTGGGTTCAGGTTTTTTTTTCTTTTATGGTTCAAGTTAGATTTGATTCCTCTTTTATGTATTTATAGATATAAGCATGGAAATAATTCATTCCTATAAATACATCTGTGTGAAGGGAAGAACTTTTCTGTTTTATTTTAAATTTTTTTTTTAAATTTTGAAATTTAATTTTATTTATTTTTTTATACAGCAGGTTATTATTAGTTATGTATTTTATGCATATACATGTATAGAGGTGAATCCCAACCTTCCAACTCATCCCACAACCACCACCCCATGGCTTCCCACACTTGGTGTCCATACGTTTGTTCTCTACCTCTGTGTCTCTATTTCTTCCCTGCAAACCAGTTCATCTGTACCATTTTTTAGGTTCCACATATATGCATTAATATACAATATTTGTTTTCCCTCTTTCTGACTTACTTCATTCTGTATGACAGTCTCTAGATCCATCGATGTCTCTACAAATGACCCAATTTCATCCCTTTTTATGGCTGAGTAATATTCCATTTTATATATGTACCACATCTTTATCCATTCATCTGTCTGTGGGCATTTAGGTTGCTTGCATTCCCTGGCTATTGTAAATAGTGCTGCAATGAACATTGAGGTGAATGTGCCTTTTTGATTTATGGTTTTCTCTGGGTATATGCCCAGAAGTGGAATTGCTGGATCAGATGGTAATTCTATTTCTAGTTTTTTTAAGGAAACTCCATACTGTTCTCCATAGTGACTGTATCAATTTACATCCCCACCAATAGTGGAAGAGGGCTCCTTTTGTCCACACCCTCCCCAGAATTTGTTGTTTGTAGATTTTCTGATGATGCCGATTCTAACATGTGTGAGGTGATACCTCATTGTAGTTTTGATTTGCATTTCTCTAATAATAAGTGCTGTTGAGCAGCTTTTCATGTGCGTCTTGGCCATCTCTGTGTCTTCTTTGAAGAAACGTCTCTTTAGATCTTCTGCCCATTTTTGTATTGGGTTGTTTGTTTTTTTAATATTAAGCTGCATGAGCTGTTTATATATATATTGGAGATTAAACCTTTGTCCATTGATTCATTTCAACGATTTTCGCCCATTCTGAGTGATGCCTTTTTCCATTCCCGTTTTTTGAACAAAAAAGGAAAGAAAGAAAAAGAAGCAGAACACTAATGTGCGTAAAATATGCCTTTTGAAATGGTCGTTTTGAAATATGGACGTCCTTTGAATTTTTTGTTCAGTATGTGACCCCAGGATTTGTTTTCAGGGCAGGTGTCATTTACAGGCCTGCAATGATTTTGAATATCAACTGACCATTAGCGCTGGGATTAAAGCTGCTGTTGCGTGAAACGGCCACAAGGTGGCAGCAGTTCTCCCTTACCAAATCTGGTTACAGGAGCAACAGAGCCTCAATGGAAGTCGTGTTCTACATTGGAATTTAGAATGGAATGTGCCAGGAGAAAGCCCCTCATGTTTGTCTCACTACTTCTTGTTCGTGTTTTTAATTTTTTTTTATTTTCTATTACAGCAAGTTTGATTACAATGTTTGGCTTGTTGTAGGTGTGGAAGATGTGGTTGTTTTACACATATACAGATGTCTGTTCTTCCTGGGACCCTTTTCCCATGTACGTTATGACAGAATGTTGAGTAGTCTTCTCTTGGTATTCCGTAGGTCTTTGGTGATTATATATGTCACCTGTGTTTGATTATGTCTGTTAACCACGAAATCGTAATGAAACCAATCCTCACACCTTTCCATTGGTGAACCATATGTTTGTTTAATGAATCTGTGATTGCCGTTCTCCGTGGAAATATCTGCCCTGGTATCCATTTTTAGGTAACACCTATAAGTGATATGATACGATATGTGTCTTTCACTTTCTGACTTACTCCAAGTCACGTGATTACCTCTAGACTCATCTACGGGGCTGCAAATGGCATTGTGTCCTTTTTTTCCTTGGCTTCTATTCTGCCTTAGAGAGGTCCATTTTCAACAATGTGATTCCCTGAGGGTTGTGGATTAGCTGACCTGGGCAGCCTTACCCTGCCGGCCGGCCCTCCCCAGGTGTGCCTGGTTGAGGTCAATATAAACAGCGCTCCAGGAAGCAATAGCCCCTGAAGTTGTGCCTGACTCCATATTCTCTGCCCCGTCAGCAGTCTCGGGGCTGTGCTGGTGGGAGGGAGTGAGGGGCCAAGGCTTTGTTGGTGGCCCAGTGTGAGTGGGGCTCTGCTGGCCTTTCTGCAGGAGTTGCCAGGCTGACACCTGTAAAGAAGAGGATGTGTCACTCATAACTTCCGATGGAATTTCTTTACGGACAGAGGTGAGGAAGGAAAAAAAGGAGTGGGGGCCGGGACAGGAGGGGTATCTCAGGCAGGGCAATAGAAAGCTTCCAGAAGAGCGCCCGGGGCCAGGACCATCCTGGCTGACCTGCAGGCACCAAGTTGGCCTGCCTGCTGTGGCCGGTGTGGCTCCTTGGACCTTCCTCTAGGCTTTCAAGCCCTTGTACATATTCAGGTGTTTTACCTGGGAAGGGTGGGAACAGTTCAGCAGCAGCTGGCCTGGGGCTCAGCTCACGTTTACTCACAGATGCCTCAGAATGCTCCCGAGATTTGCAATGAGGACGCTCCTTGCATGGGGGCTGTGTTGCTGGCTGTATGGGAGGTGATTCCCCACCTCTGACCAATTTCAGAATTGTTTACCGCTGGAGCAAGTGCCCTGATAGGGTTTCCCTCTGTATAACTGGTGGGTTCAGGTTTTTTTTTTCTTTTATGGTTCAAGTTAGATTTGATTCCTCTTTTATGTATTTATAGATATAAGCATGGAAATAATTCATTCCTATAAATACATCTGTGTGAAGGGAAGAACTTTTTTCTGTTTTATTTTAAATTTTTTTTAAAAATTTTTGAAATTTAATTGTATTTATTTTTTTATACAGCAGGTTATAATTAGTTATGTATTTTATGCTTATACATGTATACAGGTCAATCCCAATCTCCCAACTCATCCCACCACCACCACCCCATGGCTTCCCACACTTGGTGTCCATACGTTTGTTCTCTACCTCTATGTCTCTATTTCTTCCCTGCAAACCAGTTCATCTGTATCATTTTTTAGGTTCCACATATATGCATTAATATACAATATTTGTTTTCCTCTTTCTGACTTACTTCATTCTGTATGACAGTCTCTAGATCCATCGATGTCTCTACAAATGACCCAGTTTCATCCCTTTTTATGGCTGAGTAATATTCCATTTTATATATGTACCACATCTTTATCCATTCATCTGTCTGTGGGCATTTAGGTTACTTGCATTACCTGGCTATTGTAAATAGTGCTGCAATGAACATTGTGGTGAATGTGCCTTTTTGATTTATGGTTTTCTCTGGGTATATGCCCAGAAGTGGGATTGCTGGATCAGATGGTAATTCTATTTCTAGTTTTTTTAAGGAAACTCCATACTGTTCTCCATAGTGACTGTATCAATTTACATCCCCACCAATAGTGGAAGAGGGATCATTTTGTCCACACCCTCCCCAGAATTTGTTGTTTGTAGATTTTCTGATGATGCCGATTCTAACAGGTGTGAGGTGATACCTCATTGTAGTTTTGATTTGCATTTCTCTAATAATTAGTGCTGTTGAGCAGCTTTTCATGTGCATCTTGGCCATCTCTGTGTCTTCTTTGCAGAAACGTCTCCTTAGATCTTCTGCCCATTTTTGTATTGGGTTGTTTGTTTTTTTAATATTAAGCTGCATGAGCTGTTTATATATATTGGGGATTAAACCTTTGTCCATTGATTCATTTGCAACGATTTTCGCCCATTCTGAGGGATGCCTTTTTCCATTCCCGTTTTTTTAACAAAAAAGGAAAGAAAGAAAAAGAAGCAGAATACTAATGTGCGTAAAATATGCCTTTTGAAATGGTCGTTTTGAAATATGGACGTCCTTTGAATTTTTTGGTCGATATGTGACCCCAGGATTTGTTTTCAGGGCAGGTGTCATTTACAGGCCTGCAATGATTTTGAATATCAACTGACCATTAGCGCTGGGATTAAAGCTGCTGTTGCGTGAAACGGCCACAAGGTGGCAGCAGTTCTCCCTTACCAAATCTGGTTACAGGAGCAACAGAGCCTCAATGGAAGTCGTGTTCTACATTGGAATTTAGAATGGAATGTGCCAGGAGAAAGCCCCTGAAGTTTGTCTCACTACTTCTTGTTCGTGTTTTTAATTTTTTTTTATTTTCTATTACAGCAAGTTTGATTACAATGTTTGGCTTGTTGTAGGTGTGGAAGATGTGGTTGTTTTACACATATACAGATGTCTGTTCTTCCTGGGATCCTTTTCCCATGTACCTTAGGACAGAATGTTGAGTAGTCTTCTCTTGGTATTCCGTAGGTCTTTGGTGATTATATATGTCACCTGTGTTTGATTATGTCTGTTAACCCCGATATCGTAATGAAAGCAATCCTCACACCTTTCCATTGGTGAACCATAAGTTTGTTTAATGAATCTGTGATTGCCCTTCTCCGTGGAAATATCTGCCCTGGTATCCATTTTTAGGTAACACCTATAAGTGATATGATACGATATGTGTCTTTCACTTTCTGACTTACTCCAAGTCACGTGATTACCTCTAGACTCATCTACGGGGCTGCAAATGGCATTGTGTCCTTTTTTTCCTTGGCTTCTATTCTGCCTTAGCGAGGTCCATTTTCAAAAATGTGATTCCCTGAGGGTTGTGGATTAGCTGACCTGGGCAGCCTTACACTACCGTCCGGCCCTCCCCAGGTGTGCCTGGTTGAGGTCAATATAAACAGCGCTCCAGGCAGCAATAGCCCCTGAAGTTGTGCCTGACTCCATATTCTCTGCCCCGTCAGCAGTCTCGGGGCTGTGCTGGTGGTAGGGAGTGAGAGGCCAAGGCTTTGTTGGTGGCCCAGTGTGAGTGGGGCTCTGCTGGCCTTTCTGCAGGAGTTGAGAGGCTGCCACCTGTAAAGAAGAGGATGTGTCACTCATAACTTCCGATGGAATTTCTCTCTGGACAGAGGTGAGGAAGGATAAAAGCAGTGGGGGCCGGGACAGGAGGGGTATCTCAGGCAGGGCAATAGAAAGCTTCCAGAAGAGAGCCCGGGGCCAGGACCATCCTGGCTGAACTGCAGGCACCAAATTGGCCTGCGTGCTGTGGCTGGTGTGGCTCCTGGGCCATTCCTCTAGGCTTTCAATCCCTTGTACATATTCAGGTGTTTTACCTGGGAAGGGTGGGAACAGTTCAGCAGCAGCTGGCCTGGGGCTCAGCTCACGTTTACTCACAGATGCCTCAGAATGCTCCCGAGATTTGCAATGAGGACGCTCCTTGCATGGGGGGTGGGTTGCTGGCTGTATGGGAGGTGATTCCCCACCTCTGACCAATTTCAGAATTGTTTACCGCTGGAGCAAGTGCCCTGATAGGGTTTCCCTCTGTATAACTGGTGGGTTCAGGTTTTTTTTTTCTTTTATGGTTCAAGTTAGATTTGATTCCTCTTTTATGTATTTATAGATATAAGCATGGAAATAATTCATTCCTATAAATACATCTGTGTGAAGGGAAGAACTTTTCTCTTTCTTATTTTAAATTTTTTTTTTAATTTTGAAATTTAATTTTATTTATTTTTTTATACAGCAGGTTATTATTAGCTATGTATTTTATACATATACATGTATAGAGGTGAATCCCAACCTCCCAACTCATCCCACAACCACCACCCCATGGCTTCCCACACTTGGTGTCCATACGTTTGTTCTCTACCTCTGTGTCTCTATTTCTTCCCTGCAAACCAGTTCATCTGTACCATTTTTTAGGTTCCACATATATGCATTAATATACAATATTTGTTTTCCCTCTTTCTGACTTACTTCATTCTGTATGACAGTCTCTAGATCCATCGATGTCTCTACAAATGACCCAATTTCATCCCTTTTTATGGCTGAGTAATATTCCATTTTATATATGTACCACATCTTTATCCATTCATCTGTCTGTGGGCATTTAGGTTGCTTGCATTCCCTGGCTATTGTAAATAGTGCTGCAATGAACATTGAGGTGAATGTGCCTTTTTGATTTATGGTTTTCTCTGGGTATATGCCCAGAAGTGGAATTGCTGGATCAGATGGTAATTCTATTTCTAGTTTTTTTAAGGAAACTCCATACTGTTCTCCATAGTGACTGTATCAATTTACATCCCCACCAATAGTGGAAGAGGGCTCCTTTTGTCCACACCCTCCCCAGAATTTGTTGTTTGTAGATTTTCTGATGATGCCGATTCTAACAGGTGTGAGGTGATACCTCATTGTAGTTTTGATTTGCATTTCTCTAATAATTAGTGCTGTTGAGCAGCTTTTCATGTGCGTCTTGGCCATCTCTGTGTCTTCTTTGAAGAAACGTCTCTTTAGATCTTCTGCCCATTTTTGTATTGGGTTGTTTGTTTTTTTAATATTAAGCTGCATGAGCTGTTTATATATATATTGGAGATTAAACCTTTGTCCATTGATTCATTTCAACGATTTTCGCCCATTCTGAGTGATGCCTTTTTCCATTCCCGTTTTTTGAACAAAAAAGGAAAGAAAGAAAAAGAAGCAGAACACTAATGTGCGTAAAATATGCCTTTTGAAATGGTCGTTTTGAAATATGGACGTCCTTTGAATTTTTTGTTCAGTATGTGACCCCAGGATTTGTTTTCAGGGCAGGTGTCATTTACAGGCCTGCAATGATTTTGAATATCAACTGACCATTAGCGCTGGGATTAAAGCTGCTGTTGCGTGAAACGGCCACAAGGTGGCAGCAGTTCTCCCTTACCAAATCTGGTTACAGGAGCAACAGAGCCTCAATGGAAGTCGTGTTCTACATTGGAATTTAGAATGGAATGTGCCAGGAGAAAGCCCCTCATGTTTGTCTCACTACTTCTTGTTCGTGTTTTTAATTTTTTTTTATTTTCTATTACAGCAAGTTTGATTACAATGTTTGGCTTGTTGTAGGTGTGGAAGATGTGGTTGTTTTACACATATACAGATGTCTGTTCTTCCTGGGACCCTTTTCCCATGTACGTTATGACAGAATGTTGAGTAGTCTTCTCTTGGTATTCCGTAGGTCTTTGGTGATTATATATGTCACCTGTGTTTGATTATGTCTGTTAACCACGAAATCGTAATGAAACCAATCCTCACACCTTTCCATTGGTGAACCATATGTTTGTTTAATGAATCTGTGATTGCCGTTCTCCGTGGAAATATCTGCCCTGGTATCCATTTTTAGGTAACACCTATAAGTGATATGATACGATATGTGTCTTTCACTTTCTGACTTACTCCAAGTCACGTGATTACCTCTAGACTCATCTACGGGGCTGCAAATGGCATTGTGTCCTTTTTTTCCTTGGCTTCTATTCTGCCTTAGAGAGGTCCATTTTCAACAATGTGATTCCCTGAGGGTTGTGGATTAGCTGACCTGGGCAGCCTTACCCTGCCGGCCGGCCCTCCCCAGGTGTGCCTGGTTGAGGTCAATATAAACAGCGCTCCAGGAAGCAATAGCCCCTGAAGTTGTGCCTGACTCCATATTCTCTGCCCCGTCAGCAGTCTCGGGGCTGTGCTGGTGGGAGGGAGTGAGGGGCCAAGGCTTTGTTGGTGGCCCAGTGTGAGTGGGGCTCTGCTGGCCTTTCTGCAGGAGTTGCCAGGCTGACACCTGTAAAGAAGAGGATGTGTCACTCATAACTTCCGATGGAATTTCTTTACGGACAGAGGTGAGGAAGGAAAAAAAGGAGTGGGGGCCGGGACAGGAGGGGTATCTCAGGCAGGGCAATAGAAAGCTTCCAGAAGAGCGCCCGGGGCCAGGACCATCCTGGCTGACCTGCAGGCACCAAGTTGGCCTGCCTGCTGTGGCCGGTGTGGCTCCTTGGACCTTCCTCTAGGCTTTCAAGCCCTTGTACATATTCAGGTGTTTTACCTGGGAAGGGTGGGAACAGTTCAGCAGCAGCTGGCCTGGGGCTCAGCTCACGTTTACTCACAGATGCCTCAGAATGCTCCCGAGATTTGCAATGAGGACGCTCCTTGCATGGGGGCTGTGTTGCTGGCTGTATGGGAGGTGATTCCCCACCTCTGACCAATTTCAGAATTGTTTACCGCTGGAGCAAGTGCCCTGATAGGGTTTCCCTCTGTATAACTGGTGGGTTCAGGTTTTTTTTTTCTTTTATGGTTCAAGTTAGATTTGATTCCTCTTTTATGTATTTATAGATATAAGCATGGAAATAATTCATTCCTATAAATACATCTGTGTGAAGGGAAGAACTTTTTTCTGTTTTATTTTAAATTTTTTTTAAAAATTTTTGAAATTTAATTGTATTTATTTTTTTATACAGCAGGTTATAATTAGTTATGTATTTTATGCTTATACATGTATACAGGTCAATCCCAATCTCCCAACTCATCCCACCACCACCACCCCATGGCTTCCCACACTTGGTGTCCATACGTTTGTTCTCTACCTCTATGTCTCTATTTCTTCCCTGCAAACCAGTTCATCTGTATCATTTTTTAGGTTCCACATATATGCATTAATATACAATATTTGTTTTCCTCTTTCTGACTTACTTCATTCTGTATGACAGTCTCTAGATCCATCGATGTCTCTACAAATGACCCAGTTTCATCCCTTTTTATGGCTGAGTAATATTCCATTTTATATATGTACCACATCTTTATCCATTCATCTGTCTGTGGGCATTTAGGTTACTTGCATTACCTGGCTATTGTAAATAGTGCTGCAATGAACATTGTGGTGAATGTGCCTTTTTGATTTATGGTTTTCTCTGGGTATATGCCCAGAAGTGGGATTGCTGGATCAGATGGTAATTCTATTTCTAGTTTTTTTAAGGAAACTCCATACTGTTCTCCATAGTGACTGTATCAATTTACATCCCCACCAATAGTGGAAGAGGGATCATTTTGTCCACACCCTCCCCAGAATTTGTTGTTTGTAGATTTTCTGATGATGCCGATTCTAACAGGTGTGAGGTGATACCTCATTGTAGTTTTGATTTGCATTTCTCTAATAATTAGTGCTGTTGAGCAGCTTTTCATGTGCATCTTGGCCATCTCTGTGTCTTCTTTGCAGAAACGTCTCCTTAGATCTTCTGCCCATTTTTGTATTGGGTTGTTTGTTTTTTTAATATTAAGCTGCATGAGCTGTTTATATATATTGGGGATTAAACCTTTGTCCATTGATTCATTTGCAACGATTTTCGCCCATTCTGAGGGATGCCTTTTTCCATTCCCGTTTTTTTAACAAAAAAGGAAAGAAAGAAAAAGAAGCAGAATACTAATGTGCGTAAAATATGCCTTTTGAAATGGTCGTTTTGAAATATGGACGTCCTTTGAATTTTTTGGTCGATATGTGACCCCAGGATTTGTTTTCAGGGCAGGTGTCATTTACAGGCCTGCAATGATTTTGAATATCAACTGACCATTAGCGCTGGGATTAAAGCTGCTGTTGCGTGAAACGGCCACAAGGTGGCAGCAGTTCTCCCTTACCAAATCTGGTTACAGGAGCAACAGAGCCTCAATGGAAGTCGTGTTCTACATTGGAATTTAGAATGGAATGTGCCAGGAGAAAGCCCCTGAAGTTTGTCTCACTACTTCTTGTTCGTGTTTTTAATTTTTTTTTATTTTCTATTACAGCAAGTTTGATTACAATGTTTGGCTTGTTGTAGGTGTGGAAGATGTGGTTGTTTTACACATATACAGATGTCTGTTCTTCCTGGGATCCTTTTCCCATGTACCTTAGGACAGAATGTTGAGTAGTCTTCTCTTGGTATTCCGTAGGTCTTTGGTGATTATATATGTCACCTGTGTTTGATTATGTCTGTTAACCCCGATATCGTAATGAAAGCAATCCTCACACCTTTCCATTGGTGAACCATAAGTTTGTTTAATGAATCTGTGATTGCCCTTCTCCGTGGAAATATCTGCCCTGGTATCCATTTTTAGGTAACACCTATAAGTGATATGATACGATATGTGTCTTTCACTTTCTGACTTACTCCAAGTCACGTGATTACCTCTAGACTCATCTACGGGGCTGCAAATGGCATTGTGTCCTTTTTTTCCTTGGCTTCTATTCTGCCTTAGCGAGGTCCATTTTCAAAAATGTGATTCCCTGAGGGTTGTGGATTAGCTGACCTGGGCAGCCTTACACTACCGTCCGGCCCTCCCCAGGTGTGCCTGGTTGAGGTCAATATAAACAGCGCTCCAGGCAGCAATAGCCCCTGAAGTTGTGCCTGACTCCATATTCTCTGCCCCGTCAGCAGTCTCGGGGCTGTGCTGGTGGTAGGGAGTGAGAGGCCAAGGCTTTGTTGGTGGCCCAGTGTGAGTGGGGCTCTGCTGGC
Organism: Mesoplodon densirostris; assembly: GCF_025265405.1. Taxonomy (NCBI): domain Eukaryota; kingdom Metazoa; phylum Chordata; class Mammalia; order Artiodactyla; family Ziphiidae; genus Mesoplodon; species Mesoplodon densirostris. The sequence continues at coordinate 36,784,675 of NC_082673.1, read as the reverse complement.
CTTTCTGCAGGAGTTGAGAGGCTGCCACCTGTAAAGAAGAGGATGTGTCACTCATAACTTCCGATGGAATTTCTCTCTGGACAGAGGTGAGGAAGGATAAAAGCAGTGGGGGCCGGGACAGGAGGGGTATCTCAGGCAGGGCAATAGAAAGCTTCCAGAAGAGAGCCCGGGGCCAGGACCATCCTGGCTGAACTGCAGGCACCAAATTGGCCTGCGTGCTGTGGCTGGTGTGGCTCCTGGGCCATTCCTCTAGGCTTTCAATCCCTTGTACATATTCAGGTGTTTTACCTGGGAAGGGTGGGAACAGTTCAGCAGCAGCTGGCCTGGGGCTCAGCTCACGTTTACTCACAGATGCCTCAGAATGCTCCCGAGATTTGCAATGAGGACGCTCCTTGCATGGGGGGTGGGTTGCTGGCTGTATGGGAGGTGATTCCCCACCTCTGACCAATTTCAGAATTGTTTACCGCTGGAGCAAGTGCCCTGATAGGGTTTCCCTCTGTATAACTGGTGGGTTCAGGTTTTTTTTTTCTTTTATGGTTCAAGTTAGATTTGATTCCTCTTTTATGTATTTATAGATATAAGCATGGAAATAATTCATTCCTATAAATACATCTGTGTGAAGGGAAGAACTTTTCTCTTTCTTATTTTAAATTTTTTTTTTAATTTTGAAATTTAATTTTATTTATTTTTTTATACAGCAGGTTATTATTAGCTATGTATTTTATACATATACATGTATAGAGGTGAATCCCAACCTCCCAACTCATCCCACAACCACCACCCCATGGCTTCCCACACTTGGTGTCCATACGTTTGTTCTCTACCTCTGTGTCTCTATTTCTTCCCTGCAAACCAGTTCATCTGTACCATTTTTTAGGTTCCACATATATGCATTAATATACAATATTTGTTTTCCCTCTTTCTGACTTACTTCATTCTGTATGACAGTCTCTAGATCCATCGATGTCTCTACAAATGACCCAATTTCATCCCTTTTTATGGCTGAGTAATATTCCATTTTATATATGTACCACATCTTTATCCATTCATCTGTCTGTGGGCATTTAGGTTGCTTGCATTCCCTGGCTATTGTAAATAGTGCTGCAATGAACATTGAGGTGAATGTGCCTTTTTGATTTATGGTTTTCTCTGGGTATATGCCCAGAAGTGGAATTGCTGGATCAGATGGTAATTCTATTTCTAGTTTTTTTAAGGAAACTCCATACTGTTCTCCATAGTGACTGTATCAATTTACATCCCCACCAATAGTGGAAGAGGGCTCCTTTTGTCCACACCCTCCCCAGAATTTGTTGTTTGTAGATTTTCTGATGATGCCGATTCTAACAGGTGTGAGGTGATACCTCATTGTAGTTTTGATTTGCATTTCTCTAATAATTAGTGCTGTTGAGCAGCTTTTCATGTGCGTCTTGGCCATCTCTGTGTCTTCTTTGAAGAAACGTCTCTTTAGATCTTCTGCCCATTTTTGTATTGGGTTGTTTGTTTTTTTAATATTAAGCTGCATGAGCTGTTTATATATATATTGGAGATTAAACCTTTGTCCATTGATTCATTTCAACGATTTTCGCCCATTCTGAGTGATGCCTTTTTCCATTCCCGTTTTTTGAACAAAAAAGGAAAGAAAGAAAAAGAAGCAGAACACTAATGTGCGTAAAATATGCCTTTTGAAATGGTCGTTTTGAAATATGGACGTCCTTTGAATTTTTTGTTCAGTATGTGACCCCAGGATTTGTTTTCAGGGCAGGTGTCATTTACAGGCCTGCAATGATTTTGAATATCAACTGACCATTAGCGCTGGGATTAAAGCTGCTGTTGCGTGAAACGGCCACAAGGTGGCAGCAGTTCTCCCTTAGCAAATCTGGTTACAGGAGCAACAGAGCCTCAATGGAAGTCGTGTTCTACATTGGAATTTAGAATGGAATGTGCCAGGAGAAAGCCCCTCATGTTTGTCTCACTACTTCTTGTTCGTGTTTTTAATTTTTTTTTATTTTCTATTACAGCAAGTTTGATTACAATGTTTGGCTTGTTGTAGGTGTGGAAGATGTGGTTGTTTTACACATATACAGATGTCTGTTGTTCCTGGGACCCTTTTCCCATGTACGTTATGACAGAATGTTGAGTAGTCTTCTCTTGGTATTCCGTAGGTCTTTGGTGATTATATATGTCACCTGTGTTTGATTATGTCTGTTAACCACGAAATCGTAATGAAACCAATCCTCACACCTTTCCATTGGTGAACCATAAGTTTGTTTAATGAATCTGTGATTGCCGTTCTCCGTGGAAATATCTGCCCTGGTATCCATTTTTAGGTAACACCTATAAGTGATATGATACGATATGTGTCTTTCACTTTCTGACTTACTCCAAGTCACGTGATTACCTCTAGACTCATCTACGGGGCTGCAAATGGCATTGTGTCCTTTTTTTCCTTGGCTTCTATTCTGCCTTAGAGAGGTCCATTTTCAACAATGTGATTCCCTGAGGGTTGTGGATTAGCTGACCTGGGCAGCCTTACCCTGCCGGCCGGCCCTCCCCAGGTGTGCCTGGTTGAGGTCAATATAAACAGCGCTCCAGGAAGCAATAGCCCCTGAAGTTGTGCCTGACTCCATATTCTCTGCCCCGTCAGCAGTCTCGGGGCTGTGCTGGTGGGAGGGAGTGAGGGGCCAAGGCTTTGTTGGTGGCCCAGTGTGAGTGGGGCTCTGCTGGCCTTTCTGCAGGAGTTGCCAGGCTGACACCTGTAAAGAAGAGGATGTGTCACTCATAACTTCCGATGGAATTTCTTTACGGACAGAGGTGAGGAAGGAAAAAAAGGAGTGGGGGCCGGGACAGGAGGGGTATCTCAGGCAGGGCAATAGAAAGCTTCCAGAAGAGCGCCCGGGGCCAGGACCATCCTGGCTGACCTGCAGGCACCAAGTTGGCCTGCCTGCTGTGGCCGGTGTGGCTCCTTGGACCTTCCTCTAGGCTTTCAAGCCCTTGTACATATTCAGGTGTTTTACCTGGGAAGGGTGGGAACAGTTCAGCAGCAGCTGGCCTGGGGCTCAGCTCACGTTTACTCACAGATGCCTCAGAATGCTCCCGAGATTTGCAATGAGGACGCTCCTTGCATGGGGGCTGTGTTGCTGGCTGTATGGGAGGTGATTCCCCACCTCTGACCAATTTCAGAATTGTTTACCGCTGGAGCAAGTGCCCTGATAGGGTTTCCCTCTGTATAACTGGTGGGTTCAGGTTTTTTTTTTCTTTTATGGTTCAAGTTAGATTTGATTCCTCTTTTATGTATTTATAGATATAAGCATGGAAATAATTCATTCCTATAAATACATCTGTGTGAAGGGAAGAACTTTTTTCTGTTTTATTTTAAATTTTTTTTAAAAATTTTTGAAATTTAATTGTATTTATTTTTTTATACAGCAGGTTATAATTAGTTATGTATTTTATGCTTATACATGTATACAGGTCAATCCCAATCTCCCAACTCATCCCACCACCACCACCCCATGGCTTCCCACACTTGGTGTCCATACGTTTGTTCTCTACCTCTATGTCTCTATTTCTTCCCTGCAAACCAGTTCATCTGTATCATTTTTTAGGTTCCACATATATGCATTAATATACAATATTTGTTTTCCTCTTTCTGACTTACTTCATTCTGTATGACAGTCTCTAGATCCATCGATGTCTCTACAAATGACCCAGTTTCATCCCTTTTTATGGCTGAGTAATATTCCATTTTATATATGTACCACATCTTTATCCATTCATCTGTCTGTGGGCATTTAGGTTACTTGCATTACCTGGCTATTGTAAATAGTGCTGCAATGAACATTGTGGTGAATGTGCCTTTTTGATTTATGGTTTTCTCTGGGTATATGCCCAGAAGTGGGATTGCTGGATCAGATGGTAATTCTATTTCTAGTTTTTTTAAGGAAACTCCATACTGTTCTCCATAGTGACTGTATCAATTTACATCCCCACCAATAGTGGAAGAGGGATCATTTTGTCCACACCCTCCCCAGAATTTGTTGTTTGTAGATTTTCTGATGATGCCGATTCTAACAGGTGTGAGGTGATACCTCATTGTAGTTTTGATTTGCATTTCTCTAATAATTAGTGCTGTTGAGCAGCTTTTCATGTGCATCTTGGCCATCTCTGTGTCTTCTTTGCAGAAACGTCTCCTTAGATCTTCTGCCCATTTTTGTATTGGGTTGTTTGTTTTTTTAATATTAAGCTGCATGAGCTGTTTATATATATTGGGGATTAAACCTTTGTCCATTGATTCATTTGCAACGATTTTCGCCCATTCTGAGGGATGCCTTTTTCCATTCCCGTTTTTTTAACAAAAAAGGAAAGAAAGAAAAAGAAGCAGAATACTAATGTGCGTAAAATATGCCTTTTGAAATGGTCGTTTTGAAATATGGACGTCCTTTGAATTTTTTGGTCGATATGTGACCCCAGGATTTGTTTTCAGGGCAGGTGTCATTTACAGGCCTGCAATGATTTTGAATATCAACTGACCATTAGCGCTGGGATTAAAGCTGCTGTTGCGTGAAACGGCCACAAGGTGGCAGCAGTTCTCCCTTACCAAATCTGGTTACAGGAGCAACAGAGCCTCAATAGAAGTCGTGTTCTACATTGGAATTTAGAATGGAATGTGCCAGGAGAAAGCCCCTGAAGTTTGTCTCACTACTTCTTGTTCGTGTTTTTAATTTTTTTTTATTTTCTATTACAGCAAGTTTGATTACAATGTTTGGCTTGTTGTAGGTGTGGAAGATGTGGTTGTTTTACACATATACAGATGTCTGTTCTTCCTGGGATCCTTTTCCCATGTACCTTAGGACAGAATGTTGAGTAGTCTTCTCTTGGTATTCCGTAGGTCTTTGGTGATTATATATGTCACCTGTGTTTGATTATGTCTGTTAACCCCGATATCGTAATGAAAGCAATCCTCACACCTTTCCATTGGTGAACCATAAGTTTGTTTAATGAATCTGTGATTGCCCTTCTCCGTGGAAATATCTGCCCTGGTATCCATTTTTAGGTAACACCTATAAGTGATATGATACGATATGTGTCTTTCACTTTCTGACTTACTCCAAGTCACGTGATTACCTCTAGACTCATCTACGGGGCTGCAAATGGCATTGTGTCCTTTTTTTCCTTGGCTTCTATTCTGCCTTAGCGAGGTCCATTTTCAAAAATGTGATTCCCTGAGGGTTGTGGATTAGCTGACCTGGGCAGCCTTACACTACCGTCCGGCCCTCCCCAGGTGTGCCTGGTTGAGGTCAATATAAACAGCGCTCCAGGCAGCAATAGCCCCTGAAGTTGTGCCTGACTCCATATTCTCTGCCCCGTCAGCAGTCTCGGGGCTGTGCTGGTGGTAGGGAGTGAGGGGCCAAGGCTTTGTTGGTGGCCCAGTGTGAGTGGGGCTCTGCTGGCCTTTCTGCAGGAGTTGAGAGGCTGCCACCTGTAAAGAAGAGGATGTGTCACTCATAACTTCCGATGGAATTTCTCTCTGGACAGAGGTGAGGAAGGATAAAAGGAGTGGGGGCCGGGACAGGAGGGGTATCTCAGGCAGGGCAATAGAAAGCTTCCAGAAGAGAGCCCGGGGCCAGGACCATCCTGGCTGAACTTCAGGCACCAAATTGGCCTGCGTGCTGTGGCTGGTGTGGCTCCTGGGCCATTCCTCTAGGCTTTCAATCCCTTGTACATATTCAGGTGTTTTACCTGGGAAGGGTGGGAACAGTTCAGCAGCAGCTGGCCTGGGGCTCAGCTCACGTTTACTCACAGATGCCTCAGAATGCTCCCGAGATTTGCAATGAGGACGCTCCTTGCATGGGGGGTGGGTTGCTGGCTGTATGGGAGGTGATTCCCCACCTCTGACCAATTTCAGAATTGTTTACCGCTGGAGCAAGTGCCCTGATAGGGTTTCCCTCTGTATAACTGGTGGGTTCAGGTTTTTTTTTTCTTTTATGGTTCAAGTTAGATTTGATTCCTCTTTTATGTATTTATAGATATAAGCATGGAAATAATTCATTCCTATAAATACATCTGTGTGAAGGGAAGAACTTTTCTCTTTCTTATTTTAAATTTTTTTTTTAATTTTGAAATTTAATTTTATTTATTTTTTTATACAGCAGGTTATTATTAGCTATATATTTTTTACATATACATGTATAGAGGTGAATCCCAACCTCCCAACTCATCCCACAACCACCACCCCATGGCTTCCCACACTTGGTGTCCATACGTTTGTTCTCTACCTCTGTGTCTCTATTTCTTCCCTGCAAACCAGTTCATCTGTACCATTTTTTAGGTTTCACATATATGCATTAATATACAATATTTGTTTTCCCTCTTTCTGACTTACTTCATTCTTTATGACAGTCTCTAGATCCATCGATGTCTCTACAAATGACCCAGTTTCATCCCTTTTTATGGCTGAGTAATATTCCATTTTATATATGTACCACATCTTTATACATTCATCTGTCTGTGGGCATTTAGGTTGCTTGCATTACCTGGCTATTGTAAATAGTGCTGCAATGAACATTGTGGTGAATGTGCCTTTTTGATTTATGGTTTTCTCTGGGTATATGCCCAGAAGTGGGATTGCTGGATCAGATGGTAATTCTATTTCTAGTTTTTTTAAGGAAACTCCATACTGTTCTCCATAGTGACTGTATCAATTTACATCCCCACCAATAGTGGAAGAGGGCTCCTTTTGTCCACACCCTCCCCAGAATTTGTTGTTTGTAGAATTTCTGATGATGCCGATTCTAACAGGTGTGAGGTGATACCTCACTGTAGTTTTGATTTGCATTTCTCTAATAATTAGTGCTGTTGAGCAGCTTTTCATGTGCGTTTTGGCCATCTCTGTGTCTTCTTTGAAGAAACGTCTCTTTAGATCTTCTGCCCATTTTTGTATTGGGTTGTTTGTTTTTTTAATATTAAGCTGCATGAGCTGTTTATATATATATTGGAGATTAAACCTTTGTCCATTGATTCATTTGCAACGATTTTCGCCCATTCTGAGGGATGCCTTTTTCCATTCCCATTTTTTAACAAAAAAGGAAAGAAAGAAAAAGAAGCAGAACACTAATGTGCGTAAAATATGCCTTTTGAAATTGTCGTTTTGAAATATGATCGTCCTTTGAATTTTTTGGTCGATATGTGACCCAAGGATTTGTTTTCAGGGCAGGTGTCATTTACAGGCCTGCAATGATTTTGACTATCAACTGACCATTAGCGCTGGGATTAAAGCTGCTGTTGCGTGAAACGGCCACAAGGTGGCAGCAGTTCTCCCTTACCAAATCTGGTTACTAGAGCAACAGAGCCTCAATGGAAGTCGTGTTCTACATTGGAAATTAGAATGGAATGTGCCAGGAGAAAGCCCTTCAAATTTGTCTCACTACTTCTTGTTCGTGTTTTTAATTTTTTTTTTATTTTCTATTACAGCAAGTTTCATTACAATGTTTGGCTTGTTGTAGGTGTGGAAGATGTGGTTCTTTTACACATATACAGATGTCTGTTCTTCCTGGGATCCTTTTCCCATGTACGTTAGGAAAGAATGTTGAGTAGTCTTCTCTTGGTATTCCGTAGGTCTTTGGTCATTATATATGTCACCTGTGTTTGATTATGTCTGTTAACCCCGATATCGTAATGAAACCAATCCTCACACCTTTCCATTGGTGAACCATAAGTTTGTTTAATGAATCTGTGATTGCCCTTCTCCGTGGAAATATCTGCCCTGGTATCCATTTTTAGGTAACACCTATAAGTGATATGATACGATATGTGTCTTTCACTTTCTGACTTACTCCAAGTCACGTGATTACCTCTAGACTCATTTACGGGGCTGCAAATGGCATTGTGTCCTTTTTTTCCTTGGCTTCTATTCTGCCTTAGCGAGGTCCATTTTCAACAATGTGATTCGCTGAGGGTTGTGGATTAGCTGACCTGGGCAGCCTTACCCTGCCGGCCGGCCCTCCCCAGGTGTGCCTGGTTGAGGTCAATATAAACAGCGCTCCAGGCAGCAATAGCCCCTGAAGTTGTGCCTGACTCCATATTCTCTGCCCCGTCAGCAGTCTCGGGGTTGTGCTGGTGGGAGGGAGTGAGGGGCCAAGGCTCTGTTGGTGGCCCGGTGTGAGTGGGGCTCTGCTGGCCTTTCTGCAGGAGTTGCCAGGCTGCCACCTGTAAAGAAGCGGATGTGTCACTCATAACTTCCGATGGAATTTCTCTCCGGACAGAGGTGAGGAAGGATAAAAGCAGTGGGGGCCGGGACAGGAGGGGTATCTCAGGCAATAGAAAGCTTCCAGAAAAGCGCCCGGGGCCAGGACCATCCTGGCTGACCTGCAGGCACCAAGTTGGCCTGCGTGCTGTGGGTGGTGTGGCTCCACGGCCCTTCCTCTAGGCTTTCAAGCCCTTGTACATATTCAGGTGTTTTACCTGGGAAGGGTGGGAACAGTTCAGCAGCAGCTGGCCTGGGGCTCAGCTCACGTTTACTCACAGATGCCTCAGAATGGTCCCGAGCTTTGCAATGAGGACGCTCCTTGCATGGGGGGTGGGTTGCTGGCTGTATGGGAGGTGATTCCCCACCTCTGACTAATTTCAGAATTGTTTACCACTGGAGCAAGTGCCCTGATAGGGTTTAACTCTGTATAACTGGTGGGTTCAGGTTTTTTTTTTCTTTTATGGTTCAAGTTAGATTTGATTCCTCTTTTATGTATTTATAGATATAAGCATGGAAATAATTCATTCCTGTAAATACATCTGTGTGAAGCGAATAACTTTTTTCTGTTTTATTTTAAATTTTTTTTTTAAAAAAATTTGTAATTTAATTGTATTTATTTTTTTATACAGCAGGTTATTATTAGTTATGTATTTTATGCTTATACATGTATACAGGTCAATCCCAATCTCCCAACTCATCCCACCACCACCACCCCATGGCTTCCCACACTTGGTGTCCATACGTTTGTTCTATACCTCTGTGTCTCTATTTCTTCCCTGAAAACCAGTTCATCTGTACCATTTTTTCGGTTCCACATATATGCATTAATATACAATATTTGTTTTCCTCTTTCTGACTTACTTCATTCTGTATGACAGTCTCTAGATCCATCGATGTCTCTACAAATGACCCAGTTTCATTCCTTTTTATGGCTGAATAATATTCCATTTTATATATGTACCACATCTTTATACATTCATCTGTCTGTGGGCATTTAGGTTACTTGCATTACCTGGCTATTGTAAATAGTGCTGCAATGAACATTGTGGTGAATGTGCCTTTTTGATTTATGGTTTTCTCTGGGTATATGCCCAGAAGTGGGATTGCTGGATCAGATGGTAATTCTATTTCTAGTTTTTTTAAGGAAACTCCATACTGTTCTCCATAGTGACTGTATCAATTTACATCCCCACCAGTAGTGGAAGAGGGCTCCTTTTGTCCACACCCTCCCCAGAATTTGTTGTTTGTAGATTTTCTGATGATGCCGATTCTAACAAATGTGAGGTGATACCTCATTGTAGTTTTGATTTGCATTTCTCTAATAATTAGTGCAGTTGAGCAGCTTTTCATGTGCGTCTTGGCCATCTCTGTGTCTTCTTTGCAGAAACGTCTCTTTAGATCTTCTGCCCATTTTTGTATTGGGTTGTTTGTTTTTTTAATATTAAGCTGCATGAGCTGTTTATATATATTGGAGATTAAAACTTTGTCCATTGATTCATTTGCAACGATTTTCGCCCATTGTGAGGGATGCCTTTTTCCATTCCCGTTTTTTTAAGAAAAAAGGAAAGAAAGAAAAAGAAGCAGAACACTAATGTGCGTAAAATATGCCTTTTGATATGGTCGTTTTGAAATATGGAGGTCCTTTGAATTTTTTGGTCGATATGTGACCCCAGGATTTGTTTTCAGGGCAGGTGTCATTTACAGGCCTGCAATGATTTTGAATATCAACTGACCATTAGCGCTGGGATTAAAGCTGCTGTTGCGTGAAACGGCCACAAGGTGGCAGCAGTTCTCCCTTACCAAATCTGGTAACTAGCGCAACAGAGCCTCAATGGAAGTCGTGTTCTAGATTGGAATTTAGAATGGAATGTGCCAGGAGAAAGCCCCTCAAGTTTGTCTCACTACTTCTTGTTCGTGTTTTTAATTTTTTTTTTTTTTATTTTCTATTACAGCAAGTTTCATTACAATGTTTGGCTTGTTGTAGGTGTGGAAGATGTGGTTCTTTTACACATATACAGATGTCTGTTCTTCCTGGGTTCCTTTTCCCATGTACGTTAGGACAGAATGTTGAGTAGTCTTCTCTTGGTATTCCGTAGATCTTTGGTGATTATATATGTCACCTGTGTTTGATTATATCTGTTAACCCCGAAATCGTAATGAAACCAATCCTCACACCTTTCCATTGGTGAACCATAAGTTTGTTTAATGAATCTGTGATTGCCCTTCTCCGTGGAAATATCTGCCCTGGTATCCATTTTTAGGTAACACCTATAAGTGATATGATACGATATGTGTCTTTCACTTTCTGACTTACTCCAAGTCACGTGATTACATCTAGACTTATCTACGGGGCTGCAAATGGCATTGTGTCCTTTTTTACTTGGCTTCTATTCTGCCTTAGCGAGGTCCATTTTCAACAATGTGATTCCTTGAGGGTTGTGGATTAGCTGACCTGGGCAGTCTTACCCTGCCGGCTCGCCCTCCCAAGGTGTGCCTGGTTGAGGTCAATATAAACAGCGCGCCATGCAGCAATAGCCCATGAAGTTGTGCCTGACTCCATATTCTCTGCCCCGTCAGCAGTCTCGGGGCTGTGCTGGTGGGAGGGAGTGAGGGGCCAAGGCTTTGTTGGTGGCCCGGTGTAAGTGGGGCTCTGCTGGCCTTTCTGCAGGAGTTGCCAGGCTGCCACCTGTAAAGAAGAGGATGTGTCACCCATACCTTGTGATGGAATTTCTCTCCAGACAGAGGTGAGGAAGGAAAAAACAGTGGGGGCCGGGACAGGAGGGGTATCTCAGGCAGGGCAATAGAAAGCTTCCAGAAGAGCGCCCGGGGCCAGGACCGTCCTGGCTGACCTGCAGGCACCAAGTTGGCCTGCGTGCTGTCGCTTGTGTGGCTCCACGGCCCTTCCTCTAGGCTTTCAAGCCCTCGTACATATTCAGGTGTTTTACCTGGGAAGGGTGGGAACAGTTCAGCAGCAGCTGGCCTGGGGCTCAGCTCACGTTTACTCACAGATTCCTCAGCAGGGTCCCCCAGCTTCGCAATGAGGACGCTCCTTGCATGGGGTGTGGGTTCCTGGCTGTATGGGAGGTGATTCCCCACCTCTGACCAATTTCACAATTGTTTACCGCTGGAGCAAGTGCCCTGATAGGGTTTCCCTCTGTATAACTGGTGGGTTCAAGTATTTTTTTTCTTTTATGGTTCAAGTTAGATTTTATTCCTCTTTTGTGTATTTATAGATATAAGCATGGAAATAATTCATTCCTATAAATACATCTGTGTGAAGGGAACAACTTTTTTCTGTTTTATTTTAAATTTTTTTTTTAATTTTGAAATTTAATTGTATTTATTTTTTTATACAGTAGGTTATTATTAGTTATGTATTTTATGCATATACATGTATACAGGTCAATCCCAATCTCCCAACTCATCCCACCACCACCACCGCATGGCTTCCCCCACTTGGTGTCCATACGTTTGTTCTCTACCTCTGTGTCTCTATTTCTTCCCTGCAAACCAGTTCATCTGTACCATTTTTTCGGTTCCACATATATGCATTAATATACAATATTTGTTTTCCTCTTTCTGACTTACTTCATTCTGTATGACAGTCTCTAGATCCATCGATATCTCTACAAATGACTCAGTTTCATTCCTTTTTATGGCTGAGTAATATTCCATTTTATATATGTACCACATCTTTATCCATTCATCTGTCTGTGGGCCTTTAGGTTACTTGCATTACCTGGCTATTGTAAATAGTGCTGCAATGAACATTGTGGTGAATGTGCCTTTTTGATTTATGGTTTTCTCTGGGTATATGCCCAGAAGTGGGATTGCTGGATCAGATGGTAATTCTATTTCTAGTTTTTTTAAGGAAACTCCATACTGTTCTCCATAGTGACTGTATCAATTTACATCCCCACCAGTAGTGGAAGAGGGCTCCTTTTGTCCACACCCTCCCCAGAATTTGTTGTTTGTAGATTTTCTGATGATGCCGATTCTAACAGGTGTGAGGTGATACCTCATTGTAGTTTGATTTGCATTTCTCTAATAATTAGTGCTGTTGAGCAGCTTTTCATGTGCGTCTTGGCCATCTCTGTGTCTTCTTTGAAGAAACGTCTCTTTAGATCTTCTGCCCATTTCTGTATTGGGTTGTTTGTTTTTTGAATATTAAGCTGCATGAGCTGTTTATATATATATTGGAGATTAAACCTTTGTCCATTGATTCATTTGCAACGATTTTCACCCATTCTGAGGGAAGCCTTTTTCCATTCCCGTTTTTTTAACAAAAAAGGAAAGAAAGAAAAAGAAGCAGAACACTAATGTGCGTAAAATATGCCTTTTGAAATGGTCGTTTTGAAATATGGACGTCCTTTGAATTTTTTGGTCGATATGTGACCCCAGGATTTGTTTTCAGGGCAGGTGTCATTTACAGGCCTGCAATGATTTTGAATATCAACTGACCATTAGCGCTGGGATTAATGCTGCTGTTGCGTGAAACGGCCACAAGGTGGCAGCAGTTCTCCCGTACCAAATCTGGTAACTAGAGCAACAGAGCCTCAATGGAAGTCGTGTTCTAGATTGGAATTTAGAATGGAATGTGCCAGGAGAAAGCCCCTCAAGTTTGTCTCACTACCTATTGTTTGTGTTTTTAATTTTTTTTTTATTATTTTCTGTTACAGCAAGTTTGATTACAATGTTTGGCTTGTTGTAGGTGTGGAAGATGTGGTTCTTTTACACATATACAGATGTCTGTTCTTCCTGGGATCCTTTTCCCATGTACGTTAGGACAGAATGTTGAGTAGTCTTCTCTTGGTATTCCGTAGGTCTTTGGTGATTATACATGTCACCTGTGTTTGATTATGTCTGTTAACCACGAAATCGTAATGAAACCAATCCTCACACCTTTCCATTGGTGAACCATAAGTTTGTTTAATGAATCTGTGATTGCCCTTCTCCGTGGAAATATCTGCCCTGGTATCCATTTTTAGGTAACACCTATAAGTGATATGATATGATATGTGTCTTTCACTTTCTGACTTACTCCAAGTCACGTGATTACCTCTAGACTCATCTACGGGGCTGCAAATGGCATTGTGTCCTTTTTTTCCTTGGCTTCTATTCTGCCTTAACGAGGTCTATTTTCAACAATGTGATTCCCTGAGGGTTGTGGATTAGCTGACCTGGGCAACCTTACCCTGCCGGCCGGCCCTCCCCAGGTGTGCCTGGTTGAGGTCAATATAAACAGTGCTCCAGGCAGCAATAGCATCTGAAGTTGTGCCTGACTCCATATTCTCTGCCCCGTCAGCAGTCTCGGGGTTGTGCTGGTGGGAGGGAATGAGGGGCCAAGGCTTTGTTGGTGGCCCGGTGTGAGTGGGGCTCTGCTGGCCTTTCTGCAGGAGTTGCCAGGCCGCCACCTGTAAAGAAGAGGATGTGTCACTCATAACTTCCGATGGAATTTCTCTCCGGACAGAGGTGAGGAAGGAAAAAACCAGTGGGGGTCGGGACAGGAGGGGTATCTCAGGCAGGGCAATAGAAAGCTTCCAGAAGAGCGCCCGGGGCCAGGACCGTCCTGGCTGACCTGCAGTCACCAAGTTGGCCTGCGTGCTGTCGCTGGTGTGGTTCCACGGCCCTTCCTCTAGGCTTTCAAGCCCTTGTACATATTCAGGTGTTTTACCTGGGAAGGGTGGGAACAGTTCAGCAGCAGCTGGCCTGGCGCTCAGCTCACGTTTACTCACAGATGCCTCAGCACGGTCCCCCAGCTTTGCAATGAGGACGCTCCTTGCATTGGGTGTGGGTTGCTGGCTGTATGGGATGTGATTCCCCACCTCTGACCAATTTCAGAATTGTTTACCGCTAGAGCAAGTGCCCTGATAGGGTTTCCCTCTGGATAACTGGTGGGTTCAGGTTTTTTTTTCTTTTATGGTTCAAGTTAGATTTGATTCCTCTTTTATGTATTTATAGATATAAGCATGGAAATAATTCATTCCTATAAATACATCTGTGTGAAGGGAAGAACTTTTCCCTGTTTTATTTTAAATTTTTTTTTTAAATTTTGAAATTTAATTTTATTTATTTTTTTATACAGCAGGGTATTATTAGTTATGTATTTTATGCATATACATGTATAGAGGTGAATCCCAACCTTCCAACTCATCCCACAACCACCACCCCATGGCTTCCCACACTTGGTGTCCATACGTTTGTTCTCTACCTCTGTGTCTCTATTTCTTCCCTGCAAACCAGTTCATCTGTACCATTTTTTAGGTTCCACATATATGCATTAATATACAATATTTGTTTTCCCTCTTTCTGACTTACTTCATTCTGTATGACAGTCTCTAGATCCATCGATGTCTCTACAAATGACCCAATTTCATCCCTTTTTATGGCTGAGTAATATTCCATTTTATATATGTACCACATCTTTATCCATTCATCTGTCTGTGGGCATTTAGGTTGCTTGCATTCCCTGGCTATTGTAAATAGTGCTGCAATGAACATTGAGGTGAATGTGCCTTTTTGATTTATGGTTTTCTCTGGGTATATGCCCAGAAGTGGAATTGCTGGATCAGATGGTAATTCTATTTCTAGTTTTTTTAAGGAAACTCCATACTGTTCTCCATAGTGACTGTATCAATTTACATCCCCACCAATAGTGGAAGAGGGCTCCTTTTGTCCACACCCTCCCCAGAATTTGTTGTTTGTAGATTTTCTGATGATGCCGATTCTAACAGGTGTGAGGTGATACCTCATTGTAGTTTTGATTTGCATTTCTCTAATAATTAGTGCTGTTGAGCAGCTTTTCATGTGCGTCTTGGCCATCTCTGTGTCTTCTTTGAAGAAACGTCTCTTTAGATCTTCTGCCCATTTTTGTATTGGGTTGTTTGTTTTTTTAATATTAAGCTGCATGAGCTGTTTATATATATATTGGAGATTAAACCTTTGTCCATTGATTCATTTCAACGATTTTCGCCCATTCTGAGTGATGCCTTTTTCCATTCCCGTTGTTTGAACAAAAAAGGAAAGAAAGAAAAAGAAGCAGAACACTAATGTGCGTAAAATATACCTTTTGAAATGGTCGTTTTGAAATATGGACGTCCTTTGAATTTTTTGTTCAGTATGTGACCCCAGGATTTGTTTTCAGGGCAGGTGTCATTTACAGGCCTGCAATGATTTTGAATATCAACTGACCATTAGCGCTGGGATTAAAGCTGCTGTTGCGTGAAACGGCCACAAGGTGGCAGCAGTTCTCCCTTACCAAATCTGGTTACTAGAGCAACAGAGCCTCAATGGAAGTCGTGTTCTAGATTGGAATTTAGAATGGAATGTGCCAGGAGAAAGCCCCTCAAGTTTATCTCACTACTTGTTCGTGTTTTTAATTTTTTTTTTATTTTCTATTACAGCAAGTTTGATTACAATGTTTGGCTTGTTGTAGGTGTGGAAGATGTGGTTGTTTTACACATATACAGATGTCTGTTCTTCCTGGGATCCTTTTCCCATGTCCGTTAGGACAGAATGTTGAGTAGTCTTCTCTTGGTATTCCGTAGGTCTTTGGTGATTATATATGTCACCTGTGTTTGATTATGTCTGTTAACCCCGATATCGTAATGAAACCAATCCTCACACCTTTCCATTGGTGAACCATAAGTTTGTTTAATGAATCTGTGATTGCCCTTCTCCGTGGAAATATCTGCCCTGGTATCCATTTTTAGGTAACACCTATAAGTGATATGATACGATATGTGTCTTTCACTTTCTGACTTACTCCAAGTCACGTGATTACCTCTAGACTCATCTACGGGGCTGCAAATGGCATTGTGTCCTTTTTTTCCTTGGCTTCTATTCTGCCTTAGAGAGGTCCATTTTCAACAATGTGATTCCCTGAGGGTTGTGGATTAGCTGACCTGGGCAGCCTTACCCTGCCGGCCGGCCCTCCCCAGGTGTGCCTGGTTGAGGTCAATATAAACAGCGCTCCAGGAAGCAATAGCCCCTGAAGTTGTGCCTGACTCCATATTCTCTGCCCCGTCAGCAGTCTCGGGGCTGTGCTGGTGGGAGGGAGTGAGGGGCCAAGGCTTTGTTGGTGGCCCAGTGTGAGTGGGGCTCTGCTGGCCTTTCTGCAGGAGTTGCCAGGCTGACACCTGTAAAGAAGAGGATGTGTCACTCATAACTTCCGATGGAATTTCTTTACGGACAGAGGTGAGGAAGGAAAAAAAGGAGTGGGGGCCGGGACAGGAGGGGTATCTCAGGCAGGGCAATAGAAAGCTTCCAGAAGAGCGCCCGGGGCCAGGACCATCCTGGCTGACCTGCAGGCACCAAGTTGGCCTGCCTGCTGTGGCCGGTGTGGCTCCTGGGCCCTTCCTCTAGGCTTTCAAGCCCTTGTACATATTCAGGTGTTTTACCTGGGAAGGGTGGGAACAGTTCAGCAGCAGCTGGCCTGGGGCTCAGCTCACGTTTACTCACAGATGCCTCAGAATGGTCCCGAGATTTGCAATGAGGACGCTCCTTGCATGGGGGCTGTGTTGCTGGCTGTATGGGAGGTGATTCCCCACCTCTGACCAATTTCAGAATTGTTTACCGCTGGAGCAAGTGCCCTGATAGGGTTTCCCTCTGTATAACTGGTGGGTTCAGGTTTTTTTTTTCTTTTATGGTTCAAGTTAGATTTGATTCCTCTTTTATGTATTTATAGATATAATCATGGAAATAATTCATTCCTATAAATACATCTGTGTGAAGGGAAGAACTTTTCTCTTTTTTATTTTAAATTTTTTTTTTAATTTTGAAATTTAATTGTATTTATTTTTTTATACAGCAGGTTATTATTAGCTATGTATTTTATACATATATATGTATAGAGGTGAATCCCAACCTCCCAACTCATCCCACAACCACCACCCCATGGCTTCCCACACTTGGTGTCCATACGTTTGTTCTCTACCTCTGTGTCTCTATTTCTTCCCTGCAAACCAGTTCATCTGTACCATTTTTTAGGTTTCACATATATGCATTAATATACAATATTTGTTTTCCCTCTTTCTGACTTACTTCATTCTTTATGACAGTCTCTAGATCCATCGATGTCTCTACAAATGACCCAGTTTCATCCCTTTTTATGGCTGAGTAATATTCCATTTTATATATGTACCACATCTTTATACATTCATCTGTCTGTGGGCATTTAGGTTGCTTGCATTACCTGGCTATTGTAAATAGTGCTGCAATGAACATTGTGGTGAATGTGCCTTTTTGATTTATGGTTTTCTCTGGGTATATGCCCAGAAGTGGGATTGCTGGATCAGATGGTAATTCTATTTCTAGTTTTTTTAAGGAAACTCCATACTGTTCTCCATAGTGACTGTATCAATTTACATCCCCACCAATAGTGGAAGAGGGCTCCTTTTGTCCACACCCTCCCCAGAATTTGTTGTTTGTAGATTTTCTGATGATGCCGATTCTAACAGGTGTGAGGTGATACCTCACTGTAGTTTTGATTTGCATTTCTCTAATAAATAGTGCTGTTGAGCAGCTTTTCATGTGCGTTTTGGCCATCTCTGTGTCTTCTTTGCAGAAACGTCTCTTTAGATCTTCTTCCCATTTTTGTATTGGGTTGTTTTTTTTTTTAATATTAAGCTGCATGAGCTGTTTATATATATATTGGAGATTAAACCTTTGTCCATTGATTCATTTGCAACGATTTTCGCCCATTCTGAGGGATGCCTTTTTCCATTCCCATTTTTTTAACAAAAAAGGAAAGAAAGAAAAAGAAGCAGAACACTAATGTGCGTAAAATATGCCTTTTGAAATTGTCGTTTTGAAATATGGACGTCCTTTGAATTTTTTGGTCGATATGTGACCCCAGGATTTGTTTTCAGGGCAGGTGTCATTTACAGGCCTGCAATGATTTTGAATATCAACTGACCATTAGCGCTGGGATTAAAGCTGCTGTTGCGTGAAACGGCCACAAGGTGGCAGCAGTTCTCCCTTACCAAATCTGGTTACTAGAGCAACAGAGCCTCAATGGAAGTCGTGTTCTACATTGGAATTTAGAATGGAATGTGCCAGGAGAAAGCCCTTCAAATTTGTCTCACTACTTCTTGTTCGTGTTTTTAATTTTTTTTTTATTTTCTATTACAGCAAGTTTCATTACAATGTTTGGCTTGTTGTAGGTGTGGAAGATGTGGTTCTTTTACACATATACAGATGTCTGTTCTTCCTGGGATCCTTTTCCCATGTACGTTAGGACAGAATGTTGAGTAGTCTTCTCTTGGTATTCCGTAGGTCTTTGGTCATTATATATGTCACCTGTGTTTGATTATGTCTGTTAACCCCGATATCGTAATGAAACCAATCCTCACACCTTTCCATTGGTGAACCATAAGTTTGTTTAATGAATCTGTGATTGCCCTTCTCCGTGGAAATATCTGCCCTGGTATCCATTTTTAGGTAACACCTATAAGTGATATGATACGATATGTGTCTTTCACTTTCTGACTTACTCCAAGTCACGTGATTACCTCTAGACTCATCCTCGGGGCTGCAAATGGCATTGTGTCCTTTTTTTCCTTGGCTTCTATTCTGCCTTAGCGAGGTCCATTTTCAACAATGTGATTCGCTGAGGGTTGTGGATTAGCTGACCTGGGCAGCCTTACCCTTCTGGCCGGCCCTCCCCAGGTGTGCCTGGTTGAGGTCAATATAAACAGCGCTCCAGGCAGCAATAGCCCCTGAAGTTGTGCCTGACTCCATATTCTCTGCCCCGTCAGCAGTCTCGGGGTTGTGCTGGTGGGAGGGAGTGAGGGGCCAAGGCTTTGTTGGTGGCCCGGTGTGAGTGGGGCTTTGCTGGCCTTTCTGCAGGAGTTGCCAGGCTGCCACCTGTAAAGAAGAGGATGTGTCACCCATACCTTCCGATGGAATTTCTCTCCGGACAGAGGTGAGGAAAGAAAAAAGCAGTGGGTCCGGGACAGGAGGGGTATCTCAGGCAGGGCAATAGAAAGCTTCCAGAAGAGCGCACGGGGCCAGGACCATCCTGGCTGGCCTGCAGGCACCAAGTTGGCCTGCGTGCTGTCGCTGGTGTGGCTCCAGGGCCCTTCCTCTAGGCTTTCAAGCCCTTGTACATATTCAGGTGTTTTACCTGGGAAGGGTGGCAACAGTTCAGCAGCAGCTGGCCTGGGGCTCAGCTCACGTTTACTCACAGATGCCTCAGCACGGTCCCCCAGCTTCGCAATGAGGACGTTCCTTGCATGAGGTGTGGGATGCTGGCTGTATGGGAGGTGATTCCCCACCTCTGACCAATTTCAGAATTGTTTACCGCTGGAGCAAGTGCCCTGATAGGGTTTCCCTCTGTATAACTGGTGGGTTCAGGTATTTTTTTTCTTTTATGGTTCAAGTTAGATTTTATTCCTCTTTTGTGTATTTATAGATATAAGCATGGAAATAATTCATTCCTATAAATACATCTGTATGAAGGTAAGAACTTTTTTCTGTTTTATTTTAAATTTTTTTTTAATTTTGAAATTTAATTGTATTTATTTTTTTATACAGTAGGTTATTATTAGTTATGTATTTTATGCATATACATGTATACAGGTCAATCCCAATCTCCCAACTCATCCCACCACCACCACCCCATGGCTTCCCCCACTTGGTGTCCATACGTTTGTTCTCTACTTCTGTGTCTCTATTTCTTCCCTGCAAACCAGTTCATCTGTACCATTTTTTCGGTTCCACATATATGCATTAATATACAATATTTGTTTTCCTCTTTCTGACTTACTTCATTCTGTATGACAGTCTCTAGATCCATCGATGTCTCTACAAATGACCCAGTTTCATTCCTTTTTATGGCTGAGTAATATTCCATTTTATATATGTACCACATCTTTATCCATTCATCTGTCTGTGGGCATTTAGGTTACTTGCATTACCTGGCTATCGTAAATAGTGCTGCAATGAACATTGTGGTGAATGTGCCTTTTTGATTTATGGTTTTCTCTGGGTATATGCCCAGAAGTGGGATTGCTGGATCAGATGGTAATTCTATTTCTAGTTTTTTTAAGGAAACTCCATACTGTTCTCCATAGTGACTGTATCAATTTACATCCCCACCAATAGTGGAAGACGGCTCCTTTTATCCACACCCTCCCCAGAATTTGTTGTTTGTAGATTTTCTGATGATGCCGATTCTAACAGGTGTGAGGTGATACCTCATTGTAGTTTGATTTGCATTTCTCTAATAATTAGTGCTGTTGAGCAGCTTTTCATGTGCGTCTTGGCCATCTCTGTGTCTTCTTTGAAGAAACGTCTCTTTAGCTCTTCGGCCCATTTCTGTATTGGGTTGTTTGTTTTTTGAATATTAAGCTGCATGAGCTGTTTATATATATATTGGAGATTAAACCTTTGTCCATTGATTCATTTGCAATGATTTTCACCCATTCTAAGGGATGCCTTTTTCCATTTCCGTTTTTTTAACAAAAAAGGAACAAAAGGAAAAGAAGCAGAACACTAATGTGCGTAAAATATGCCTTTTGAAATGGTCGTTTTGAAATATGGACGTCCTTTGAATTTTTTGGTCGATATGTGACCCCAGGATTTGTTTTCAGGGCAGGTGTCATTTACAGGCCTGCAATGATTTTGAATATCAACTGACCATTAGCGCTGGGATTAAAGCTGCTGTTGCGTGAAACGGCCACAAGGTGGCAGCAGTTCTCCCGTACCAAATCTGGTAAGTAGAGCAACAGAGCCTCAATGGAAGTCGTGTTCTAGATTGGAATTTAGAATGGAATGTGCCAGGAGAAAGCCCCTCAAGTTTGTCTCACTACTTCTTGTTTGTGTTTTTATTTTTATTTTTTTTATTATTTTCTGTTACAGCAAGTTTGATTACAATGTTTGGCTTGTTGTAGGTGTGGAAGATGTGGTTCTTTTACACATATACAGATGTCTGTTCTTCCTGGGATCCTTTTCCCATGTACGTTAGGACAGAATGTTGAGTAGTCTTCTCTTGGTATTCCGTAGGTCTTTGGTGATTATATATGTCACCTGTGTTTGATTATGTCTGTTAACCCCGATATCGTAATGAAACCAATCCTCACAACTTTCCATTGGTGAACCATAAGTTTGTTTAATGAATCTGTGATTGCTGTTCTCCGTGGAAATATCTGCCCTGGTATCCATTTTTAGGTAACACCTATAAGTGATATGATACGATATGTGTCTTTCACTTTCTGACTTACTCCAAGTCACGTGATTACCTCTAGACTCATCTACGGGCTTGCAAATGGCATTGTGTCCTTTTTTTCCTTGGCTTCTATTCTGCCTTAGCGAGGTCTATTTTCAACAATGTGATTCCCTGAGGGTTGTGGATTAGCTGACCTGAGCAACCTTACCCTGCCGGCCGGCCCTCCCCAGGTGTGCCTGGTTGAGGTCAATATAAACAGCGCTCCAGGCAGCAATAGCCCCTGAAGTTGTGCCTGACTCCATATTCTCTGCCCCGTCAGCAGTCTCGGGGCTGTGCTGGTGGGAGGGAGTGAGGGGCCAAGGCTTTGTTGGTGGCCCGGTGTGAGTGGGGCTCTGCTGGCCTTTCTGCAGGAGTTGCCAGGCTGCCACCTGTAAAGAAGAGGATGTGTCACCCATACCTTCCGATGGAATTTCTCTCCGGACAGAGGTGAGGAAGGAAAAAAGCAGTGGGGGTCGGGACAGGAGGGGTATCTCAGGCAGGGCAATAGAAAGCTTCCAGAAGAGCGCACGGGGCCAGGACCATCTTGTCTGGCCTGCAGGCACCAAGTTGGCCTGCGTGCTGTCGCTGGTGTGGCTCCAGGGCCCTTCCTCTAGGCTTTCAAGCCCTTGTACATATTCAGGTGTTTTACCTGGGAAGGGTGGGAATAGTTCAGCAGCAGCTGGCCTGGGGCTCAGCTCACGTTTACTCACAAATGCCTCAGCACGGTCCCCCAGCTTCGCAATGAGGACGCTCCTTGCATGGGGTGTGGATTGCTGGCTGTATGGGAGGTGATTCCCCACCTCTGACCAATTTCAGAATTGTTTACCGCTGGAGCAAGTGCCCTGATAGGGTTTCCCTCTGTATAACTGGTGGGTTCAGGTATTTTTTTTCTTTTATGGTTCAAGTTAGATTTTATTCCTCTTTTATGTATTTATAGATATAAGCATGGAAATAATTCATTCCTATAAATACATCTGTGTGAAGGGAAGAACTTTTTTCTGTTTTATTTTAAATTTTTTTTTAATTTTGAAATTTAATTGTATTTATTTTTTTATACAGTAGGTTATTATTAGTTATGTATTTTATGCATATACATGTATACAGGTCAATCCCAATCTCCCAACTCATCCCACCACCACCACCCCATGGCTTCCCCCACTTGGTGTCCATACGTTTGTTCTCTACCTCTGTGTCTCTATTTCTTCCCTGCAAACCAGTTCATCTGTACCATTTTTTCGGTTCCACATATATGCATTAATATACAATATTTGTTTTCCTCTTTCTGACTTACTTCATTCTGTATGACAGTCTCTAGATCCATCGATGTCTCTACAAATGACCCAGTTTCATTCCTTTTTATGGCTGAGTAATATTCCATTTTATATATGTACCACATCTTTATCCATTCATCTGTCTGTGGGCATTTAGGTTACTTGCATTACCTGGCTATTGTAAATAGTGCTGCAATGAAAATTGTGGTGAATGTGCCTTTTTGATTTATGGTTTTCTCTGGGTATATGCCCAGAAGTGGGATTGCTGGATCAGATGGTAATTCTATTTCTAGTTTTTTTAAGGAAACTCCATACTGTTCTCCATAGTGACTGTATCAATTTACATCCCCACCAGTAGTGGAAGAGGGCTCCTTTTGTCCACACCCTCCCCAGAATTTGTTGTTTGTAGATTTTCTGATGATGCCGATTCTAACAAATGTGAGGTGATACCTCATTGTAGTTTTGATTTGCATTTCTCTAATAATTAGTGCTGTTGAGCAGCTTTTCATGTGCGTCTTGGCCATCTCTGTGTCTTCTTTGCAGAAACGTCTCTTTAGATCTTCTGCCCATTTTTGTATTGGGTTGTTTGTTTTTTTAATATTAAGCTGCATGAGCTGTTTATATATATTGGAGATTAAAACTTTGTCCATTGATTCATTTGCAACGATTTTCGCCCATTGTGAGGGATGCCTTTTTCCATTCCCGTTTTTTTAACAAAAAAGGAAAGAAAGAAAAAGAAGCAGAACACTAATGTGCGTAAAATATGCCTTTTGATATGGTCGTTTTGAAATATGGACGTCCTTTGAATTTTTTGGTCGATATGTGACCCCAGGATTTGTTTTCAGGGCAGGTGTCATTTACAGGCCTGCAATGATTTTGAATATCAACTGACCATTAGCGCTGGGATTAAAGCTGCTGTTGCGTGAAACGGCCACAAGGTGGCAGCAGTTCTCCCGTACCAAATCTGGTAACTAGAGCAACAGAGCCTCAATGGAAGTCGTGTTCTAGATTGGAATTTAGAATGGAATGTGCCAGGAGAAAGCCCCTCAAGTTTGTCTCACTACTTCTTGTTCGTGTTTTTAATTTTTTTTTTTTTTTATTTTCTATTACAGCAAGTTTCATTACAATGTTTGGCTTGTGGTAGGTGTGGAAGATGTGGTTCTTTTACACATATACAGATGTCTGTTCTTCCTGGGATCCTTTTCCCATGTACGTTAGGACAGAATGTTGAGTAGTCTTCTCTTGGTATTCCGTAGATCTTTGGTGATTATATATGTCACCTGTGTTTGATTATATCTGTTAACCCCGAAATCGTAATGAAACCAATCCTCACACCTTTCCATTGGTGAACCATAAGTTTGTTTAATGAATCTGTGATTGCCCTTCTCCGTGGAAATATCTGCCCTGGTATCCATTTTTAGGTAACACCTATAAGTGATATGATACGATATGTGTCTTTCACTTTCTGACTTACTCCAAGTCACGTGATTACATCTAGACTCATCTACGGGGCTGCAAATGGCATTGGGTCCTTTTTTCATTGGCTTCTATTCTGCCTTAGCGAGGTCCATTTTCAACAATGTGATTCCTTGAGGGTTGTGGATTAGCTGACCTGGGCAGTCTTACCCTGCCGGCTCGCCCTCCAAAGGTGTGCCTGGTTGAGGTCAATATAAACAGCGCGCCAGGCAGCAATAGCCCCTGAAGTTGTGCCTGACTCCATATTCTCTGCCCCGTCAGCAGTCTCGGGGTTGTGCTGGTGGGAGGGAGTGAGGGGCCAAGGCTTTGTTGGTGGCCCGGTGTGAGTGGGGCTCTGATGGCCTTTCTGCAGGAGTTGCCAGGCTGCCACCTGTAAAGAAGAGGATGTGTCACCCATACCTTCCGATGGAATTTCTCTCCGGACAGAGGTGAGGAAGGAAAAAAGCAGTGGGGGTCGGGACAGGAGGGGTATCTCAGGCAGGGCAATAGAAAGCTTCCAGAAGAGCGCACGGGGCCAGGACCATCTTGTCTGGCCTGCAGGCACCAAGTTGGCCTGCGTGCTGTCGCTGGTGTGGCTCCAGGGCCCTTCCTCTAGGCTTTCAAGCCCTTGTACATATTCAGGTGTTTTACCTGGGAAGGGTGGGAACAGTTCAGCAGCAGCTGGCCTGGGGCTCAGCTCACGTTTACTCACAAATGCCTCAGCACGGTCCCCCAGCTTCGCAATGAGGACGCTCCTTGCATGGGGTGTGGATTGCTGGCTGTATGGGAGGTGATTCCCCACCTCTGACCAATTTCAGAATTGTTTACCGCTGGAGCAAGTGCCCTGATAGGGTTTCCCTCTGTATAACTGGTGGGTTCAGGTATTTTTTTTCTTTTATGGTTCAAGTTAGATTTTATTCCTCTTTTATGTATTTATAGATATAAGCATGGAAATAATTCATTCCTATAAATACATCTGTGTGAAGGGAAGAACTTTTTTCTGTTTTATTTTAAATTTTTTTTTAATTTTGAAATTTAATTGTATTTATTTTTTTATACAGTAGGTTATTATTAGTTATGTATTTTATGCATATACATGTATACAGGTCAATCCCAATCTCCCAACTCATCCCACCACCACCACCCCATGGCTTCCCCCACTTGGTGTCCATACGTTTGTTCTCTACCTCTGTGTCTCTATTTCTTCCCTGCAAACCAGTTCATCTGTACCATTTTTTCGGTTCCACATATATGCATTAATATACAATATTTGTTTTCCTCTTTCTGACTTACTTCATTCTGTATGACAGTCTCTAGATCCATCGATGTCTCTACAAATGACCCAGTTTCATTCCTTTTTATGGCTGAGTAATATTCCATTTTATATATGTACCACATCTTTATCCATTCATCTGTCTGTGGGCATTTAGGTTACTTGCATTACCTGGCTATTGTAAATAGTGCTGCAATGAACATTGTGGTGAATGTGCCTTTTTGATTTATGGTTTTCTCTGGGTATATGCCCAGAAGTGGGATTGCTGGATCAGATGGTAATTCTATTTCTAGTTTTTTTAAGGAAACTCCATACTGTTCTCCATAGTGACTGTATCAATTTACATCCCCACCAGTAGTGGAAGAGGGCTCCTTTTGTCCACACCCTCCCCAGAATTTGTTGTTTGTAGATTTTCTGATGATGCCGATTCTAACAAATGTGAGGTGATACCTCATTGTAGTTTTGATTTGCATTTCTCTAATAATTAGTGCTGTTGAGCAGCTTTTCATGTGCGTCTTGGCCATCTCTGTGTCTTCTTTGCAGAAACGTCTCTTTAGATCTTCTGCCCATTTTTGTATTGGGTTGTTTGTTTTTTTAATATTAAGCTGCATGAGCTGTTTATATATATTGGAGATTAAAACTTTGTCCATTGATTCATTTGCAACGATTTTCGCCCATTGTGAGGGATGCCTTTTTCCATTCCCGTTTTTTTAAGAAAAAAGGAAAGAAAGAAAAAGAAGCAGAACACTAATGTGCGTAAAATATGCCTTTTGATATGGTCGTTTTGAAATATGGACGTCCTTTGAATTTTTTGGTCGATATGTGACCCCAGGATTTGTTTTCAGGGCAGGTGTCATTTACAGGCCTGCAATGATTTTGAATATCAACTGACCATTAGCGCTGGGATTAAAGCTGCTGTTGCGTGAAACGGCCACAAGGTGGCAGCAGTTCTCCCGTACCAAATCTGGTAACTAGAGCAACAGAGCCTCAATGGAAGTCGTGTTCTAGATTGGAATTTAGAATGGAATGTGCCAGGAGAAAGCCCCTCAAGTTTGTCTCACTACTTCTTGTTCGTGTTTTTAATTTTTTTTTTTTTTATTTTCTATTACAGCAAGTTTCATTACAATGTTTGGCTTGTGGTAGGTGTGGAAGATGTGGTTCTTTTACACATATACAGATGTCTGTTCTTCCTGGGATCCTTTTCCCATGTACGTTAGGACAGAATGTTGAGTAGTCTTCTCTTGGTATTCCGTAGATCTTTGGTGATTATATATGTCACCTGTGTTTGATTATATCTGTTAACCCCGAAATCGTAATGAAACCAATCCTCACACCTTTCCATTGGTGAACCATAAGTTTGTTTAATGAATCTGTGATTGCCCTTCTCCGTGGAAATATCTGCCCTGGTATCCATTTTTAGGTAACACCTATAAGTGATATGATACGATATGTGTCTTTCACTTTCTGACTTACTCCAAGTCACGTGATTACATCTAGACTCATCTACGGGGCTGCAAATGGCATTGTGTCCTTTTTTCCTTGGCTTCTATTCTGCCTTAGCGAGGTCCATTTTCAACAATGTGATTCCTTGAGGGTTGTGGATTAGCTGACCTGGGCAGTCTTACCCTGCCGGCTCGCCCTCCCAAGGTGTGCCTGGTTGAGGTCAATATAAACAGCGCTCCAGGCAGCAATAGCATCTGAAGTTGTGCCTGACTCCATATTCTCTGCCCGTCAGCAGTCTCGGGGCTGTGCTGGTGGGAGGGAGTGAGGGGCCAAGGCTTTGTTGGTGGCCCAGTGTGAGTGGGGCTCTGCTGGCCTTTCTGCAGGAGTTGCCAGGCTGCCACCTGTAAAGAAGAGGATGTGTCACCCATACCTTCCGATGGAATTTCTCTCCGGACAGAGGTGAGGAAAGAAAAAAGCAGTGGGGGCCGGGACAGGAGGGGTATCTCAGGCAGGGCAATAGAAAGCTTCCAGAAGAGCGCACGGGGCCAGGACCATCCTGTCTGGCCTGCAGGCACCAAGTTGGCCTGCGTGCTGTCGCTGGTGTGGCTCCAGGGCCCTTCCTCTAGGCTTTCAAGCCCTTGTACATATTCAGGTGTTTTACCTGGGAAAGGTGGCAACAGTTCAGCAGCAGCTGGCCTGGGGCTCAGCTGACGTTTACTCACAGATGCCTCAGCACTGTCCCCCAGCTTCGCAATGAGGACGCTCCTTGCATGGGGTGTGGGTTGCTGGCTGTATGGGAGGTGATTCCCCACCTCTGACCAATTTCAGAATTGTTTACCTCTGGAACAAGTGCCATGATAGGGTTTCCCTCTGTATAACTGGTGGGTTCAGGTATTTTTTTTCTTTTATGGTTCAAGTTAGATTTGATTCCTCTTTTATGTATTTATAGATATAAGCATGGAAATAATTCATTCCTATAAATACATCTGTGTGAAGGGAAGAACTTTTTTCTGTTTTATTTTTTTTTTTAATTTTGAAATTTAATTGTATTTATCTTTTTATACTGTAGGTTATTATTAGTTATGTATTTTATGCATATACATGTATACAGGTCAATCCCAATCTCCCAACTCATCCCACCACCACCACCCCATGGCTTCCCCCACTTGGTGTCCATACGTTTGTTCTCTACCTCTGTGTCTCTATTTCTTCCCTGCAAACCAGTTCATCTGTACCATTTTTTCGGTTCCACATATATGCATTAATATACAATATTTGTTTTCCTCTTTCTGACTTACTTCATTCTGTATGACAGTCTCTAGATCCATCGATGTCTCTACAAATGACCCAGTTTCATTCCTTTTTATGGCTGAGTAATATTCCATTTTATATATGTACCACATCTTTATCCATTCATCTGTCTGTGGGCATTTAGGTTACTTGCATTACCTGGCTATTGTAAATAGTGCTGCAATGAACATTGTGGTGAATGTGCCTTTTTGATTTATGGTTTTCTCTGGGTATATGCCCAGAAGTGGGATTGCTGGATCAGATGGTAATTCTATTTCTAGTTTTTTTAAGGAAACTCCATACTGTTCTCCATAGTGACTGTATCAATTTACATCCCCACCAATAGTGGAAGACGGCTCCTTTTGTCCACACCCTCCCCAGAATTTGTTGTTTGTAGATTTTCTGATGATGCTGATTCTAACAGGTGTGAGGTGATACCTCATTGTAGTTTGATTTGCATTTCTCTAATAATTAGTGCTGTTGAGCAGCTTTTCATGTGCGTCTTGGCCATCTCTGTGTCTTCTTTGAAGAAACGTCTCTTTAGATCTTCTGCCCATTTCTGTATTGGGTTGTTTGTTTTTTGAATATTAAGCTGCATGAGCTGTTTATATATATATTGGAGATTAAACCTTTGTCCATTGATTCATTTGCAATGATTTTCACCCATTCTGAGGGAAGCCTTTTTCCATTCCCGTTTTTTTAACAAAAAAGGAACAAAAAAAAAAGAAGCAGAACACTAATGTGCGTAAAATATGCCTTTTGAAATGGTCGTTTTGAAATATGGACGTCCTTTGAATTTTTTGGTCGATATGTGACCCCAGGATTTGTTTTCAGGGCAGGTGTCATTTACAGGCCTGCAATGATTTTGAATATCAACTGACCATTAGCGCTGGGATTAAAGCTGCTGTTGCGTGAAACGGCCACAAGGTGGCAGCAGTTCTCCCGTACCAAATCTGGTAACTAGAGCAACAGAGCCTCAATGGAAGTCGTGTTCTAGATTGGAATTTAGAATGGAATGTGCCAGGAGAAAGCCCCTCAAGTTTGTCTCACTACTTCTTGTTCGTGTTTTTAATTTTTTTTTAATTTTCTGTTACAGCAAGTTTGATTACAATGTTTGGCTTGTTGTAGGTGTGGAAGATGAGGTTCTTTTACACATATACAGATGTCTGTTCTTCCTGGGATCCTTTTCCCATGTACGTTAGGACAGAATGTTGAGTAGTCTTCTCTTGGTATTCCGTAGGTTTTTGGTGATTATATATGTCACCTGTGTTTGATTATGTCTGTTAACCACGAAATCGTAATGAAACCAATCCTCACACCTTTCCATTGGTGAACCATAAGTTTGTTTAATGAATCTGTGATTGCCGTTCTCCGTGGAAATATCTGCCCTGGTATCCATTTTTAGGTAACACCTATAAGTGATATGATACAATATGTGTCTATCACTTTTTGACTTACTCCAAGTCATGTGATTACCTCTAGACTCATCTACGGGGCTGCAAATGGCATTGTGTCCTTTTTTTCCTTGGCTTCTATTCTGCCTTAGCGAGGTCTATTTTCAACAATGTGATTCCCTGAGGGTTGTGGATTAGCTGACCTGGGCAACCTTACCCTGCCGGCCGGCGCTCCCCAGGTGTGCCTGGTTGAGGTCCATATAAACAGCGCTCCAGGCAGCAATAGCATCTGAAGTTGTGCCTGACTCCATATTCTCTGCCCTGTCAGCAGTCTCGGGGCTGTGCTGGTGGGAGGGAGTGAGGGGCCAAGGCTTTGTTGGTGGCCCGGTGTGAGTGGGGCTCTGCTGGCCTTTCTGCAGGAGTTGCCAGGCTGCCACCTGTAAAGAAGAGGATGTGTCACCCATACCTTCCGATGGAATTTCTCTCCGGACAGAGGTGAGGAAAGAAAAAAGCAGTGGGGGCCGGGACAGGAGGGGTATCTCAGGCAGGGCAATAGAAAGCTTCCAGAAGAGCGCACGGGGCCAGGACCATCCTGGCTGGCCTGCAGGCACCAAGTTGGCCTGCGTGCTGTCGCTGGTGTGGCTCCAGGGCCCTTCCTCTAGGCTTTCAAGCCCTTGTACATATTCAGGTGTTTTACCTGGGAAGGGTGGGAACAGTTCAGCAGCAGCTGGCCTGGGGCTCAGCTCACGTTTACTCACAGATGCCTCAGCACGGTCCCCCAGCTTCGCAATGAGGACGCTCCTTGCATGGGGTGTGGGTTGCTGGCTGTATGGGAGGTGATTCCCCACCTCTGACCAATTTCAGACTTGTTTACCGCTGAAGCAAGTGCCCTGATAGGGTTTCCCTCTGTATAACTGGTGGGTTCAGGTATTTTTTTTCTTTTATGGTTCAAGTTAGATTTGATTCCTCTTTTATGTATTTATAGATATAAGCATGGAAATAATTCATTCCTATAAATACATCTGTGTGAAGGGAAGAACTTTTTTCTGTTTTATTTTATTTTTTTTAATTTTGAAATTTAATTGTATTTATCTTTTTATACTGTAGGTTATTATTAGTTATGTATTTTATGCATATACATGTATACAGGTCAATCCCAATCTCCCAACTCATCCCACCACCACCACCCCATGGCTTCCCCCACTTGGTGTCCATACGTTTGTTCTCTACCTCTGTGTCTCTATTTCTTCCCTGCAAACCAGTTCATCTGTACCATTTTTTCGGTTCCACATATATGCATTAATATATAATATTTGTTTTCCTCTTTCTGACTTACTTCATTCTGTATGACAGTCTCTAGATCCATCGATGTCTCTACAAATGACCCAGTTTCATTCCTTTTTATGGCTGAGTAATATTCCATTTTATATATGTACCACATCTTTATCCATTCATCTGTCTGTGGGCATTTAGGTTACTTGCATTACCTGGCTCTTGTAAATAGTGCTGCAATGAACATTGTGGTGAATGTGCCTTTTTGATTTATGGTTTTCTCTGGGTATATGCCCAGAAGTGGGATTGCTGGATCAGATGGTAATTCTATTTCTAGTTTTTTTAAGGAAACTCCATACTGTTCTCCATAGTGACTGTATCAATTTACATCCCCACCAATAGTGGAAGACGGCTCCTTTTGTCCACACCCTCCCCAGAATTTGTTGTTTGTAGATTTTCTGATGATGCTGATTCTAACAGGTGTGAGGTGATACCTCATTGTAGTTTGATTTGCATTTCTCTAATAATTAGTGCTGTTGAGCAGCTTTTCATGTGCGTCTTGGCCATCTCTGTGTCTTCTTTGAAGAAACGTCTCTTTAGATCTTCTGCCCATTTCTGTATTGGGTTGTTTGTTTTTTGAATATTAAGCTGCATGAGCTGTTTATATATATATTGGAGATTAAACCTTTGTCCATTGATTCATTTGCAATGATTTTCACCCATTCTGAGGGAAGCCTTTTTCCATTCCCGTTTTTTTAACAAAAAAGGAACAAAAGAAAAAGAAGCAGAACACTAATGTGCGTAAAATATGCCTTTTGAAATGGTCGTTTTGAAATATGGACGTCCTTTGAATTTTTTGGTCGATATGTGACCCCAGGATTTGTTTTCAGGGCAGGTGTCATTTACAGGCCTGCAATGATTTTGAATATCAACTGACCATTAGCGCTGGGATTAAAGCTGCTGTTGCGTGAAACGGCCACAAGGTGGCAGCAGTTCTCCCGTACCAAATCTGGTAACTAGAGCAACAGAGCCTCAATGGAAGTCGTGTTCTAGATTGGAATTTAGAATGGAATGTGCCAGGAGAAAGCCCCTCAAGTTTGTCTCACTACTTCTTGTTTGTGTTTTTAATTTTTTTTTAATTTTCTGTTACAGCAAGTTTGATTACAATGTTTGGCTTGTTGTAGGTGTGGAAGATGAGGTTCTTTTACACATATACAGATGTCTGTTCTTCCTGGGATCCTTTTCCCATGTACGTTAGGACAGAATGTTGAGTAGTCTTCTCTTGGTATTCCGTAGGTTTTTGGTGATTATATATGTCACCTGTGTTTGATTATGTCTGTTAACCACGAAATCGTAATGAAACCAATCCTCACACCTTTCCATTGGTGAACCATAAGTTTGTTTAATGAATCTGTGATTGCCGTTCTCCGTGGAAATATCTGCCCTGGTATCCATTTTTAGGTAACACCTATAAGTGATATGATACAATATGTGTCTATCACTTTCTGACTTACTCCAAGTCATGTGATTACCTCTAGACTCATCTACGGGGCTGCAAATGGCATTGTGTCCTTTTTTTCCTTGGCTTCTATTCTGCCTTAGCGAGGTCTATTTTCAACAATGTGATTCCCTGAGGGTTGTGGATTAGCTGACCTGGGCAACCTTACCCTGCCGGCCGGCGCTCCCCAGGTGTGCCTGGTTGAGGTCCATATAAACAGCGCTCCAGGCAGCAATAGCATCTGAAGTTGTGCCTGACTCCATATTCTCTGCCCTGTCAGCAGTCTCGGGGCTGTGCTGGTGGGAGGGAGTGAGGGGCCAAGGCTTTGTTGGTGGCCCGGTGTGAGTGGGGCTCTGCTGGCCTTTCTGCAGGAGTTGCCAGGCTGCCACCTGTAAAGAAGAGGATGTGTCACCCATACCTTCCGATGGAATTTCTCTCCGGACAGAGGTGAGGAAAGAAAAAAGCAGTGGGGGCCGGGACAGGAGGGGTATCTCAGGCAGGGCAATAGAAAGCTTCCAGAAGAGCGCACGGGGCCAGGACCATCCTGGCTGGCCTGCAGGCACCAAGTTGGCCTGCGTGCTGTCGCTGGTGTGGCTCCAGGGCCCTTCCTCTAGGCTTTCAAGCCCTTGTACATATTCAGGTGTTTTACCTGGGAAGGGTGGGAACAGTTCAGCAGCAGCTGGCCTGGGGCTCAGCTCACGTTTACTCACAGATGCCTCAGCACGGTCCCCCAGCTTCGCAATGAGGACGCTCCTTGCATGGGGTGTGGGTTGCTGGCTGTATGGGAGGTGATTCCCCACCTCTGACCAATTTCAGACTTGTTTACCGCTGAAGCAAGTGCCCTGATAGGGTTTCCCTCTGTATAACTGGTGGGTTCAGGTATTTTTTTTCTTTTATGGTTCAAGTTAGATTTGATTCCTCTTTTATGTATTTATAGATATAAGCATGGAAATAATTCATTCCTATAAATACATCTGTGTGAAGGGAAGAAATTTTTTCTGTTTTATTTTATTTTTTTTAATTTTGAAATTTAATTGTATTTATCTTTTTATACTGTAGGTTATTATTAGTTATGTATTTTATGCATATACATGTATACAGGTCAATCCCAATCTCCCAACTCATCCCACCACCACCACCCCATGGCTTCCCCCACTTGGTGTCCATACGTTTGTTCTCTACCTCTGTGTCTCTATTTCTTCCCTGCAAACCAGTTCATCTGTACCATTTTTTCGGTTCCACATATATGCATTAATATATAATATTTGTTTTCCTCTTTCTGACTTACTTCATTCTGTATGACAGTCTCTAGATCCATCGATGTCTCTACAAATGACCCAGTTTCATTCCTTTTTATGGCTGAGTAATATTCCATTTTATATATGTACCACATCTTTATCCATTCATCTGTCTGTGGGCATTTAGGTTACTTGCATTACCTGGCTCTTGTAAATAGTGCTGCAATGAACATTGTGGTGAATGTGCCTTTTTGATTTATGGTTTTCTCTGGGTATATGCCCAGAAGTGGGATTGCTGGATCAGATGGTAATTCTATTTCTAGTTTTTTTAAGGAAACTCCATACTGTTCTCCATAGTGACTGTATCAATTTACATCCCCACCAATAGTGGAAGACGGCTCCTTTTGTCCACACCCTCCCCAGAATTTGTTGTTTGTA
Organism: Mesoplodon densirostris; assembly: GCF_025265405.1. NCBI lineage: Eukaryota > Metazoa > Chordata > Mammalia > Artiodactyla > Ziphiidae > Mesoplodon > Mesoplodon densirostris. The sequence continues at coordinate 36,750,651 of NC_082673.1, read as the reverse complement.
GATTTTCTGATGATGCCGATTCTAACAGGTGTGAGGTGATACCTCATTGTAGTTTGATTTGCATTTCTCTAATAATTAGTGCTGTTGAGCAGCTTTTCATGTGCGTCTCGGCCATCTCTGTGTCTTCTTTGAAGAAACGTCTCTTTAGATCTTCTGCCCATTTCTGTATTGGGTTGTTTGTTTTTTGAATATTAAGCTGCATGAGCTGTTTATATATATATTGGAGATTAAACCTTTGTCCATTGATTCATTTGCAATGAATTTCACCCATTCTGAGGGATGCCTTTTTCCATTCCCATTTTTTTTAACAAAAAAGGAACAAAAGAAAAAGAAGCAGAACACTAATGTGCGTAAAATATGCCTTTTGAAATGGTCGTTTTGAAATATGGACGTCCTTTGAATTTTTTGGTCGATATGTGACCCCAGGATTTGTTTTCAGGGCAGGTGTCATTTACAGGCCTGCAATGATTTTGAATATCAACTGACCATTAGCGCTGGGATTAAAGCTGCTGTTGCGTGAAACGGCCACAAGGTGGCAGCAGTTCTCCCGTACCAAATCTGGTAACTAGAGCAACAGAGCCTCAATGGAAGTCGTGTTCTAGATTGGAATTTAGAATGGAATGTGCCAGGAGAAAGCCCCTCAAGTTTGTCTCACTACTTCTTGTTTGTGTTTTTAATTTGTTTTTTTTTTTATTTTCTGTTACAGCAAGTTTGATTACAATGTTTGGCTTGTTGTAGGTGTGGAAGATGTGGTTCTTTTACACATATACAGATGTCTGTTCTTCCTGGGATCCTTTTCCCATGTACGTTAGGACAGAATGTTGAGTAGTCTTCTCTTGGTATTCCGTAGGTCTTTGGTGATTATATATGTCACCTGTGTTTGATTATGTCTGTTAACCACGAAATCGTAATGAAACCAATCCTCACACCTTTCCATTGGTGAACCATAAGTTTGTTTAATGAATCTGTGATTGCCCTTCTCCGTGGAAATATCTGCCCTGGTATCCATTTTTAGGTAACACCTATAAGTGATATGATACGATATGTGTCTTTCACTTTCTGACTTACTCCAAGTCACGTGATTACCTCTAGACTCATCTACGGGGCTGCAAATGGCATTGTGTCCTTTTTTTCCTTGGCTTCTATTCTGCCTTAACGAGGTCTATTTTCAACAATGTGATTCCCTGAGGGTTGTGGATTAGCTGACCTGGGCAACCTTACCCTGCTGGCCGGCCCTCCCCAGGTGTGCCTGGTTGAGGTCAATATAAACAGCGCTCCAGGCAGCAATAGCATCTGAAGTTGTGCCTGACTCCATATTCTCTTCCCCGTCAGCAGTCTCGGGACTGTGCTGGTGGGAGGGAGTGAGGGGCCAAGGCTTTGTTGGTGGCCCGGTGTGAGTGGGACTCTGCTGGCCTTTCTGCAGGAGTTGCCAGGCTGCCACCTGTAAGGAAGAGGATGTGTCATCCATACCTTCCGATGGAATTTCTCTCCGGACAGAGGTGAGGAAAGAAAAAAGCAGTGGGGGCCGGGACAGGAGGGGTATTTCAGGCAGCGCAGTAGAAAGCTTCCAGAAGAGCGCACGGGGCCAGGACCATCCTGGCTGGCCTGCAGGCACCAAGTTGGCCTGCGTGCTGTCGCTGGTGTGGCTCCAGGGCCCTTCCTCTAGGCTTTCAAGCCCTTGTACATATTCAGGTGTTTTACCTGGGAAGGGTGGGAACAGTTCAGCAGCAGCTGGCCTGGGGCTCAGCTCACGTTTACTCACAGATGCCTCAGCACGGTCCCCCAGCTTCGCAATGAGGACGCTCCTTGCATGGGGTGTGGGTTGCTGGCTGTATGGGAGGTGATTCCCCACCTCTGACCAATTTCAGAATTGTTTACCGCTGGAGCAAGTGCCCTGATAGGGTTTCCCTCTGTATAACTGGTGGGTTCAGGTATTTTTTTTCTTTTATGGTTCAAGTTAGATTTTATTCCTCTTTTATGTATTTATAGATATAAGCATGGAAATAATTCATTCCTATAAATACATCTGTGTGAAGGGAAGAACTTTTTTCTGTTTTATTTTATTTTTTTTTAATTTTGAAATTTAATTGTATTTATCTTTTTATACTGTAGGTTATTATTAGTTATGTATTTTATGCATATACATGTATACAGGTCAATCCCAATCTCCCAACTCATCCCACCACCACCACCCCATGGCTTCCCCCACTTGGTGTCCATACGTTTGTTCTCTACCTCTGTGTCTCTATTTCTTCCCTGCAAACCAGTTCATCTGTACCATTTTTTCGGTTCCACATATATGCATTAATATACAATATTTGTTTTCCTCTTTCTGACTTACTTCATTCTGTATGACAGTCTCTAGATCCATCGATGTCTCTACAAATGACCCAGTTTCATTCCTTTTTATGGCTGAGTAATATTCCATTTTATATATGTACCACATCTTTATCCATTCATCTGTCTGTGGGCATTTAGGTTACTTGCATTACCTGGCTATTGTAAATAGTGCTGCAATGAACATTGTGGTGAATGTGCCTTTTTGATTTATGGTTTTCTCTGGGTATATGCCCAGAAGTGGGATTGCTGGATCAGATGGTAATTCTATTTCTAGTTTTTTTAAGGAAACTCCATACTGTTCTCCATAGTGACTGTATCAATTTACATCCCCACCAATAGTGGAAGACGGCTCCTTTTGTCCACACCCTCCCCAGAATTTGTTGTTTGTAGATTTTCTGATGATGCTGATTCTAACAGGTGTGAGGTGATACCTCATTGTAGTTTGATTTGCATTTCTCTAATAATTATTGCTGTTGAGCAGCTTTTCATGTGCGTCTTGGCCATCTCTGTGTCTTCTTTGAAGAAACGTCTCTTTAGATCTTCTGCCCATTTCTGTATTGGGGTGTTTGTTTTTTGAATATTAAGCTGCATGAGCTGTTTATATATATATTGGAGATTAAACCTTTGTCCATTGATTCATTTGCAATGAATTTCACCCATTCTGAGGGATGCCTTTTTCCATTCCCGTTTTTTTAACAAAAAAGGAACAAAAGAAAAAGAAGCAGAACACTAATGTGCGTAAAATATGCCTTTTGAAATGGTCGTTTTGAAATATGGACGTCCTTTGAATTTTTTGGTCGATATGTGACCCCAGGATTTGTTTTCAGGGCAGGTGTCATTTACAGGCCTGCAATGATTTTGAATATCAACTGACCATTAGCGCTGGGATTAAAGCTGCTGTTGCGTGAAACGGCCACAAGGTGGCAGCAGTTCTCCCGTACCAAATCCTGTAAGTAGAGCAACAGAGCCTCAATGGAAGTCGTGTTCTAGATTGGAATTTAGAATGGAATGTGCCAGGAGAAAGCCCCTCAAGTTTGTCTCACTACTTCTTGTTTGTGTTTTTAATGTTTTTTTTTATTATTTTCTGTTACAGCAAGTTTGATTACAATGTTTGGCTTGTTGTAGGTGTGGAAGATGTGGTTCTTTTACACATATACAGATGTCTGTTCTTCCTGGGATCCTTTTCCCATGTACGTTAGGACAGAATGTTGAGTAGTCTTCTCTTGGTATTCCGTAGGTCTTTGGTGATTATATATGTCACCTGTGTTTGATTATGTCTGTTAACCCCGAAATCGTAATGAAACCAATCCTCACACCTTTCCATTGGTGAACCATAAGTTTGTTTAATGAATCTGTGATTGCCGTTCTCCGTGGAAATATCTGCCCTGGTATCCATTTTTAGGTAACACCTATAAGTGATATGATACGATATGTGTCTTTCACTTTCTGACTTACTCCAAGTCACGTGATTACCTCTAGACTCATCTACGGGGCTGCAAATGGCATTGTGTCCTTTTTTTCCTTGGCTTCTATTCTGCCTTAGCGAGGTCTATTTTCAACAATGTGATTCCCTGAGGGTTGTGGATTAGCTGACCTGGGCAACCTTACCCTGCCGGCCGGCGCTCCCCAGGTGTGCCTGGTTGAGGTCAATATAAACAGCGCTCCAGGCAGCAATAGCCCCTGAAGTTGTGCCTGACTCCATATTCTCTGCCCTGTCAGCAGTCTCGGGGCTGTGCTGGTGGGAGGGAGTGAGGGGCCAAGGCTTTGTTGGTGGCCCGGTGTGAGTGGGGCTCTGCTGGCCTTTCTGCAGGAGTTGCCAGGCTGCCACCTGTAAAGAAGAGGATGTGTCACCCATACCTTCCGATGGAATTTCTCTCCGGACAGAGGTGAGGAAAGAAAAAAGCAGTGGGGGCCGGGACAGGAGGGGTATCTCAGGCAGGGCAATAGAAAGCTTCCAGAAGAGCGCACGGGGCCAGGACCATCCTGGCTGGCCTGCAGGCACCAAGTTGGCCTGTGTGCTGTCGCTGGTGTGGCTCCAGGGCCCTTCCTCTAGGCTTTCAAGCCCTTGTACATATTCAGGTGTTTTACCTGGGAAGGGTGGGAACAGTTCAGCAGCAGCTGGCCTGGGGCTCAGCTCACGTTTACTCACAGATGCCTCAGCACGGTCCCCCAGCTTCGCAATGAGGACGCTCCTTGCATGGGGTGTGGGTTGCTGGCTGTATGGGAGGTGATTCCCCACCTCTGACCAATTTCAGACTTGTTTACCGCTGAAGCAAGTGCCCTGATAGGGTTTCCCTCTGTATAACTGGTGGGTTCAGGTATTTTTTTTCTTTTATGGTTCAAGTTAGATTTTATTCCTCTTTTATGTATTTATAGATATAAGCATGGAAATAATTCATTCCTATAAATACATCTGTGTGAAGGGAAGAACTTTTTTCTGTTTTATTTTATTTTTTTTTAATTTTGAAATTTAATTGTATTTATCTTTTTATACTGTAGGTTATTATTAGTTATGTATTTTATGCCTATACATGTATACAGGTCAATCCCAATCTCCCAACTCATCCCACCACCACCACCCCATGGCTTCCCCCACTTGGTGTCCATACGTTTGTTCTCTACCTCTGTGTCTCTATTTCTTCCCTGCAAACCAGTTCATCTGTACCATTTTTTCGGTTCCACATATATGCATTAATATACAATATTTGTTTTCCTCTTTCTGACTTACTTCATTCTGTATGACAGTCTCTAGATCCATCGATGTCTCTACAAATGACCCAGTTTCATTCCTTTTTATGGCTGAGTAATATTCCATTTTATATATGTACCACATCTTTATCCATTCATCTGTCTGTGGGCATTTAGGTTACTTGCATTACCTGGCTATTGTAAATAGTGCTGCAATGAACATTGTGGTGAATGTGCCTTTTTGATTTATGGTTTTCTCTGGGTATATGCCCAGAAGTGGGATTGCTGGATCAGATGGTAATTCTATTTCTAGTTTTTTTAAGGAAACTCCATACTGTTCTCCATAGTGACTGTATCAATTTACATCCCCACCAATAGTGGAAGACGGCTCCTTTTGTCCACACCCTCCCCAGAATTTGTTGTTTGTAGATTTTCTGATGATGCCGATTCTAACAGGTGTGAGGTGATACCTCATTGTAGTTTGATTTGCATTTCTCTAATAATTAGTGCTGTTGAGCAGCTTTTCATGTGCGTCTTGGCCATCTCTGTGTCTTCTTTGAACAAACGTCTCTTTAGATCTTCTGCCCATTTCTGTATTGGGTTGTTTGTTTTTTGAATATTAAGCTGCATGAGCTGTTTATATATATATTGGAGATTAAACCTTTGTCCATTGATTCATTTGCAATGAGTTTCACCCATTCTGAGGGATGCCTTTTTCCATTCCCGTTTTTTTTTAACAAAAAAGGAACAAAAGAAAAAGAAGCAGAACACTAATGTGCGTAAAATATGCCTTTTGAAATGGTCGTTTTGAAATATGGACGTCCTTTGAATTTTTTGGTCGATATGTGACCCCAGGATTTGTTTTCAGGGCAGGTGTCATTTACAGGCCTGCAATGATTTTGAATATCAACTGACCATTAGTGCTGGGATTAAAGCTGCTGTTGCGTGAAACGGCCACAAGGTGGCAGCAGTTCTCCCGTACCAAATCTGGTAACTAGAGCAACAGAGCCTCAATGGAAGTCGTGTTCTAGATTGGAATTTAGAATGGAATGTGCCAGGAGAAAGCCCCTCAAGTTTGTCTCACTACTTCTTGTTCGTGTTTTTAATTTTTTTTTATTTTCTATTACAGCAAGTTTGATTACAATGTTTGGCTTGTTGTAGGTGTGGAAGATGTGGTTGTTTTACACATATACAGATGTCTGTTCTTCCTGGGACCCTTTTCCCATGTACGTTATGACAGAATGTTGAGTAGTCTTCTCTTGGTATTCCGTAGGTCTTTGGTGATTATATATGTCACCTGTGTTTGATTATGTCTGTTAACCACGAAATCGTAATGAAACCAATCCTCACACCTTTCCATTGGTGAACCATAAGTTTGTTTAATGAATCTGTGATTGCCCTTCTCCGTGGAAATATCTGCCCTGGTATCCATTTTTAGGTAACACCTATAAGTGATATGATACGATATGTGTCTTTCACTTTCTGACTTACTCCAAGTCACGTGATTACCTCTAGACTCATCTACGGGGCTGCAAATGGCATTTTATCCTTTTTTTCCTTGGCTTCTATTCTGCCTTAACGAGGTCTATTTTCAACAATGTGATTCCCTGAGGGTTGTGGATTAGCTGACCTGGGCAACCTTACCCTGCCGGCCGGCCCTCCCCAGGTGTGCCTGGTTGAGGTCAATATAAACAGCGCTCCAGGCAGCAATAGCATCTGAAGTTGTGCCTGACTCCATATTCTCTGCCCCGTCAGCAGTCTCGGGGCTGTGCTGGTGGGAGGGAGTGAGGGGCCAAGGCTTTGTTGGTGGCCCGGTGTGAGTGGGGCTCTGCTGGCCTTTCTGCAGGAGTTGCCAGGCTGCCACCTGTAAAGAAGAGGATGTGTCACCCATACCTTCCAATGGAATTTCTCTCCGGACAGAGGTGAGGAAAGAAAAAAGCAGTGGGGGCCGGGACAGGAGGGGTATCTCAGGCAGGGCAATAGAAAGCTTCCAGAAGAGCGCACGGGGCCAGGACCATCCTGGCTGGCCTGCAGGCACCAAGTTGGCCTGCGTGCTGTCCCTGGTGTGGCTCCAGGGCCCTTCCTCTAGGCTTTCAAGCCCTTGTACATATTCAGGTGTTTTACCTGGGAAGGGTGGGAACAGTTCAGCAGCAGCTGGCCTGGGGCTCAGCTCAAGTTTACTCACAGATGCCTCAGCACGGTCCCCCAGCTTCGCAATGAGGACGCTCCTTGCATGGGGTGTGGGTTGCTGGCTGTATGGGAGGTGATTCCCCACCTCTGACCAATTTCAGAATTGTTTACCGCTGGAGCAAGTGCCCTGATAGGGTTTCCCTCTGTATAACTGGTGGGTTCAGGTATTTTTTTTCTTTTATGGTTCAAGTTAGATTTGATTCCTCTTTTATGTATTTATAGATATAAGCATGGAAATATTTCATTCCTATAAATACATCTGTGTGAAGGGAAGAACTTTTTTCTGTTTTATTTTAAATTTTTTTTTTTAAAAATTTTGAAATTTAATTGTATTTATTTTTTTATACAGCAGGTTATAATTAGTTATGTATTTTATGCTTATACATGTATACAGGTCAATCCCAATCTCCCAACTCATCCCACCACCACCACCCCATGGCTTCCCACACTTGGTGTCCATACGTTTGTTCTCTACCTCTATGTCTCTATTTCTTCCCTGCAAACCAGTTCATCTGTACCATTTTTTCGGTTCCACATATATGCATTAATATACAATATTTGTTTTCCTCTTTCTGACTTACTTCATTCTGTATGACAGTTCCTAGATCCATCGATGTCTTTACAAATGACCCAGTTTCATTCCTTTTTATGGCTGAGTAATATTCCATTTTATATATGTACCACATCTTTATCCATTCATCTGTCTGTGGGCATTTAGGTTACTTGCATTACCTGGCTATTGTAAATAGTGCTGCAATGAACATTGTGGTGAATGTGCCTTTTTGATTTATGGTTTTCTCTGGGTATATGCCCAGAAGTGGGATTGCTGGATCAGATGGTAATTCTATTTCTAGTTTTTTTAAGGAAACTCCATACTGTTCTCCATAGTGACTGTATCAATTTACATCCCTACCAATAGTGGAAGAGGGCTCATTTTGTCCACACCCTCCCCAGAATTTGTTGTTTGTAGATTTTCTGATGATGCCGATTCTAACAGGTGTGAGGTGATACCTCATTGTAGTTTTGATTTGCATTTCTCTAATAATTAGTGCTGTTGAGCAGCTCTTCATGTGCGTCTTGGCCATCTCTGTGTCTTCTTTGCAGAAACGTCTCTTTAGATGTTCTGCCCATTTTTGTATTGGGTTGTTTGTTTTTTTAATATTAAGCTGCATGAGCTGTTTATATATATTGGAGATTAAACCTTTGTCCATTGATTCATTTGCAACGATTTTCGCCCATTCTGAGGGATGCCTTTTTCCATTCCCGTTTTTTTAACAAAAAAGGAAAGAAAGCAAAAGAAGCAGAACACTAATGTGCGTAAAATATGCCTTTTGAAATTGTCGTTTTGAAATATGGACGTCCTTTGAATTTTTTGGTCTATATGTGACCCCAGGATTTGTTTTCAGGGCAGGTGTCATTTACAGGCCTGCAATGATTTTCACTATCAACTGACCATTAGCGCTGGGATTAAAGCTGCTGTTGCGTGAAACGGCCACAAGGTGGCAGCAGTTCTCCCTTACCAAATCTGGTTACTAGAGCAACAGAGCCTCAATGGAAGTCGTGTTCTACATTGGAAATTAGAATGGAATGTGCCAGGAGAAAGCCCCTCAAGTTTGTCTCACTACTTCTTGTTCGTGTTTTTAATTTTTTTTTTATTTTCTATTACAGCAAGTTTCATTACAATGTTTGGCTTGTTGTAGGTGTGGAAGATGTGGTTCTTTTACACATATACAGATGTCTGTTCTTCCTGGGTTCCTTTTCCCATGTACGTTAGGACAGAATGTTGAGTAGTCTTCTCTTGGTATTCCGTAGATCTTTGGTGATTATATATGTCACCTGTGTTTGATTATATCTGTTAACCCCGAAATCGTAATGAAACCAATCCTCACACCTTTCCATTGGTGAACCATAAGTTTGTTTAATGAATCTGTGATTGCCCTTCTCCGTGGAAATATCTGCCCTGGTATCCATTTTTAGGTAATACCTATAAGTGATATGATACGATATGTGTCTTTCACTTTCTGACTTACTCCAAGTCACGTGATTACATCTAGACTCATCTACGGGGCTGCAAATGGCATTGTGTCCTTTTTTTCCTTGGATTCTATTCTGCCTTAGCGAGGTCCATTTTCAACAATGTGATTCCCTGATGGTTGTGGATTAGCTGACCTGGGCAGCTTTACCCTGCCGGCTCGCCCTCCCAAGGTGTGCCTGGTTGAGGTCAATATAAACAGCGCGCCAGGCAGCAATAGCCCCTAAAGTTGTGCCTGACTCCATATTCTCTGCCCCGTCAGCAGTCTCGGGGTTGTGCTGGTGGGAGGGAGTGAGGGGCCAAGGCTTTGTTGGTGGCCCGGTGTGAGTGGGGCTCTGCTGGCCTTTCTGCATGAGTTGCCAGGCTGCCACCTGTAAAGAAGAGGATGTGTCACTCATAACTTCCGATGGAATTTCTCTCCGGACAGAGGTGAGGAAGGAAAAAAGCAGTGGGGGTCGGGACAGGAGGGGTATCTCAGGCAGGGCAATAGAAAGCTTCCAGAAGAGCGCCCGGGGCCAGGACCGTACTGGCTGACCTGCAGGCACCAAGTTGGCCTGCGTGCTGTCGCTGGTGTGGCTCCACGGCCCTTCCTCTAGGCTTTCAAGCCCTTGTACATATTCAGGTGTTTTACCTGGGAAGGGTGGGAACAGTTCAGCAGCAGCTGGCCTGGGGCTCAGCTCATGTTTACTCACAGATACCTCAGCACGGTCCCCCAGCTTTGCAATGAGGACGCTCCTTGCATGGGGGGTGGGTTGCTGGCAGTATGGAATGTGATTCCCCACCTCTGACCAATTTCAGAATTGTTTACCGCTAGAGCAAGTGCCCTGATAGGGTTTCCCTCTGGATAAATGGTGGGTTCAGGTTTTTTTTTCTTTTATGGTTCAAGTTAGATTTGATTCCTCTTTTATGTATTTATAGATATAAGCATGGAAATAATTCATTCCTATAAATACATCTGTGTGAAGGGAAGAACTTTTCTGTTTTATTTTAAATTTTTTTTTTAAATTTTGAAATTTAATTTTATTTATTTTTTTATACAGCAGGTTATTATTAGTTATGTATTTTATGCATATACATGTATAGAGGTGAATCCCAACCTTCCAACTCATCCCACAACCACCACCCCATGGCTTCCCACACTTGGTGTCCATACGTTTGTTCTCTACCTCTGTGTCTCTATTTCTTCCCTGCAAACCAGTTCATCTGTACCATTTTTTAGGTTCCACATATATGCATTAATATACAATATTTGTTTTCCCTCTTTCTGACTTACTTCATTCTGTATGACAGTCTCTAGATCCATCGATGTCTCTACAAATGACCCAATTTCATCCCTTTTTATGGCTGAGTAATATTCCATTTTATATATGTACCACATCTTTATCCATTCATCTGTCTGTGGGCATTTAGGTTGCTTGCATTCCCTGGCTATTGTAAATAGTGCTGCAATGAACATTGAGGTGAATGTGCCTTTTTGATTTATGGTTTTCTCTGGGTATATGCCCAGAAGTGGAATTGCTGGATCAGATGGTAATTCTATTTCTAGTTTTTTTAAGGAAACTCCATACTGTTCTCCATAGTGACTGTATCAATTTACATCCCCACCAATAGTGGAAGAGGGCTCCTTTTGTCCACACCCTCCCCAGAATTTGTTGTTTGTAGATTTTCTGATGATGCCGATTCTAACAGGTGTGAGGTGATACCTCATTGTAGTTTTGATTTGCATTTCTCTAATAATAAGTGCTGTTGAGCAGCTTTTCATGTGCGTCTTGGCCATCTCTGTGTCTTCTTTGAAGAAACGTCTCTTTAGATCTTCTGCCCATTTTTGTATTGGGTTGTTTGTTTTTTTAATATTAAGCTGCATGAGCTGTTTATATATATATTGGAGATTAAACCTTTGTCCATTGATTCATTTCAACGATTTTCGCCCATTCTGAGTGATGCCTTTTTCCATTCCCGTTTTTTGAACAAAAAAGGAAAGAAAGAAAAAGAAGCAGAACACTAATGTGCGTAAAATATGCCTTTTGAAATGGTCGTTTTGAAATATGGACGTCCTTTGAATTTTTTGTTCAGTATGTGACCCCAGGATTTGTTTTCAGGGCAGGTGTCATTTACAGGCCTGCAATGATTTTGAATATCAACTGACCATTAGCGCTGGGATTAAAGCTGCTGTTGCGTGAAACGGCCACAAGGTGGCAGCAGTTCTCCCTTACCAAATCTGGTTACAGGAGCAACAGAGCCTCAATGGAAGTCGTGTTCTACATTGGAATTTAGAATGGAATGTGCCAGGAGAAAGCCCCTCATGTTTGTCTCACTACTTCTTGTTCGTGTTTTTAATTTTTTTTTATTTTCTATTACAGCAAGTTTGATTACAATGTTTGGCTTGTTGTAGGTGTGGAAGATGTGGTTGTTTTACACATATACAGATGTCTGTTCTTCCTGGGACCCTTTTCCCATGTACGTTATGACAGAATGTTGAGTAGTCTTCTCTTGGTATTCCGTAGGTCTTTGGTGATTATATATGTCACCTGTGTTTGATTATGTCTGTTAACCACGAAATCGTAATGAAACCAATCCTCACACCTTTCCATTGGTGAACCATAAGTTTGTTTAATGAATCTGTGATTGCCGTTCTCCGTGGAAATATCTGCCCTGGTATCCATTTTTAGGTAACACCTATAAGTGATATGATACGATATGTGTCTTTCACTTTCTGACTTACTCCAAGTCACGTGATTACCTCTAGACTCATCTACGGGGCTGCAAATGGCATTGTGTCCTTTTTTTCCTTGGCTTCTATTCTGCCTTAGAGAGGTCCATTTTCAACAATGTGATTCCCTGAGGGTTGTGGATTAGCTGACCTGGGCAGCCTTACCCTGCCGGCCGGCCCTCCCCAGGTGTGCCTGGTTGAGGTCAATATAAACAGCGCTCCAGGAAGCAATAGCCCCTGAAGTTGTGCCTGACTCCATATTCTCTGCCCCGTCAGCAGTCTCGGGGCTGTGCTGGTGGGAGGGAGTGAGGGGCCAAGGCTTTGTTGGTGGCCCAGTGTGAGTGGGGCTCTGCTGGCCTTTCTGCAGGAGTTGCCAGGCTGACACCTGTAAAGAAGAGGATGTGTCACTCATAACTTCCGATGGAATTTCTTTACGGACAGAGGTGAGGAAGGAAAAAAACGAGTGGTGGCCGGGACAGGAGGGGTATCTCAGGCAGGGCAATAGAAAGCTTCCAGAAGAGCGCCCGGGGCCAGGACCATCCTGGCTGACCTGCAGGCACCAAGTTGGCCTGCCTGCTGTGGCCGGTGTGGCTCCTTGGACCTTCCTCTAGGCTTTCAAGCCCTTGTACATATTCAGGTGTTTTACCTGGGAAGGGTGGGAACAGTTCAGCAGCAGCTGGCCTGGGGCTCAGCTCACGTTTACTCACAGATGCCTCAGAATGCTCCCGAGATTTGCAATGAGGACGCTCCTTGCATGGGGGCTGTGTTGCTGGCTGTATGGGAGGTGATTCCCCACCTCTGACCAATTTCAGAATTGTTTACCGCTGGAACAAGTGCCCTGATAGGGTTTCCCTCTGTATAACTGGTGGGTTCAGGTTTTTTTTTTCTTTTATGGTTCAAGTTAGATTTGATTCCTCTTTTATGTATTTATAGATATAAGCATGGAAATAATTCATTCCTATAAATACATCTGTGTGAAGGGAAGAACTTTTTTCTGTTTTATTTTAAATTTTTTTTAAAAATTTTTGAAATTTAATTGTATTTATTTTTTTATACAGCAGGTTATAATTAGTTATGTATTTTATGCTTATACATGTATACAGGTCAATCCCAATCTCCCAACTCATCCCACCACCACCACCCCACGGCTTCCCACACTTGGTGTCCATACGTTTGTTCTCTACCTCTATGTCTCTATTTCTTCCCTGCAAACCAGTTCATCTGTATCATTTTTTAGGTTCCACATATATGCATTAATATACAATATTTGTTTTCCTCTTTCTGACTTACTTCATTCTGTATGACAGTCTCTAGATCCATCGATGTCTCTACAAATGACCCAGTTTCATCCCTTTTTATGGCTGAGTAATATTCCATTTTATATATGTACCACATCTTTATCCATTCATCTGTCTGTGGGCATTTAGGTTACTTGCATTACCTGGCTATTGTAAATAGTGCTGCAATGAACATTGTGGTGAATGTGCCTTTTTGATTTATGGTTTTCTCTGGGTATATGCCCAGAAGTGGGATTGCTGGATCAGATGGTAATTCTATTTCTAGTTTTTTTAAGGAAACTCCATACTGTTCTCCATAGTGACTGTATCAATTTACATCCCCACCAATAGTGGAAGAGGGATCATTTTGTCCACACCCTCCCCAGAATTTGTTGTTTGTAGATTTTCTGATGATGCCGATTCTAACAGGTGTGAGGTGATACCTCATTGTAGTTTTGATTTGCATTTCTCTAATAATTAGTGCTGTTGAGCAGCTTTTCATGTGCATCTTGGCCATCTCTGTGTCTTCTTTGCAGAAACGTCTCCTTAGATCTTCTGCCCATTTTTGTATTGGGTTGTTTGTTTTTTTAATATTAAGCTGCATGAGCTGTTTATATATATTGGGGATTAAACCTTTGTCCATTGATTCATTTGCAACGATTTTCGCCCATTCTGAGGGATGCCTTTTTCCATTCCCGTTTTTTTAACAAAAAAGGAAAGAAAGAAAAAGAAGCAGAATACTAATGTGCGTAAAATATGCCTTTTGAAATGGTCGTTTTGAAATATGGACGTCCTTTGAATTTTTTGGTCGATATGTGACCCCAGGATTTGTTTTCAGGGCAGGTGTCATTTACAGGCCTGCAATGATTTTGAATATCAACTGACCATTAGCGCTGGGATTAAAGCTGCTGTTGCGTGAAACGGCCACAAGGTGGCAGCAGTTCTCCCTTACCAAATCTGGTTACAGGAGCAACAGAGCCTCAATAGAAGTCGTGTTCTACATTGGAATTTAGAATGGAATGTGCCAGGAGAAAGCCCCTGAAGTTTGTCTCACTACTTCTTGTTCGTGTTTTTAATTTTTTTTTATTTTCTATTACAGCAAGTTTGATTACAATGTTTGGCTTGTTGTAGGTGTGGAAGATGTGGTTGTTTTACACATATACAGATGTCTGTTCTTCCTGGGATCCTTTTCCCATGTACCTTAGGACAGAATGTTGAGTAGTCTTCTCTTGGTATTCCGTAGGTCTTTGGTGATTATATATGTCACCTGTGTTTGATTATGTCTGTTAACCCCGATATCGTAATGAAAGCAATCCTCACACCTTTCCATTGGTGAACCATAAGTTTGTTTAATGAATCTGTGATTGCCCTTCTCCGTGGAAATATCTGCCCTGGTATCCATTTTTAGGTAACACCTATAAGTGATATGATACGATATGTGTCTTTCACTTTCTGACTTACTCCAAGTCACGTGATTACCTCTAGACTCATCTACGGGGCTGCAAATGGCATTGTGTCCTTTTTTTCCTTGGCTTCTATTCTGCCTTAGCGAGGTCCATTTTCAAAAATGTGATTCCCTGAGGGTTGTGGATTAGCTGACCTGGGCAGCCTTACACTACCGTCCGGCCCTCCCCAGGTGTGCCTGGTTGAGGTCAATATAAACAGCGCTCCAGGCAGCAATAGCCCCTGAAATTGTGCCTGACTCCATATTCTCTGCCCCGTCAGCAGTCTCGGGGCTGTGCTGGTGGTAGGGAGTGAGGGGCCAAGGCTTTGTTGGTGGCCCAGTGTGAGTGGGGCTCTGCTGGCCTTTCTGCAGGAGTTGAGAGGCTGCCACCTGTAAAGAAGAGGATGTGTCACTCATAACTTCCGATGGAATTTCTCTCTGGACAGAGGTGAGGAAGGATAAAAGGAGTGGGGGCCGGGACAGGAGGGGTATCTCAGGCAGGGCAATAGAAAGCTTCCAGAAGAGAGCCCGGGGCCAGGACCATCCTGGCTGAACTGCAGGCACCAAATTGGCCTGCGTGCTGTGGCTGGTGTGGCTCCTGGGCCATTCCTCTAGGCTTTCAATCCCTTGTACATATTCAGGTGTTTTACCTGGGAAGGGTGGGAACAGTTCAGCAGCAGCTGGCCTGGGGCTCAGCTCACGTTTACTCACAGATGCCTCAGAATGCTCCCGAGATTTGCAATGAGGACGCTCCTTGCATGGGGGGTGGGTTGCTGGCTGTATGGGAGGTGATTCCCCACCTCTGACCAATTTCAGAATTGTTTACCGCTGGAGCAAGTGCCCTGATAGGGTTTCCCTCTGTATAACTGGTGGGTTCAGGTTTTTTTTTTCTTTTATGGTTCAAGTTAGATTTGATTCCTCTTTTATGTATTTATAGATATAAGCATGGAAATAATTCATTCCTATAAATACATCTGTGTGAAGGGAAGAACTTTTCTCTTTCTTATTTTAAATTTTTTTTTTAATTTTGAAATTTAATTTTATTTATTTTTTTATACAGCAGGTTATTATTAGCTATGTATTTTATACATATACATGTATAGAGGTGAATCCCAACCTCCCAACTCATCCCACAACCACCACCCCATGGCTTCCCACACTTGGTGTCCATACGTTTGTTCTCTACCTCTGTGTCTCTATTTCTTCCCTGCAAACCAGTTCATCTGTACCATTTTTTAGGTTTCACATATATGCATTAATATACAATATTTGTTTTCCCTCTTTCTGACTTACTTCATTCTTTATGACACTCTCTAGATCCATCGATGTCTCTACAAATGACCCAGTTTCATCCCTTTTTATGGCTGAGTAATATTCCATTTTATATATGTACCACATCTTTATACATTCATCTGTCTGTGGGCATTTAGGTTGCTTGCATTACCTGGCTATTGTAAATAGTGCTGCAATGAACATTGTGGTGAATGTGCCTTTTTGATTTATGGTTTTCTCTGGGTATATGCCCAGAAGTGGGATTGCTGGATCAGATGGTAATTCTATTTCTAGTTTTTTTAAGGAAACTCCATACTGTTCTCCATAGTGACTGTATCAATTTACATCCCCACCAATAGTGGAAGAGGGCTCCTTTTGTCCACACCCTCCCCAGAATTTGTTGTTTGTAGAATTTCTGATGATGCCGATTCTAACAGGTGTGAGGTGATACCTCACTGTAGTTTTGATTTGCATTTCTCTAATAATTAGTGCTGTTGAGCAGCTTTTCATGTGCGTTTTGGCCATCTCTGTGTCTTCTTTGAAGAAACGTCTCTTTAGATCTTCTGCCCATTTTTGTATTGGGTTGTTTGTTTTTTTAATATTAAGCTGCATGAGCTCTTTATATATATATTGGAGATTAAACCTTTGTCCATTGATTCATTTGCAACGATTTTCGCCCATTCTGAGGGATGCCTTTTTCCATTCCCATTTTTTAACAAAAAAGGAAAGAAAGAAAAAGAAGCAGAACACTAATGTGCGTAAAATATGCCTTTTGAAATTGTCGTTTTGAAATATGATCGTCCTTTGAATTTTTTGGTCGATATGTGACCCCAGGATTTGTTTTTAGGGCAGGTGTCATTTACAGGCCTGCAATGATTTTGACTATCAACTGACCATTAGCGCTGGGATTAAAGCTGCTGTTGCGTGAAACGGCCACAAGGTGGCAGCAGTTCTCCCTTACCAAATCTGGTTACTAGAGCAACAGAGCCTCAATGGAAGTCGTGTTCTACATTGGAAATTAGAATGGAATGTGCCAGGAGAAAGCCCTTCAAATTTGTCTCACTACTTCTTGTTCGTGTTTTTAATTTTTTTTTTATTTTCTATTACAGCAAGTTTCATTACAATGTTTGGCTTGTTGTAGGTGTGGAAGATGTGGTTCTTTTACACATATACAGATGTCTGTTCTTCCTGGGATCCTTTTCCCATGTACGTTAGGACAGAATGTTGAGTAGTCTTCTCTTGGTATTCCGTAGGTCTTTGGTCATTATATATGTCACCTGTGTTTGATTATGTCTGTTAACCCCGATATCGTAATGAAACCAATCCTCACACCTTTCCATTGGTGAACCATAAGTTTGTTTAATGAATCTGTGATTGCCCTTCTCCGTGGAAATATCTGCCCTGGTATCCATTTTTAGGTAACACCTATAAGTGATATGATACGATATGTGTCTTTCACTTTCTGACTTACTGCAAGTCACGTGATTACCTCTAGACTCATCTACGGTGCTGCAAATGGCATTGTGTCCTTTTTTTCCTTGGCTTCTATTCTGCCTTAGCGAGGTCCATTTTCAACAATGTGATTCGCTCTGGGTTGTGGATTAGCTGACCTGGGCAGCCTTACCCTGCCGGCCGGCCCTCCCCAGGTGTGCCTGGTTGAGGTCAATATAAACAGCGCTCCAGGCAGCAATAGCCCCTGAAGTTGTGCCTGACTCCATATTCTCTGCCCCGTCAGCAGTCTCGGGGTTGTGCTGGTGGGAGGGAGTGAGGGGCCAAGGCTCTGTTGGTGGCCCGGTGTGAGTGGGGCTCTGCTGGCCTTTCTGCAGGAGTTGCCAGGCTGCCACCTGTAAAGAAGCGGATGTGTCACTCATAACTTCCGATGGAATTTCTCTCCGGACAGAGGTGAGGAAGGATAAAAGCAGTGGGGGCCGGGACAGGAGGGGTATCTCAGGCAATTGAAAGCTTCCAGAAAAGCGCCCGGGGCCAGGACCATCCTGGCTGACCTGCAGGCACCAAGTTGGCCTGCGTGCTGTGGGTGGTGTGGCTCCACGGCCCTTCCTCTAGGCTTTCAAGCCCTTGTACATATTCAGGTGTTTTACCTGGGAAGGGTGGGAACAGTTCAGCAGCAGCTGGCCTGGGGCTCAGCTCACGTTTACTCACAGATGCCTCAGAATGGTCCCGAGCTTTGCAATGAGGACGCTCCTTGCATGGGGGGTGGGTTGCTGGCTGTATGGGAGGTGATTCCCCACCTCTGACTAATTTCAGAATTGTTTACCACTGGAGCAAGTGCCCTGATAGGGTTTAACTCTGTATAACTGGTGGGTTCAGGTTTTTTTTTTCTTTTATGGTTCAAGTTAGATTTGATTCCTCTTTTATGTATTTATAGATATAAGCATGGAAATAATTCATTCCTGTAAATACATCTGTGTGAAGCGAATAACTTTTTTCTGTTTTATTTTAAATTTTTTTTTAAAAAAAATTTGAAATTTAATTGTATTTATTTTTTTATACAGCAGGTTATTATTAGTTATGTATTTTATGCTTATACATGTATACAGGTCAATCCCAATCTCCCAACTCATCCCACCACCACCACCCCATGGCTTCCCACACTTGGTGTCCATACGTATGTTCTATACCTCTGTGTCTCTATTTCTTCCCTGCAAACCAGTTCATCTGTACCATTTTTTCGGTTCCACATATATGCATTAATATACAATATTTGTTTTCCTCTTTCTGACTTACTTCATTCTGTATGACAGTCTCTAGATCCATCGATGTCTCTACAAATGACCCAGTTTCATTCCTTTTTATGGCTGAATAATATTCCATTTTATATATGTACCACATCTTTATACATTCATCTGTCTGTGGGCATTTAGGTTACTTGCATTACCTGGCTATTGTAAATAGTGCTGCAATGAACATTGTGGTGAATGTGCCTTTTTGATTTATGGTTTTCTCTGGGTATATGCCCAGAAGTGGGATTGCTGGATCAGATGGTAATTCTATTTCTAGTTTTTTTAAGGAAACTCCATACTGTTCTCCATAGTGACTGTATCAATTTACATCCCCACCAGTAGTGGAAGAGGGCTCCTTTTGTCCACACCCTCCCCAGAATTTGTTGTTTGTAGATTTTCTGATGATGCCGATTCTAACAAATGTGAGGTGATACCTCATTGTAGTTTTGATTTGCATTTCTCTAATAATTAGTGCAGTTGAGCAGCTTTTCATGTGCGTCTTGGCCATCTCTGTGTCTTCTTTGCAGAAACGTCTCTTTAGATCTTCTGCCCATTTTTGTATTGGGTTGTTTGTTTTTTTAATATTAAGCTGCATGAGCTGTTTATATATATTGGAGATTAAAACTTTGTCCATTGATTCATTTGCAACGATTTTCGCCCATTGTGAAGGATGCCTTTTTCCATTCCCGTTTTTTTAACAAAAAAGGAAAGAAAGAAAAAGAAGCAGAACACTAATGTGCGTAAAATATGCCTTTTGATATGGTCGTTTTGAAATATGGAGGTCCTTTGAATTTTTTGGTCGATATGTGACCCCAGGATTTGTTTTCAGGGCAGGTGTCATTTACAGGCCTGCAATGATTTTGAATATCAACTGACCATTAGCGCTGGGATTAAAGCTGCTGTTGCGTGAAACGGCCACAAGGTGGCAGCAGTTCTCCCTTACCAAATCTGGTAACTAGCGCAACAGAGCCTCAATGGAAGTCGTGTTCTAGATTGGAATTTAGAATGGAATGTGCCAGGAGAAAGCCCCTCAAGTTTGTCTCACTACTTCTTGTTCGTGTTTTTAATTTTTTTTTTTTATTTTCTATTACAGCAAGTTTCATTACAATGTTTGGCTTGTTGTAGGTGTGGAAGATGTGGTTCTTTTACACATATACAGATGTCTGTTCTTCCTGGGTTCCTTTTCCCATGTACGTTAGGACAGAATGTTGAGTAGTCTTCTCTTGGTATTCCGTAGATCTTTGGTGATTATATATGTCACCTGTGTTTGATTATATCTGTTAACCCCGAAATCGTAATGAAACCAATCCTCACACCTTTCCATTGGTGAACCATAAGTTTGTTTAATGAATCTGTGATTGCCCTTCTCCGTGGAAATATCTGCCCTGGTATCCATTTTTAGGTAACACCTATAAGTGATATGATACGATATGTGTCTTTCACTTTCTGACTTACTCCAAGTCACGTAATTACATCTAGACTCATCTACGGGGCTGCAAATGGCATTGTGTCCTTTTTTTCTTGGCTTCTATTCTGCCTTAGCGAGGTCCATTTTCAACAATGTGATTCCTTGAGGGTTGTGGATTAGCTGACCTGGGCAGTCTTACCCTGCCGGCTCGCCCTCCCAAGGTGTGCCTGGTTGAGGTCAATATAAACAGCGCGCCATGCAGCAATAGCCCATGAAGTTGTGCCTGACTCCATATTCTCTGCCCCGTCAGCAGTCTCGGGGCTGTGCTGGTGGGAGGGAGTGAGGGGCCAAGGCTTTGTTGGTGGCCCGGTGTAAGTGGGGCTCTGCTGGCCTTTCTGCAGGAGTTGCCAGGCTGCCACCTGTAAAGAAGAGGATGTGTCACCCATACCTTGTGATGGAATTTCTCTCCAGACAGAGGTGAGGAAGGAAAAAAGCAGTGGGGGCCGGGACAGGAGGGGTATCTCAGGCAGGGCAATAGAAAGCTTCCAGAAGAGCGCCCGGGGCCAGGACCGTCCTGGCTGACCTGCAGGCACCAAGTTGGCCTGCGTGCTGTCGCTTGTGTGGCTCCACGGCCCTTCCTCTAGGCTTTCAAGCCCTCGTACATATTCAGGTGTTTTACCTGGGAAGGGTGGGAACTGTTCAGCAGCAGCTGGCCTGGGGCTCAGCTCACGTTTACTCACAGATTCCTCAGCAGGGTCCCCCAGCTTCGCAATGAGGACGCTCCTTGCATGGGGTGTGGGTTCCTGGCTGTATGGGAGGTGATTCCCCACCTCTGACCAATTTCACAATTGTTTACCGCTGGAGCAAGTGCCCTGATAGGGTTTCCCTCTGTATAACTGGTGGGTTCAAGTATTTTTTTTCTTTTATGGTTCAAGTTAGATTTTATTCCTCTTTTGTGTATTTATAGATATAAGCATGGAAATAATTCATTCCTATAAATACATCTGTGTGAAGGGAACAACTTTTTTCTGTTTTATTTTAAATTTTTTTTTTAATTTTGAAATTTAATTGTATTTATTTTTTTATACAGTAGGTTATTATTAGTTATGTATTTTATGCATATACATGTATACAGGTCAATCCCAATCTCCCAACTCATCCCACCACCACCACCCCATGGCTTCCCCCACTTGGTGTCCATACGTTTGTTCTCTACCTCTGTGTCTCTATTTCTTCCCTGCAAACCAGTTCATCTGTACCATTTTTTCGGTTCCACATATATGCATTAATATACAATATTTGTTTTCCTCTTTCTGACTTACTTCATTCTGTATGACAGTCTCTAGATCCATCGATATCTCTACAAATGACTCAGTTTCATTCCTTTTTATGGCTGAGTAATATTCCATTTTATATATGTACCACATCTTTATCCATTCATCTGTCTGTGGGCATTTAGGTTACTTGCATTACCTGGCTATTGTAAATAGTGCTGCAATGAACATTGTGGTGAATGTGCCTTTTTGATTTATGGTTTTCTCTGGGTATATGCCCAGAAGTGGGATTGCTGGATCAGATGGTAATTCTATTTCTAGTTTTTTTAAGGAAACTCCATACTGTTCTCCATAGTGACTGTATCAATTTACATCCCCACCAGTAGTGGAAGAGGGCTCCTTTTGTCCACACCCTCCCCAGAATTTGTTGTTTGTAGATTTTCTGATGATGCCGATTCTAACAGGTGTGAGGTGATACCTCATTGTAGTTTGATTTGCATTTCTCTAATAATTAGTGCTGTTGAGCAGCTTTTCATGTGCGTCTTGGCCATCTCTGTGTCTTCTTTGAAGAAACGTCTCTTTAGATCTTCTGCCCATTTCTGTATTGGGTTGTTTGTTTTTTGAATATTAAGCTGCATGAGCTGTTTATATATATATTGGAGATTAAACCTTTGTCCATTGATTCATTTGCAACGATTTTCACCCATTCTGAGGGAAGCCTTTTTCCATTCCCGTTTTTTTAACAAAAAAGGAAAGAAAGAAAAAGAAGCAGAACACTAATGTGCGTAAAATATGCCTTTTGAAATGGTCGTTTTGAAATATGGACGTCCTTTGAATTTTTTGGTCGATATGTGACCCCAGGATTTGTTTTCAGGGCAGGTGTCATTTACAGGCCTGCAATGATTTTGAATATCAACTGACCATTAGCGCTGGGATTAATGCTGCTGTTGCGTGAAACGGCCACAAGGTGGCAGCAGTTCTCCCGTACCAAATCTGGTAACTAGAGCAACAGAGCCTCAATGGAAGTCGTGTTCTAGATTGGAATTTAGAATGGAATGTGCCAGGAGAAAGCCCCTCAAGTTTGTCTCACTACTTATTGTTTGTGTTTTTAATTTTTTTTTTATTATTTTCTGTTACAGCAAGTTTGATTACAATGTTTGGCTTGTTGTAGGTGTGGAAGATGTGGTTCTTTTACACATATACAGATGTCTGTTCTTCCTGGGATCCTTTTCCCATGTACGTTAGGACAGAATGTTGAGTAGTCTTCTCTTGGTATTCCGTAGGTCTTTGGTGATTATACATGTCACCTGTGTTTGATTATGTCTGTTAACCACGAAATCGTAATGAAACCAATCCTCACACCTTTCCATTGGTGAACCATAAGTTTGTTTAATGAATCTGTGATTGCCCTTCTCCGTGGAAATATCTGCCCTGGTATCCATTTTTAGGTAACACCTATAAGTGATATGATATGATATGTGTCTTTCACTTTCTGACTTACTCCAAGTCACGTGATTACCTCTAGACTCATCTACGGGGCTGCAAATGGCATTGTGTCCTTTTTTTCCTTGGCTTCTATTCTGCCTTAACGAGGTCTATTTTCAACAATGTGATTCCCTGAGGGTTGTGGATTAGCTGACCTGGGCAACCTTACCCTGCCGGCCGGCCCTCCCCAGGTGTGCCTGGTTGAGGTCAATATAAACAGTGCTCCAGGCAGCAATAGCATCTGAAGTTGTGCCTGACTCCATATTCTCTGCCCCGTCAGCAGTCTCGGGGTTGTGCTGGTGGGAGGGAATGAGGGGCCAAGGCTTTGTTGGTGGCCCGGTGTGAGTGGGGCTCTGCTGGCCTTTCTGCAGGAGTTGCCAGGCTGCCACCTGTAAAGAAGAGGATGTGTCACTCATAACTTCCGATGGAATTTCTCTCCGGACAGAGGTGAGGAAGGAAAAAACCAGTGGGGGTCGGGACAGGAGGGGTATCTCAGGCAGGGCAATAGAAAGCTTCCAGAAGAGCGCCCGGGGCCAGGACCGTCCTGGCTGACCTGCAGTCACCAAGTTGGCCTGCGTGCTGTCGCTGGTGTGGCTCCACGGCCCTTCCTCTAGGCTTTCAAGCCCTTGTACATATTCAGGTGTTTTACCTGGGAAGGGTGGGAACAGTTCAGCAGCAGCTGGCCTGGCGCTCAGCTCACGTTTACTCACAGATGCCTCAGCACGGTCCCCCAGCTTTGCAATGAGGACGCTCCTTGCATTGGGTGTGGGTTGCTGGCTGTATGGGATGTGATTCCCCACCTCTGACCAATTTCAGAATTGTTTACCGCTAGAGCAAGTGCCCTGATAGGGTTTCCCTCTGGATAACTGGTGGGTTCAGGTTTTTTTTTCTTTTATGGTTCAAGTTAGATTTGATTCCTCTTTTATGTATTTATAGATATAAGCATGGAAATAATTCATTCCTATAAATACATCTGTGTGAAGGGAAGAACTTTTCCCTGTTTTATTTTAAATTTTTTTTTTAAATTTTGAAATTTAATTTTATTTATTTTTTTATACAGCAGGGTATTATTAGTTATGTATTTTATGCATATACATGTATAGAGGTGAATCCCAACCTTCCAACTCATCCCACAACCACCACCCCATGGCTTCCCACACTTGGTGTCCATACGTTTGTTCTCTACCTCTGTGTCTCTATTTCTTCCCTGCAAACCAGTTCATCTGTACCATTTTTTAGGTTCCACATATATGCATTAATATACAATATTTGTTTTCCCTCTTTCTGACTTACTTCATTCTGTATGACAGTCTCTAGATCCATCGATGTCTCTACAAATGACCCAATTTCATCCCTTTTTATGGCTGAGTAATATTCCATTTTATATATGTACCACATCTTTATCCATTCATCTGTCTGTGGGCATTTAGGTTGCTTGCATTCCCTGGCTATTGTAAATAGTGCTGCAATGAACATTGAGGTGAATGTGCCTTTTTGATTTATGGTTTTCTCTGGGTATATGCCCAGAAGTGGAATTGCTGGATCAGATGGTAATTCTATTTCTAGTTTTTTTAAGGAAACTCCATACTGTTCTCCATAGTGACTGTATCAATTTACATCCCCACCAATAGTGGAAGAGGGCTCCTTTTGTCCACACCCTCCACAGAATTTGTTGTTTGTAGATTTTCTGATGATGCCGATTCTAACAGGTGTGAGGTGATACCTCATTGTAGTTTTGATTTGCATTTCTCTAATAATTAGTGCTGTTGAGCAGCTTTTCATGTGCGTCTTGGCCATCTCTGTGTCTTCTTTGAAGAAACGTCTCTTTAGATCTTCTGCCCATTTTTGTATTGGGTTGTTTGTTTTTTTAATATTAAGCTGCATGAGCTGTTTATATATATATTGGAGATTAAACCTTTGTCCATTGATTCATTTCAACGATTTTCGCCCATTCTGAGTGATGCCTTTTTCCATTCCCGTTTTTTGAACAAAAAAGGAAAGAAAGAAAAAGAAGCAGAACACTAATGTGCGTAAAATATACCTTTTGAAATGGTCGTTTTGAAATATGGACGTCCTTTGAATTTTTTGTTCAGTATATGACCCCAGGATTTGTTTTCAGGGCAGGTGTCATTTACAGGCCTGCAATGATTTTGAATATCAACTGACCATTAGCGCTGGGATTAAAGCTGCTGTTGCGTGAAACGGCCACAAGGTGGCAGCAGTTCTCCCTTACCAAATCTGGTTACTAGAGCAACAGAGCCTCAATGGAAGTCGTGTTCTAGATTGGAATTTAGAATGGAATGTGCCAGGAGAAAGCCCCTCAAGTTTATCTCACTACTTCTTGTTCGTGTTTTTAATTTTTTTTTATTTTCTATTACAGCAAGTTTGATTACAATGTTTGGCTTGTTGTAGGTGTGGAAGATGTGGTTGTTTTACACATATACAGATGTCTGTTCTTCCTGGGATCCTTTTCCCATGTCCGTTAGGACAGAATGTTGAGTAGTCTTCTCTTGGTATTCCGTAGGTCTTTGGTGATTATATATGTCACCTGTGTTTGATTATGTCTGTTAACCCCGATATCGTAATGAAACCAATCCTCACACCTTTCCATTGGTGAACCATAAGTTTGTTTAATGAATCTGTGATTGCCCTTCTCCGTGGAAATATCTGCCCTGGTATCCATTTTTAGGTAACACCTATAAGTGATATGATACGATATGTGTCTTTCACTTTCTGACTTACTCCAAGTCACGTGATTACCTCTAGACTCATCCTCGGGGCTGCAAATGGCATTGTGTCCTTTTTTTCCTTGGCTTCTATTCTGCCTTAGAGAGGTCCATTTTCAACAATGTGATTCCCTGAGGGTTGTGGATTAGCTGACCTGGGCAGCCTTACCCTGCCGGCCGGCCCTCCCCAGGTGTGCCTGGTTGAGGTCAATATAAACAGCGCTCCAGGAAGCAATAGCCCCTGAAGTTGTGCCTGACTCCATATTCTCTGCCCCGTCAGCAGTCTCGGGGCTGTGCTGGTGGGAGGGAGTGAGGGGCCAAGGCTTTGTTGGTGGCCCAGTGTTAGTGGGGCTCTGCTGGCCTTTCTGCAGGAGTTGCCAGGCTGACACCTGTAAAGAAGAGGATGTGTCACTCATAACTTCCGATGGAATTTCTTTACGGACAGAGGTGAGGAAGGAAAAAAAGGAGTGGGGGCCGGGACAGGAGGGGTATCTCAGGCAGGGCAATAGAAAGCTTCCAGAAGAGCGCCCGGGGCCAGGACCATCCTGGCTGACCTGCAGGCACCAAGTTGGCCTGCCTGCTGTGGCCGGTGTGGCTCCAGGGCCCTTCCTCTAGGCTTTCAAGCCCTTGTACATATTCAGGTGTTTTACCTGGGAAGGGTGGGAACAGTTCAGCAGCAGCTGGCCTGGGGCTCAGCTCACGTTTACTCACAGATGCCTCAGAATGGTCCCGAGATTTGCAATGAGGACGCTCCTTGCATGGGGGCTGTGTTGCTGGCTGTATGGGAGGTGATTCCCCACCTCTGACCAATTTCAGAATTGTTTACCGCTGGAGCAAGTGCCCTGATAGGGTTTCCCTCTGTATAACTGGTGGGTTCAGGTTTTTTTTTTCTTTTATGGTTCAAGTTAGATTTGATTCCTCTTTTATGTATTTATAGATATAAGCATGGAAATAATTCATTCCTATAAATACATCTGTGTGAAGGGAAGAACTTTTTTCTGTTTTATTTTAAATTTTTTTAAAAAATTTTTGAAATTTAATTGTATTTATTTTTTTATACAGCCTGTTATAATTAGTTATGTATTATATGCTTATACATGTATACAGGTCAATCCCAATCTCCCAACTCATCCCACCACCACCACCCCATGGCTTCCCACACTTGGTGTCCATACGTTTGTTCTCTACCTCTATGTCTCTATTTCTTCCCTGCAAACCAGTTCATCTGTATCATTTTTTAGGTTCCACATATATGCATTAATATACAATATTTGTTTTCCTCTTTCTGACTTACTTCATTCTGTATGACAGTCTCTAGATCCATTGATGTCTCTACAAATGACCCAGTTTCATCCCTTTTTATGGCTGAGTAATATTCCATTTTATATATGTACCACATCTTTATCCATTCATCTGTCTGTGGGCATTTAGGTTACTTGCATTACCTGGCTATTGTAAATAGTGCTGCAATGAACATTGTGGTGAATGTGCCTTTTTGATTTATGGTTTTCTCTGGGTATATGCCCAGAAGTGGGATTGCTGGATCAGATGGTAATTCTATTTCTAGTTTTTTTAAGGAAACTCCATACTGTTCTCCATAGTGACTGTATCAATTTACATCCCCACCAATAGTGGAAGAGGGCTCATTTTGTCCACACCCTCCCCAGAATTTGTTGTTTGTAGATTTTCTGATGATGCCGAATCTAACAGGTGTGAGGTGATACCTCATTGTAGTTTTGATCTGCATTTCTCTAATAATTAGTGCTGTTGAGCAGCTTTTTATGTGCGTCTTGGCCATCTCTGTGTCTTCTTTGCAGAAACGTCTCCTTAGATCTTCTGCCCATTTTTGTATTGGGTTGTTTGTTTTTTTAATATTAAGCTGCATGAGCTGTTTATATATATTGGGGATTATACCTTTGTCCATTGATTCATTTGCAACGGTTTTCGCCCATTCTGAGGGATGCCTTTTTCCATTCCCGTTTTTTTAACAAAAAAGGAAAGAAAGAAAAAGAAGCAGAATACTAATGTGCGTAAAATATGCCTTTTGAAATGGTCGTTTTGAAATATGGACGTCCTTTGAATTTTTTGGTCGATATGTGACCCCAGGATTTGTTTTCAGGGCAGGTGTCATTTACAGGCCTGCAATGATTTTGAATATCAACTGACCATTAGCGCTGGGATTAAAGCTGCTGTTGCGTGAAACGGCCACAAGGTGGCAGCAGTTCTCCCTTACCAAATCTGGTTACAGGAGCAACAGAGCCTCAATGGAAGTCGTGTTCTACATTGGAATTTAGAATGGAATGTGCCAGGAGAAAGCCCCTCAAGTTTGTCTCACTACTTCTTGTTCGTGTTTTTAATTTTTTTTTTATTTTCTATTACAGCAAGTTTGATTACAATGTTTGGCTTGTTGTAGGTGTGGAAGATGTGGTTGTTTTACACATATACAGATGTCTGTTCTTCCTGGGATCCTTTTCCCATGTACGTTAGGACAGAATGTTGAGTAGTCTTCTCTTGGTATTCCGTAGGTCTTTGGTGATTATATATGTCACCTGTGTTTGATTATGTCTGTTAACCCCGATATCGTAATGAAAGCAATCCTCACACCTTTCCATTGGTGAACCATAAGTTTGTTTAATGAATCTGTGATTGCCCTTCTCCGTGGAAATATCTGCCCTGGTATCCATTTTTAGGTAACACCTATAAGTGATATGATACGATATGTGTCTTTCACTTTCTGACTTACTCCAAGTCACGTGATTACCTCTAGAAGCATCTACGGGGCTGCAAATGGCATTGTGTCCTTTTTTTCCTTGGCTTCTATTCTGCCTTAGCGAGTTCCATTTTCAAAAATGTGATTCCCTGAGGGTTGTGGATTAGCTGACCTGGGCAGCCTTACACTACCGTCCGGCCCTCCCCAGGTGTGCCTGGTTGAGGTCAATATAAACAGCGCTCCAGGCAGCAATAGCCCCTGAAGTTGTGCCTGACTCCATATTCTCTGCCCCGTCAGCAGTCTCGGGGCTGTGCTGGTGGGAGGGAGTGAGGGGCGAAGGCTTTGTTGGTGGCCCAGTGTGAGTGGGGCTCTGCTGGCCTTTCTGCAGGAGTTGAGAGGCTGCCACCTGTAAAGAAGAGGATGTGTCACTCATAACTTCCTATGGAATTTCTCTCCGGACAGACGTGAGGAAGGATAAAAGCAGTGGGGGCCGGGACAGGAGGGGTATCTCAGGCAGGGCAATAGAAAGCTTCCAGAAGAGAGCCCGGGGCCAGGACCATCCTGGCTGAACTGCAGGCACCAAGTTGGCCTGCGTGCTGTCGCTGGTGTGGCTCCTGGGCCATTCCTCTAGGCTTTCAAGCCCTTGTACATATTCAGGTGTTTTACCTGGGAAGGGTGGGAACAGTTCAGCAGCAGCTGGCCTGGGGCTCAGCTCACGTTTACTCACAGATGCCTCAGAATGGTCCCGAGCTTTGCAATGAGGACGCTCCTTGCATGGGGGGTGGGTTGCTGGCTGTATGGGAGGTGATTCCCCACCTCTGACCAATTTCAGAATTGTTTACCGCTGGAGCAAGTGCCCTGATAGGGTTTCCCTCTGTATAACTGGGGGGTTCAGGTTTTTTTTTTCTTTTATGGTTCAAGTTAGATTTGATTCCTCTTTTATGTATTTATAGATATAATCATGGAAATAATTCATTCCTATAAATACATCTGTGTGAAGGGAAGAACTTTTCTCTTTTTTATTTTAAATTTTTTTTTTAATTTTGAAATTTAATTGTATTTATTTTTTTATACAGCAGGTTATTATTAGCTATGTATTTTATACATATATATGTATAGAGGTGAATCCCAACCTCCCAACTCATCCCACAACCACCACCCCATGGCTTCCCACACTTGGTGTCCATACGTTTGTTCTCTACCTCTGTGTCTCTATTTCTTCCCTGCAAACCAGTTCATCTGTACCATTTTTTAGGTTTCACATATATGCATTAATATACAATATTTGTTTTCCCTCTTTCTGACTTACTTCATTCTTTATGACAGTCTCTAGATCCATCGATGTCTCTACAAATGACCCAGTTTCATCCCTTTTTATGGCTGAGTAATATTCCATTTTATATATGTACCACATCTTTATACATTCATCTGTCTGTGGGCATTTAGGTTGCTTGCATTACCTGGCTATTGTAAATAGTGCTGCAATGAACATTGTGGTGAATGTGCCTTTTTGATTTATGGTTTTCTCTGGGTATATGCCCAGAAGTGGGATTGCTGGATCAGATGGTAATTCTATTTCTAGTTTTTTTAAGGAAACTCCATACTGTTCTCCATAGTGACTGTATCAATTTACATCCCCACCAATAGTGGAAGAGGGCTCCTTTTGTCCACACCCTCCCCAGAATTTGTTGTTTGTAGATTTTCTGATGATGCCGATTCTAACAGGTGTGAGGTGATACCTCACTGTAGTTTTGATTTGCATTTCTCTAATAATTAGTGCTGTTGAGCAGCTTTTCATGTGCGTTTTGGCCATCTCTGTGTCTTCTTTGAAGAAACGTCTCTTTAGATCTTCTTCCCATTTTTGTATTGGGTTGTTTTTTTTTTTAATATTAAGCTGCATGAGCTGTTTATATATATATTGGAGATTAAACCTTTGTCCATTGATTCATTTGCAACGATTTTCGCCCATTCTGAGGGATGCCTTTTTCCATTCCCATTTTTTTAACAAAAAAGGAAAGAAAGAAAAAGAAGCAGAACACTAATGTGCGTAAAATATGCCTTTTGAAATTGTCGTTTTGAAATATGGACGTCCTTTGAATTTTTTGGTCGATATGTGACCCCAGGATTTGTTTTCAGGGCAGGTGTCATTTACAGGCCTGCAATGATTTTGAATATCAACTGACCATTAGCGCTGGGATTAAAGCTGCTGTTGCGTGAAACGGCCACAAGGTGGCAGCAGTTCTCCCTTACCAAATCTGGTTACTAGAGCAACAGAGCCTCAATGGAAGTCGTGTTCTACATTGGAATTTAGAATGGAATGTGCCAGGAGAAAGCCCTTCAAATTTGTCTCACTACTTCTTGTTCGTGTTTTTAATTTTTTTTTTATTTTCTATTACAGCAAGTTTCATTACAATGTTTGGCTTGTTGTAGGTGTGGAAGATGTGGTTCTTTTACACATATACAGATGTCTGTTCTTCCTGGGATCCTTTTCCCATGTACGTTAGGACAGAATGTTGAGTAGTCTTCTCTTGGTATTCCGTAGGTCTTTGGTCATTATATATGTCACCTGTGTTTGATTATGTCTGTTAACCCCGATATCGTAATGAAACCAATCCTCACACCTTTCCATTGGTGAACCATAAGTTTGTTTAATGAATCTGTGATTGCCCTTCTCCGTGGAAATATCTGCCCTGGTATCCATTTTTAGGTAACACCTATAAGTGATATGATACGATATGTGTCTTTCACTTTCTGACTTACTCCAAGTCACGTGATTACATCTAGACTCATTTACGGGGCTGCAAATGGCATTGTGTCCTTTTTTTCCTTGGCTTCTATTCTGCCTTAGCGAGGTCCATTTTCAACAATGTGATTCACTGAGGGTTGTGGATTAGCTGACCTGGGCAGCCTTACCCTTCTGGCCGGCCTTCCCCAGGTGTGCCTGGTTGAGGTCAATATAAACAGCGCTCCAGGCAGCAATAGCCCCTGAAGTTGTGCCTGACTCCATATTCTCTGCCCCGTCAGCAGTCTCGGGGTTGTGCTGGTGGGAGGGAGTGAGGGGCCA
Organism: Mesoplodon densirostris; assembly: GCF_025265405.1. Taxonomy (NCBI): domain Eukaryota; kingdom Metazoa; phylum Chordata; class Mammalia; order Artiodactyla; family Ziphiidae; genus Mesoplodon; species Mesoplodon densirostris. Next base: position 36,719,290 of record NC_082673.1, on the reverse strand, counting down.
AGGCTTTGTTGGTGGCCCGGTGTGAGTGGGGCTTTGCTGGCCTTTCTGCAGGAGTTGCCAGGCTGCCACCTGTAAAGAAGAGGATGTGTCACCCATACCTTCCGATGGAATTTCTCTCCGGACAGAGGTGAGGAAAGAAAAAAGCAGTGGGTCCGGGACAGGAGGGGTATCTCAGGCAGGGCAATAGAAAGCTTCCAGAAGAGCGCACGGGGCCAGGACCATCCTGGCTGGCCTGCAGGCACCAAGTTGGCCTGCGTGCTGTCGCTGGTGTGGCTCCAGGGCCCTTCCTCTAGGCTTTCAAGCCCTTGTACATATTCAGGTGTTTTACCTGGGAAGGGTGGCAACAGTTCAGCAGCAGCTGGCCTGGGGCTCAGCTCACGTTTACTCACAGATGCCTCAGCACGGTCCCCCAGCTTCGCAATGAGGACGCTCCTTGTATGAGGTGTGGGATGCTGGCTGTATGGGAGGTGATTCCCCACCTCTGACCAATTTCAGAATTGTTTACCGCTGGAGCAAGTGCCCTGATAGGGTTTCCCTCTGTATAACTGGTGGGTTCAGGTATTTTTTTTCTTTTATGGTTCAAGTTAGATTTTATTCCTCTTTTGTGTATTTATAGATATAAGCATGGAAATAATTCATTCCTATAAATACATCTGTATGAAGGTAAGAACTTTTTTCTGTTTTATTTTAAATTTTTTTTTAATTTTGAAATTTAATTGTATTTATTTTTTTATACAGTAGGTTATTATTAGTTATGTATTTTATGCATATACATGTATACAGGTCAATCCCAATCTCCCAACTCATCCCACCACCACCACCCCATGGCTTCCCCCACTTGTTGTCCATACGTTTGTTCTCTACTTCTGTGTCTCTATTTCTTCCCTGCAAACCAGTTCATCTGTACCATTTTTTCGGTTCCACATATATGCATTAATATACAATATTTGTTTTCCTCTTTCTGACTTACTTCATTCTGTATGACAGTCTCTAGATCCATCAACGTCTCTACAAATGACCCAGTTTCATTCCTTTTTATGGCTGAGTAATATTCCATTTTATATATGTACCACATCTTTATCCATTCATCTGTCTGTGGGCATTTAGGTTACTTGCATTACCTGGCTATCGTAAATAGTGCTGCAATGAACATTGTGGTGAATGTGCCTTTTTGATTTATGGTTTTCTCTGGGTATATGCCCAGAAGTGGGATTGCTGGATCAGATGGTAATTCTATTTCTAGTTTTTTTAAGGAAACTCCATACTGTTCTCCATAGTGACTGTATCAATTTACATCCCCACCAATAGTGGAAGACGGCTTCTTTTATCCACACCCTCCCCAGAATTTGTTGTTTGTAGATTTTCTGATGATGCCGATTCTAACAGGTGTGAGGTGATACCTCATTGTAGTTTGATTTGCATTTCTCTTATAATTAGTGCTGTTGAGCAGCTTTTCATGTGCGTCTTGGCCATCTCTGTGTCTTCTTTGAAGAAACGTCTCTTTAGCTCTTCGGCCCATTTCTGTATTGGGTTGTTTGTTTTTTGAATATTAAGCTGCATGAGCTGTTTATATATATATTGGAGATTAAACCTTTGTCCATTGATTCATTTGCAATGATTTTCACCCATTCTAAGGGATGCCTTTTTCCATTTCCGTTTTTTTAACAAAAAAGGAACAAAAGAAAAAGAAGCAGAACACTAATGTGCGTAAAATATGCCTTTTGAAATGGTCGTTTTGAAATATGGACGTCCTTTGAAATTTTTGGTCGATATGTGACCCCAGGATTTGTTTTCAGGGCAGGTGTCATTTACAGGCCTGCAATGATTTTGAATATCAACTGACCATTAGCGCTGGGATTAAAGCTGCTGTTGCGTGAAACGGCCACAAGGTGGCAGCAGTTCTCCCGTACCAAATCTGGTAAGTAGAGCAACAGAGCCTCAATGGAAGTCGTGTTCTAGATTGGAATTTAGAATGGAATGTGCCAGGAGAAAGCCCCTCAAGTTTGTCTCACTACTTCTTGTTTGTGTTTTTATTTTTATTTTTTTATTATTTTCTGTTACAGCAAGTTTGATTACAATGTTTGGCTTGTTGTAGGTGTGGAAGATGTGGTTCTTTTACACATATACAGATGTCTGTTCTTCCTGGGATCCTTTTCCCATGTACGTTAGGACAGAATGTTGAGTAGTCTTCTCTTGGTATTCCGTAGGTCTTTGGTGATTATATATGTCACCTGTGTTTGATTATGTCTGTTAACCCCGATATCGTAATGAAACCAATCCTCACAACTTTCCATTGGTGAACCATAAGTTTGTTTAATGAATCTGTGATTGCTGTTCTCCGTGGAAATATCTGCCCTGGTATCCATTTTTAGGTAACACCTATAAGTGATATGATACGATATGTGTCTTTCACTTTCTGACTTACTCCAAGTCACGTGATTACCTCTAGACTCATCTACGGGCTTGCAAATGGCATTGTGTCCTTTTTTTCCTTGGCTTCTATTCTGCCTTAGCGAGGTCTATTTTCAACAATGTGATTCCCTGAGGGTTGTGGATTAGCTGACCTGAGCAACCTTACCCTGCCGGCCGGCCCTCCCCAGGTGTGCCTGGTTGAGGTCAATATAAACAGCGCTCCAGGCAGCAATAGCCCCTGAAGTTGTGCCTGACTCCATATTCTCTGCCCCGTCAGCAGTCTCGGGGCTGTGCTGGTGGGAGGGAGTGAGGGGCCAAGGCTTTGTTGGTGGCCCGGTGTGAGTGGGGCTCTGCTGGCCTTTCTGCAGGAGTTGCCAGGCTGCCACCTGTAAAGAAGAGGATGTGTCACCCATACCTTCCGATGGAATTTCTCTCCGGACAGAGGTGAGGAAGGAAAAAAGCAGTGGGGGTCGGGACAGGAGGGGTATCTCAGGCAGGGCAATAGAAAGCTTCCAGAAGAGCGCACGGGGCCAGGACCATCTTGTCTGGCCTGCAGGCACCAAGTTGGCCTGCGTGCTGTCGCTGGTGTGGCTCCAGGGCCCTTCCTCTAGGCTTTCAAGCCCTTGTACATATTCAGGTGTTTTACCTGGGAAGGGTGGGAACAGTTCAGCAGCAGCTGGCCTGGGGCTCAGCTCACGTTTACTCACAAATGCCTCAGCACGGTCCCCCAGCTTCGCAATGAGGACGCTCCTTGCATGGGGTGTGGATTGCTGGCTGTATGGGAGGTGATTCCCCACCTCTGACCAATTTCAGAATTGTTTACCGCTGGAGCAAGTGCCCTGATAGGGTTTCCCTCTGTATAACTGGTGGGTTCAGGTATTTTTTTTCTTTTATGGTTCAAGTTAGATTTTATTCCTCTTTTATGTATTTATAGATATAAGCATGGAAATAATTCATTCCTATAAATACATCTGTGTGAAGGGAAGAACTTTTTTCTGTTTTATTTTAAATTTTTTTTTAATTTTGAAATTTAATTGTATTTATTTTTTTATACAGTAGGTTATTATTAGTTATGTATTTTATGCATATACATGTATACAGGTCAATCCCAATCTCCCAACTCATCCCACCACCACCACCCCATGGCTTCCCCCACTTGGTGTCCATACGTTTGTTCTCTACCTCTGTGTCTCTATTTCTTCCCTGCAAACCAGTTCATCTGTACCATTTTTTCGGTTCCACATATATGCATTAATATACAATATTTGTTTTCCTCTTTCTGACTTACTTCATTCTGTATGACAGTCTCTAGATCCATCGATGTCTCTACAAATGACCCAGTTTCATTCCTTTTTATGGCTGAGTAATATTCCATTTTATATATGTACCACATCTTTATCGATTCATCTGTCTGTGGGCATTTAGGTTACTTGCATTACCTGGCTATTGTAAATAGTGCTGCAATGAACATTGTGGTGAATGTGCCTTTTTGATTTATGGTTTTCACTGGGTATATGCCCAGAAGTGGGATTGCTGGATCAGATGGTAATTCTATTTCTAGTTTTTTTAAGGAAACTCCATACTGTTCTCCATAGTGACTGTATCAATTTACATCCCCACCAGTAGTGGAAGAGGGCTCCTTTTGTCCACACCCTCCCCAGAATTTGTTGTTTGTAGATTTTCTGATGATGCCGATTCTAACAAATGTGAGGTGATACCTCATTGTAGTTTTGATTTGCATTTCTCTAATAATTAGTGCTGTTGAGCAGCTTTTCATGTGCGTCTTGGCCATCTCTGTGTCTTCTTTGCAGAAACGTCTCTTTAGATCTTCTGCCCATTTTTGTATTGGGTTGTTTGTTTTTTTAATATTAAGCTGCATGAGCTGTTTATATATATTGGAGATTAAAACTTTGTCCATTGATTCATTTGCAACGATTTTCGCCCATTGTGAGGGATGCCTTTTTCCATTCCCGTTTTTTTAACAAAAAAGGAAAGAAAGAAAAAGAAGCAGAACACTAATGTGCGTAAAATATGCCTTTTGATATGGTCGTTTTGAAATATGGACGTCCTTTGAATTTTTTGGTCGATATGTGACCCCAGGATTTGTTTTCAGGGCAGGTGTCATTTACAGGCCTGCAATGATTTTGAATATCAACTGACCATTAGCGCTGGGATTAAAGCTGCTGTTGCGTGAAACGGCCACAAGGTGGCAGCAGTTCTCCCGTACCAAATCTGGTAACTAGAGCAACAGAGCCTCAATGGAAGTCGTGTTCTAGATTGGAATTTAGAATGGAATGTGCCAGGAGAAAGCCCCTCAAGTTTGTCTCACTACTTCTTGTTCGTGTTTTTAATTTTTTTTTTTTTATTTTCTATTACAGCAAGTTTCATTACAATGTTTGGCTTGTGGTAGGTGTGGAAGATGTAGTTCTTTTACACATATACAGATGTCTGTTCTTCCTGGGATCCTTTTCCCATGTACGTTAGGACAGAATGTTGAGTAGTCTTCTCTTGGTATTCCGTAGATCTTTGGTGATTATATATGTCACCTGTGTTTGATTATATCTGTTAACCTCGAAATCGTAATGAAACCAATCCTCACACCTTTCCATTGGTGAACCATAAGTTTGTTTAATGAATCTGTGATTGCCCTTCTCCGTGGAAATATCTGCCCTGGTATCCATTTTTAGGTAACACCTATAAGTGATATGATACGATATGTGTCTTTCACTTTCTGACTTACTCCAAGTCACGTGATTACATCTAGACTCATCTACGGGGCTGCAAATGGCATTGGGTCCTTTTTTCATTGGCTTCTATTCTGCCTTAGCGAGGTCCATTTTCAACAATGTGATTCCTTGAGGGTTGTGGATTAGCTGACCTGGGCAGTCTTACCCTGCCGGCTCGCCCTCCAAAGGTGTGCCTGGTTGAGGTCAATATAAACAGCGCGCCAGGCAGCAATAGCCCCTGAAGTTGTGCCTGACTCCATATTCTCTGCCCCGTCAGCAGTCTCGGGGCTGTGCTGGTGGGAGGGAGTGAGGGGCCAAGGCTTTGTTGGTGGCCCGGTGTGAGTGGGGCTCTGATGGCCTTTCTGCAGGAGTTGCCAGGCTGCCACCTGTAAAGAAGAGGATGTGTCACCCATACCTTCCGATGGAATTTCTCTCCGGACAGAGGTGAGGAAGGAAAAAAGCAGTGGGGGTCGGGACAGGAGGGGTATCTCAGGCAGGGCAATAGAAAGCTTCCAGAAGAGCGCACGGGGCCAGGACCATCTTGTCTGGCCTGCAGGCACCAAGTTGGCCTGCGTGCTGTCGCTGGTGTGGCTCCAGGGCCCTTCCTCTAGGCTTTCAAGCCCTTGTACATATTCAGGTGTTTTACCTGGGAAGGGTGGGAACAGTTCAGCAGCAGCTGGCCTGGGGCTCAGCTCACGTTTACTCACAAATGCCTCAGCACGGTCCCCCAGCTTCGCAATGAGGACGCTCCTTGCATGGGGTGTGGATTGCTGGCTGTATGGGAGGTGATTCCCCACCTCTGACCAATTTCAGAATTGTTTACCGCTGGAGCAAGTGCCCTGATAGGGTTTCCCTCTGTATAACTGGTGGGTTCAGGTATTTTTTTTCTTTTATGGTTCAAGTTAGATTTTATTCCTCTTTTATGTATTTATAGATATAAGCATGGAAATAATTCATTCCTATAAATACATCTGTGTGAAGGGAAGAACTTTTTTCTGTTTTATTTAAAATTTTTTTTTAATTTTGAAATTTAATTGTATTTATTTTTTTATACAGTAGGTTATTATTAGTTATGTATTTTATGCATATACATGTATACAGGTCAATCCCAATCTCCCAACTCATCCCACCACCACCACCCCATGGCTTCCCCCACTTGGTGTCCATACGTTTGTTCTCTACCTCTGTGTCTCTATTTCTTCCCTGCAAACCAGTTCATCTGTACCATTTTTTCGGTTCCACATATATGCATTAATATACAATATTTGTTTTCCTCTTTCTGACTTACTTCATTCTGTATGACAGTCTCTAGATCCATCGATGTCTCTACAAATGACCCAGTTTCATTCCTTTTTATGGCTGAGTAATATTCCATTTTATATATGTACCACATCTTTATCCATTCATCTGTCTGTGGGCATTTAGGTTACTTGCATTACCTGGCTATTGTAAATAGTGCTGCAATGAACATTGTGGTGAATGTGCCTTTTTGATTTATGGTTTTCTCTGGGTATATGCCCAGAAGTGGGATTGCTGGATCAGATGGTAATTCTATTTCTAGTTTTTTTAAGGAAACTCCATACTGTTCTCCATAGTGACTGTATCAATTTACATCCCCACCAGTAGTGGAAGAGGGCTCCTTTTGTCCACACCCTCCCCAGAATTTGTTGTTTGTAGATTTTCTGATGATGCCGATTCTAACAAATGTGAGGTGATACCTCATTGTAGTTTTGATTTGCATTTCTCTAATAATTAGTGCTGTTGAGCAGCTTTTCATGTGCGTCTTGGCCATCTCTGTGTCTTCTTTGCAGAAACGTCTCTTTAGATCTTCTGCCCATTTTTGTATTGGGTTGTTTTTTTAATATTAAGCTGCATGAGCTGTTTATATATATTGGAGATTAAAACTTTGTCCATTGATTCATTTGCAACGATTTTCGCCCATTGTGAGGGATGCCTTTTTCCATTCCCGTTTTTTTAACAAAAAAGGAAAGAAAGAAAAAGAAGCAGAACACTAATGTGCGTAAAATATGCCTTTTGATATGGTCGTTTTGAAATATGGACGTCCTTTGAATTTTTTGGTCGATATGTGACCCCAGGATTTGTTTTCAGGGCAGGTGTCATTTACAGGCCTGCAATGATTTTGAATATCAACTGACCATTAGCGCTGGGATTAAAGCTGCTGTTGCGTGAAACGGCCACAAGGTGGCAGCAGTTCTCCCGTACCAAATCTGGTAACTAGAGCAACAGAGCCTCAATGGAAGTCGTGTTCTAGATTGGAATTTAGAATGGAATGTGCCAGGAGAAAGCCCCTCAAGTTTGTCTCACTACTTCTTGTTCGTGTTTTTAATTTTTTTTTTTTTTATTTTCTATTACAGCAAGTTTCATTACAATGTTTGGCTTGTGGTAGGTGTGGAAGATGTGGTTCTTTTACACATATACAGATGTCTGTTCTTCCTGGGATCCTTTTCCCATGTACGTTAGGACAGAATGTTGAGTAGTCTTCTCTTGGTATTCCGTAGATCTTTGGTGATTATATATGTCACCTGTGTTTGATTATATCTGTTAACCCCGAAATCGTAATGAAACCAATCCTCACACCTTTCCATTGGTGAACCATAAGTTTGTTTAATGAATCTGTGATTGCCCTTCTCCGTGGAAATATCTGCCCTGGTATCCATTTTTAGGTAACACCTATAAGTGATATGATACGATATGTGTCTTTCACTTTCTGACTTACTCCAAGTCACGTGATTACATCTAGACTCATCTACGGGGCTGCAAATGGCATTGGGTCCTTTTTTCATTGGCTTCTATTCTGCCTTAGCGAGGTCCATTTTCAACAATGTGATTCCTTGAGGGTTGTGGATTAGCTGACCTGGGCAGTCTTACCCTGCCGGCTCGCCCTCCCAAGGTGTGCCTGGTTGAGGTCAATATAAACAGCGCTCCAGGCAGCAATAGCATCTGAAGTTGTGCCTGACTCCATATTCTCTGCCCCGTCAGCAGTCTCGGGGCTGTGCTGGTGGGAGGGAGTGAGGGGCCAAGGCTTTGTTGGTGGCCCAGTGTGAGTGGGGCTCTGCTGGCCTTTCTGCAGGAGTTGCCAGGCTGCCACCTGTAAAGAAGAGGATGTGTCACCCATACCTTCCGATGGAATTTCTCTCCGGACAGAGGTGAGGAAAGAAAAAAGCAGTGGGGGCCGGGACAGGAGGGGTATCTCAGGCAGGGCAATAGAAAGCTTCCAGAAGAGCGCACGGGGCCAGGACCATCCTGGCTGGCCTGCAGGCACCAAGTTGGCCTGCGTGCTGTCGCTGGTGTGGCTCCAGGGCCCTTCCTCTAGGCTTTCAAGCCCTTGTACATATTCAGGTGTTTTACCTGGGAAAGGTGGCAACAGTTCAGCAGCAGCTGGCCTGGGGCTCAGCTCACGTTTACTCACAGATGCCTCAGCACTGTCCCCCAGCTTCGCAATGAGGACGCTCCTTGCATGGGGTGTGGGTTGCTGGCTGTATGGGAGGTGATTCCCCACCTCTGACCAATTTCAGAATTGTTTACCGCTGGAGCAAGTGCCCTGATAGGGTTTCCCTCTGTATAACTGGTGGGTTCAGGTATTTTTTTTCTTTTATGGTTCAAGTTAGATTTTATTCCTCTTTTATGTATTTATAGATATAAGCATGGAAATAATTCATTCCTATAAATACATCTGTGTGAAGGGAAGAACTTTTTTCTGTTTTATTTTATTTTATTTTTTTAATTTTGAAATTTAATTGTATTTAACTTTTTATACAGTAGGTTATTATTAGTTATGTATTTTATGCATATACATGTATACAGGTCAATCCCAATCTCCCAACTCATCCCACCACCACCACCCCATGGCTTCCCCCACTTGGTGTCCATACGTTTGTTCTCTACCTCTGTGTCTCTATTTCTTCCCTGCAAACCAGTTCATCTGTACCATTTTTTCGGTTCCACATATATGCATTAATATACAATATTTGTTTTCCTCTTTCTGACTTACTTCATTCTGTATGACAGTCTCTAGATCCATCGATGTCTCTACAAATGACCCAGTTTCATTCCTTTTTATGGCTGAGTAATATTCCATTTTATATATGTACCACATCTTTATCCATTCATCTGTCTGTGGGCATTTAGGTTACTTGCATTACCTGGCTATTGTAAATAGTGCTGCAATGAACATTGTGGTGAATGTGCCTTTTTGATTTATGGTTTTCTCTGGGTATATGCCCAGAAGTGGGATTGCTGGATCAGATGGTAATTCTATTTCTAGTTTTTTTAAGGAAACTCCATACTGTTCTCCATAGTGACTGTATCAATTTACATCCCCACCAATAGTGGAAGACGGCTCCTTTTGTCCACACCCTCCCCAGAATTTGTTGTTTGTAGATTTTCTGATGATGCTGATTCTAACAGGTGTGAGGTGATACCTCATTGTAGTTTGATTTGCATTTCTCTAATAATTAGTGCTGTTGAGCAGCTTTTCATGTGCGTCTTGGCCATCTCTGTGTCTTCTTTGAAGAAACGTCTCTTTAGATCTTCTGCCCATTTCTGTATTGGGTTGTTTGTTTTTTGAATATTAAGCTGCATGAGCTGTTTATATATATATTGGAGATTAAACCTTTGTCCATTGATTCATTTGCAATGATTTTCACCCATTCTGAGGGATGCCTTTTTCCATTCCCGTTTTTTTAACAAAAAAGGAACAAAAGAAAAAGAAGCAGAACACTAATGTGCGTAAAATATGCCTTTTGAAATGGTCGTTTTGAAATATGGACGTCCTTTGAATTTTTTGGTCGATATGTGACCCCAGGATTTGTTTTCAGGGCAGGTGTCATTTACAGGCCTGCAATGATTTTGAATATCAACTGACCATTAGCGCTGGGATTAAAGCTGCTGTTGCGTGAAACGGCCACAAGGTGGCAGCAGTTCTCCCGTACCAAATCTGGTAACTAGAGCAACAGAGCCTCAATGGAAGTCGTGTTCTAGATTGGAATTTAGAATGGAATGTGCCAGGAGAAAGCCCCTCAAGTTTGTCTCACTACTTCTTGTTTGTGTTTTTAATTTTTTTTTTAATTTTCTGTTACAGCAAGTTTGATTACAATGTTTGGCTTGTTGTAGGTGTGGAAGATGAGGTTCTTTTACACATATACAGATGTCTGTTCTTCCTGGGATCCTTTTCCCATGTACGTTAGGACAGAATGTTGAGTAGTCTTCTCTTGGTATTCCGTAGGTCTTTGGTGATTATATATGTCACCTGTGTTTGATTATGTCTGTTAACCACGAAATCGTAATGAAACCAATCCTCACACCTTTCCATTGGTGAACCATAAGTTTGTTTAATGAATCTGTGATTGCCGTTCTCCGTGGAAATATCTGCCCTGGTATCCATTTTTAGGTAACACCTATAAGTGATATGATACGATATGTGTCTATCACTTTCTGACTTACTCCAAGTCACGTGATTACCTCTAGACTCATCTACGGGGCTGCAAATGGCATTGTGTCCTTTTTTTCCTTGGCTTCTATTCTGCCTTAGCGAGGTCTATTTTCAACAATGTGATTCCCTGAGGGTTGTGGATTAGCTGACCTGGGCAACCTTACCCTGCCGGCCGGCCCTCCCCAGGTGTGCCTGGTTGAGGTCAATATAAACAGCGCTCCAGGCAGCAATAGCCCCTGAAGTTGTGCCTGACTCCATATTCTCTGCCCTGTCAGCAGTCTCGGGGCTGTGCTGGTGGGAGGGAGTGAGGGGCCAAGGCTTTGTTGGTGGCCCGGTGTGAGTGGGGCTCTGCTGGCCTTTCTGCAGGAGTTGCCAGGCTGCCACCTGTAAAGAAGAGGATGTGTCACCCATACCTTCCGATGGAATTTCTCTCCGGACACAGGTGAGGAAAGAAAAAAGCAGTGGGGGCCGGGACAGGAGGGGTATCTCAGGCAGGGCAATAGAAAGCTTCCAGAAGAGCGCACGGGGCCAGGACCATCCTGGCTGGCCTGCAGGCACCAAGTTGGCCTGCGTGCTGTCGCTGGTGTGACTCCAGGGCCCTTCCTCTAGGCTTTCAAGCCCTTGTACATATTCAGGTGTTTTACCTGGGAAGGGTGGGAACAGTTCAGCAGCAGCTGGCCTGGGGCTCAGCTCACGTTTACTCACAGATGCCTCAGCACGGTCCCCCAGCTTCGCAATGAGGACGCTCCTTGCATGGGGTGTGGGTTGCTGGCTGTATGGGAGGTGATTCCCCACCTCTGACCAATTTCAGAATTGTTTACCACTGGAGCAAGTGCCCTGATAGGGTTTCCCTCTGTATAACTGGTGGGTTCAGGTATTTTTTTTCTTTTATGGTTCAAGTTAGATTTTATTCTTCTTTTATGTATTTATAGATATAAGCATGGAAATAATTCATTCCTATAAATACATCTGTGTGAAGGGAAGAACTTTTTTCTGTTTTATTTTATTTTTTTTTTTAATTTTGAAATTTAATTGTATTTATCTTTTTATACTGTAGGTTATTATTAGTTATGTATTTTATGCCTATACATGTATACAGGTCAATCCCAATCTCCCAACTCATCCCACCACCACCACCCCATGGCTTCCCCCACTTGGTGTCCATACGTTTGTTCTCTACCTCTGTGTCTCTATTTCTTCCCTGCAAACCAGTTCATCTGTACCATTTTTTCGGTTCCACATATATGTATTAATATACAATATTTGTTTTCCTCTTTCTGACTTACTTCATTCTGTATGACAGTCTCTAGATCCATCGATGTCTCTACAAATGACCCAGTTTCATTCCTTTTTATGGCTGAGTAATATTCCATTTTATATATGTACCACATCTTTATCCATTCATCTGTCTGTGGGCATTTAGGTTACTTGCATTACCTGGCTATTGTAAATAGTGCTGCAATGAACATTGTGGTGAATGTGCCTTTTTGATTTATGGTTTTCTCTGGGTATATGCCCAGAAGTGGGATTGCTGGATCAGATGGTAATTCTATTTCTAGTTTTTTTAAGGAAACTCCATACTGTTCTCCATAGTGACTGTATCAATTTACATCCCCACCAATAGTGGAAGACGGCTCCTTTTGTCCACACCCTCCCCAGAATTTGTTGTTTGTAGATTTTCTGATGATGCTGATTCTAACAGGTGTGAGGTGATACCTCATTGTAGTTTGATTTGCATTTCTCTAATAATTAGTGCTGTTGAGCAGCTTTTCATGTGCGTCTTGGCCATCTCTGTGTCTTCTTTGAAGAAACGTCTCTTTAGATCTTCTGCCCATTTCTGTATTGGGTTGTTTGTTTTTTGAATATTAAGCTGCATGAGCTGTTTATATATATATTGGAGATTAAACCTTTGTCCATTGATTCATTTGCAATGATTTTCACCCATTCTGAGGGAAGCCTTTTTCCATTCCCGTTTTTTTAACAAAAAAGGAACAAAAGAAAAAGAAGCAGAACACTAATGTGCGTAAAATATGCCTTTTGAAATGGTCGTTTTGAAATATGGACGTCCTTTGAATTTTTTGGTCGATATGTGACCCCAGGATTTGTTTTCAGGGCAGGTGTCATTTACAGGCCTGCAATGATTTTGAATATCAACTGACCATTAGCGCTGGGATTAAAGCTGCTGTTGCGTGAAACGGCCACAAGGTGGCAGCAGTTCTCCCGTACCAAATCTGGTAACTAGAGCAACAGAGCCTCAATGGAAGTCGTGTTCTAGATTGGAATTTAGAATGGAATGTGCCAGGAGAAAGCCCCTCAAGTTTGTCTCACTACTTCTTGTTTGTGTTTTTAATTTTTTTTTTAATTTTCTGTTACAGCAAGTTTGATTACAATGTTTGGCTTGTTGTAGGTGTGGAAGATGAGGTTCTTTTACACATATACAGATGTCTGTTCTTCCTGGGATCCTTTTCCCATGTACGTTAGGACAGAATGTTGAGTAGTCTTCTCTTGGTATTCCATAGGTCTTTGGTGATTATATATGTCACCTGTGTTTGATTATGTCTGTTAACCACGAAATCGTAATGAAACCAATCCTCACACCTTTCCATTGGTGAACCATAAGTTTGTTTAATGAATCTGTGATTGCCGTTCTCCGTGGAAATATCTGCCCTGGTATCCATTTTTAGGTAACACCTATAAGTGATATGATACGATATGTGTCTATCACATTCTGACTTACTCCAAGTCATGTGATTACCTCTAGACTCATCTACGGGGCTGCAAATGGCATTGTGTCCTTTTTTTCCTTGGCTTCTATTCTGCCTTAGCGAGGTCTATTTTCAACAATGTGATTCCCTGAATGTTGTGGATTAGCTGACCTGGGCAACCTTACCCTGCCGGCCGGCGCTCACCAGGTGTGCCTGGTTGAGGTCAATATAAACAGCGCTCCAGGCAGCAATAGCCCCTGAAGTTGTGCCTGACTCCATATTCTCTGCCCTGTCAGCAGTCTCGGGGCTGTGCTGGTGGGAGGGAGTGAGGGGCCAAGGCTTTGTTGGTGGCCCGGTGTGAGTGGGGCTCTGCTGGCCTTTCTGCAGGAGTTGCCAGGCTGCCACCTGTAAAGAAGAGGATGTGTCACCCATACCTTCCGATGGAATTTCTCTCCGGACAGAGGTGAGGAAAGAAAAAAGCAGTGGGGGCCGGGACAGGAGGGGTATCTCAGGCAGGGCAATAGAAAGCTTCCAGAAGAGCGCACGGGGCCAGGACCATCCTGGCTGGCCTGCAGGCACCAAGTTGGCCTGCGTGCTGTCGCTGGTGTGGCTCCAGGGCCCTTCCTCTAGGCTTTCAAGCCCTTGTACATATTCAGGTGTTTTACCTGGGAAGGGTGGGAACAGTTCAGCAGCAGCTGGCCTGGGGCTCAGCTCACGTTTACTCACAGATGCCTCAGCACGGTCCCCCAGCTTCGCAATGAGGACGCTCCTTGCATGGGGTGTGGGTTGCTGGCTGTATGGGAGGTGATTCCCCACCTCTGACCAATTTCAGACTTGTTTACCGCTGAAGCAAGTGCCCTGATAGGGTTTCCCTCTGTATAACTGGTGGGTTCAGGTATTTTTTTTCTTTTATGGTTCAAGTTAGATTTGATTCCTCTTTTATGTATTTATAGATATAAGCATGGAAATAATTCATTCCTATAAATACATCTGTGTGAAGGGAAGAACTTTTTTCTGTTTTATTTTAAATTTTTTTTAAAAAAATATTGAAATTTAATTGTATTTATTTTTTATACAGCAGGTTATAATTAGTTATGTATTTTATGCTTATACATGTATACAGGTCAATCCCAATCTCCCAACTCATCCCACCACCACCACCCCATGGCTTCCCACACTTGGTGTCCATACGTTTGTTCTCTACCTCTATGTCTCTATTTCTTCCCTGCAAACCTGTTCATCTGTACCATTTTTTAGGTTCCACATATATGCATTAATATACAATATTTGTTTTCCTCTTTCTGACTTACTTCATTCTGTATGACAGTCTGTAGATCCATCGATGTCTCTACAAATGACCCAGTTTCATTCCTTTTTATGGCTGAGTAATATTCCATTTTATATATGTACCACATCTTTATCCATTCATCTGTCTGTGGGCATTTAGGTTACTTGCATTACCTGGCTATTGTAAATAGTGCTGCAATGAACATTGTGGTGAATGTGCCTTTTTGATTTATGGTTTTCACTGGGTATATGCCCAGAAGTGGGATTGCTGGGTCAGATGGTAATTCTATTTCTAGTTTTTTTAAGGAAACTCCATACTGTTCTCCATAGTGACTGTATCAATTTACATCCCCACCAATAGTGGAAGAGGGCTCCTTTTGTCCACACCCTCCCCAGAATTTGTTGTTTGTAGATTTTCTGATGATGCCGATTCTAACAGGTGTGAAGTGATACCTCATTGTAGTTTTGATTTGCATTTCTCTAATAATTAGTGCTGTTGAGCAGCTCTTCATGTGCGTCTTGGCCATCTCTGTGTCTTCTTTGAAGAAACGTCTCTTTAGATCTTCTGCCCATTTTTGTATTGGGTTGTTTGTTTTTTTAATATTAAGCTGCATGAGCTGTTTATATATATTGGAGATTAAACCTTTGTCCATTGATTCATTTGCAACGATTTTCGCCCATTCTGAGGGATGCCTTTTTCCATTCCCGTTTTTTTAACAAAAAAGGAAAGAAAGAAAAAGAAGCAGAACACTAATGTGCGTAAAATATGCCTTTTGAAATGGTCGTTTTGAAATATGGACGTCCTTTGAATTTTTTGGTCGATATGTGACCCCAGGATTTGTTTTCAGGGCAGGTGTCATTTACAGGCCTGCAATGATTTTGAATATCAACTGACCATTAGCGCTGGGATTAAAGCTGCTGTTGCGTGAAACGGCCACAAGGTGGCAGCAGTTCTCCCTTACCAAATCTGGTTACTAGAGCAACAGAGCCTCAATGGAAGTCGTGTTCTACATTGGAATTTAGAATGGAATGTGCCAGGAGAAAGCCCCTCAAGTTTGTCTCACTACTTCTTGTTCGTGTTTTTAATTTTTTTTTATTTTCTATTACAGCAAGTTTGATTACAATGTTTGGCTTGTTGTAGGTGTGGAAGATGTGGTTCTTTTACACATATACAGATGTCTGTTCTTCCTGGGATCCTTTTCCCATGTACGTTAGGACAGAATGTTGAGTAGTCTTCTCTTGGTATTCCGTAGATCTTTGGTGATTATATATGTCACCTGTGTTTGATTATATCTGTTAACCCCGAAATCGTAATGAAACCAATCCTCACACCTTTCCATTGGTGAACCATTAATTTGTTTCATGAATCTGTGATTGCCCTTCTCCGTGGAAATATCTGCCCTGGTATCCATTTTTAGGTAATACCTATAAGTGATATGATACGATATGTGTCTTTCACTTTCTGACTTACTGCAAGTCACGTGATTACCTCTAGACTCATCTACGGGGCTGCAAATGGCATTGTGTCCTTTTTTTCCTTGGCTTCTATTCTGACTTAGCGAGGTCCATTTTCAACAATGTGATTCCCTGATGGTTGTGGATTAGCTGACCTGGGCAGCCTTACCCTGCCGGCTCGCCCTCCCAAGGTGTGCCTGGTTGAGGTCAATATAAACAGCGCGCCAGGCAGCAATAGCCCCTGAAGTTGTGCCTGACTCCATATTCTCTGCCCCGTCAGCAGTCTCGGGGCTGTGCTGGTGGGAGGGAGTGAGGGGCCAAGGCTTTGTTGGTGGCCCGGTGTGAGTGGGGCTCTGCTGGCCTTTCTGCAGGAGTTGCCAGGCTGCCACCTGTAAAGAAGAGGATGTGTCACTCATAACTTCCGATGGAATTTCTCTCCGGACAGAGGTGAGGAAGGAAAAAAGCAGTGGGGGCCGGGACAGGAGGGGTATCTCAGGCAGGGCAATAGAAAGCTTCCAGAAGAGCGCCCGGGCCCAGGACCATCCTGGCTGACCTGAAGGCACCAAGTTGGCCTGCGTGCTGTCGCTGGTGTGGCTCTACGGCCCTTCCTCTAGGCTTTCAAGCCCTTGTACATATTCAGGTGTTTTACCTGGGAAGGGTGGGAACAGTTCAGCAGCAGCTGGCCTGGGGCTCAGCTCATGTTTACTCACAGATGCCTCAGCACGGTCCCCCAGCTTTGCAATGAGGACGCTCCTTGCATGGGGGCAGTGTTGCTGGCTGTATGGGAGGTGATTCCCCACCTCTGACCAATTTCAGAATTGTTTACCGCTGGAGCAAGTGCCCTGATAGGGTTTCCCTCTGTATAACTGGTGGGTTCAGGTTTTTTTTTTCTTTTATGGTTCAAGTTAGATTTGATTCCTCTTTTATGTATTTATAGATATAAGCATGGAAATAATTCATTCCTATAAATACATCTGTGTGAAGGGAAGAACATTTTTCTGTTTTATTTTAAATTTTTTTTAAAAAATTTTGAAATTTAATTGTATTTATTTTTTTATACAGCAGGTTATAATTAGTTATGTATTTTATGCTTATACATGTATACAGGTCAATCCCAATCTCCCAACTCATCCCACCACCACTACCCCATGGCTTCCCACACTTGGTGTCCATACGTTTGTTCTCTACCTCTATGTCTCTATTTCTTCCCTGCAAACCAGTTCATCTGTACCATTTTTTAGGTTCCACATATATGCATTAATATACAATATTTGTTTTCCTCTTTCTGACTTACTTCATTCTGTATGACAGTCTGTAGATCCATCGATGTCTCTACAAATGACCCAGTTTCATTCCTTTTTATGGCTGAGTAATATTCCATTTTATATATGTACCACATCTTTATCCATTCATCTGTCTGTGGGCATTTAGGTTACTTGCATTACCTGGCTATTGTAAATAGTGCTGCAATGAACATTGTGGTGAATGTGCCTTTTTGATTTATGGTTTTCTCTGGGTATATGCCCAGAAGTGGGATTGCTGGATCAGATGGTAATTCTATTTCTAGTTTTTTTAAGGAAACTCCATACTGTTCTCCATAGTGACTGTATCAATTTACATCCCCACCAATAGTGGAAGAGGGCTCCTTTTGTCCACACCCTCCCCAGAATTTGTTGTTTGTAGATTTTCTGATGATGCTGATTCTAACAGGTGTGAGGTGATACCTCATTGTAGTTTGATTTGCATTTCTCTAATAATTAGTGCTGTTGAGCAGCTTTTCATGTGCGTCTTGGCCATCTCTGTGCCTTCTTTGCAGAAACGTCTCTTTAGATCTTCTGCCCATTTTTGTATTGGGTTGTTTGTTTTTTTAATATTAAGCTGCATGAGCTGTTTATATATATATTGGAGATTAAACCTTTGTCCATTGATTCATTTGCAACGATTTTCGCCCATTCTGAGGGATGCCTTTTTCCATTCCCGTTTTTTTAACAAAAAAGGAAAGAAAGAAAAAGAAGCAGAACACTAATGTGCGTAAAATATGCCTTTTGAAATGGTCGTTTTGAAATATGGACGTCCTTTGAATTTTTTGGTCGATATGTGACCCCAGGATTTGTTTTCAGGGCAGGTGTCATTTACAGGCCTGCAATGATTTTGAATATCAACTGACCATTAGCGCTGGGATTAAAGCTGCTGTTGCGTGAAACGGCCACAAGGTGGCAGCAGTTCTCCCTTACCAAATCTGGTTACTAGAGCAACAGAGCCTCAATGGAAGTCGTGTTCTACATTGGAATTTAGAATGGAATGTGCCAGGAGAAAGCCCCTCAAGTTTGTCTCACTACTTCTTGTTCGTGTTTTTAATTTTTTTTTTATTTTCTATTACAGCAAGTTTCATTAAAATGTTTAGCTTGTTGTAGGTGTGGAAGATGTGGTTCTTTTACACATATACAGATGTCTGTCCTTCCTGGGATCCTTTTCACATGTACGTTAGGACAGAATGTTGAGTAGTCTTCTCTTGGTATTCCATAGATCTTTGGTGATTATATATGTCACCTGTGTTTGATTATATCTGTTAACCCCGAAATCGTAATGAAACCAATCCTCACACCTTTCCATTGGTGAACCATAAGTTTGTTTAATGAATCTGTGATTGCCCTTCTCCGTGGAAATATCTGCCCTGGTATCCATTTTTAGGTAATACCTATAAGTGATATGATACGATATGTGTCTTTCACTTTCTGACTTACTCCAAGTCACGTGATTACATCTAGACTCATCTACGGGGCTGCAAATGGCATTGTGTCCTTTTTTTCCTTGGCTTCTATTCTGCCTTAGCGAGGTCCATTTTCAACAATGTGATTCCCTGAGGGTTGTGGATTAGCTGACCTGGGCAGCCTTACCCTGCCGGCCAGCCCTCCCCAGGTGTGCCTGGTTGAGGTCAATATAAACAGCGCTCCAGGCAGCAATAGCCCCTGAAGTTGTGCCTGACTCCATATTCTCTGCCCCGTCAGCAGTCTCGGGGCTGTGCTGGTGGGAGGGAGTGAGGGGCCAAGGCTTTGTTGGTGGCCCAGTGTGAGTGGGGCTCTGCTGGCCTTTCTGCAGGAGTTGCCAGGCTGCCACCTGTAAAGAAGAGGATGTGTCACTCATAACTTACAATGGAATTTCTCTCCGGACAGAGGTGAGGAAGGATAAAAGCAGTGGGGGCCGGGACAGGAGGGGTATCTCAGGCAGGGCAATAGAAAGCTTCCAGAAGAGCGCCCGGGGCCAGGACCATCCTGGCTGACCTGCAGGTACCAAGTTGGCCTACCTGTTGTGGCTGGTGTGGCTCCTGGGCCCTTCCTCTAGGCTTTCAAGCCCTTGTACATATTCAGGTGTTTTACCTGGGAAGGGTGGGAACAGTTCAGCAGCAGCTGGCCTGGGGCTCAGCTCACGTTTACTCACAGATGCCTCAGAATGGTCCCGAGCTTTGCAATGAGGACGCTCCTTGCATGGGGGCAGTGTTGCTGGCTGTATGGGAGGTGATTCCCCACCTCTGACCAATTTCAGAATTGTTTACCGCTGGAGCAAGTGACCTGATAGGGTTTCCCTCTGTATAACTGGTGTGTTCAGGTTTTTTTTTTCTTTTATGGTTCAAGTTAGATTTGATTCCTCTTTTATGTATTTATAGATATAAGCATGGAAATAATTCATTCATATAAATACATCTGTGTGAAGGGAAGAACTTTTCTCTGTTTTATTTTAAATTTTTTTTTAAATTTTGAAATTTAATTGTATTTATTTTTTATACAGCAGGTTATTATTAGTTATGTATTTTATGCATATACATGTATAGAGGTGAATCCCAAACTCCCAACTCATCCCACAACCACCACCCCATGGCTTCGCACACTTGGTGTCCATACGTTTGTTCTCTACCTCTGTGTGTCTATTTCTTCCCTGCAAACCAGTTCATCTGTACCATTTTTTAGGTTCCACATATATGCATTAATATACAATATTTGTTTTCCCTCTTTCTGACTTACTTCATTCTGTATGACAGTCTCTAGATCCATCGATGTCTCTACAAATGACCCAGTTTCATCCCTTTTTATGGCTGAGTAATATTCCATTTTATATATGTACCTCATCTTTATCCATTCATCTGTCTGTGGGCATTTAGGTTGCTTGCATTACCTGGCTATTGTAAATAGTGCTGCAATGAACATTGTGGTGAATGTGCCTTTTTGATTTATGGTTTTCTCTGGGTATATGCCCAGAAGTGGGATTGCTGGGTCAGATGGTAATTCTATTTCTAGTTTTTTTAAGGAAACTCCATACTGTTCTCCATAGTGACTGTATCAATTTACATCCCCACCAATAGTGGAAGAGGGCTCCTTTTGTCCACACCCTCCCCAGAATTTGTTGTTTGTAGATTTTCTGATGATGCCGATTCTAACAGGTGTGAGGTGATACCTCATTGTAGTTTTGATTTGCATTTCTCTAATAATTAGTGCTGTTGAGCAGCTTTTCATGTGCGTCTTGGCCATCTCTGTGTCTTCTTTGCAGAAACGTCTCTTTAGATCTTCTGCCCATTTTTGTATTGGGTTGTTTGTTTTTTTAATATTAAGCTGCATGAGCTGTTTATATATATATTGGAGATTAAACCTTTGTCCATTGATTCATTTGCAACGATTTTCGCCCATTCTGAGGGATGCCTTTTTCCATTCCCGTTTTTTTAACAAAAAAGGAAAGAAAGAAAAAGAAGCAGAACACTAATGTGCGTAAAATATGCCTTTTGAAATGGTCGTTTTGAAATATGGACGTCCTTTGAATTTTTTGGTCGATATGTGACCCCAGGATTTGTTTTCAGGGCAGGTGTCATTTACAGGCCTGCAATGATTTTGAATATCAACTGACCATTAGCGCTGGGATTAAAGCTGCTGTTGCGTGAAACGGCCACAAGGTGGCAGCAGTTCTCCCGTACCAAATCTGGTTACTAGAGCAACAGAGCCTCAATGGAAGTCGTGTTCTAGATTGGAATTTAGAATGGAATGTGCCAGGAGAAAGCCCCTCAAGTTTGTCTCACTACTTCTTTTTCGTGTTTTTAATTTTTTTTTATTTTCTATTACAGCAAGTTTGATTACAATGTTTGGCTTGTTGTAGGTGTGGAAGATGTGGTTCTTTTACACATATACAGATGTCTGTTCTTCCTGGGATCCTTTTCACATGTACGTTAGGACAGAATGTTGAGTAGTCTTCTCTTGGTATTCCGTAGGTCTTTGGTGATTATATATGTCACCTGTGTTTGATTATGTCTGTTAACCCCGATATCGTAATGAAACCAATCCTCACACCTTTCCATTGGTGA
The DNA here is from genome assembly GCF_025265405.1 of Mesoplodon densirostris. Classification (NCBI taxonomy): domain Eukaryota; kingdom Metazoa; phylum Chordata; class Mammalia; order Artiodactyla; family Ziphiidae; genus Mesoplodon; species Mesoplodon densirostris. Next base: position 36,697,909 of record NC_082673.1, on the reverse strand, counting down.
ACCATAAGTTTGTTTAATGAATCTGTGATTGCCGTTCTCCGTGGAAATATCTGCCCTGGTATCCATTTTTAGGTAACACCTATAAGTGATATGATACGATATGTGTCTTTCACTTTCTGACTTACTGCAAGTCACGTGATTACCTCTAGACTCATCTACGGTGCTGCAAATGGCATTGTGTCCTTTTTTTCCTTGGCTTCTATTCTGCCTTAGCGAGGTCCATTTTCAACAATGTGATTCCCTGAGGGTTGTGGATTAGCTGACCTGGGCAGCCTTACCCTGCCGGCCGGCCCTCCCCAGGTGTGCCTGGTTGAGGTCAATATAAACAGCGCTCCAGGCAGCAATAGCCCCTGAAGTTGTGCCTGACTCCATATTCTCTGCCCCGTCAGCAGTCTCGGGGCTGTGCTGGTGGGAGGGATTGAGGGGCCAAGGCTTTGTTGCTGGCCCGGTGTGAGTGGGGCTCTGCTGGCCTTTCTGCAGGAGTTGCCAGGCTGCCACCTGTAAAGAAGAGGATGTGTCACTCATAACTTCCGATGGAATTTCTCTCCGGATTGAGGTGAGGAAGGATAAAAGCAGTGGGGGCCGGGACAGGAGGGGTATCTCAGGCCATAGAAAGCTTCCAGAAGAGCGCCCGGGGCCAGGACCATCCTGGCTGACCTACAGGCACCAAGTAGGCCTGCGTGCTGTCGCTGGTGTGGTTCCACGGCCCTTCCTCTAGGCTTTCAAGCCCTTGTACATATTCAGGTGTTTTACCTGGGAAGGGTGGGAACAGTTCAGCAGCAGCTGGCCTGGGGCTCAGCTCACGTTTACTCACAGATGCCTCAGCACGGTCCCGAGCTTTGCAATGAGGACGCTCCTTGCATGGGGGGTGGGTTGCTGGCTGTATGGGAGGTGATTCCCCACCTCTGACCAATTTCAGAATTGTTTACCGCTGGAGCAAGTGCCCTGATAGGGTTTCCCTCTGTATAACTAGAGGGTTCAGGTTTTTTTTTTCTTTTATGGTTCAAGTTAGATTTGATTCCTCTTTTATGTATTTATAGATATAAGCATGGAAATAATTCATTCCTATAAATACATCTGTGTGAAGGGAAGAACTTTTTTCTATTTTATTTTAAATTTTTCTTTAAAAAAATTTTGAAATTTAATTGTATTTATTTTTTTATACAGCAGGTTATAATTAGTTATGTATTTTATGCTTATACATGTATACAGGTCAATCCCAATCTCCCAACTCATCCCACCACCACCACACCATGGCTTCCCACACTTGGTGTCCATACGTTTGTTCTCTACCTCTATGTCTCTATTTCTTCCCTGCAAACCAGTTCATCTGTACCATTTTTTAGGTTCCACATATATGCATTAATATACAATATTTGTTTTCCTCTTTCTGACTTACTTCATTCTGTATGACAGTCTCTAGATCCATCGATGTCTCTACAAATGACCCAGTTTCATTCCTTTTTATGGCTGAGTAATATTCCATTTTATATATGTACCACATCTTTATCCATTCATCTGTCTGTGGGCATTTAGGTTACTTGCATTACCTGGCTATTGTAAATAGTGCTGCAATGAACATTGTGGTGAATGTGCCTTTTTGATTTATGGTTTTCTCTGGGTATATGCCCAGAAGTGGGATTGCTGGATCAGATGGTAATTCTATTTCTAGTTTTTTTAAGGAAACTCCATACTGTTCTCCATAGTGACTGTATCAATTTACATCTCCACCAATAGTGGAAGAGGGCTCATTTAGTCAACACCCTCCACAGAATTTGTTGTTTGTAGATTTTCTGATGATGCCGATTCTAACAGGTGTGAGGTGATACCTCATTGTAGTTTTGATTTGCATTTCTCTAATAATTAGTGCTGTTGAGCAGCTTTTCATGTGCGTCTTGGCCATCTCTGTGTCTTCTTTGCAGAAACGTCTCTTTAGATCTTCTGCCCATTTTTGTATTGGGTTGTTTGTTTTTTTAATATTAAGCTGCATGAGCTGTTTATATGTATTGGAGATTAAACCTTTGTCCATTGATTCATTTGCAAAGATTTTCGCCCATTCTGAGGGATGCCTTTTTCCATTCCCGTTTTTTTAACAAAAAAGGAAAGAAAGAAAAAGAAGCAGAACACTAATGTGCATAAAATATGCCTTTTGAAATGGTCGTTTTGAAATATGGACGTCCTTTGAATTTTTTGGTTGATATGTGACCCCAGGATTTGTTTTCAGGGCAGGTGTCATTTACAGGCCTGCAATGATTTTGAATATCAACTGACCATTAGCGCTGGGATTAAAGCTGCTGTTGCGTGAAACGGCCACAAGGTGGCAGCAGTTCTCCCTTACCAAATCTGGTTACTAGAGCAACAGAGCCTCAATGGAAGTCGTGTTCTAGATTGGAATTTAGAATGGAATGTGCCAGGAGAAAGCCCCTCAAGTTTGTCTCACTACTTCTTGTTCGTGTTTTTAATTTTTTTTTTATTTTCTATTACAGCAAGTTTGATTACAATGTTTGGCTTGTTGTAGGTGTGGAAGATGTGGTTCTTTTACACATATACAGATGTCTGTTCTTCCTGGGATCCTTTTCACATGTACGTTAGGACAGAATGTTGAGTAGTCTTCTCTTGGTATTCCGTAGGTCTTTGGTTATTATATATGTCACCTGTGTTTGATTATGTCTGTTAACCCCTATATCGTAATGAAACCAATCCTCACACCTTTCCATTGGTGAACCATAAATTTGTTTAATGAATCTGTGATTGCCCTTCTCCGTGGAAATATCTGCCCTGGTATCCATTTTTAGGTAACACCTATAAGTGATATGATACGATATGTGTCTTTCACTTTCTGACTTACTGCAAGTCACGTGATTACCTCTAGACTCATCTACGGTGCTGCAAATGGCATTGTGTCCTTTTTTTCCTTGGCTTCTATTCTGCCTTAGCGAGGTCCATTTTCAACAATGTGATTCCCTGAGGGTTGTGGATTAGCTGACCTGGGCAGCCTTACCCTGCCGGCCGGCCCTCCCCAGGTGTGCCTGGTTGAGGTCAATATAAACAGCGCTCCAGGCAGCAATAGCCCCTGAAGTTGTGCCTGACTCCATATTCTCTGCCCCGTCAGCAGTCTCGGGGCTGTGCTGGTGGGAGGGATTGAGGGGCCAAGACTTTGTTGGTGGCCCGGTGTGAGTGGGGCTCTGCTGGCCTTTCTGCAGGAGTTGCCAGGCTGCCACCTGTAAAGAAGAGGATATGTCACTCATAACTTCCGATGGAATTTCTCTCCGGTCAGAGGTGAGGAAGGATAAAAGCAGTGGGGGCTGGGACAGGAGGGGTATCTCAGGCAATAGAAAGCTTCCAGAAGAGCGCCCGGGGCCAGGACCATCCTGGCTGACCTGCAGGCACCAAGTTGGCCTGCGTGCTGTGGCTGGTGTGGCTCCTGGGCCCTTCCTCTAGGCTTTCAAGCCCTTGTACATATTCAGGTGTTTTACCTGGGAAGGGTGGGAACATTCAGCAGCAGCTGGCCTGGGGCTCAGCTCACGTTTACTCACAGATGCCTCAGAATGGTCCCGAGCTTTGCAATGAGGACGCTCCTTGCATGGGGGGTGGGTTGCTGGCTGTATGGGAGGTGATTCCCCACCTCTGACCAATTTCAGAACTGTTTACCACTGGAGCAAGTGCCCTGATAGGGTTTCCCTCTGTATAACTGGTGGGTTCAGGTTTTCTTTTCTTTTATGGTTCAAGTTAGATTTGATTCCTCTTTTATGTATTTATAGATATAAGCATGGAAATAATTCATTCCTGTAAATACATCTGTGTGAAGCGAATAACTTTTTTCTGTTTTATTTTAAATTTTTTTAAAAAAAAATTTGAAATTTAATTGTATTTATTTTTTATACAGCAGGTTATTATTAGTTATGTATTTTATGCTTATACATGTATACAGGTCAATCCCAATCTCCCAACTCATCCCACCACCACCACCCCATGGCTTCCCACACTTGGTGTCCTTACGTTTGTTCTATACCTCTGTGTCTCTATTTCTTCCCTGAAAACCAGTTCATCTGTACCATTTTTTAGGTTCCACATATATGCATTAATATACAATATTTGTTTTCCTCTTTCTGACTTACTTCATTCTGTATGACAGTGTCTAGATCCATCGATGTCTCTACAAATGACCCAGTTTCATTCCTTTTTATGGCTGAGTAATATTCCATTTTATATATGTACCACATCTTTATCCATTCATCTGTCTGTGGGCATTTAGGTTACTTGCATTACCTGGCTATTGTAAATAGTGCTGCAATGAACATTGTGGTGAATGTTCCTTTTTGATTTATGGTTTTCTCTGGGTATATGCCCAGAAGTGGGATTGCTGGATCAGATTGTAATTCTATTTCTAGTTTTTTTAAGGAAACTCCATACTGTTCTCCATAGTGACTGTATCAATTTACATCCCCACCAATAGTGGAAGAGGGCTCCTTTTGTCCACACCCTCCCCAGAATTTGTTTTTTGTAGATTTTCTGATGATGCCGATTCTAACAGGTGTGAGGTGATACCTCATTGTAGTTTTGATTTGCATTTCTCTAATAATTAGTGCTGTTGAGCAGCTTTTCATGTGCGTCTTGGCCATCTCTGTGTCTTCTTTGCAGAAACGTCTCTTTAGATCTTCTGCCCATTTTTGTATTGGGTTGTTTGTTTTTTTAATATTAAGCTGCATGAGCTGTTTATATATATATTGGAGATTAAACCTTTGTCCATTGATTGATTTGCAACGATTTTCGCCCATTCTGAGGGATGCCTTTTTCCATTCCCGTTTTTTTAACAAAAAAGGAAAGAAAGAAAAAGAAGCAGAACACTAATGTGCGTAAAATATGCCTTTTGAAATGGTCGTTTTGAAATATGGACGTCCTTTGAATTTTTTGGTCGATATGTGACCCCAGGATTTGTTTTCAGGGCAGGTGTCATTTACAGGCCTGCAATGATTTTGAATATCAACTGACCATTAGCGCTGGGATTAAAGCTGCTGTTGCGTGAAACGGCCACAAGGCGGCAGCAGTTCTCCCTTACCAAATCTGGTTACTAGAGCAACAGAGCCTCAATGGAAGTCGTGTTCTAGATTGGAATTTAGAATGGAATGTGCCAGGAGAAAGCCCCTCAAGTTTGTCTCACTACTTCTTGTTCGTGTTTTTAATTTTTTTTTTTATTTTCTATTACAGCAAGTTTCATTACAATGTTTGGCTTGTGGTAGGTGTGGAAGATGTGGTTCTTTTACACATATACAGATGTCTGTTCTTCCTGGGATCCTTTTCCCATGTACGTTAGGACAGAATGTTGAGTAGTCTTCTCTTGGTATTCCGTAGATCTTTGGTGATTATATATGTCACCTGTGTTTGATTATATCTGTTAACCCCGAAATCGTAATGAAACCAATCCTCACACCTTTCCATTGGTGAACCATAAGTTTGTTTAATGAATCTGTGATTGCCCTTCTCCGTGGAAATATCTGCCCTGGTATCCATTTTTAGGTAACACCTATAAGTGATATGATACGATATGTGTCTTTCACTTTCTGACTTACTCCAAGTCACGTGATTACATCTAGACTCACCTACGGGGCTGCAAATGGCATTGTGTCCTTTTTTCCTTGGCTTCTATTCTGCCTTAGCGAGGTCCATTTTCAACAATGTGATTCCTTGAGGGTTGTGGATTAGCTGACCTGGGCAGTCTTACCCTGCCGGCTCGCCCTCCCAAGGTGTGCCTGGTTGAGGTCAATATAAACAGCGCTCCAGGCAGCAATAGCATCTGAAGTTGTGCCTGACTCCATATTCTCTGCCCGTCAGCAGTCTCGGGGCTGTGCTGGTGGGAGGGAGTGAGGGGCCAAGGCTTTGTTGGTGGCCCAGTGTGAGTGGGGCTCTGCTGGCCTTTCTGCAGGAGTTGCCAGGCTGCCACCTGTAAAGAAGAGGATGTGTCACCCATACCTTCCGATGGAATTTCTCTCCGGACAGAGGTGAGGAAAGAAAAAAGCAGTGGGGGCCGGGACAGGAGGGGTATCTCAGGCAGGGCAATAGAAAGCTTCCAGAAGAGCGCACGGGGCCAGGACCATCCTGGCTGGCCTGCAGGCACCAAGTTGGCCTGCGTGCTGTCGCTGGTGTGGCTCCAGGGCCCTTCCTCTAGGCTTTCAAGCCCTTGTACATATTCAGGTGTTTTACCTGGGAAAGGTGGCAACAGTTCAGCAGCAGCTGGCCTGGGGCTCAGCTGACGTTTACTCACAGATGCCTCAGCACTGTCCCCCAGCTTCGCAATGAGGACGCTCCTTGCATGGGGTGTGGGTTGCTGGCTGTATGGGAGGTGATTCCCCACCTCTGACCAATTTCAGAATTGTTTACCTCTGGAACAAGTGCCATGATAGGGTTTCCCTCTGTATAACTGGTGGGTTCAGGTATTTTTTTTCTTTTATGGTTCAAGTTAGATTTGATTCCTCTTTTATGTATTTATAGATATAAGCATGGAAATAATTCATTCCTATAAATACATCTGTGTGAAGGGAAGAACTTTTTTCTGTTTTATTTTTATTTTTTAATTTTGAAATTTAATTGTATTTATCTTTTTATACTGTAGGTTATTATTAGTTATGTATTTTATGCATATACATGTATACAGGTCAATCCCAATCTCCCAACTCATCCCACCACCACCACCCCATGGCTTCCCCCACTTGGTGTCCATACGTTTGTTCTCTACCTCTGTGTCTCTATTTCTTCCCTGCAAACCAGTTCATCTGTACCATTTTTTCGGTTCCACATATATGCATTAATATACAATATTTGTTTTCCTCTTTCTGACTTACTTCATTCTGTATGAGAGTCTCTAGATCCATCGATGTCTCTACAAATGACCCAGTTTCATTCCTTTTTATGGCTGAGTAATATTCCATTTTATATATGTACCACATCTTTATCCATTCATCTGTCTGTGGGCATTTAGGTTACTTCCATTACCTGGCTATTGTAAATAGTGCTGCAATGAACATTGTGGTGAATGTTCCTTTTTGATTTATGGTTTTCTCTGGGTATATGCCCAGAAGTGGGATTGCTGGATCAGATGGTAATTCTATTTCTAGTTTTTTTAAGGAAACTCCATACTGTTCTCCATAGTGACTGTATCAATTTACATCCCCACCAATAGTGGAAGACGGCTCCTTTTGTCCACACCCTCCCCAGAATTTGTTGTTTGTAGATTTTCTGATGATGCTGATTCTAACAGGTGTGAGGTGATACCTCATTGTAGTTTGATTTGCATTTCTCTAATAATTAGTGCTGTTGAGCAGCTTTTCATGTGCGTCTTGGCCATCTCTGTGTCTTCTTTGAAGAAACGTCTCTTTAGATCTTCTGCCCATTTCTGTATTGGGTTGTTTGTTTTTTGAATATTAAGCTGCATGAGCTGTTTATATATATATTGGAGATTAAACCTTTGTCCATTGATTCATTTGCAATGATTTTCACCCATTCTGAGGGAAGCCTTTTTCCATTCCCGTTTTTTTAACAAAAAAGGAACAAAAGAAAAAGAAGCAGAACACTAATGTGCGTAAAATATGCCTTTTGAAATGGTCGTTTTGAAATATGGACGTCCTTTGAATTTTTTGGTCGATATGTGACCCCAGGATTTGTTTTCAGGGCAGGTGTCATTTACAGGCCTGCAATGATTTTGAATATCAACTGACCATTAGCGCTGGGATTAAAGCTGCTGTTGCGTGAAACGGCCACAAGGTGGCAGCAGTTCTCCCGTACCAAATCTGGTAACTAGAGCAACAGAGCCTCAATGGAAGTCGTGTTCTAGATTGGAATTTAGAATGGAATGTGCCAGGAGAAAGCCCCTCAAGTTTGTCTCACTACTTCTTGTTTGTGTTTTTAATTTTTTTTTAATTTTCTGTTACAGCAAGTTTGATTACAATGTTTGGCTTGTTGTAGGTGTGGAAGATGAGGTTCTTTTACACATATACAGATGTCTGTTCTTCCTGGGATCCTTTTCCCATGTACGTTAGGACAGAATGTTGAGTAGTCTTCTCTTGGTATTCCGTAGGTTTTTGGTGATTATATATGTCACCTGTGTTTGATTATGTCTGTTAACCACGAAATCGTAATGAAACCAATCCTCACACCTTTCCATTGGTGAACCATAAGTTTGTTTAATGAATCTGTGATTGCCGTTCTCCGTGGAAATATCTGCCCTGGTATCCATTTTTAGGTAACACCTATAAGTGATATGATACAATATGTGTCTATCACTTTCTGACTTACTCCAAGTCATGTGATTACCTCTAGACTCATCTACGGGGCTGCAAATGGCATTGTGTCCTTTTTTTCCTTGGCTTCTATTCTGCCTTAGCGAGGTCTATTTTCAACAATGTGATTCCCTGAGGGTTGTGGATTAGCTGACCTGGGCAACCTTACCCTGCCGGCCGGCGCTCCCCAGGTGTGCCTGGTTGAGGTCCATATAAACAGCGCTCCAGGCAGCAATAGCATCTGAAGTTGTGCCTGACTCCATATTCTCTGCCCTGTCAGCAGTCTCGGGGCTGTGCTGGTGGGAGGGAGTGAGGGGCCAAGGCTTTGTTGGTGGCCCGGTGTGAGTGGGGCTCTGCTGGCCTTTCTGCAGGAGTTGCCAGGCTGCCACCTGTAAAGAAGAGGATGTGTCACCCATACCTTCCGATGGAATTTCTCTCCGGACAGAGGTGAGGAAAGAAAAAAGCAGTGGGGGCCGGGACAGGAGGGGTATCTCAGGCAGGGCAATAGAAAGCTTCCAGAAGAGCGCACGGGGCCAGGACCATCCTGGCTGGCCTGCAGGCACCAAGTTGGCCTGCGTGCTGTCGCTGGTGTGGCTCCAGGGCCCTTCCTCTAGGCTTTCAAGCCCTTGTACATATTCAGGTGTTTTACCTGGGAAGGGTGGGAACAGTTCAGCAGCAGCTGGCCTGGGGCTCAGCTCACGTTTACTCACAGATGCCTCAGCACGGTCCCCCAGCTTCGCAATGAGGACGCTCCTTGCATGGGGTGTGGGTTGCTGGCTGTATGGGAGGTGATTCCCCACCTCTGACCAATTTCAGACTTGTTTACCGCTGAAGCAAGTGCCCTGATAGGGTTTCCCTCTGTATAACTGGTGGGTTCAGGTATTTTTTTTCTTTTATGGTTCAAGTTAGATTTGATTCCTCTTTTATGTATTTATAGATATAAGCATGGAAATAATTCATTCCTATAAATACATCTGTGTGAAGGGAAGAACTTTTTTCTGTTTTATTTTATTTTTTTAATTTTGAAATTTAATTGTATTTATCTTTTTATACTGTAGGTTATTATTAGTTATGTATTTTATGCATATACATGTATACAGGTCAATCCCAATCTCCCAACTCATCCCACCACCACCACCCCATGGCTTCCCCCACTTGGTGTCCATACGTTTGTTCTCTACCTCTGTGTCTCTATTTCTTCCCTGCAAACCAGTTCATCTGTACCATTTTTTCGGTTCCACATATATGCATTAATATATAATATTTGTTTTCCTCTTTCTGACTTACTTCATTCTGTATGACAGTCTCTAGATCCATCGATGTCTCTACAAATGACCCAGTTTCATTCCTTTTTATGGCTGAGTAATATTCCATTTTATATATGTACCACATCTTTATCCATTCATCTGTCTGTGGGCATTTAGGTTACTTGCATTACCTGGCTCTTGTAAATAGTGCTGCAATGAACATTGTGGTGAATGTGCCTTTTTGATTTATGGTTTTCTCTGGGTATATGCCCAGAAGTGGGATTGCTGGATCAGATGGTAATTCTATTTCTAGTTTTTTTAAGGAAACTCCATACTGTTCTCCATAGTGACTGTATCAATTTACATCCCCACCAATAGTGGAAGACGGCTCCTTTTGTCCACACCCTCCCCAGAATTTGTTGTTTGTAGATTTTCTGATGATGCTGATTCTAACAGGTGTGAGGTGATACCTCATTGTAGTTTGATTTGCATTTCTCTAATAATTAGTGCTGTTGAGCAGCTTTTCATGTGCGTCTTGGCCATCTCTGTGTCTTCTTTGAAGAAACGTCTCTTTAGATCTTCTGCCCATTTCTGTATTGGGTTGTTTGTTTTTTGAATATTAAGCTGCATGAGCTGTTTATATATATATTGGAGATTAAACCTTTGTCCATTGATTCATTTGCAATGATTTTCACCCATTCTGAGGGAAGCCTTTTTCCATTCCCGTTTTTTTAACAAAAAAGGAACAAAAGAAAAAGAAGCAGAACACTAATGTGCGTAAAATATGCCTTTTGAAATGGTCGTTTTGAAATATGGACGTCCTTTGAATTTTTTGGTCGATATGTGACCCCAGGATTTGTTTTCAGGGCAGGTGTCATTTACAGGCCTGCAATGATTTTGAATATCAACTGACCATTAGCGCTGGGATTAAAGCTGCTGTTGCGTGAAACGGCCACAAGGTGGCAGCAGTTCTCCCGTACCAAATCTGGTAACTAGAGCAACAGAGCCTCAATGGAAGTCGTGTTCTAGATTGGAATTTAGAATGGAATGTGCCAGGAGAAAGCCCCTCAAGTTTGTCTCACTACTTCTTGTTTGTGTTTTTAATTTTTTTTTAATTTTCTGTTACAGCAAGTTTGATTACAATGTTTGGCTTGTTGTAGGTGTGGAAGATGAGGTTCTTTTACACATATACAGATGTCTGTTCTTCCTGGGATCCTTTTCCCATGTACGTTAGGACAGAATGTTGAGTAGTCTTCTCTTGGTATTCCGTAGGTTTTTGGTGATTATATATGTCACCTGTGTTTGATTATGTCTGTTAACCACGAAATCGTAATGAAACCAATCCTCACACCTTTCCATTGGTGAACCATAAGTTTGTTTAATGAATCTGTGATTGCCGTTCTCCGTGGAAATATCTGCCCTGGTATCCATTTTTAGGTAACACCTATAAGTGATATGATACAATATGTGTCTATCACTTTCTGACTTACTCCAAGTCATGTGATTACCTCTAGACTCATCTACGGGGCTGCAAATGGCATTGTGTCCTTTTTTTCCTTGGCTTCTATTCTGCCTTAGCGAGGTCTATTTTCAACAATGTGATTCCCTGAGGGTTGTGGATTAGCTGACCTGGGCAACCTTACCCTGCCGGCCGGCGCTCCCCAGGTGTGCCTGGTTGAGGTCCATATAAACAGCGCTCCAGGCAGCAATAGCATCTGAAGTTGTGCCTGACTCCATATTCTCTGCCCTGTCAGCAGTCTCGGGGCTGTGCTGGTGGGAGGGAGTGAGGGGCCAAGGCTTTGTTGGTGGCCCGGTGTGAGTGGGGCTCTGCTGGCCTTTCTGCAGGAGTTGCCAGGCTGCCACCTGTAAAGAAGAGGATGTGTCACCCATACCTTCCGATGGAATTTCTCTCCGGACAGAGGTGAGGAAAGAAAAAAGCAGTGGGGGCCGGGACAGGAGGGGTATCTCAGGCAGGGCAATAGAAAGCTTCCAGAAGAGCGCACGGGGCCAGGACCATCCTGGCTGGCCTGCAGGCACCAAGTTGGCCTGCGTGCTGTCGCTGGTGTGGCTCCAGGGCCCTTCCTCTAGGCTTTCAAGCCCTTGTACATATTCAGGTGTTTTACCTGGGAAGGGTGGGAACAGTTCAGCAGCAGCTGGCCTGGGGCTCAGCTCACGTTTACTCACAGATGCCTCAGCACGGTCCCCCAGCTTCGCAATGAGGACGCTCCTTGCATGGGGTGTGGGTTGCTGGCTGTATGGGAGGTGATTCCCCACCTCTGACCAATTTCAGACTTGTTTACCGCTGAAGCAAGTGCCCTGATAGGGTTTCCCTCTGTATAACTGGTGGGTTCAGGTATTTTTTTTCTTTTATGGTTCAAGTTAGATTTGATTCCTCTTTTATGTATTTATAGATATAAGCATGGAAATAATTCATTCCTATAAATACATCTGTGTGAAGGGAAGAACTTTTTTCTGTTTTATTTTATTTTTTTTAATTTTGAAATTTAATTGTATTTATCTTTTTATACTGTAGGTTATTATTAGTTATGTATTTTATGCATATACATGTATACAGGTCAATCCCAATCTCCCAACTCATCCCACCACCACCACCCCATGGCTTCCCCCACTTGGTGTCCATACGTTTGTTCTCTACCTCTGTGTCTCTATTTCTTCCCTGCAAACCAGTTCATCTGTACCATTTTTTCGGTTCCACATATATGCATTAATATATAATATTTGTTTTCCTCTTTCTGACTTACTTCATTCTGTATGACAGTCTCTAGATCCATCGATGTCTCTACAAATGACCCAGTTTCATTCCTTTTTATGGCTGAGTAATATTCCATTTTATATATGTACCACATCTTTATCCATTCATCTGTCTGTGGGCATTTAGGTTACTTGCATTACCTGGCTCTTGTAAATAGTGCTGCAATGAACATTGTGGTGAATGTGCCTTTTTGATTTATGGTTTTCTCTGGGTATATGCCCAGAAGTGGGATTGCTGGATCAGATGGTAATTCTATTTCTAGTTTTTTTAAGGAAACTCCATACTGTTCTCCATAGTGACTGTATCAATTTACATCCCCACCAATAGTGGAAGACGGCTCCTTTTGTCCACACCCTCCCCAGAATTTGTTGTTTGTAGATTTTCTGATGATGCTGATTCTAACAGGTGTGAGGTGATACCTCATTGTAGTTTGATTTGCATTTCTCTAATAATTAGTGCTGTTGAGCAGCTTTTCATGTGCGTCTTGGCCATCTCTGTGTCTTCTTTGAAGAAACGTCTCTTTAGATCTTCTGCCCATTTCTGTATTGGGTTGTTTGTTTTTTGAATATTAAGCTGCATGAGCTGTTTATATATATATTGGAGATTAAACCTTTGTCCATTGATTCATTTGCAATGATTTTCACCCATTCTGAGGGAAGCCTTTTTCCATTCCCGTTTTTTTAACAAAAAAGGAACAAAAGAAAAAGAAGCAGAACACTAATGTGCGTAAAATATGCCTTTTGAAATGGTCGTTTTGAAATATGGACGTCCTTTGAATTTTTTGGTCGATATGTGACCCCAGGATTTGTTTTCAGGGCAGGTGTCATTTACAGGCCTGCAATGATTTTGAATATCAACTGACCATTAGCGCTGGGATTAAAGCTGCTGTTGCGTGAAACGGCCACAAGGTGGCAGCAGTTCTCCCGTACCAAATCTGGTAACTAGAGCAACAGAGCCTCAATGGAAGTCGTGTTCTAGATTGGAATTTAGAATGGAATGTGCCAGGAGAAAGCCCCTCAAGTTTGTCTCACTACTTCTTGTTTGTGTTTTTAATTTTTTTTTAATTTTCTGTTACAGCAAGTTTGATTACAATGTTTGGCTTGTTGTAGGTGTGGAAGATGAGGTTCTTTTACACATATACAGATGTCTGTTCTTCCTGGGATCCTTTTCCCATGTACGTTAGGACAGAATGTTGAGTAGTCTTCTCTTGGTATTCCGTAGGTTTTTGGTGATTATATATGTCACCTGTGTTTGATTATGTCTGTTAACCACGAAATCGTAATGAAACCAATCCTCACACCTTTCCATTGGTGAACCATAAGTTTGTTTAATGAATCTGTGATTGCCGTTCTCCGTGGAAATATCTGCCCTGGTATCCATTTTTAGGTAACACCTATAAGTGATATGATACAATATGTGTCTATCACTTTCTGACTTACTCCAAGTCATGTGATTACCTCTAGACTCATCTACGGGGCTGCAAATGGCATTGTGTCCTTTTTTTCCTTGGCTTCTATTCTGCCTTAGCGAGGTCTATTTTCAACAATGTGATTCCCTGAGGGTTGTGGATTAGCTGACCTGGGCAACCTTACCCTGCCGGCCGGCGCTCCCCAGGTGTGCCTGGTTGAGGTCCATATAAACAGCGCTCCAGGCAGCAATAGCATCTGAAGTTGTGCCTGACTCCATATTCTCTGCCCTGTCAGCAGTCTCGGGGCTGTGCTGGTGGGAGGGAGTGAGGGGCCAAGGCTTTGTTGGTGGCCCGGTGTGAGTGGGGCTCTGCTGGCCTTTCTGCAGGAGTTGCCAGGCTGCCACCTGTAAAGAAGAGGATGTGTCACCCATACCTTCCGATGGAATTTCTCTCCGGACAGAGGTGAGGAAAGAAAAAAGCAGTGGGGGCCGGGACAGGAGGGGTATCTCAGGCAGGGCAATAGAAAGCTTCCAGAAGAGCGCACGGGGCCAGGACCATCCTGGCTGGCCTGCAGGCACCAAGTTGGCCTGCGTGCTGTCGCTGGTGTGGCTCCAGGGCCCTTCCTCTAGGCTTTCAAGCCCTTGTACATATTCAGGTGTTTTACCTGGGAAGGGTGGGAACAGTTCAGCAGCAGCTGGCCTGGGGCTCAGCTCACGTTTACTCACAGATGCCTCAGCACGGTCCCCCAGCTTCGCAATGAGGACGCTCCTTGCATGGGGTGTGGGTTGCTGGCTGTATGGGAGGTGATTCCCCACCTCTGACCAATTTCAGACTTGTTTACCGCTGAAGCAAGTGCCCTGATAGGGTTTCCCTCTGTATAACTGGTGGGTTCAGGTATTTTTTTTCTTTTATGGTTCAAGTTAGATTTGATTCCTCTTTTATGTATTTATAGATATAAGCATGGAAATAATTCATTCCTATAAATACATCTGTGTGAAGGGAAGAACTTTTTTCTGTTTTATTTTATTTTTTTTAATTTTGAAATTTAATTGTATTTATCTTTTTATACTGTAGGTTATTATTAGTTATGTATTTTATGCATATACATGTATACAGGTCAATCCCAATCTCCCAACTCATCCCACCACCACCACCCCATGGCTTCCCCCACTTGGTGTCCATACGTTTGTTCTCTACCTCTGTGTCTCTATTTCTTCCCTGCAAACCAGTTCATCTGTACCATTTTTTCGGTTCCACATATATGCATTAATATATAATATTTGTTTTCCTCTTTCTGACTTACTTCATTCTGTATGACAGTCTCTAGATCCATCGATGTCTCTACAAATGACCCAGTTTCATTCCTTTTTATGGCTGAGTAATATTCCATTTTATATATGTACCACATCTTTATCCATTCATCTGTCTGTGGGCATTTAGGTTACTTGCATTACCTGGCTCTTGTAAATAGTGCTGCAATGAACATTGTGGTGAATGTGCCTTTTTGATTTATGGTTTTCTCTGGGTATATGCCCAGAAGTGGGATTGCTGGATCAGATGGTAATTCTATTTCTAGTTTTTTTAAGGAAACTCCATACTGTTCTCCATAGTGACTGTATCAATTTACATCCCCACCAATAGTGGAAGACGGCTCCTTTTGTCCACACCCTCCCCAGAATTTGTTGTTTGTAGATTTTCTGATGATGCCGATTCTAACAGGTGTGAGGTGATACCTCATTGTAGTTTGATTTGCATTTCTCTAATAATTAGTGCTGTTGAGCAGCTTTTCATGTGCGTCTCGGCCATCTCTGTGTCTTCTTTGAAGAAACGTCTCTTTAGATCTTCTGCCCATTTCTGTATTGGGTTGTTTGTTTTTTGATTATTAAGCTGCATGAGCTGTTTATATATATATTGGAGATTAAACCTTTGTCCATTGATTCATTTGCAATGAATTTCACCCATTCTGAGGGATGCCTTTTTCCATTCCCATTTTTTTTAACAAAAAAGGAACAAAAGAAAAAGAAGCAGAACACTAATGTGCGTAAAATATGCCTTTTGAAATGGTCGTTTTGAAATATGGACGTCCTTTGAATTTTTTGGTCGATATGTGACCCCAGGATTTGTTTTCAGGGCAGGTGTCATTTACAGGCCTGCAATGATTTTGAATATCAACTGACCATTAGCGCTGGGATTAAAGCTGCTGTTGCGTGAAACGGCCACAAGGTGGCAGCAGTTCTCCCGTACCAAATCTGGTAACTAGAGCAACAGAGCCTCAATGGAAGTCGTGTTCTAGATTGGAATTTAGAATGGAATGTGCCAGGAGAAAGCCCCTCAAGTTTGTCTCACTACTTCTTGTTTGTGTTTTTAATTTGTTTTTTTTTTATTTTCTGTTACAGCAAGTTTGATTACAATGTTTGGCTTGTTGTAGGTGTGGAAGATGTGGTTCTTTTACACATATACAGATGTCTGTTCTTCCTGGGATCCTTTTCCCATGTACGTTAGGACAGAATGTTGAGTAGTCTTCTCTTGGTATTCCGTAGGTCTTTGGTGATTATATATGTCACCTGTGTTTGATTATGTCTGTTAACCACGAAATCGTAATGAAACCAATCCTCACACCTTTCCATTGGTGAACCATAAGTTTGTTTAATGAATCTGTGATTGCCCTTCTCCGTGGAAATATCTGCCCTGGTATCCATTTTTAGGTAACACCTATAAGTGATATGATACGATATGTGTCTTTCACTTTCTGACTTACTCCAAGTCACGTGATTACCTCTAGACTCATCTACGGGGCTGCAAATGGCATTGTGTCCTTTTTTTCCTTGGCTTCTATTCTGCCTTAACGAGGTCTATTTTCAACAATGTGATTCCCTGAGGGTTGTGGATTAGCTGACCTGGGCAACCTTACCCTGCTGGCCGGCCCTCCCCAGGTGTGCCTGGTTGAGGTCAATATAAACAGCGCTCCAGGCAGCAATAGCATCTGAAGTTGTGCCTGACTCCATATTCTCTTCCCCGTCAGCAGTCTCGGGACTGTGCTGGTGGGAGGGAGTGAGGGGCCAAGGCTTTGTTGGTGGCCCGGTGTGAGTGGGACTCTGCTGGCCTTTCTGCAGGAGTTGCCAGGCTGCCACCTGTAAGGAAGAGGATGTGTCATCCATACCTTCCGATGGAATTTCTCTCCGGACAGAGGTGAGGAAAGAAAAAAGCAGTGGGGGCCGGGACAGGAGGGGTATTTCAGGCAGCGCAGTAGAAAGCTTCCAGAAGAGCGCACGGGGCCAGGACCATCCTGGCTGGCCTGCAGGCACCAAGTTGGCCTGCGTGCTGTCGCTGGTGTGGCTCCAGGGCCCTTCCTCTAGGCTTTCAAGCCCTTGTACATATTCAGGTGTTTTACCTGGGAAGGGTGGGAACAGTTCAGCAGCAGCTGGCCTGGGGCTCAGCTCACGTTTACTCACAGATGCCTCAGCACGGTCCCCCAGCTTCGCAATGAGGACGCTCCTTGCATGGGGTGTGGGTTGCTGGCTGTATGGGAGGTGATTCCCCACCTCTGACCAATTTCAGAATTGTTTACCGCTGGAGCAAGTGCCCTGATAGGGTTTCCCTCTGTATAACTGGTGGGTTCAGGTATTTTTTTTCTTTTATGGTTCAAGTTAGATTTTATTCCTCTTTTATGTATTTATAGATATAAGCATGGAAATAATTCATTCCTATAAATACATCTGTGTGAAGGGAAGAACTTTTTTCTGTTTTATTTTATTTTTTTTTAATTTTGAAATTTAATTGTATTTATCTTTTTATACTGTAGGTTATTATTAGTTATGTATTTTATGCATATACATGTATACAGGTCAATCCCAATCTCCCAACTCATCCCACCACCACCACCCCATGGCTTCCCCCACTTGGTGTCCATACGTTTGTTCTCTACCTCTGTGTCTCTATTTCTTCCCTGCAAACCAGTTCATCTGTACCATTTTTTCGGTTCCACATATATGCATTAATATACAATATTTGTTTTCCTCTTTCTGACTTACTTCATTCTGTATGACAGTCTCTAGATCCATCGATGTCTCTACAAATGACCCAGTTTCATTCCTTTTTATGGCTGAGTAATATTCCATTTTATATATGTACCACATCTTTATCCATTCATCTGTCTGTGGGCATTTAGGTTACTTGCATTACCTGGCTATTGTAAATAGTGTTGCAATGAACATTGTGGTGAATGTGCCTTTTTGATTTATGGTTTTCTCTGGGTATATGCCCAGAAGTAGGATTGCTGGATCAGATGGTAATTCTATTTCTAGTTTTTTTAAGGAAACTCCATACTGTTCTCCATAGTGACTGTATCAATTTACATCCCCACCAATAGTGGAAGACGGCTCCTTTTGTCCACACCCTCCCCAGAATTTGTTGTTTGTAGATTTTCTGATGATGCCGATTCTAACAGGTGTGAGGTGATACCTCATTGTAGTTTGATTTGCATTTCTCTAATAATTAGTGCTGTTGAGCAGCTTTTCATGTGCGTCTCGGCCATCTCTGTGTCTTCTTTGAAGAAACGTCTCTTTAGATCTTCTGCCCATTTCTGTATTGGGTTGTTTGTTTTTTGATTATTAAGCTGCATGAGCTGTTTATATATATATTGGAGATTAAACCTTTGTCCATTGATTCATTTGCAATGAATTTCACCCATTCTGAGGGATGCCTTTTTCCATTCCCATTTTTTTTAACAAAAAAGGAACAAAAGAAAAAGAAGCAGAACACTAATGTGCGTAAAATATGCCTTTTGAAATGGTCGTTTTGAAATATGGACGTCCTTTGAATTTTTTGGTCGATATGTGACCCCAGGATTTGTTTTCAGGGCAGGTGTCATTTACAGGCCTGCAATGATTTTGAATATCAACTGACCATTAGCGCTGGGATTAAAGCTGCTGTTGCGTGAAACGGCCACAAGGTGGCAGCAGTTCTCCCGTACCAAATCTGGTAACTAGAGCAACAGAGCCTCAATGGAAGTCGTGTTCTAGATTGGAATTTAGAATGGAATGTGCCAGGAGAAAGCCCCTCAAGTTTGTCTCACTACTTCTTGTTTGTGTTTTTAATTTGTTTTTTTTTTTATTTTCTGTTACAGCAAGTTTGATTACAATGTTTGGCTTGTTGTAGGTGTGGAAGATGTGGTTCTTTTACACATATACAGATGTCTGTTCTTCCTGGGATCCTTTTCCCATGTACGTTAGGACAGAATGTTGAGTAGTCTTCTCTTGGTATTCCGTAGGTCTTTGGTGATTATATATGTCACCTGTGTTTGATTATGTCTGTTAACCACGAAATCGTAATGAAACCAATCCTCACACCTTTCCATTGGTGAACCATAAGTTTGTTTAATGAATCTGTGATTGCCCTTCTCCGTGGAAATATCTGCCCTGGTATCCATTTTTAGGTAACACCTATAAGTGATATGATACGATATGTGTCTTTCACTTTCTGACTTACTCCAAGTCACGTGATTACCTCTAGACTCATCTACGGGGCTGCAAATGGCATTGTGTCCTTTTTTTCCTTGGCTTCTATTCTGCCTTAACGAGGTCTATTTTCAACAATGTGATTCCCTGAGGGTTGTGGATTAGCTGACCTGGGCAACCTTACCCTGCTGGCCGGCCCTCCCCAGGTGTGCCTGGTTGAGGTCAATATAAACAGCGCTCCAGGCAGCAATAGCATCTGAAGTTGTGCCTGACTCCATATTCTCTTCCCCGTCAGCAGTCTCGGGACTGTGCTGGTGGGAGGGAGTGAGGGGCCAAGGCTTTGTTGGTGGCCCGGTGTGAGTGGGACTCTGCTGGCCTTTCTGCAGGAGTTGCCAGGCTGCCACCTGTAAGGAAGAGGATGTGTCATCCATACCTTCCGATGGAATTTCTCTCCGGACAGAGGTGAGGAAAGAAAAAAGCAGTGGGGGCCGGGACAGGAGGGGTATT
The DNA here is from genome assembly GCF_025265405.1 of Mesoplodon densirostris. Taxonomy (NCBI): domain Eukaryota; kingdom Metazoa; phylum Chordata; class Mammalia; order Artiodactyla; family Ziphiidae; genus Mesoplodon; species Mesoplodon densirostris. The sequence goes on along the minus strand of NC_082673.1, from coordinate 36,678,245 downwards.
TCAGGCAGCGCAGTAGAAAGCTTCCAGAAGAGCGCACGGGGCCAGGACCATCCTGGCTGGCCTGCAGGCACCAAGTTGGCCTGCGTGCTGTCGCTGGTGTGGCTCCAGGGCCCTTCCTCTAGGCTTTCAAGCCCTTGTACATATTCAGGTGTTTTACCTGGGAAGGGTGGGAACAGTTCAGCAGCAGCTGGCCTGGGGCTCAGCTCACGTTTACTCACAGATGCCTCAGCACGGTCCCCCAGCTTCGCAATGAGGACGCTCCTTGCATGGGGTGTGGGTTGCTGGCTGTATGGGAGGTGATTCCCCACCTCTGACCAATTTCAGAATTGTTTACCGCTGGAGCAAGTGCCCTGATAGGGTTTCCCTCTGTATAACTGGTGGGTTCAGGTATTTTTTTTCTTTTATGGTTCAAGTTAGATTTTATTCCTCTTTTATGTATTTATAGATATAAGCATGGAAATAATTCATTCCTATAAATACATCTGTGTGAAGGGAAGAACTTTTTTCTGTTTTATTTTATTTTTTTTTAATTTTGAAATTTAATTGTATTTATCTTTTTATACTGTAGGTTATTATTAGTTATGTATTTTATGCATATACATGTATACAGGTCAATCCCAATCTCCCAACTCATCCCACCACCACCACCCCATGGCTTCCCCCACTTGGTGTCCATACGTTTGTTCTCTACCTCTGTGTCTCTATTTCTTCCCTGCAAACCAGTTCATCTGTACCATTTTTTCGGTTCCACATATATGCATTAATATACAATATTTGTTTTCCTCTTTCTGACTTACTTCATTCTGTATGACAGTCTCTAGATCCATCGATGTCTCTACAAATGACCCAGTTTCATTCCTTTTTATGGCTGAGTAATATTCCATTTTATATATGTACCACATCTTTATCCATTCATCTGTCTGTGGGCATTTAGGTTACTTGCATTACCTGGCTATTGTAAATAGTGTTGCAATGAACATTGTGGTGAATGTGCCTTTTTGATTTATGGTTTTCTCTGGGTATATGCCCAGAAGTGGGATTGCTGGATCAGATGGTAATTCTATTTCTAGTTTTTTTAAGGAAACTCCATACTGTTCTCCATAGTGACTGTATCAATTTACATCCCCACCAATAGTGGAAGACGGCTCCTTTTGTCCACACCCTCCCCAGAATTTGTTGTTTGTAGATTTTCTGATGATGCTGATTCTAACAGGTGTGAGGTGATACCTCATTGTAGTTTGATTTGCATTTCTCTAATAATTATTGCTGTTGAGCAGCTTTTCATGTGCGTCTTGGCCATCTCTGTGTCTTCTTTGAAGAAACGTCTCTTTAGATCTTCTGCCCATTTCTGTATTGGGGTGTTTGTTTTTTGAATATTAAGCTGCATGAGCTGTTTATATATATATTGGAGATTAAACCTTTGTCCATTGATTCATTTGCAATGAATTTCACCCATTCTGAGGGATGCCTTTTTCCATTCCCGTTTTTTTAACAAAAAAGGAACAAAAGAAAAAGAAGCAGAACACTAATGTGCGTAAAATATGCCTTTTGAAATGGTCGTTTTGAAATATGGACGTCCTTTGAATTTTTTGGTCGATATGTGACCCCAGGATTTGTTTTCAGGGCAGGTGTCATTTACAGGCCTGCAATGATTTTGAATATCAACTGACCATTAGCGCTGGGATTAAAGCTGCTGTTGCGTGAAACGGCCACAAGGTGGCAGCAGTTCTCCCGTACCAAATCTGGTAAGTAGAGCAACAGAGCCTCAATGGAAGTCGTGTTCTAGATTGGAATTTAGAATGGAATGTGCCAGGAGAAAGCCCCTCAAGTTTGTCTCACTACTTCTTGTTTGTGTTTTTAATGTTTTTTTTTATTATTTTCTGTTACAGCAAGTTTGATTACAATGTTTGGCTTGTTGTAGGTGTGGAAGATGTGGTTCTTTTACACATATACAGATGTCTGTTCTTCCTGGGATCCTTTTCCCATGTACGTTAGGACAGAATGTTGAGTAGTCTTCTCTTGGTATTCCGTAGGTCTTTGGTGATTATATATGTCACCTGTGTTTGATTATGTCTGTTAACCCCGAAATCGTAATGAAACCAATCCTCACACCTTTCCATTGGTGAACCATAAGTTTGTTTAATGAATCTGTGATTGCCGTTCTCCGTGGAAATATCTGCCCTGGTATCCATTTTTAGGTAACACCTATAAGTGATATGATACGATATGTGTCTTTCACTTTCTGACTTACTCCAAGTCACGTGATTACCTCTAGACTCATCTACGGGGCTGCAAATGGCATTGTGTCCTTTTTTTCCTTGGCTTCTATTCTGCCTTAGCGAGGTCTATTTTCAACAATGTGATTCCCTGAGGGTTGTGGATTAGCTGACCTGGGCAACCTTACCCTGCCGGCCGGCGCTCCCCAGGTGTGCCTGGTTGAGGTCCATATAAACAGCGCTCCAGGCAGCAATAGCCCCTGAAGTTGTGCCTGACTCCATATTCTCTGCCCTGTCAGCAGTCTCGGGGCTGTGCTGGTGGGAGGGAGTGAGGGGCCAAGGCTTTGTTGGTGGCCCGGTGTGAGTGGGGCTCTGCTGGCCTTTCTGCAGGAGTTGCCAGGCTGCCACCTGTAAAGAAGAGGATGTGTCACCCATACCTTCCGATGGAATTTCTCTCCGGACAGAGGTGAGGAAAGAAAAAAGCAGTGGGGGCCGGGACAGGAGGGGTATCTCAGGCAGGGCAATAGAAAGCTTCCAGAAGAGCGCACGGGGCCAGGACCATCCTGGCTGGCCTGCAGGCACCAAGTTGGCCTGTGTGCTGTCGCTGGTGTGGCTCCAGGGCCCTTCCTCTAGGCTTTCAAGCCCTTGTACATATTCAGGTGTTTTACCTGGGAAGGGTGGGAACAGTTCAGCAGCAGCTGGCCTGGGGCTCAGCTCACGTTTACTCACAGATGCCTCAGCACGGTCCCCCAGCTTCGCAATGAGGACGCTCCTTGCATGGGGTGTGGGTTGCTGGCTGTATGGGAGGTGATTCCCCACCTCTGACCAATTTCAGACTTGTTTACCGCTGAAGCAAGTGCCCTGATAGGGTTTCCCTCTGTATAACTGGTGGGTTCAGGTATTTTTTTTCTTTTATGGTTCAAGTTAGATTTTATTCCTCTTTTATGTATTTATAGATATAAGCATGGAAATAATTCATTCCTATAAATACATCTGTGTGAAGGGAAGAACTTTTTTCTGTTTTATTTTATTTTTTTTTAATTTTGAAATTTAATTGTATTTATCTTTTTATACTGTAGGTTATTATTAGTTATGTATTTTATGCCTATACATGTATACAGGTCAATCCCAATCTCCCAACTCATCCCACCACCACCACCCCATGGCTTCCCCCACTTGGTGTCCATACGTTTGTTCTCTACCTCTGTGTCTCTATTTCTTCCCTGCAAACCAGTTCATCTGTACCATTTTTTCGGTTCCACATATATGCATTAATATATAATATTTGTTTTCCTCTTTCTGACTTACTTCATTCTGTATGACAGTCTCTAGATCCATCGATGTCTCTACAAATGACCCAGTTTCATTCCTTTTTATGGCTGAGTAATATTCCATTTTATATATGTACCACATCTTTATCCATTCATCTGTCTGTGGGCATTTAGGTTACTTGCATTACCTGGCTCTTGTAAATAGTGCTGCAATGAACATTGTGGTGAATGTGCCTTTTTGATTTATGGTTTTCTCTGGGTATATGCCCAGAAGTGGGATTGCTGGATCAGATGGTAATTCTATTTCTAGTTTTTTTAAGGAAACTCCATACTGTTCTCCATAGTGAGTGTATCAATTTACATCCCCACCAATAGTGGAAGACGGCTCCTTTTGTCCACACCCTCCCCAGAATTTGTTGTTTGTAGATTTTCTGATGATGCTGATTCTAACAGGTGTGAGGTGATACCTCATTGTAGTTTGATTTGCATTTCTCTAATAATTAGTGCTGTTGAGCAGCTTTTCATGTGCGTCTTGGCCATCTCTGTGTCTTCTTTGAAGAAACGTCTCTTTAGATCTTCTGCCCATTTCTGTATTGGGTTGTTTGTTTTTTGAATATTAAGCTGCATGAGCTGTTTATATATATATTGGAGATTAAACCTTTGTCCATTGATTCATTTGCAATGATTTTCACCCATTCTGAGGGAAGCCTTTTTCCATTCCCGTTTTTTTAACAAAAAAGGAACAAAAGAAAAAGAAGCAGAACACTAATGTGCGTAAAATATGCCTTTTGAAATGGTCGTTTTGAAATATGGACGTCCTTTGAATTTTTTGGTCGATATGTGACCCCAGGATTTGTTTTCAGGGCAGGTGTCATTTACAGGCCTGCAATGATTTTGAATATCAACTGACCATTAGCGCTGGGATTAAAGCTGCTGTTGCGTGAAACGGCCACAAGGTGGCAGCAGTTCTCCCGTACCAAATCTGGTAACTAGAGCAACAGAGCCTCAATGGAAGTCGTGTTCTAGATTGGAATTTAGAATGGAATGTGCCAGGAGAAAGCCCCTCAAGTTTGTCTCACTACTTCTTGTTTGTGTTTTTAATTTTTTTTTAATTTTCTGTTACAGCAAGTTTGATTACAATGTTTGGCTTGTTGTAGGTGTGGAAGATGAGGTTCTTTTACACATATACAGATGTCTGTTCTTCCTGGGATCCTTTTCCCATGTACGTTAGGACAGAATGTTGAGTAGTCTTCTCTTGGTATTCCGTAGGTTTTTGGTGATTATATATGTCACCTGTGTTTGATTATGTCTGTTAACCACGAAATCGTAATGAAACCAATCCTCACACCTTTCCATTGGTGAACCATAAGTTTGTTTAATGAATCTGTGATTGCCGTTCTCCGTGGAAATATCTGCCCTGGTATCCATTTTTAGGTAACACCTATAAGTGATATGATACAATATGTGTCTATCACTTTCTGACTTACTCCAAGTCACGTGATTACCTCTAGACTCATCTACGGGGCTGCAAATGGCATTGTGTCCTTTTTTTCCTTGGCTTCTATTCTGCCTTAGCGAGGTCTATTTTCAACAATGTGATTCCCTGAGGGTTGTGGATTAGCTGACCTGGGCAACCTTACCCTGCCGGCCGGCGCTCCCCAGGTGTGCCTGGTTGAGGTCCATATAAACAGCGCTCCAGGCAGCAATAGCATCTGAAGTTGTGCCTGACTCCATATTCTCTGCCCTGTCAGCAGTCTCGGGGCTGTGCTGGTGGGAGGGAGTGAGGGGCCAAGGCTTTGTTGGTGGCCCGGTGTGAGTGGGGCTCTGCTGGCCTTTCTGCAGGAGTTGCCAGGCTGCCACCTGTAAAGAAGAGGATGTGTCACCCATACCTTCCGATGGAATTTCTCTCCGGACAGAGGTGAGGAAAGAAAAAAGCAGTGGGGGCCGGGACAGGAGGGGTATCTCAGGCAGGGCAATAGAAAGCTTCCAGAAGAGCGCACGGGGCCAGGACCATCCTGGCTGGCCTGCAGGCACCAAGTTGGCCTGCGTGCTGTCGCTGGTGTGGCTCCAGGGCCCTTCCTCTAGGCTTTCAAGCCCTTGTACATATTCAGGTGTTTTACCTGGGAAGGGTGGGAACAGTTCAGCAGCAGCTGGCCTGGGGCTCAGCTCACGTTTACTCACAGATGCCTCAGCACGGTCCCCCAGCTTCGCAATGAGGACGCTCCTTGCATGGGGTGTGGGTTGCTGGCTGTATGGGAGGTGATTCCCCACCTCTGACCAATTTCAGACTTGTTTACCGCTGAAGCAAGTGCCCTGATAGGGTTTCCCTCTGTATAACTGGTGGGTTCAGGTATTTTTTTTCTTTTATGGTTCAAGTTAGATTTGATTCCTCTTTTATGTATTTATAGATATAAGCATGGAAATAATTCATTCCTATAAATACATCTGTGTGAAGGGAAGAACTTTTTTCTGTTTTATTTTATTTTTTTTAATTTTGAAATTTAATTGTATTTATCTTTTTATACTGTAGGTTATTATTAGTTATGTATTTTATGCCTATACATGTATACAGGTCAATCCCAATCTCCCAACTCATCCCACCACCACCACCCCATGGCTTCCCCCACTTGGTGTCCATACGTTTGTTCTCTACCTCTGTGTCTCTATTTCTTCCCTGCAAACCAGTTCATCTGTACCATTTTTTCGGTTCCACATATATGCATTAATATATAATATTTGTTTTCCTCTTTCTGACTTACTTCATTCTGTATGACAGTCTCTAGATCCATCGATGTCTCTACAAATGACCCAGTTTCATTCCTTTTTATGGCTGAGTAATATTCCATTTTATATATGTACCACATCTTTATCCATTCATCTGTCTGTGGGCATTTAGGTTACTTGCATTACCTGGCTCTTGTAAATAGTGCTGCAATGAACATTGTGGTGAATGTGCCTTTTTGATTTATGGTTTTCTCTGGGTATATGCCCAGAAGTGGGATTGCTGGATCAGATGGTAATTCTATTTCTAGTTTTTTTAAGGAAACTCCATACTGTTCTCCATAGTGACTGTATCAATTTACATCCCCACCAATAGTGGAAGACGGCTCCTTTTGTCCACACCCTCCCCAGAATTTGTTGTTTGTAGATTTTCTGATGATGCTGATTCTAACAGGTGTGAGGTGATACCTCATTGTAGTTTGATTTGCATTTCTCTAATAATTAGTGCTGTTGAGCAGCTTTTCATGTGCGTCTTGGCCATCTCTGTGTCTTCTTTGAAGAAACGTCTCTTTAGATCTTCTGCCCATTTCTGTATTGGGTTGTTTGTTTTTTGAATATTAAGCTGCATGAGCTGTTTATATATATATTGGAGATTAAACCTTTGTCCATTGATTCATTTGCAATGATTTTCACCCATTCTGAGGGAAGCCTTTTTCCATTCCCGTTTTTTTAACAAAAAAGGAACAAAAGAAAAAGAAGCAGAACACTAATGTGCGTAAAATATGCCTTTTGAAATGGTCGTTTTGAAATATGGACGTCCTTTGAATTTTTTGGTCGATATGTGACCCCAGGATTTGTTTTCAGGGCAGGTGTCATTTACAGGCCTGCAATGATTTTGAATATCAACTGACCATTAGCGCTGGGATTAAAGCTGCTGTTGCGTGAAACGGCCACAAGGTGGCAGCAGTTCTCCCGTACCAAATCTGGTAACTAGAGCAACAGAGCCTCAATGGAAGTCGTGTTCTAGATTGGAATTTAGAATGGAATGTGCCAGGAGAAAGCCCCTCAAGTTTGTCTCACTACTTCTTGTTTGTGTTTTTAATTTTTTTTTAATTTTCTGTTACAGCAAGTTTGATTACAATGTTTGGCTTGTTGTAGGTGTGGAAGATGAGGTTCTTTTACACATATACAGATGTCTGTTCTTCCTGGGATCCTTTTCCCATGTACGTTAGGACAGAATGTTGAGTAGTCTTCTCTTGGTATTCCGTAGGTTTTTGGTGATTATATATGTCACCTGTGTTTGATTATGTCTGTTAACCACGAAATCGTAATGAAACCAATCCTCACACCTTTCCATTGGTGAACCATAAGTTTGTTTAATGAATCTGTGATTGCCGTTCTCCGTGGAAATATCTGCCCTGGTATCCATTTTTAGGTAACACCTATAAGTGATATGATACAATATGTGTCTATCACTTTCTGACTTACTCCAAGTCATGTGATTACCTCTAGACTCATCTACGGGGCTGCAAATGGCATTGTGTCCTTTTTTTCCTTGGCTTCTATTCTGCCTTAGCGAGGTCTATTTTCAACAATGTGATTCCCTGAGGGTTGTGGATTAGCTGACCTGGGCAACCTTACCCTGCCGGCCGGCGCTCCCCAGGTGTGCCTGGTTGAGGTCCATATAAACAGCGCTCCAGGCAGCAATAGCATCTGAAGTTGTGCCTGACTCCATATTCTCTGCCCTGTCAGCAGTCTCGGGGCTGTGCTGGTGGGAGGGAGTGAGGGGCCAAGGCTTTGTTGGTGGCCCGGTGTGAGTGGGGCTCTGCTGGCCTTTCTGCAGGAGTTGCCAGGCTGCCACCTGTAAAGAAGAGGATGTGTCACCCATACCTTCCGATGGAATTTCTCTCCGGACAGAGGTGAGGAAAGAAAAAAGCAGTGGGGGCCGGGACAGGAGGGGTATCTCAGGCAGGGCAATAGAAAGCTTCCAGAAGAGCGCACGGGGCCAGGACCATCCTGGCTGGCCTGCAGGCACCAAGTTGGCCTGCGTGCTGTCGCTGGTGTGGCTCCAGGGCCCTTCCTCTAGGCTTTCAAGCCCTTGTACATATTCAGGTGTTTTACCTGGGAAGGGTGGGAACAGTTCAGCAGCAGCTGGCCTGGGGCTCAGCTCACGTTTACTCACAGATGCCTCAGCACGGTCCCCCAGCTTCGCAATGAGGACGCTCCTTGCATGGGGTGTGGGTTGCTGGCTGTATGGGAGGTGATTCCCCACCTCTGACCAATTTCAGACTTGTTTACCGCTGAAGCAAGTGCCCTGATAGGGTTTCCCTCTGTATAACTGGTGGGTTCAGGTATTTTTTTTCTTTTATGGTTCAAGTTAGATTTGATTCCTCTTTTATGTATTTATAGATATAAGCATGGAAATAATTCATTCCTATAAATACATCTGTGTGAAGGGAAGAACTTTTTTCTGTTTTATTTTATTTTTTTTAATTTTGAAATTTAATTGTATTTATCTTTTTATACTGTAGGTTATTATTAGTTATGTATTTTATGCATATACATGTATACAGGTCAATCCCAATCTCCCAACTCATCCCACCACCACCACCCCATGGCTTCCCCCACTTGGTGTCCATACGTTTGTTCTCTACCTCTGTGTCTCTATTTCTTCCCTGCAAACCAGTTCATCTGTACCATTTTTTCGGTTCCACATATATGCATTAATATATAATATTTGTTTTCCTCTTTCTGACTTACTTCATTCTGTATGACAGTCTCTAGATCCATCGATGTCTCTACAAATGACCCAGTTTCATTCCTTTTTATGGCTGAGTAATATTCCATTTTATATATGTACCACATCTTTATCCATTCATCTGTCTGTGGGCATTTAGGTTACTTGCATTACCTGGCTCTTGTAAATAGTGCTGCAATGAACATTGTGGTGAATGTGCCTTTTTGATTTATGGTTTTCTCTGGGTATATGCCCAGAAGTGGGATTGCTGGATCAGATGGTAATTCTATTTCTAGTTTTTTTAAGGAAACTCCATACTGTTCTCCATAGTGACTGTATCAATTTACATCCCCACCAATAGTGGAAGACGGCTCCTTTTGTCCACACCCTCCCCAGAATTTGTTGTTTGTAGATTTTCTGATGATGCCGATTCTAACAGGTGTGAGGTGATACCTCATTGTAGTTTGATTTGCATTTCTCTAATAATTAGTGCTGTTGAGCAGCTTTTCATGTGCGTCTCGGCCATCTCTGTGTCTTCTTTGAAGAAACGTCTCTTTAGATCTTCTGCCCATTTCTGTATTGGGTTGTTTGTTTTTTGAATATTAAGCTGCATGAGCTGTTTATATATATATTGGAGATTAAACCTTTGTCCATTGATTCATTTGCAATGAATTTCACCCATTCTGAGGGATGCCTTTTTCCATTCCCATTTTTTTTAACAAAAAAGGAACAAAAGAAAAAGAAGCAGAACACTAATGTGCGTAAAATATGCCTTTTGAAATGGTCGTTTTGAAATATGGACGTCCTTTGAATTTTTTGGTCGATATGTGACCCCAGGATTTGTTTTCAGGGCAGGTGTCATTTACAGGCCTGCAATGATTTTGAATATCAACTGACCATTAGCGCTGGGATTAAAGCTGCTGTTGCGTGAAACGGCCACAAGGTGGCAGCAGTTCTCCCGTACCAAATCTGGTAACTAGAGCAACAGAGCCTCAATGGAAGTCGTGTTCTAGATTGGAATTTAGAATGGAATGTGCCAGGAGAAAGCCCCTCAAGTTTGTCTCACTACTTCTTGTTTGTGTTTTTAATTTGTTTTTTTTTTTATTTTCTGTTACAGCAAGTTTGATTACAATGTTTGGCTTGTTGTAGGTGTGGAAGATGTGGTTCTTTTACACATATACAGATGTCTGTTCTTCCTGGGATCCTTTTCCCATGTACGTTAGGACAGAATGTTGAGTAGTCTTCTCTTGGTATTCCGTAGGTCTTTGGTGATTATATATGTCACCTGTGTTTGATTATGTCTGTTAACCACGAAATCGTAATGAAACCAATCCTCACACCTTTCCATTGGTGAACCATAAGTTTGTTTAATGAATCTGTGATTGCCCTTCTCCGTGGAAATATCTGCCCTGGTATCCATTTTTAGGTAACACCTATAAGTGATATGATACGATATGTGTCTTTCACTTTCTGACTTACTCCAAGTCACGTGATTACCTCTAGACTCATCTACGGGGCTGCAAATGGCATTGTGTCCTTTTTTTCCTTGGCTTCTATTCTGCCTTAACGAGGTCTATTTTCAACAATGTGATTCCCTGAGGGTTGTGGATTAGCTGACCTGGGCAACCTTACCCTGCTGGCCGGCCCTCCCCAGGTGTGCCTGGTTGAGGTCAATATAAACAGCGCTCCAGGCAGCAATAGCATCTGAAGTTGTGCCTGACTCCATATTCTCTTCCCCGTCAGCAGTCTCGGGACTGTGCTGGTGGGAGGGAGTGAGGGGCCAAGGCTTTGTTGGTGGCCCGGTGTGAGTGGGACTCTGCTGGCCTTTCTGCAGGAGTTGCCAGGCTGCCACCTGTAAGGAAGAGGATGTGTCATCCATACCTTCCGATGGAATTTCTCTCCGGACAGAGGTGAGGAAAGAAAAAAGCAGTGGGGGCCGGGACAGGAGGGGTATTTCAGGCAGCGCAGTAGAAAGCTTCCAGAAGAGCGCACGGGGCCAGGACCATCCTGGCTGGCCTGCAGGCACCAAGTTGGCCTGCGTGCTGTCGCTGGTGTGGCTCCAGGGCCCTTCCTCTAGGCTTTCAAGCCCTTGTACATATTCAGGTGTTTTACCTGGGAAGGGTGGGAACAGTTCAGCAGCAGCTGGCCTGGGGCTCAGCTCACGTTTACTCACAGATGCCTCAGCACGGTCCCCCAGCTTCGCAATGAGGACGCTCCTTGCATGGGGTGTGGGTTGCTGGCTGTATGGGAGGTGATTCCCCACCTCTGACCAATTTCAGAATTGTTTACCGCTGGAGCAAGTGCCCTGATAGGGTTTCCCTCTGTATAACTGGTGGGTTCAGGTTTTTTTTTTCTTTTATGGTTCAAGTTAGATTTGATTCCTCTTTTATGTATTTATAGATATAAGCATGGAAATAATTCATTCCTATAAATACATCTGTGTGAAGGGAAGAACTTTTTTCTGTTTTATTTTAAATTTTTTTTAAAAATTTTTGAAATTTAATTGTATTTATTTTTTTATACAGCAGGTTATAATTAGTTATGTATTTTATGCTTATACATGTATACAGGTCAATCCCAATCTCCCAACTCATCCCACCACCACCACCCCATGGCTTCCCACACTTGGTGTCCATACGTTTGTTCTCTACCTCTATGTCTCTATTTCTTCCCTGCAAACCAGTTCATCTGTATCATTTTTTAGGTTCCACATATATGCATTAATATACAATATTTGTTTTCCTCTTTCTGACTTACTTCATTCTGTATGACAGTCTCTAGATCCATCGATGTCTCTACAAATGACCCAGTTTCATCCCTTTTTATGGCTGAGTAATATTCCATTTTATATATGTACCACATCTTTATCCATTCATCTGTCTGTGGGCATTTAGGTTACTTGCATTACCTGGCTATTGTAAATAGTGCTGCAATGAACATTGTGGTGAATGTGCCTTTTTGATTTATGGTTTTCTCTGGGTATATGCCCAGAAGTGGGATTGCTGGATCAGATGGTAATTCTATTTCTAGTTTTTTTAAGGAAACTCCATACTGTTCTCCATAGTGACTGTATCAATTTACATCCCCACCAATAGTGGAAGAGGGATCATTTTGTCCACACCCTCCCCAGAATTTGTTGTTTGTAGATTTTCTGATGATGCCGATTCTAACAGGTGTGAGGTGATACCTCATTGTAGTTTTGATTTGCATTTCTCTAATAATTAGTGCTGTTGAGCAGCTTTTCATGTGCATCTTGGCCATCTCTGTGTCTTCTTTGCAGAAACGTCTCCTTAGATCTTCTGCCCATTTTTGTATTGGGTTGTTTGTTTTTTTAATATTAAGCTGCATGAGCTGTTTATATATATTGGGGATTAAACCTTTGTCCATTGATTCATTTGCAACGATTTTCGCCCATTCTGAGGGATGCCTTTTTCCATTCCCGTTTTTTTAACAAAAAAGGAAAGAAAGAAAAAGAAGCAGAATACTAATGTGCGTAAAATATGCCTTTTGAAATGGTCGTTTTGAAATATGGACGTCCTTTGAATTTTTTGGTCGATATGTGACCCCAGGATTTGTTTTCAGGGCAGGTGTCATTTACAGGCCTGCAATGATTTTGAATATCAACTGACCATTAGCGCTGGGATTAAAGCTGCTGTTGCGTGAAACGGCCACAAGGTGCCAGCAGTTCTCCCTTACCAAATCTGGTTACAGGAGCAACAGAGCCTCAATAGAAGTCGTGTTCTACATTGGAATTTAGAATGGAATGTGCCAGGAGAAAGCCCCTGAAGTTTGTCTCACTACTTCTTGTTCGTGTTTTTAATTTTTTTTTATTTTCTATTACAGCAAGTTTGATTACAATGTTTGGCTTGTTGTAGGTGTGGAAGATGTGGTTGTTTTACACATATACAGATGTCTGTTCTTCCTGGGATCCTTTTCCCATGTACCTTAGGACAGAATGTTGAGTAGTCTTCTCTTGGTATTCCGTAGGTCTTTGGTGATTATATATGTCACCTGTGTTTGATTATGTCTGTTAACCCCGATATCGTAATGAAAGCAATCCTCACACCTTTCCATTGGTGAACCATAAGTTTGTTTAATGAATCTGTGATTGCCCTTCTCCGTGGAAATATCTGCCCTGGTATCCATTTTTAGGTAACACCTATAAGTGATATGATACGATATGTGTCTTTCACTTTCTGACTTACTCCAAGTCACGTGATTACCTCTAGACTCATCTACGGGGCTGCAAATGGCATTGTGTCCTTTTTTTCCTTGGCTTCTATTCTGCCTTAGCGAGGTCCATTTTCAAAAATGTGATTCCCTGAGGGTTGTGGATTAGCTGACCTGGGCAGCCTTACACTACCGTCCGGCCCTCCCCAGGTGTGCCTGGTTGAGGTCAATATAAACAGCGCTCCAGGCAGCAATAGCCCCTGAAGTTGTGCCTGACTCCATATTCTCTGCCCCGTCAGCAGTCTCGGGGCTGTGCTGGTGGTAGGGAGTGAGGGGCCAAGGCTTTGTTGGTGGCCCAGTGTGAGTGGGGCTCTGCTGGCCTTTCTGCAGGAGTTGAGAGGCTGCCACCTGTAAAGAAGAGGATGTGTCACTCATAACTTCCGATGGAATTTCTCTCTGGACAGAGGTGAGGAAGGATAAAAGGAGTGGGGGCCGGGACAGGAGGGGTATCTCAGGCAGGGCAATAGAAAGCTTCCAGAAGAGAGCCCGGGGCCAGGACCATCCTGGCTGAACTGCAGGCACCAAATTGGCCTGCGTGCTGTGGCTGGTGTGGCTCCTGGGCCATTCCTCTAGGCTTTCAATCCCTTGTACATATTCAGGTGTTTTACCTGGGAAGGGTGGGAACAGTTCAGCAGCAGCTGGCCTGGGGCTCAGCTCACGTTTACTCACAGATGCCTCAGAATGCTCCCGAGATTTGCAATGAGGACGCTCCTTGCATGGGGGGTGGGTTGCTGGCTGTATGGGAGGTGATTCCCCACCTCTGACCAATTTCAGAATTGTTTACCGCTGGAGCAAGTGCCCTGATAGGGTTTCCCTCTGTATAACTGGTGGGTTCAGGTTTTTTTTTTCTTTTATGGTTCAAGTTAGATTTGATTCCTCTTTTATGTATTTATAGATATAAGCATGGAAATAATTCATTCCTATAAATACATCTGTGTGAAGGGAAGAACTTTTCTCTTTCTTATTTTAAATTTTTTTTTTAATTTTGAAATTTAATTTTATTTATTTTTTTATACAGCAGGTTATTATTAGCTATGTATTTTATACATATACATGTATAGAGGTGAATCCCAACCTCCCAACTCATCCCACAACCACCACCCCATGGCTTCCCACACTTGGTGTCCATACGTTTGTTCTCTACCTCTGTGTCTCTATTTCTTCCCTGCAAACCAGTTCATCTGTACCATTTTTTAGGTTTCACATATATGCATTAATATACAATATTTGTTTTCCCTCTTTCTGACTTACTTCATTCTTTATGACACTCTCTAGATCCATCGATGTCTCTACAAATGACCCAGTTTCATCCCTTTTTATGGCTGAGTAATATTCCATTTTATATATGTACCACATCTTTATACATTCATCTGTCTGTGGGCATTTAGGTTGCTTGCATTACCTGGCTATTGTAAATAGTGCTGCAATGAACATTGTGATGAATGTGCCTTTTTGATTTATGGTTTTCTCTGGGTATATGCCCAGAAGTGGGATTGCTGGATCAGATGGTAATTCTATTTCTAGTTTTTTTAAGGAAACTCCATACTGTTCTCCATAGTGACTGTATCAATTTACATCCCCACCAATAGTGGAAGAGGGCTCCTTTTGTCCACACCCTCCCCAGAATTTGTTGTTTGTAGAATTTCTGATGATGCCGATTCTAACAGGTGTGAGGTGATACCTCACTGTAGTTTTGATTTGCATTTCTCTAATAATTAGTGCTGTTGAGCAGCTTTTCATGTGCGTTTTGGCCATCTCTGTGTCTTCTTTGAAGAAACGTCTCTTTAGATCTTCTGCCCATTTTTGTATTGGGTTGTTTGTTTTTTTAATATTAAGCTGCATGAGCTGTTTATATATATATTGGAGATTAAACCTTTGTCCATTGATTCATTTGCAACGATTTTCGCCCATTCTGAGGGATGCCTTTTTCCATTCCCATTTTTTAACAAAAAAGGAAAGAAAGAAAAAGAAGCAGAACACTAATGTGCGTAAAATATGCCTTTTGAAATTGTCGTTTTGAAATATGATCGTCCTTTGAATTTTTTGGTCGATATGTGACCCCAGGATTTGTTTTCAGGGCAGGTGTCATTTACAGGCCTGCAATGATTTTGACTATCAACTGACCATTAGCGCTGGGATTAAAGCTGCTGTTGCGTGAAACGGCCACAAGGTGGCAGCAGTTCTCCCTTACCAAATCTGGTTACTAGAGCAACAGAGCCTCAATGGAAGTCGTGTTCTACATTGGAAATTAGAATGGAATGTGCCAGGAGAAAGCCCTTCAAATTTGTCTCACTACTTCTTGTTCGTGTTTTTAATTTTTTTTTTATTTTCTATTACAGCAAGTTTCATTACAATGTTTGGCTTGTTGTAGGTGTGGAAGATGTGGTTCTTTTACACATATACAGATGTCTGTTCTTCCTGGGATCCTTTTCCCATGTACGTTAGGACAGAATGTTGAGTAGTCTTCTCTTGGTATTCCGTAGGTCTTTGGTCATTATATATGTCACCTGTGTTTGATTATGTCTGTTAACCCCGATATCGTAATGAAACCAATCCTCACACCTTTCCATTGGTGAACCATAAGTTTGTTTAATGAATCTGTGATTGCCCTTCTCCGTGGAAATATCTGCCCTGGTATCCATTTTTAGGTAACACCTATAAGTGATATGATACGATATGTGTCTTTCACTTTCTGACTTACTGCAAGTCACGTGATTACCTCTAGACTCATCTACGGTGCTGCAAATGGCATTGTGTCCTTTTTTTCCTTGGCTTCTATTCTGCCTTAGCGAGGTCCATTTTCAACAATGTGATTCGCTCTGGGTTGTGGATTAGCTGACCTGGGCAGCCTTACCCTGCCGGCCGGCCCTCCCCAGGTGTGCCTGGTTGAGGTCAATATAAACAGCGCTCCAGGCAGCAATAGCCCCTGAAGTTGTGCCTGACTCCATATTCTCTGCCCCGTCAGCAGTCTCGGGGTTGTGCTGGTGGGAGGGAGTGAGGGGCCAAGGCTCTGTTGGTGGCCCGGTGTGAGTGGGGCTCTGCTGGCCTTTCTGCAGGAGTTGCCAGGCTGCCACCTGTAAAGAAGCGGATGTGTCACTCATAACTTCCGATGGAATTTCTCTCCGGACAGAGGTGAGGAAGGATAAAAGCAGTGGGGGCTGGGACAGGAGGGGTATCTCAGGCAATAGAAAGCTTCCAGAAAAGCGCCCGGGGCCAGGACCATCCTGGCTGACCTGCAGGCACCAAGTTGGCCTGCGTGCTGTGGGTGGTGTGGCTCCACGGCCCTTCCTCTAGGCTTTCAAGCCCTTGTACATATTCAGGTGTTTTACCTGGGAAGGGTGGGAACAGTTCAGCAGCAGCTGGCCTGGGGCTCAGCTCACGTTTACTCACAGATGCCTCAGAATGGTCCCGAGCTTTGCAATGAGGACGCTCCTTGCATGGGGGGTGGGTTGCTGGCTGTATGGGAGGTGATTCCCCACCTCTGACTAATTTCAGAATTGTTTACCACTGGAGCAAGTGCCCTGATAGGGTTTAACTCTGTATAACTGGTGGGTTCAGGTTTTTTTTTTCTTTTATGGTTCAAGTTAGATTTGATTCCTCTTTTATGTATTTATAGATATAAGCATGGAAATAATTCATTCCTGTAAATACATCTGTGTGAAGCGAATAACTTTTTTCTGTTTTATTTTAAATTTTTTTTTAAAAAAAATTTGAAATTTAATTGTATTTATTTTTTTATACAGCAGGTTATTATTAGTTATGTATTTTATGCTTATACATGTATACAGGTCAATCCCAATCTCCCAACTCATCCCACCACCACCACCCCATGGCTTCCCACACTTGGTGTCCATACGTATGTTCTATACCTCTGTGTCTCTATTTCTTCCCTGCAAACCAGTTCATCTGTACCATTTTTTCGGTTCCACATATATGCATTAATATACAATATTTGTTTTCCTCTTTCTGACTTACTTCATTCTGTATGACAGTCTCTAGATCCATCGATGTCTCTACAAATGACCCAGTTTCATTCCTTTTTATGGCTGAATAATATTCCATTTTATATATGTACCACATCTTTATCCATTCATCTGTCTGTGGGCATTTAGGTTACTTGCATTACCTGGCTATTGTAAATAGTGCTGCAATGAACATTGTGGTGAATGTGCCTTTTTGATTTATGGTTTTCTCTGGGTATATGCCCAGAAGTGGGATTGCTGGATCAGATGGTAATTCTATTTCTAGTTTTTTTAAGGAAACTCCATACTGTTCTCCATAGTGACTGTATCAATTTACATCCCCACCAGTAGTGGAAGAGGGCTCCTTTTGTCCACACCCTCCCCAGAATTTGTTGTTTGTAGATTTTCTGATGATGCCGATTCTAACAAATGTGAGGTGATACCTCATTGTAGTTTTGATTTGCATTTCTCTAATAATTAGTGCAGTTGAGCAGCTTTTCATGTGCGTCTTGGCCATCTCTGTGTCTTCTTTGCAGAAACGTCTCTTTAGATCTTCTGCCCATTTTTGTATTGGGTTGTTTGTTTTTTTAATATTAAGCTGCATGAGCTGTTTATATATATTGGAGATTAAAACTTTGTCCATTGATTCATTTGCAACGATTTTCGCCCATTGTGAAGGATGCCTTTTTCCATTCCCGTTTTTTTAACAAAAAAGGAAAGAAAGAAAAAGAAGCAGAACACTAATGTGCGTAAAATATGCCTTTTGATATGGTCGTTTTGAAATATGGAGGTCCTTTGAATTTTTTGGTCGATATGTGACCCCAGGATTTGTTTTCAGGGCAGGTGTCATTTACAGGCCTGCAATGATTTTGAATATCAACTGACCATTAGCGCTGGGATTAAAGCTGCTGTTGCGTGAAACGGCCACAAGGTGGCAGCAGTTCTCCCTTACCAAATCTGGTAACTAGCGCAACAGAGCCTCAATGGAAGTCGTGTTCTAGATTGGAATTTAGAATGGAATGTGCCAGGAGAAAGCCCCTCAAGTTTGTCTCACTACTTCTTGTTCGTGTTTTTAATTTTTTTTTTTTTATTTTCTATTACAGCAAGTTTCATTACAATGTTTGGCTTGTTGTAGGTGTGGAAGATGTGGTTCTTTTACACATATACAGATGTCTGTTCTTCCTGGGTTCCTTTTCCCATGTACGTTAGGACAGAATGTTGAGTAGTCTTCTCTTGGTATTCCGTAGATCTTTGGTGATTATATATGTCACCTGTGTTTGATTATATCTGTTAACCCCGAAATCGTAATGAAACCAATCCTCACACCTTTCCATTGGTGAACCATAAGTTTGTTTAATGAATCTGTGATTGCCCTTCTCCGTGGAAATATCTGCCCTGGTATCCATTTTTAGGTAACACCTATAAGTGATATGATACGATATGTGTCTTTCACTTTCTGACTTACTCCAAGTCACGTAATTACATCTAGACTCATCTACGGGGCTGCAAATGGCATTGTGTCCTTTTTTTCTTGGCTTCTATTCTGCCTTAGCGAGGTCCATTTTCAACAATGTGATTCCTTGAGGGTTGTGGATTAGCTGACCTGGGCAGTCTTACCCTGCCGGCTCGCCCTCCCAAGGTGTGCCTGGTTGAGGTCAATATAAACAGCGCGCCATGCAGCAATAGCCCATGAAGTTGTGCCTGACTCCATATTCTCTGCCCCGTCAGCAGTCTCGGGGCTGTGCTGGTGGGAGGGAGTGAGGGGCCAAGGCTTTGTTGGTGGCCCGGTGTAAGTGGGGCTCTGCTGGCCTTTCTGCAGGAGTTGCCAGGCTGCCACCTGTAAAGAAGAGGATGTGTCACCCATACCTTGTGATGGAATTTCTCTCCAGACAGAGGTGAGGAAGGAAAAAAGCAGTGGGGGCCGGGACAGGAGGGGTATCTCAGGCAGGGCAATAGAAAGCTTCCAGAAGAGCGCCCGGGGCCAGGACCGTCCTGGCTGACCTGCAGGCACCAAGTTGGCCTGCGTGCTGTCGCTTGTGTGGCTCCACGGCCCTTCCTCTAGGCTTTCAAGCCCTCGTACATATTCAGGTGTTTTACCTGGGAAGGGTGGGAACTGTTCAGCAGCAGCTGGCCTGGGGCTCAGCTCACGTTTACTCACAGATTCCTCAGCAGGGTCCCCCAGCTTCGCAATGAGGACGCTCCTTGCATGGGGTGTGGGTTCCTGGCTGTATGGGAGGTGATTCCCCACCTCTGACCAATTTCACAATTGTTTACCGCTGGAGCAAGTGCCCTGATAGGGTTTCCCTCTGGATAACTGGTGGGTTCAGGTTTTTTTTTCTTTTATGGTTCAAGTTAGATTTGATTCCTCTTTTATGTATTTATAGATATAAGCATGGAAATAATTCATTCCTATAAATACATCTGTGTGAAGGGAAGAACTTTTCCCTGTTTTATTTTAAATTTTTTTTTTAAATTTTGAAATTTAATTTTATTTATTTTTTTATACAGCAGGGTATTATTAGTTATGTATTTTATGCATATACATGTATAGAGGTGAATCCCAACCTTCCAACTCATCCCACAACCACCACCCCATGGCTTCCCACACTTGGTGTCCATACGTTTGTTCTCTACCTCTGTGTCTCTATTTCTTCCCTGCAAACCAGTTCATCTGTACCATTTTTTAGGTTCCACATATATGCATTAATATACAATATTTGTTTTCCCTCTTTCTGACTTACTTCATTCTGTATGACAGTCTCTAGATCCATCGATGTCTCTACAAATGACCCAATTTCATCCCTTTTTATGGCTGAGTAATATTCCATTTTATATATGTACCACATCTTTATCCATTCATCTGTCTGTGGGCATTTAGGTTGCTTGCATTCCCTGGCTATTGTAAATAGTGCTGCAATGAACATTGAGGTGAATGTGCCTTTTTGATTTATGGTTTTCTCTGGGTATATGCCCAGAAGTGGAATTGCTGGATCAGATGGTAATTCTATTTCTAGTTTTTTTAAGGAAACTCCATACTGTTCTCCATAGTGACTGTATCAATTTACATCCCCACCAATAGTGGAAGAGGGCTCCTTTTGTCCACACCCTCCACAGAATTTGTTGTTTGTAGATTTTCTGATGATGCCGATTCTAACAGGTGTGAGGTGATACCTCATTGTAGTTTTGATTTGCATTTCTCTAATAATTAGTGCTGTTGAGCAGCTTTTCATGTGCGTCTTGGCCATCTCTGTGTCTTCTTTGAAGAAACGTCTCTTTAGATCTTCTGCCCATTTTTGTATTGGGTTGTTTGTTTTTTTAATATTAAGCTGCATGAGCTGTTTATATATATATTGGAGATTAAACCTTTGTCCATTGATTCATTTCAACGATTTTCGCCCATTCTGAGTGATGCCTTTTTCCATTCCCGTTTTTTGAACAAAAAAGGAAAGAAAGAAAAAGAAGCAGAACACTAATGTGCGTAAAATATACCTTTTGAAATGGTCGTTTTGAAATATGGACGTCCTTTGAATTTTTTGTTCAGTATGTGACCCCAGGATTTGTTTTCAGGGCAGGTGTCATTTACAGGCCTGCAATGATTTTGAATATCAACTGACCATTAGCGCTGGGATTAAAGCTGCTGTTGCGTGAAACGGCCACAAGGTGGCAGCAGTTCTCCCTTACCAAATCTGGTTACTAGAGCAACAGAGCCTCAATGGAAGTCGTGTTCTAGATTGGAATTTAGAATGGAATGTGCCAGGAGAAAGCCCCTCAAGTTTATCTCACTACTTCTTGTTCGTGTTTTTAATTTTTTTTTATTTTCTATTACAGCAAGTTTGATTACAATGTTTGGCTTGTTGTAGGTGTGGAAGATGTGGTTGTTTTACACATATACAGATGTCTGTTCTTCCTGGGATCCTTTTCCCATGTCCGTTAGGACAGAATGTTGAGTAGTCTTCTCTTGGTATTCCGTAGGTCTTTGGTGATTATATATGTCACCTGTGTTTGATTATGTCTGTTAACCCCGATATCGTAATGAAACCAATCCTCACACCTTTCCATTGGTGAACCATAAGTTTGTTTAATGAATCTGTGATTGCCCTTCTCCGTGGAAATATCTGCCCTGGTATCCATTTTTAGGTAACACCTATAAGTGATATGATACGATATGTGTCTTTCACTTTCTGACTTACTCCAAGTCACGTGATTACCTCTAGACTCATCCTCGGGGCTGCAAATGGCATTGTGTCCTTTTTTTCCTTGGCTTCTATTCTGCCTTAGAGAGGTCCATTTTCAACAATGTGATTCCCTGAGGGTTGTGGATTAGCTGACCTGGGCAGCCTTACCCTGCCGGCCGGCCCTCCCCAGGTGTGCCTGGTTGAGGTCAATATAAACAGCGCTCCAGGAAGCAATAGCCCCTGAAGTTGTGCCTGACTCCATATTCTCTGCCCCGTCAGCAGTCTCGGGGCTGTGCTGGTGGGAGGGAGTGAGGGGCCAAGGCTTTGTTGGTGGCCCAGTGTTAGTGGGGCTCTGCTGGCCTTTCTGCAGGAGTTGCCAGGCTGACACCTGTAAAGAAGAGGATGTGTCACTCATAACTTCCGATGGAATTTCTTTACGGACAGAGGTGAGGAAGGAAAAAAAGGAGTGGGGGCCGGGACAGGAGGGGTATCTCAGGCAGGGCAATAGAAAGCTTCCAGAAGAGCGCCCGGGGCCAGGACCATCCTGGCTGACCTGCAGGCACCAAGTTGGCCTGCCTGCTGTGGCCGGTGTGGCTCCAGGGCCCTTCCTCTAGGCTTTCAAGCCCTTGTACATATTCAGGTGTTTTACCTGGGAAGGGTGGGAACAGTTCAGCAGCAGCTGGCCTGGGGCTCAGCTCACGTTTACTCACAGATGCCTCAGAATGGTCCCGAGATTTGCAATGAGGACGCTCCTTGCATGGGGGCTGTGTTGCTGGCTGTATGGGAGGTGATTCCCCACCTCTGACCAATTTCAGAATTGTTTACCGCTGGAGCAAGTGCCCTGATAGGGTTTCCCTCTGTATAACTGGTGGGTTCAGGTTTTTTTTTTCTTTTATGGTTCAAGTTAGATTTGATTCCTCTTTTATGTATTTATAGATATAAGCATGGAAATAATTCATTCCTATAAATACATCTGTGTGAAGGGAAGAACTTTTTTCTGTTTTATTTTAAATTTTTTTAAAAAATTTTTGAAATTTAATTGTATTTATTTTTTTATACAGCCTGTTATAATTAGTTATGTATTATATGCTTATACATGTATACAGGTCAATCCCAATCTCCCAACTCATCCCACCACCACCACCCCATGGCTTCCCACACTTGGTGTCCATACGTTTGTTCTCTACCTCTATGTCTCTATTTCTTCCCTGCAAACCAGTTCATCTGTATCATTTTTTAGGTTCCACATATATGCATTAATATACAATATTTGTTTTCCTCTTTCTGACTTACTTCATTCTGTATGACAGTCTCTAGATCCATTGATGTCTCTACAAATGACCCAGTTTCATCCCTTTTTATGGCTGAGTAATATTCCATTTTATATATGTACCACATCTTTATCCATTCATCTGTCTGTGGGCATTTAGGTTACTTGCATTACCTGGCTATTGTAAATAGTGCTGCAATGAACATTGTGGTGAATGTGCCTTTTTGATTTATGGTTTTCTCTGGGTATATGCCCAGAAGTGGGATTGCTGGATCAGATGGTAATTCTATTTCTAGTTTTTTTAAGGAAACTCCATACTGTTCTCCATAGTGACTGTATCAATTTACATCCCCACCAATAGTGGAAGAGGGCTCATTTTGTCCACACCCTCCCCAGAATTTGTTGTTTGTAGATTTTCTGATGATGCCGAATCTAACAGGTGTGAGGTGATACCTCATTGTAGTTTTGATCTGCATTTCTCTAATAATTAGTGCTGTTGAGCAGCTTTTTATGTGCGTCTTGGCCATCTCTGTGTCTTCTTTGCAGAAACGTCTCCTTAGATCTTCTGCCCATTTTTGTATTGGGTTGTTTGTTTTTTTAATATTAAGCTGCATGAGCTGTTTATATATATTGGGGATTATACCTTTGTCCATTGATTCATTTGCAACGGTTTTCGCCCATTCTGAGGGATGCCTTTTTCCATTCCCGTTTTTTTAACAAAAAAGGAAAGAAAGAAAAAGAAGCAGAATACTAATGTGCGTAAAATATGCCTTTTGAAATGGTCGTTTTGAAATATGGACGTCCTTTGAATTTTTTGGTCGATATGTGACCCCAGGATTTGTTTTCAGGGCAGGTGTCATTTACAGGCCTGCAATGATTTTGAATATCAACTGACCATTAGCGCTGGGATTAAAGCTGCTGTTGCGTGAAACGGCCACAAGGTGGCAGCAGTTCTCCCTTACCAAATCTGGTTACAGGAGCAACAGAGCCTCAATGGAAGTCGTGTTCTACATTGGAATTTAGAATGGAATGTGCCAGGAGAAAGCCCCTCAAGTTTGTCTCACTACTTCTTGTTCGTGTTTTTAATTTTTTTTTTATTTTCTATTACAGCAAGTTTGATTACAATGTTTGGCTTGTTGTAGGTGTGGAAGATGTGGTTGTTTTACACATATACAGATGTCTGTTCTTCCTGGGATCCTTTTCCCATGTACGTTAGGACAGAATGTTGAGTAGTCTTCTCTTGGTATTCCGTAGGTCTTTGGTGATTATATATGTCACCTGTGTTTGATTATGTCTGTTAACCCCGATATCGTAATGAAAGCAATCCTCACACCTTTCCATTGGTGAACCATAAGTTTGTTTAATGAATCTGTGATTGCCCTTCTCCGTGGAAATATCTGCCCTGGTATCCATTTTTAGGTAACACCTATAAGTGATATGATACGATATGTGTCTTTCACTTTCTGACTTACTCCAAGTCACGTGATTACCTCTAGAAGCATCTACGGGGCTGCAAATGGCATTGTGTCCTTTTTTTCCTTGGCTTCTATTCTGCCTTAGCGAGTTCCATTTTCAAAAATGTGATTCCCTGAGGGTTGTGGATTAGCTGACCTGGGCAGCCTTACACTACCGTCCGGCCCTCCCCAGGTGTGCCTGGTTGAGGTCAATATAAACAGCGCTCCAGGCAGCAATAGCCCCTGAAGTTGTGCCTGACTCCATATTCTCTGCCCCGTCAGCAGTCTCGGGGCTGTGCTGGTGGGAGGGAGTGAGGGGCGAAGGCTTTGTTGGTGGCCCAGTGTGAGTGGGGCTCTGCTGGCCTTTCTGCAGGAGTTGAGAGGCTGCCACCTGTAAAGAAGAGGATGTGTCACTCATAACTTCCTATGGAATTTCTCTCCGGACAGACGTGAGGAAGGATAAAAGCAGTGGGGGCCGGGACAGGAGGGGTATCTCAGGCAGGGCAATAGAAAGCTTCCAGAAGAGAGCCCGGGGCCAGGACCATCCTGGCTGAACTGCAGGCACCAAGTTGGCCTGCGTGCTGTCGCTGGTGTGGCTCCTGGGCCATTCCTCTAGGCTTTCAAGCCCTTGTACATATTCAGGTGTTTTACCTGGGAAGGGTGGGAACAGTTCAGCAGCAGCTGGCCTGGGGCTCAGCTCACGTTTACTCACAGATGCCTCAGAATGGTCCCGAGCTTTGCAATGAGGACGCTCCTTGCATGGGGGGTGGGTTGCTGGCTGTATGGGAGGTGATTCCCCACCTCTGACCAATTTCAGAATTGTTTACCGCTGGAGCAAGTGCCCTGATAGGGTTTCCCTCTGTATAACTGGGGGGTTCAGGTTTTTTTTTTCTTTTATGGTTCAAGTTAGATTTGATTCCTCTTTTATGTATTTATAGATATAATCATGGAAATAATTCATTCCTATAAATACATCTGTGTGAAGGGAAGAACTTTTCTCTTTTTTATTTTAAATTTTTTTTTTAATTTTGAAATTTAATTGTATTTATTTTTTTATACAGCAGGTTATTATTAGCTATGTATTTTATACATATATATGTATAGAGGTGAATCCCAACCTCCCAACTCATCCCACAACCACCACCCCATGGCTTCCCACACTTGGTGTCCATACGTTTGTTCTCTACCTCTGTGTCTCTATTTCTTCCCTGCAAACCAGTTCATCTGTACCATTTTTTAGGTTTCACATATATGCATTAATATACAATATTTGTTTTCCCTCTTTCTGACTTACTTCATTCTTTATGACAGTCTCTAGATCCATCGATGTCTCTACAAATGACCCAGTTTCATCCCTTTTTATGGCTGAGTAATATTCCATTTTATATATGTACCACATCTTTATACATTCATCTGTCTGTGGGCATTTAGGTTGCTTGCATTACCTGGCTATTGTAAATAGTGCTGCAATGAACATTGTGGTGAATGTGCCTTTTTGATTTATGGTTTTCTCTGGGTATATGCCCAGAAGTGGGATTGCTGGATCAGATGGTAATTCTATTTCTAGTTTTTTTAAGGAAACTCCATACTGTTCTCCATAGTGACTGTATCAATTTACATCCCCACCAATAGTGGAAGAGGGCTCCTTTTGTCCACACCCTCCCCAGAATTTGTTGTTTGTAGATTTTCTGATGATGCCGATTCTAACAGGTGTGAGGTGATACCTCACTGTAGTTTTGATTTGCATTTCTCTAATAATTAGTGCTGTTGAGCAGCTTTTCATGTGCGTTTTGGCCATCTCTGTGTCTTCTTTGAAGAAACGTCTCTTTAGATCTTCTTCCCATTTTTGTATTGGGTTGTTTTTTTTTTTAATATTAAGCTGCATGAGCTGTTTATATATATATTGGAGATTAAACCTTTGTCCATTGATTCATTTGCAACGATTTTCGCCCATTCTGAGGGATGCCTTTTTCCATTCCCATTTTTTTAACAAAAAAGGAAAGAAAGAAAAAGAAGCAGAACACTAATGTGCGTAAAATATGTCTTTTGAAATTGTCGTTTTGAAATATGGACGTCCTTTGAATTTTTTGGTCGATATGTGACCCCAGGATTTGTTTTCAGGGCAGGTGTCATTTACAGGCCTGCAATGATTTTGAATATCAACTGACCATTAGCGCTGGGATTAAAGCTGCTGTTGCGTGAAACGGCCACAAGGTGGCAGCAGTTCTCCCTTACCAAATCTGGTTACTAGAGCAACAGGGCCTCAATGGAAGTCGTGTTCTACATTGGAATTTAGAATGGAATGTGCCAGGAGAAAGCCCTTCAAATTTGTCTCACTACTTCTTGTTCGTGTTTTTAATTTTTTTTTTATTTTCTATTACAGCAAGTTTCATTACAATGTTTGGCTTGTTGTAGGTGTGGAAGATGTGGTTCTTTTACACATATACAGATGTCTGTTCTTCCTGGGATCCTTTTCCCATGTACGTTAGGACAGAATGTTGAGTAGTCTTCTCTTGGTATTCCGTAGGTCTTTGGTCATTATATATGTCACCTGTGTTTGATTATGTCTGTTAACCCCGATATCGTAATGAAACCAATCCTCACACCTTTCCATTGGTGAACCATAAGTTTGTTTAATGAATCTGTGATTGCCCTTCTCCGTGGAAATATCTGCCCTGGTATCCATTTTTAGGTAACACCTATAAGTGATATGATACGATATGTGTCTTTCACTTTCTGACTTACTCCAAGTCACGTGATTACATCTAGACTCATTTACGGGGCTGCAAATGGCATTGTGTCCTTTTTTTCCTTGGCTTCTATTCTGCCTTAGCGAGGTCCATTTTCAACAATGTGATTCGCTGAGGGTTGTGGATTAGCTGACCTGGGCAGCCTTACCCTTCTGGCCGGCCTTCCCCAGGTGTGCCTGGTTGAGGTCAATATAAACAGCGCTCCAGGCAGCAATAGCCCCTGAAGTTGTGCCTGACTCCATATTCTCTGCCCCGTCAGCAGTCTCGGGGTTGTGCTGGTGGGAGGGAGTGAGGGGCCAAGGCTTTGTTGGTGGCCCGGTGTGAGTGGGGCTTTGCTGGCCTTTCTGCAGGAGTTGCCAGGCTGCCACCTGTAAAGAAGAGGATGTGTCACCCATACCTTCCGATGGAATTTCTCTCCGGACAGAGGTGAGGAAAGAAAAAAGCAGTAGGTCCGGGAAAGGAGGGGTATCTCAGGCAGGGCAATAGAAAGCTTCCAGAAGAGCGCACGGGGCCAGGACCATCCTGGCTGGCCTGCAGGCACCAAGTTGGCCTGCGTGCTGTCGCTGGTGTGGCTCCAGGGCCCTTCCTCTAGGCTTTCAAGCCCTTGTACATATTCAGGTGTTTTACCTGGGAAGGGTGGCAACAGTTCAGCAGCAGCTGGCCTGGGGCTCAGCTCACGTTTACTCACAGATGCCTCAGCACGGTCCCCCAGCTTCGCAATGAGGACGCTCCTTGCATGAGGTGTGGGATGCTGGCTGTATGGGAGGTGATTCCCCACCTCTGACCAATTTCAGAATTGTTTACCGCTGGAGCAAGTGCCCTGATAGGGTTTCCCTCTGTATAACTGGTGGGTTCAGGTATTTTTTTTCTTTTATGGTTCAAGTTAGATTTTATTCCTCTTTTGTGTATTTATAGATATAAGCATGGAAATAATTCATTCCTATAAATACATCTGTATGAAGGTAAGAACTTTTTTCTGTTTTATTTTAAATTTTTTTTTAATTTTGAAATTTAATTGTATTTATTTTTTTATACAGTAGGTTATTATTAGTTATGTATTTTATGCATATACATGTATACAGGTCAATCCCAATCTCCCAACTCATCCCACCACCACCACCCCATGGCTTCCCCCACTTGGTGTCCATACGTTTGTTCTCTACTTCTGTGTCTCTATTTCTTCCCTGCAAACCAGTTCATCTGTACCATTTTTTCGGTTCCACATATATGCATTAATATACAATATTTGTTTTCCTCTTTCTGACTTACTTCATTCTGTATGACAGTCTCTAGATCCATCGATGTCTCTACAAATGACCCAGTTTCATTCCTTTTTATGGCTGAGTAATATTCCATTTTATATATGTACCACATCTTTATCCATTCATCTGTCTGTGGGCATTTAGGTTACTTGCATTACCTGGCTATCGTAAATAGTGCTGCAATGAACATTGTGGTGAATGTGCCTTTTTGATTTATGGTTTTCTCTGGGTATATGCCCAGAAGTGGGATTGCTGGATCAGATGGTAATTCTATTTCTAGTTTTTTTAAGGAAACTCCATACTGTTCTCCATAGTGACTGTATCAATTTACATCCCCACCAATAGTGGAAGACGGCTCCTTTTATCCACACCCTCCCCAGAATTTGTTGTTTGTAGATTTTCTGATGATGCCGATTCTAACAGGTGTGAGGTGATACCTCATTGTAGTTTGATTTGCATTTCTCTTATAATTAGTGCTGTTGAGCAGCTTTTCATGTGCGTCTTGGCCATCTCTGTGTCTTCTTTGAAGAAACGTCTCTTTAGCTCTTCGGCCCATTTCTGTATTGGGTTGTTTGTTTTTTGAATATTAAGCTGCATGAGCTGTTTATATATATATTGGAGATTAAACCTTTGTCCATTGATTCATTTGCAATGATTTTCACCCATTCTAAGGGATGCCTTTTTCCATTTCCGTTTTTTTAACAAAAAAGGAACAAAAGAAAAAGAAGCAGAACACTAATGTGCGTAAAATATGCCTTTTGAAATGGTCGTTTTGAAATATGGACGTCCTTTGAAATTTTTGGTCGATATGTGACCCCAGGATTTGTTTTCAGGGCAGGTGTCATTTACAGGCCTGCAATGATTTTGAATATCAACTGACCATTAGCGCTGGGATTAAAGCTGCTGTTGCGTGAAACGGCCACAAGGTGGCAGCAGTTCTCCCGTACCAAATCTGGTAAGTAGAGCAACAGAGCCTCAATGGAAGTCGTGTTCTAGATTGGAATTTAGAATGGAATGTGCCAGGAGAAAGCCCCTCAAGTTTGTCTCACTACTTCTTTTTCGTGTTTTTAATTTTTTTTTTATTTTCTATTACAGCAAGTTTGATTACAATGTTTGGCTTGTTGTAGGTGTGGAAGATGTGGTTCTTTTACACATATACAGATGTCTGTTCTTCCTGGGATCCTTTTCACATGTACGTTAGGACAGAATGTTGAGTAGTCTTCTCTTGGTATTCCGTAGGTCTTTGGTGATTATATATGTCACCTGTGTTTGATTATGTCTGTTAACCCCGATATCGTAATGAAACCAATCCTCACACCTTTCCATTGGTGAACCATAAGTTTGTTTAATGAATCTGTGATTGCCGTTCTCCATGGAAATATCTGCCCTGGTATCCATTTTTAGGTAACACCTATAAGTGATATGATACGATATGTGTCTTTCACTTTCTGACTTACTGCAAGTCACGTGATTACCTCTAGACTCATCTACGGTGCTGCAAATGGCATTGTGTCCTTTTTTTCCTTGGCTTCTATTCTGCCTTAGCGAGGTCCATTTTCAACAATGTGATTCCCTGAGGGTTGTGGATTAGCTGACCTGGGCAGCCTTACCCTGCCGGCCGGCCCTCCCCAGGTGTGCCTGGTTGAGGTCAATATAAACAGCGCTCCAGGCAGCAATAGCCCCTGAAGTTGTGCCTGACTCCATATTCTCTGCCCCGTCAGCAGTCTCGGGGCTGTGCTGGTGGGAGGGATTGAGGGGCCAAGGCTTTGTTGGTGGCCCGGTGTGAGTGGGGCTCTGCTGGCCTTTCTGCAGGAGTTGCCAGGCTGCCACCTGTAAAGAAGAGGATGTGTCACTCATAACTTCCGATGGAATTTCTCTCCGGATTGAGGTGAGGAAGGATAAAAGCAGTGGGGGCCGGGACAGGAGGGGTATCTCAGGCCATAGAAAGCTTCCAGAAGAGCGCCCGGGGCCAGGACCATCCTGGCTGACCTACAGGCACCAAGTAGGCCTGCGTGCTGTCGCTGGTGTGGTTCCACGGCCCTTCCTCTAGGCTTTCAAGCCCTTGTACATATTCAGGTGTTTTACCTGGGAAGGGTGGGAACAGTTCAGCAGCAGCTGGCCTGGGGCTCAGCTCACGTTTACTCACAGATGCCTCAGCACGGTCCCGAGCTTTGCAATGAGGACGCTCCTTGCATGGGGGGTGGGTTGCTGGCTGTATGGGAGGTGATTCCCCACCTCTGACCAATTTCAGAATTGTTTACCGCTGGAGCAAGTGCCCTGATAGGGTTTCCCTCTGTATAACTAGAGGGTTCAGGTTTTTTTTTTCTTTTATGGTTCAAGTTAGATTTGATTCCTCTTTTATGTATTTATAGATATAAGCATGGAAATAATTCATTCCTATAAATACATCTGTGTGAAGGGAAGAACTTTTTTCTATTTTATTTTAAATTTTTCTTTAAAAAAATTTTGAAATTTAATTGTATTTATTTTTTTATACAGCAGGTTATAATTAGTTATGTATTTTATGCTTATACATGTATACAGGTCAATCCCAAACTCCCAACTCATCCCACAACCACCACCACACCATGGCTTCCCACACTTGGTGTCCATACGTTTGTTCTCTACCTCTATGTGTCTATTTCTTCCCTGCAAACCAGTTCATCTGTACCATTTTTTAGGTTCCACATATATGCATTAATATACAATATTTGTTTTCCTCTTTCTGACTTACTTCATTCTGTATGACAGTCTCTAGATCCATCGATGTCTCTACAAATGACCCAGTTTCATTCCTTTTTATGGCTGAGTAATATTCCATTTTATATATGTACCACATCTTTATCCATTCATCTGTCTGTGGGCATTTAGGTTACTTGCATTACCTGGCTATTGTAAATAGTGCTGCAATGAACATTGTGGTGAATGTGCCTTTTTGATTTATGGTTTTCTCTGGGTATATGCCCAGAAGTGGGATTGCTGGGTCAGATGGTAATTCTATTTCTAGTTTTTTTAAGGAAACTCCATACTGTTCTCCATAGTGACTGTATCAATTTACATCTCCACCAATAGTGGAAGAGGGCTCCTTTTGTCCACACCCTCCCCAGAATTTGTTGTTTGTAGATTTTCTGATGATGCCGATTCTAACAGGTGTGAGGTGATACCTCATTGTAGTTTTGATTTGCATTTCTCTAATAATTAGTGCTGTTGAGCAGCTTTTCATGTGCGTCTTGGCCATCTCTGTGTCTTCTTTGCAGAAACGTCTCTTTAGATCTTCTGCCCATTTTTGTATTGGGTTGTTTGTTTTTTTAATATTAAGCTGCATGAGCTGTTTATATGTATTGGAGATTAAACCTTTGTCCATTGATTCATTTGCAAAGATTTTCGCCCATTCTGAGGGATGCCTTTTTCCATTCCCGTTTTTTTAACAAAAAAGGAAAGAAAGAAAAAGAAGCAGAACACTAATGTGCATAAAATATGCCTTTTGAAATGGTCGTTTTGAAATATGGACGTCCTTTGAATTTTTTGGTTGATATGTGACCCCAGGATTTGTTTTCAGGGCAGGTGTCATTTACAGGCCTGCAATGATTTTGAATATCAACTGACCATTAGCGCTGGGATTAAAGCTGCTGTTGCGTGAAACGGCCACAAGGTGGCAGCAGTTCTCCCTTACCAAATCTGGTTACTAGAGCAACAGAGCCTCAATGGAAGTCGTGTTCTAGATTGGAATTTAGAATGGAATGTGCCAGGAGAAAGCCCCTCAAGTTTGTCTCACTACTTCTTGTTCGTGTTTTTAATTTTTTTTTTATTTTCTATTACAGCAAGTTTGATTACAATGTTTGGCTTGTTGTAGGTGTGGAAGATGTGGTTCTTTTACACATATACAGATGTCTGTTCTTCCTGGGATCCTTTTCACATGTACGTTAGGACAGAATGTTGAGTAGTCTTCTCTTGGTATTCCGTAGGTCTTTGGTTATTATATATGTCACCTGTGTTTGATTATGTCTGTTAACCCCTATATCGTAATGAAACCAATCCTCACACCTTTCCATTGGTGAACCATAAATTTGTTTAATGAATCTGTGATTGCCCTTCTCCGTGGAAATATCTGCCCTGGTATCCATTTTTAGGTAACACCTATAAGTGATATGATACGATATGTGTCTTTCACTTTCTGACTTACTGCAAGTCACGTGATTACCTCTAGACTCATCTCCGGTGCTGCAAATGGCATTGTGTCCTTTTTTTCCTTGGCTTCTATTCTGCCTTAGCGAGGTCCATTTTCAACAATGTGATTCCCTGAGGGTTGTGGATTAGCTGACCTGGGCAGCCTTACCCTGCCGGCCGGCCCTCCCCAGGTGTGCCTGGTTGAGGTCAATATAAACAGCGCTCCAGGCAGCAATAGCCCCTGAAGTTGTGCCTGACTCCATATTCTCTGCCCCGTCAGCAGTCTCGGGGCTGTGCTGGTGGGAGGGATTGAGGGGCCAAGACTTTGTTGGTGGCCCGGTGTGAGTGGGGCTCTGCTGGCCTTTCTGCAGGAGTTGCCAGGCTGCCACCTGTAAAGAAGAGGATATGTCACTCATAACTTCCGATGGAATTTCTCTCCGGTCAGAGGTGAGGAAGGATAAAAGCAGTGGGGGCTGGGACAGGAGGGGTATCTCAGGCAATAGAAAGCTTCCAGAAGAGCGCCCGGGGCCAGGACCATCCTGGCTGACCTGCAGGCACCAAGTTGGCCTGCGTGCTGTGGCTGGTGTGGCTCCTGGGCCCTTCCTCTAGGCTTTCAAGCCCTTGTACATATTCAGGTGTTTTACCTGGGAAGGGTGGGAACATTCAGCAGCAGCTGGCCTGGGGCTCAGCTCACGTTTACTCACAGATGCCTCAGAATGGTCCCGAGCTTTGCAATGAGGACGCTCCTTGCATGGGGGGTGGGTTGCTGGCTGTATGGGAGGTGATTCCCCACCTCTGACCAATTTCAGAACTGTTTACCACTGGAGCAAGTGCCCTGATAGGGTTTCCCTCTGTATAACTGGTGGGTTCAGGTTTTCTTTTCTTTTATGGTTCAAGTTAGATTTGATTCCTCTTTTATGTATTTATAGATATAAGCATGGAAATAATTCATTCCTGTAAATACATCTGTGTGAAGCGAATAACTTTTTTCTGTTTTATTTTAAATTTTTTTTAAAAAAAATTTGAAATTTAATTGTATTTATTTTTTTATACAGCAGGTTATTATTAGTTATGTATTTTATGCTTATACATGTATACAGGTCCATCCCAATCTCCCAACTCATCCCACCACCACCACCCCATGGCTTCCCACACTTGGTGTCCTTACGTTTGTTCTATACCTCTGTGTCTCTTTTTCTTCCCTGAAAACCAGTTCATCTGTACCATTTTTTAGGTTCCACATATATGCATTAATATACAATATTTGTTTTCCTCTTTCTGACTTACTTCATTCTGTATGACAGTGTCTAGATCCATCGATGTCTCTACAAATGACCCAGTTTCATTCCTTTTTATGGCTGAGTAATATTCCATTTTATATATGTACCACATCTTTATCCATTCATCTGTCTGTGGGCATTTAGGTTACTTGCATTACCTGGCTATTGTAAATAGTGCTGCAATGAACATTGTGGTGAATGTTCCTTTTTGATTTATGGTTTTCTCTGGGTATATGCCCAGAAGTGGGATTGCTGGATCAGATTGTAATTCTATTTCTAGTTTTTTTAAGGAAACTCCATACTGTTCTCCATAGTGACTGTATCAATTTACATCCCCACCAATAGTGGAAGAGGGCTCCTTTTGTCCACACCCTCCCCAGAATTTGTTTTTTGTAGATTTTCTGATGATGCCGATTCTAACAGGTGTGAGGTGATACCTCATTGTAGTTTTGATTTGCATTTCTCTAATAATTAGTGCTGTTGAGCAGCTTTTCATGTGCGTCTTGGCCATCTCTGTGTCTTCTTTGCAGAAACGTCTCTTTAGATCTTCTGCCCATTTTTGTATTGGGTTGTTTGTTTTTTTAATATTAAGCTGCATGAGCTGTTTATATATATATTGGAGATTAAACCTTTGTCCATTGATTGATTTGCAACGATTTTCGCCCATTCTGAGGGATGCCTTTTTCCATTCCCGTTTTTTTAACAAAAAAGGAAAGAAAGAAAAAGAAGCAGAACACTAATGTGCGTAAAATATGCCTTTTGAAATGGTCGTTTTGAAATATGGACGTCCTTTGAATTTTTTGGTCGATATGTGACCCCAGGATTTGTTTTCAGGGCAGGTGTCATTTACAGGCCTGCAATGATTTTGAATATCAACTGACCATTAGCGCTGGGATTAAAGCTGCTGTTGCGTGAAACGGCCACAAGGCGGCAGCAGTTCTCCCTTACCAAATCTGGTTACTAGAGCAACAGAGCCTCAATGGAAGTCGTGTTCTACATTGGAATTTAGAATGGAATGTGCCAGGAGAAAGCCCCTCAAGTTTGTCTCACTACTTCTTGTTCGTGTTTTTAATTTTTTTTTTTTATTTTCTATTACAGCAAGTTTCATTAAAATGTTTAGCTTGTTGTAGGTGTGGAAGATGTGGTTCTTTTACACATATACAGATGTCTGTTCTTCCTGGGATCCTTTTCCCATGTACGTTAGGACAGAATGTTGAGTAGTCTTCTCTTGGTATTCCGTAGGTCTTTGGTGATTATATATGTCACCTGTGTTTGATTATGTCTGTTAACCCCGATATCGTAATGAAACCAATCCTTACACCTTTCCATTGGTGAACCATATGTTTGTTTAATGAATCTGTGATTGCCCTTCTCCGTGGAAATATCTGCCCTGGTATCCATTTTTAGGTAACACCTATAAGTGATATGATATGATATGTGTCTTTCACTTTATGACTTACTCTTAGTAACGTGATTACCTCTAGACTCATCTACGGGGCTGCAAATGGCATTGTGTCCTTTTTTCCCTTGGCTTCTATTCTGCCTTAGCGAGGTCCATTTTCAACAATGTGATTCCCTGAGGGTTGTGGATTAGCTGACCTTGGAAGCCTTACCCTGCCGGCCGGCCCTCCCCAGGTGTGCCTGGTTGAGGTCAATATAAACAGCGCTCCAGGCAGCAATAGCCCCTGAAGTTGTGCCTGACTCCATATTCTCTGCCCCGTCAGCAGTCTCGGGGCTGTGCTGGTGGGAGGGAGTGAGGGGCCAAGGCTTTGTTGGTGGCCCAGTGTGAGTGGGGCTCTGCTGGCCTTTCTGCAGGAGTTGCCAGGCTGCCACCTGTAAAGAAGAGGATGTGTCACTCATAACTTCCGATGGAATTTCTCTCCGGACAGAGGTGAGGAAGGATAAAAGCAGTGGGGGCCGGGACAGGAGGGGTATCTCAGGCAGGGCAATAGAAAGCTTCCAGAAGAGCGCCCGGGGCCAGGACCATCCTTGCTGACCTGCAGGCACCAAGTTGGCCTACCTGCTGTGGCTGGTGTGGCTCCTGGGCCCTTCCTCTAGGCTTTCAAGCCCTTGTACATATTCAGGTGTTTTACCTGGGAAGGGTGGGAACAGTTCAGCAGCAGCTGGCCTGGGGCTCAGCTCACGTTTACTCACAGATGCCTCAGAATGGTCCCGAGCTTTGAAATGAGGACGCTCCTTGCATGGGGGCAGTGTTGCTGGCTGTATGGGAGGTGATTCCCCACCTCTGACCAATTTCAGAATTGTTTACCGCTGGAGCAAGTGCCCTGATAGGGTTTCCCTCTGTATAACTGGTGGGTTCAGGTTTTTTTTTTTCTTTTATGGTTCAAGTTAGATTTGATTCCTCTTTTATGTATTTATAGATATAAGCATGGAAATAATTCATTCCTATAAATACATCTGTGTGAAGGGAAGAACTTTTTTCTGTTTTATTTTAAATTTTTTTAAAAAAAATTTTGAAATTTAATTGTATTTATTTTTTTATACAGCAGGTTATAATTAGTTATGTATTTTATGCTTATACATGTATACAGGTCAATCCCAATATCCCAACTCATCCCACCACCACCACCCCATGGCTTCCCACACTTGGTGTCCATACGTTTGTTCTCTACCTCTATGTCTCTATTTCTTCCCTGCAAACCAGTTCATCTGTACCATTTTTTCGGTTCCACATATATGCATTAATATACAATATTTGTTTTCCTCTTTCTGACTTACTTCATTCTGTATGACAGTCTCTAGATCCATCGATGTCTCTACAAATGACCCAGTTTCATTCCTTTTTATGGCTGAGTAATATTCCATTTTATATATGTACCACATCTTTATCCATTCATCTGTCTGTGGGCATTTAGGTTACTTGCATTACCTGGCTATTGTAAATAGTGCTGCAATGAACATTGTGGTGAATGTGCCTTTTTGATTTATGGTTTTCTCTGGGTATATGCCCAGAAGTGGGATTGCTGGATCAGATGGTAATTCTATTTCTAGTTTTTTTAAGGAAACTCCATACTGTTCTCCATAGTGACTGTATCAATTTACATCCCCACCAATAGTGGAAGAGGGCTCCTTTTGTCCACACCCTCCCCAGAATTTGTTGTTTGTAGATTTTCTGATGATGCTGATTCTAACAGGTGTGAGGTGATACCTCATTGTAGTTTGATTTGCATTTCTCTAATAATTAGTGCTGTTGAGCAGCTTTTCATGTGCGTCTTGGCCATCTCTGTGCCTTCTTTGCAGAAACGTCTCTTTAGATCTTCTGCCCATTTTTGTATTGGGTTGTTTGTTTTTTTAATATTAAGCTGCATGAGCTGTTTATATATATATTGGAGATTAAACCTTTGTCCATTGATTGATTTGCAACGATTTTCGCCCATTCTGAGGGATGCCTTTTTCCATTCCCGTTTTTTTAACAAAAAATGAAAGAAAGAAAAAGAAGCAGAACACTAATGTGCGTAAAATATGCCTTTTGAAATGGTCGTTTTGAAATATGGACGTCCTTTGAATTTTTTGGTCGATATGTGACCCCAGGATTTGTTTTCAGGGCAGGTGTCATTTACAGGCCTGCAATGATTTTGAATATCAACTGACCATTAGCGCTGGGATTAAAGCTGCTGTTGCGTGAAACGGCCACAAGGCGGCAGCAGTTCTCCCTTACCAAATCTGGTTACTAGAGCAACAGAGCCTCAATGGAAGTCGTGTTCTAGATTGGAATTTAGAATGGAATGTGCCAGGAGAAAGCCCCTCAAGTTTGTCTCACTACTTCTTGTTCGTGTTTTTAATTTTTTTTTTTTATTTTCTATTACAGCAAGTTTCATTAAAATGTTTAGCTTGTTGTAGGTGTGGAAGATGTGGTTCTTTTACACATATACAGATGTCTGTTCTTCCTGGGATCCTTTTCCCATGTACGTTAGGACAGAATGTTGAGTAGTCTTCTCTTGGTATTCCGTAGGTCTTTGGTGATTATATATGTCACCTGTGTTTGATTATGTCTGTTAACCCCGATATCGTAATGAAACCAATCCTTACACCTTTCCATTGGTGAACCATATGTTTGTTTAATGAATCTGTGATTGCCCTTCTCCGTGGAAATATCTGCCCTGGTATCCATTTTTAGGTAATACCTATAAGTGATATGATACGATATGTGTCTTTCACTTTCTGACTTACTCCAAGTCACGTGATTACATCTAGACTCATCTACGGTGCTGCAAATGGCATTGTGTCCTTTTTTTAATTGGCTTCTATTCTGCCTTAACGAGTTCCATTTTCAACAATGTGATTCCCTGATGGTTGTGGATTAGCTGACCTGGGCAACCTTACACTGCCGGCTCGCCCTCCCAAGGTGTGCCTGGTTGAGGTCAATATAAACAGCGCGCCAGGCAGCAATAGCCCCTGAAGTTGTGCCTGACTCCATATTCTCTGCCCCGTCAGCAGTCTCGGGGCTGTGCTGGTGGGAGGGAGTGAGGGGCCAAGGCTTTGTTGGTGGCCCGGTGTGAGTGGGGCTCTGCTGGCCTTTCTGCAGGAGTTGCCAGGCTGCCACCTGTAAAGAAGAGGATGTGTCACTCATAACTTCCGATGGAATTTCTCTCCGGACAGAGGTGAGGAAGGAAAAAAGCAGTGGGGGCCGGGACAGGAGGGGTATCTCAGGCAGGGCAATAGAAAGCTTCCAGAAGAGCGCCCGGGGCCAGGACAATCCTGGCTGACCTGCAGGCACCAAGTTGGCCTGCGTGCTGTCGCTGGTGTGGCTCCACGGCCCTTCCTCTAGGCTTTCAAGCCCTTGTACATATTCAGGTGTTTTACCTGGGAAGGGTGGGAACAGTTCAGCAGCAGCTGGCCTGGGGCTCAGCTCACGTTTACTCACAGGTGCCTCAGCACGGTCCCCCAGCTTTGCAATGAGGTCGCTCCTTGCATGGGGGGGTGGGTTGCTGACTGTATGGGATGTGATTCCCCGCCTCTGACCAATTTCAGAATTGATTACCGCTAGAGCAAGTGCCCTAATAGGGTTTCCCTCTGTATAACTGGTGTGTTCAGGTTTTTTTTTTTCTTTTATGGTTCAAGTTAGATTTGATTCCTCTTTTATGTATTTATAGATATAAGCATGGAAATAATTCATTCATATAAATACATCTGTGTGAAGGGAAGAACTTTTCTCTGTTTTATTTTAAATTTTTTTTAAAATTTTGAAATTTAATTTTATTTATTTTTTTATACAGCAGGTTATTATTAGTTATGTATTTTATGCATATACATGTATAGAGGTGAATCCCAAACTCCCAACTCATCCCACAACCACCACCCCATGGCTTCCCACACTTGGTGTCCATACGTTTGTTCTCTACCTCTGTGTCTCTATTTCTTCCCTGCAAACCAGTTCATCTGTACCATTTTTTAGGTTCCACATATATGCATTAATATACAATATTTGTTTTCCCTCTTTCTGACTTACTTCATTCTGTATGACAGTCTCTAGATCCATCGATGTCTCTACAAATGACCCAGTTTCATCCCTTTTTATGGCTGCGTAATATTCCATTTTATATATGTACCTCATCTTTATCCATTCATCTGTCTGTGGGCATTTAGGTTGCTTGCATTACCTGGCTATTGTAAATAGTGCTGCAATTAACATTGTGGTGAATGTGCCTTTTTGATTTATGGTTTTCTCTGGGTATATGCCCAGAAGTGGGATTGCTGGATCAGATGGTAATTCTATTTCTAGTTTTTTTAAGGAAACTCCATACTGTTCTCCATAGTGACTGTATCAATTTACATCCCCACCAATAGTGGAAGAGGGCTCCTTTTGTCCACACCCTCCCCAGAATTTGTTGTTTGTAGATTTTCTGATGATGCCGATTCTAACAGGTGTGAGGTGATACCTCATTGTAGTGTGATTTGCATTTCTCTAATAATTAGTGCTGTTGGGCAGCTTTTCATGTGCGTCTTGGCCATCTCTGTGTCTTCTTTGCAGAAACGTCTCTTTAGATCTTCTGCCCATTTTTGTATTGGGTTGTTTGTTTTTTTAATATTAAGCTGCATGAGCTGTTTATATATATATTGGAGATTAAACCTTTGTCCATTGATTGATTTGCAACGATTTTCGCCCATTCTGAGGGATGCCTTTTTCCATTCCCGTTTTTTTAACAAAAAAGGAAAGAAAGAAAAAGAAGCAGAACACTAATGTGCGTAAAATATGCCTTTTGAAATGGTCGTTTTGAAATATGGACGTCCTTTGAAATTTTTGGTCGATATGTGACCCCAGGATTTGTTTTCAGGGCAGGTGTCATTTACAGGCCTGCAATGATTTTGAATATCAACTGACCATTAGCGCTGGGATTAAAGCTGCTGTTGCGTGAAATGGCCACAAGGTGGCAGCAGTTCTCCCTTACCAAATCTGGTTACTAGAGCAACAGAGCCTCAATGGAAGTCGTGTTCTAGATTGGAATTTAGAATGGAATGTGCCAGGAGAAAGCCCCTCAAGTTTGTCTCACTACTTCTTGTTTGTGTTTTTAATTTTTTTTTTTATTTTCTATTACAGCAAGTTTCATTAAAATGTTTAGCTTGTTGTAGGTGTGGAAGATGTGGTTCTTTTACACATATACAGATGTCTGTTCTTCCTGGGATCCTTTTCCCATGTACGTTAGGACAGAATGTTGAGTAGTCTTCTCTTGGTATTCCATAGATCTTTGGTGATTATATATGTCACCTGTGTTTGATTATATCTGTTAACCCCGAAATCGTAATGAAACCAATCCTCACACCTTTCCATTGGTGAACCATAAGTTTGTTTAATGAATCTGTGATTGCCCTTCTCCGTGGAAATATCTGCCCTGGTATCCATTTTTAGGTAATACCTATAAGTGATATGATACGATATGTGTCTTTCACTTTCTGACTTACTCCAAGTCACGTGATTACATCTAGACTCATCTACGGTGCTGCAAATGGCATTGTGTCCTTTTTTTCCTTGGCTTCTATTCTGCCTTAACGAGTTCCATTTTCAACAATGT
This sequence comes from Mesoplodon densirostris, assembly GCF_025265405.1. NCBI lineage: Eukaryota > Metazoa > Chordata > Mammalia > Artiodactyla > Ziphiidae > Mesoplodon > Mesoplodon densirostris. The sequence continues at coordinate 36,637,719 of NC_082673.1, read as the reverse complement.
GATTCCCTGATGGTTGTGGATTAGCTGACCTGGGCAACCTTACCCTGCCGGCTCGCCCTCCCAAGGTGTGCCTGGTTGAGGTCAATATAAACAGCGCGCCAGGCAGCAATAGCCCCTGAAGTTGTGCCTGACTCCATATTCTCTGCCCCGTCAGCAGTCTCGGGGCTGTGCTGGTGGGAGGGAGTGAGGGGCCAAGGCTTTGTTGGTGGCCCGGTGTGAGTGGGGCTCTGCTGGCCTTTCTGCAGGAGATGCCAGGGTGCCACCTGTAAAGAAGAGGATGTGTCACTCATAACTTCCGATGGAATTTCTCTCCGGACAGAGGTGAGGAAGGAAAAAAGCAGTGGGGGCCGGGACAGGAGGGGTATCTCAGGCAGGGCACTAGAAAGCTTCCAGAAGAGCGCCCGGGGCCAGGACCATCCTGGCTGACCTGCAGGCACCAAGTTGGCCTGCGTGCTGTCGCTGGTGTGGCTCCACGGCCCTTCCTCTAGGCTTTCAAGCCCTTGTACATATTCAGGTGTTTTACCTGGGAAGGGTGGGAACAGTTCAGCAGCAGCTGGCCTGGGGCTCAGCTCACGTTTACTCACAGGTGCCTCAGCACGGTCCCCCAGCTTTGCAATGAGGTCGCTCCTTGCATGGGGGGGTGGGTTGCTGACTGTATGGGATGTGATTCCCCACCTCTGACCAATTTCAGAATTGTTTACCGCTAGAGCAAGTGTCCTAATAGGGTTTCCCTCTGTATAACTGGTGTGTTCAGGTTTTTTTTTTTCTTTTATGGTTCAAGTTAGATTTGATTCCTCTTTTATGTATTTATAGATATAAGCATGGAAATAATTCATTCATATAAATACATCTGTGTGAAGGGAAGAACTTTTCTCTGTTTTATTTTAAATTTTTTTTAAAATTTTGAAATTTAATTTTATTTATTTTTTTATACAGCAGGTTATTATTAGTTATGTATTTTATGCATATACATGTATAGAGGTGAATCCCAAACTCCCAACTCATCCCACAACCACCACCCCATGGCTTCCCACACTTGGTGTCCATACGTTTGTTCTCTACCTCTGTGTCTCTATTTCTTCCCTGCAAACCAGTTCATCTGTACCATTTTTTAGGTTCCACATATATGCATTAATATACAATATTTGTTTTCCCTCTTTCTGACTTACTTCATTCTGTATGACAGTCTCTAGATCCATCGATGTATCTACAAATGATCCAGTTTCATCCCTTTTTATGGCTGAGTAATATTCCATTTTATATATGTACCTCATCTTTATCCATTCATCTGTCTGTGGGCATTTAGGTTGCTTGCATTACCTGGCTATTGTAAATAGTGCTGCAATGAACATTGTGGTGAATGTGCCTTTTTGATTTATGGTTTTCTCTGGGTATATGCCCAGAAGTGGGATTGCTGGATCAGATGGTAATTCTATTTCTAGTTTTTTTAAGGAAACTCCATACTGTTCTCCATAGTGACTATATCAATTTACATCCCCACCAATAGTGGAAGAGGGCTCCTTTAGTCCACACCCTCCCCAGAATTTGTTGTTTGTAGATTTTCTGATGATGCCGATTCTAACAGGTGTGAGGTGATACCTCATTGTAGTTTTGATTTGCATTTCTCTAATAATTAGTGCTGTTGAGCAGCTTTTCATGTGCGTCTTGGCCATCTCTGTGTCCTCTTTGCAGAAACGTCTCTTTAGATCTTCTGCCCATTTTTGTATTGGGTTGTTTGTTTTTTTAATATTAAGCTGCATGAGCTGTTTATATATATATTGGAGATTAAACCTTTGTCCATTGATTGATTTGCAACGATTTTCGCCCATTCTGAGGGATGCCTTTTTCCATTCCCGTTTTTTTAACAAAAAAGGAAAGAAAGAAAAAGAAGCAGAACACTAATGTGCGTAAAATATGCCTTTTGAAATGGTCGTTTTGAAATATGGACGTCCTTTGAATTTTTTGGTCGATATGTGACCCCAGGATTTGTTTTCAGGGCAGGTGTCATTTACAGGCCTGCAATGATTTTGAATATCAACTGACCATTAGCGCTGGGATTAAAGCTGCAGTTGCGTGAAACGGCCACAAGGTGGCATCAGTTCTCCCGTACCAAATCTGGTAACTAGAGCAACAGAGCTTCAATGGAAGTCGTGTTCTAGATTGGAATTTAGAATGGAATGTGCCAGGAGAAAGCCCCTCAAGTTTGTCTCACTACTTCTTGTTTGTGTTTTTAATTTGTTTTTTTTTTATTTTCTGTTACAGCAAGTTTGATTACAATGTTTGGCTTGTTGTAGGTGTGGAAGATGTGGTTCTTTTACACATATACAGATGTCTGTTCTTCCTGGGATCCTTTTCCCATGTACGTTAGGACAGAATGTTGAGTAGTCTTCTCTTGGTATTCCGTAGGTCTTTGGTGATTATATATGTCACCTGTGTTTGATTATGTCTGTTAACCCCGATATCGTAATGAAACCAATCCTCACACCTTTCCATTGGTGAACCATAAGTTTGTTTAATGAATCTGTGATTGCCCTTCTCCGTGGAAATATCTGCCCTGGTATCCGTTTTTAGGTAACACCTATAAGTGATATCCTACGATATGTGTCTTTCACTTTCTGACTTACTACAAGTCACGTGATTACCTGTAGACTCATCGACGGTGCTACAAATGGCATTGTGCCCTTTTTTTCCTTGGCTAATATTCTGTCTTAGCGAGGTCCATTTTCTGCAATGTGATTCCCTGAGGGCTGAGGATTAGCTGACCTGGGCAGCCTGACCCTGCCGGCAAGCCCTCCCCAGGTGTGCCTGGGTTGAGGTCAATAGAAACAGCACTCCAGGCAGCAATAGCCCCTTCAGCTGTGCCTGACTCCATATTCTCTGCCCCGTCAGCAGTCTCGGGGCTGTGCTGGTGGGAGGGTGTGAGGGTCCACGGCTTTGTTGGTGGCCCGGTGTGAGTGGGGCTCTGCTGGACTTTCTGCAGGAGTTGCCAGGCTGCCACCTGTAAAGAAGAGGATGTGTCACCCATAAGTTCCGCTGGAATTTCTCTCCGGGCTGAGGTGAGGAAGGAAAAAAAGTATTGGGGGCCGGGACAGGAGGGGTATCTAGGGCAGAGAAATGGAAACCTTCCAGAAGAGCTCCCGGGGCCAGGACCATCCGGGCTGGCCTGCAGGCACCATGTTGGCCTGCTTGCTGTCGCTGGTGTGGCTCCACGGCCTTTCCTCAAGACGTTCAGCCCTTGTACATATTCAGGTGTTTTACCTGGGAAGGGTGGGAAGAGTTCAGCAGCAGCTGGCCTGGGGCTCAGCTCACGTTTACTCACAGAGGCCTCGGCACGGTCCCCCAGCTTTGCAATGAGGACGCTCCTTGCGTGGGGGGGCCGGGCTGCTGGCTATATGGGAGATGATTCCCCACCTCTGACCAATTTCAGAATTGTTTACCGCTGGAGCAAGTGCCCTGATAGGGTTTTCCTCTGTATAACTGCTGGGTTCAGGTTTTTTTTTTCTTTTTTGGTTCAAGTTAGAATTTATTCATCTTTTATGTATTTATTGATATAAGCATGGAAATAATTCATTCATAGAAATACATCTGTGTGAAGGGAAGAACTTTTTTCTGTTTAATTTTTAAATTTTATTTCTAAAAATTTTGAAGTTTAATTATATTTATTTTTCTATACAGCAGGTTATTATTAGTTATCTATTTTATTCATATACATATATACAGGTCAATACCTATCTCCCAACTCATCTGACCACCAACACCCCATGGCTTCCCCGACTTGGTGTCCATACGTTTGTTCTCTACCTCTGTTTCTCTATTTCTGCCCTGCAAACCTGTTCATCTGTACCATATATCTAGGTTCCACATACATGCATTAAGACAGAATATTTGTTTTGCTCATTCTGACTTACTTCATTCTGTATGACAGTCTCTAGATCCACCGACTTCTCTACAAATAACATAGTTTCCTTCCTTTTCATGGCTGAGTCATATCCCATTTTATATATGTACCACATCTTTATCCATTCGTCTGTCTGTGGGCATTTAGGTTGCTTCCATTACCTGGCTATTGTAAATAGTGCTGCAATGAACATTGTGGTGAATGTGTCTTTTTGATTTATGGTTTTCTCTGGGTATATGCCCAGAAGTGGGATTGCAGGATCCTATGGTAATTCTCTTTTTAGTTTTTTAAAGGAACCTCCATAGTGTTCTCCATAGTGACTGTATCAATTTACCTTCCCACCAATAGTGGAAGAGAGTTCCTTTTGTCCACACCCTCCCCAGAATTTGTGGTTGTAGATTTTCTGATGATGCCGATAATAAGAGGTGTGAGGTCATACCTCCTTGTCGTTTGGATTTGCATTTCTCTAATAATTAGTGATGTGGAGCAGCTTTTCATGTGCGTCTTGGCCATCTCTGTGACTTCTTTGAAGAAACGTCTATTTAGATCTTCTGCCCATTTTTGTATTGGGTTGTTTGTTTTATTAATATTAAGCTGCGTGAGCTGTTTATATATATTGGAGATTAAACCTTTGTCCATTGATTCGTTTGCGATCGTTTTTGCCCATTGTGAGGGTTGCCTTTTTCCATTCACTTTTTTTTAACCAAAAAAGGAAGAAAGCAAAGGAAGCAGAACACTAATGTGCGTGAAGTATGCCTCTTGAAACTGTCGTTTTGAATTATGGACGTCTTTTGAAATTTTTGGTCGTTATATGACCCCAGGATTTGTTTTCAGGGCAGGTGTCATTTACAGGCCTGCAATGATTTTGAATATCCACTGACCATTAGCACTGGGATTAAAGCTGCTGTTGTGTGAAACGGCCAAAGGGGGCAGCTGTTCTCCCTTACGAAATCTGGTTAATAGGGTAACAGAGCCTCAATGGAAGTCGTGTTCTAGATTGGAATTTAGAATGGAATGTGCCAGGAGAATGCCCATCAAGTTTGTCTCACTACTTCTTGTTCGTGTTTTTAATTTAATTTTTTTTATTTTTTATTACAGCAAGTTTGATGTCAACGTTTGGCTTGTTGTAGGTGTGCAAGATGTGGTTATTTTACACATATACATATGTCTGTTCTTCCTGGGATCCTTTTCCCATGTACGTTATGACAAAATGTTGAGTAGTCTTCTCTTGGTATTCCGTAGGTCTTTGGTGATTATATATTTCACCTTTGTTTGTATATGTCTGTTAACCCCAAGATCGTAATGAATCCAAACCTCACACCTTTCCATTGGTGAACCATAAGTTTGTTTAATGAATCTGTGATTGCCCTTCTCCGTGGAAATATCTGCCCTGGTATCAATTTATACGAAACACCTATAAGTGATATTCTACGATATGTGTCTTTCACTTTCTGACTTACTACAAGTCACGTGATTACCTCTAGACTCATCTACGGTGCTGCAAATGGCATTGTGTCCTTTTTTCCCTTGGCTAATATTCTGTCTTAGCGAGGTCCATTTTCTGCAATGTGATTCCCTGAGGGCTGAGGATTAGCTGACCTGGGCAGCCTGACCCTGCCGGCAAGCCCTCCCCAGGTGTGCATGGGTTGAGGTCAATATAAACAGCACACCAGGCAGCAATAGCCTCTGCAGCTGTGCCTGACTCCATATTCTCTGACCCGTCAGCAGTCTCAGGGCTCTGCTGGTGGGAGGGTGTGAGGGTCCACAGCTTTGTTGGTGGCCCAGTGTGAGTGGGGCGCTGCTGGACTTTCTGCAGGAGTTGCCAGGCTGCCACCTCTAAAGAAGAGGATGTATCACCCATAACTTCCACTGGAATTTCTCTCCGGGCTGAGGTGAGGAAGGAAAAAATGGACTGGGGGCCGGGACAGGAGGGGTATCTCAGGCAGGGAAATGGAAAGCTTCCAGAAGAGCGCCTGGGGCCAGGACCATCCTTGCTGGCCTGCAGGCAGCAAGTTGGCCTGCGTGCTGTCGCTGGTGTGGCTCCACGGCCCTTCTTCTAGGCTTTCAAGCCCTTGTACATATTCAGGTGTTTTACCTGGGAAGGGTGGGAAGAGTTCAGCAGCAGCTGGCCTGGGGCTCAGCTCACGTTTACTCACAGAGGCCTCGGCACGGTCCCCCAGCTTTGCAATGAGGACGCTCCTTGCGTGGTGGGGGCGGGGCTGCTGGCTGTATGGGAGATGATTCCCCACCTATGACCAATTTCAGAATTGTTTACCACTGGAGCAAGTGCCTTGGTAGGGTTTTCCTCTGTATAACTGTTAGATTCATGTTTTTTTTTTCTTTTTTCATTCCAATTACATTTTGATCCTCTTTTATGTATTTATAGATATAAGCATGGAAATAATTCATTCATATAAATACATCTGTGTGAATGGAAGAACTTTTTTCTGTTTTTTTTTCAATTTTATTTTTAAAAAATTTGAAATTTAATTTTATTTATTTCTTTATACAGCAGGTTATTATTATTTATCTATTTTATGCATATGCATGTATACAGGTCAATCCCAATCTCCCAACTCATCCCAACACCACCACCCCATGGCTTCCCCCACTTGGTGTCCATACGTTTGTTCTCTACCTCTGTGTCTCTATTTCTGCCCTGCAAACCAGTTCATCTGTACCATTTTTCTAGGTTCCACATATATGCATTTATATACAATATATGTTTTTCTCTTTCTGACTTACTTCACTCTGTATGACAGTCTCTAGATCCATCGACTTCTCTACAAAGGACCCAGTTTCATTCCTTTTTATGGCTGAGTAATCTTCCATTTTATATATGTACCACATCTTTATCCATTCGTCTGTCTGTGGGCATTTAGGTTTCTTCCATTACCTGGCTATTGTAAATAGTGCTGCAATGAACATTGTGGTGAATGTGTCTTTTTGATTTATGGTTTTCTCTGGGTATATGCCCAGAAGTGGGATTGCTGGATCCTATGGTAATTTTCTTTTTAGTTTTTTAAAGGAACCTCCATACTGTTCACCATAGTGACTGTATCAATTTACCTTCCCACCACTAGTTGAAGAGGGTTCCTTTTGTCCACACCCTCCCCAGAATTTGTTGTTTGTAGATTTTCTGATGATGCCGATTCTAAGAGGTGTGAGGTCATACCTCCTTGTCGTTTGGATTTGCATTTCTCTAATAATTAGTGATGTTGAGCAGCTTTTCATGTGCGTCTTGGCCATCTCTGTGACTTCTTTGAAGAAACGTCTATTTAGATCTTCTGCCCATTTTTGTATTGGGTTGTTTGTTTTATTAATATTAAGCTGCGTGAGCTGTTTATATATATTGGAGATTAAACTTTTGTCCAATGATTTGTTTGCGATCGTTTTCGGCGATTCTGAGGGTTGCCTTTTTCCATTCCCGTTTTTTTAACCAAAAAAGAAAGAAAGCAAAGGAAGCAGAACACTAATGTGCGTGAAATATGCCTCTTGAAACTGTCGTTTTGAAATATGGACGTCTTTTGAATTTTTTGGTCGATATATGACCCCAGGATTTGTTTTCAGGGCAGGTGTCATTTACAGGCCTGCAATGATTTTGAATATCCACCGACCATCAGCGCTGGGATTAAAGCTGCTGTTGTGTGAAAAGGCTACAAGGTGGCAGCAGTTCTTCCTTACCAAATCTGGTTACTAGGGCAACAGAGCCTCAATGGAAGTCGTGTTCTAGATTGGAATTTAGAATGGAATGTGCCAGGAGAATGCCCCTCAAGTTTGTCTCACTACTTCTTGTTCGTGTTTTTAATTTAATTTTTTATTTTTTTATTACAGCAAGTTTGATGACAACGTTTGGCTTGTTGTAGGTGTGCAAGATGTGGTTCTTTTACACATATACATATGTCTGTTCTTCCTGCGATTCTGTTCCTATGTCCGTTAAGACAGAATGTTGAGTAGTCTTCTCTTGGTATTCCGTAGGTCTTTGGTGATTATATATTTCACCTGTGTTTGTATATGTCTGTTAACCCCAAGATCGTAATGAATCCAATCCTCACACCTTTCCATTGGTGAACCATAAGTTTGTTTAATGAATCTGTGATTGCCCTTCTCCGTGGAAATATCTGCCCTGGTATCAATTTTTATGTAACACCTATAAGTGATATCCTACGATATGTGTCTTTCACTTTCTGACTTACTACAAGTCACGTGATTACCTCTAGACTCATCTACGGTGCTGCAAATGGCATTGTGTCCTTTTTTCCCTTGGCTAATATTCTGTCTTAGCGAGGTCTATTTTCTGCAATGTGATTCCCTGAGGGCTGAGGATTAGCTGACCTGGGCAGCCTGACCCTGCCGGCAAGCCCTCCCCAGGTGTGCCTGGGTTGAGGTCATTATAAACAACACTCCAGGCAGCAATAGCCCCTGCAGCTGTGCCTGACTGCATATTCTCTGGCCAGTCAGCAGTCTCAGGGCTGTGCTGGTGGGAGGGTCCACGGCTTTGTTGGTGGCCCGGTGTGAGTGGGGCTCTGCTGGACTTTCTGCAGGAGTGGCCAGGCTGCCACCTGTAAAGAAGAGGATGTGTCACCCATAACTTCCACTGGAATTTCTCTCCGGGCTGAGGTTAGGAAGGAAAAAAAGGAGTCTGTGCCGGGACAGGAGGGGTATCTCAGGCAGGGAAATGGAAAGCTTCCAGAAGAGCGCCCGGGGCCAGGACCATCCTGGCTGGCCTGCAGGCAGCAAGTTGGCCTGCGTGCTGTCGCTTGTGTGGCTCCACGGCCCTTCCTCTAGGCTTTCAAGCCCTTGTACATATTCAGGTGTTTTACCTGGGAAGGGTGGGAAGAGTTCAGCAGCAGCTGGCCTGGGGCTCAGCTCACGTTTACTCACAGAGGCCTCGGCACGGTCCCCCAGCTTTGCAATGAGGACGCTCCTTGCGTGGTGGGGGCGGGGCTGCTGGCTGTATGGGAGATGATTCCCCACCTATGACCAATTTCAGAATTGTTTACCACTGGAGCAAGTGCCTTGGTAGGGTTTTCCTCTGTATAACTGTTAGATTCATGTTTTTTTTTTCTTTTTTCATTCCAATTACATTTTGTTCCTCTTTTATGTATTTATAGATATAAGCATGGAAATAATTCATTCATATAAATACATCTGTGTGAATGGAAGAACTTTTTTCTGTTTTTTTTCAATTTTATTTTTAAAAATTTTGAAATTTAATTTTATTTATTTCTTTATACAGCAGGTTATTATTATTTATCTATTTTATGCATATGCATGTATACAGGTCAATCCCAATCTCCCAACTCATCCCAACTCCACCACCACATGGCTTCCCCCACTTGGTGTCCATACGTTTGTTCTCTACCTCTGTGTCTCTATTTCTGCCCTGCAAACCAGTTCATCTGTACCATTTTTCTAGGTTCCACATATATGCATTTATATACAATATATGTTTTTCTCTTTCTGACTTACTTCACTCTGTATGACAGTCTCTAGATCCATCGACTTCTCTACAAAGGACCCAGTTTCATTCCTTTTTATGGCTGAGTAATCTTCCATTTTATATATGTACCACATCTTTATCCATTCGTCTGTCTGTGGGCATTTAGGTTTCTTCCATTACCTGGCTATTGTAAATAGTGCTGCAATGAACATTGTGGTGAATGTGTCTTTTTGATTTATGGTTTTCTCTGGGTATATGCCCAGAAGTGGGATTGCTGGATCCTATGGTAATTTTCTTTTTAGTTTTTTAAAGGAACCTCCATACTGTTCACCATAGTGACTGTATCAATTTACCTTCCCACCACTAGTTGAAGAGGGTTCCTTTTGTCCACACCCTCCCCAGAATTTGTTGTTTGTAGATTTTCTGATGATGCCGATTCTAAGAGGTGTGAGGTCATACCTCCTTGTTGTTTGGATTTGCATTTCTCTAATAATTAGTGATGTTGAGCAGCTTTTCATGTGCGTCTTGGCCATCTCTGTGACTTCTTTGAAGAAACGTCTATTTAGATCTTCTGCCCATTTTTGTATTGGGTTGTTTGTTTTATTAATATTAAGCTGCGTGAGCTGTTTATATATATTGGAGATTAAACTTTTGTCCAATGATTTGTTTGCGATCGTTTTCGGCGATTCTGAGGGTTGCCTTTTTCCATTCCCGTTTTTTTAACCAAAAAAGAAAGAAAGCAAAGGAAGCAGAACACTAATGTGCGTGAAATATGCCTCTTGAAACTGTCGTTTTGAAATATGGACGTCTTTTGAATTTTTTGGTCGATATATGACCCCAGGTTTTGTTTTCAGGGCAGGTGTCATTTACAGGCCTGCAATGATTTTGAATATCCACCGACCATCAGCGCTGGGATTAAAGCTGCTGTTGTGTGAAAAGGCTACAAGGTGGCAGCAGTTCTTCCTTACCAAATCTGGTTACTAGGGCAACAGAGCCTCAATGGAAGTCGTGTTCTAGATTGGAATTTAGAATGGAATGTGCCAGGAGAATGCCCCTCAAGTTTGTCTCACTACTTCTTGTTCGTGTTTTTAATTTAATTTTTTATTTTTTTATTACAGCAAGTTTGATGACAACGTTTGGCTTGTTGTAGGTGTGCAAGATGTGGTTCTTTTACACATATACATATGTCTGTTCTTCCTGCGATTCTGTTCCTATGTCCGTTAAGACAGAATGTTGAGTAGTCTTCTCTTGGTATTCCGTAGGTCTTTGGTGATTATATATTTCACCTGTGTTTGTATATGTCTGTTAACCCCAAGATCGTAATGAATCCAATCCTCACACCTTTCCATTGGTGAACCATAAGTTTGTTTAATGAATCTGTGATTGCCCTTCTCCGTGGAAATATCTGCCCTGGTATCAATTTTTATGTAACACCTATAAGTGATATCCTACGATATGTGTCTTTCACTTTCTGACTTACTACAAGTCACGTGATTACGTCTAGACTCACCTATGGTGCTGCAAATGGCATTGTGTCCTTTTTTCCCTTGGCTAATATTCTGTCTTAGCGAGGTCCATTTTCTGCAATGTGATTCCCTGAGGGCTGAGGATTAGCTGACCTGGGCAGCCTGACCCTGCCGGCAAGCCCTCCCCAGGTGTGCCTGGGTTGAGGTCATTATAAACAACACTCCAGGCAGCAATAGCCCCTGCAGCTGTGCCTGACTGCATATTCTCTGGCCAGTCAGCAGTCTCAGGGCTGTGCTGGTGGGAGGGTCCACGGCTTTGTTGGTGGCCCGGTGTGAGTGGGGCTCTGCTGGACTTTCTGCAGGAGTGGCCAGGCTGCCACCTGTAAAGAAGAGGATGTGTCACCCATAACTTCCACTGGAATTTCTCTCCGGGCTGAGGTTAGGAAGGAAAAAAAGGAGTCTGTGCCGGGACAGGAGGGGTATCTCAGGCAGGGAAATGGAAAGCTTCCAGAAGAGCGCCCGGGGCCAGGACCATCCTGGCTGGCCTGCAGGCAGCAAGTTGGCCTGCGTGCTGTCGCTTGTGTGGCTCCACGGCCCTTCCTCTAGGCTTTCAAGCCCTTGTACATATTCAGGTGTTTTACCTGGGAAGGGTGGGAAGAGTTCAGCAGCAGCTGGCCTGGGGCTCAGCTCACGTTTACTCACAGAGGCCTCGGCACGGTCCCCCAGCTTTGCAATGAGGACGCTCCTTGCGTGGTGGGGGCGGGGCTGCTGGCTGTATGGGAGATGATTCCCCACCTATGACCAATTTCAGAATTGTTTACCACTGGAGCAAGTGCCTTGGTAGGGTTTTCCTCTGTATAACTGTTAGATTCATGTTTTTTTTTCTTTTTTCATTCCAATTACATTTTGTTCCTCTTTTATGTATTTATAGATATAAGCATGGAAATAATTCATTCATATAAATACATCTGTGTGAATGGAAGAACTTTTTTCTGTTTTTTTTTCAATTTTATTTTTAAAAATTTTGAAATTTAATTTTATTTATTTCTTTATACAGCAGGTTATTATTATTTATCTATTTTATGCATATGCATGTATACAGGTCAATCCCAATCTCCCAACTCATCCCAACACCACCACCCCATGGCTTCCCCCACTTGGTGTCCATACGTTTGTTCTCTACCTCTGTGTCTCTATTTCTGCCCTGCAAACCAGTTCATCTGTACCATTTTTCTAGGTTCCACATATATGCATTTATATACAATATATGTTTTTCTCTTTCTGACTTACTTCACTCTGTATGACAGTCTCTAGATCCATCGACTTCTCTACAAAGGACCCAGTTTCATTCCTTTTTATGGCTGAGTAATCTTCCATTTTATATATGTACCACATCTTTATCCATTCGTCTGTCTGTGGGCATTTAGGTTTCTTCCATTACCTGGCTATTGTAAATAGTGCTGCAATGAACATTGTGGTGAATGTGTCTTTTTGATTTATGGTTTTCTCTGGGTATATGCCCAGAAGTGGGATTGCTGGATCCTATGGTAATTTTCTTTTTAGTTTTTTAAAGGAACCTCCATACTGTTCACCATAGTGACTGTATCAATTTACCTTCCCACCACTAGTTGAAGAGGGTTCCTTTTGTCCACACCCTCCCCAGAATTTGTTGTTTGTAGATTTTCTGATGATGCCGATTCTAAGAGGTGTGAGGTCATACCTCCTTGTCGTTTGGATTTGCATTTCTCTAATAATTAGTGATGTTGAGCAGCTTTTCATGTGCGTCTTGGCCATCTCTGTGACTTCTTTGAAGAAACGTCTATTTAGATCTTCTGCCCATTTTTGTATTGGGTTGTTTGTTTTATTAATATTAAGCTGCGTGAGCTGTTTATATATATTGGAGATTAAACTTTTGTCCAATGATTTGTTTGCGATCGTTTTCGGCGATTCTGAGGGTTGCCTTTTTCCATTCCCGTTTTTTTAACCAAAAAAGAAAGAAAGCAAAGGAAGCAGAACACTAATGTGCGTGAAATATGCCTCTTGAAACTGTCGTTTTGAAATATGGACGTCTTTTGAATTTTTTGGTCGATATATGACCCCAGGATTTGTTTTCAGGGCAGGTGTCATTTACAGGCCTGCAATGATTTTGAATATCCACCGACCATCAGCGCTGGGATTAAAGCTGCTGTTGTGTGAAAAGGCTACAAGGTGGCAGCAGTTCTTCCTTACCAAATCTGGTTACTAGGGCAACAGAGCCTCAATGGAAGTCGTGTTCTAGATTGGAATTTAGAATGGAATGTGCCAGGAGAATGCCCCTCAAGTTTGTCTCACTACTTCTTGTTCGTGTTTTTAATTTAATTTTTTATTTTTTTATTACAGCAAGTTTGATGACAACGTTTGGCTTGTTGTAGGTGTGCAAGATGTGGTTCTTTTACACATATACATATGTCTGTTCTTCCTGCGATTCTGTTCCTATGTCCGTTAAGACAGAATGTTGAGTAGTCTTCTCTTGGTATTCCGTAGGTCTTTGGTGATTATATATTTCACCTGTGTTTGTATATGTCTGTTAACCCCACGATCGTAATGAATCCAATCCTCACACCTTTCCATTGGTGAACCATAAGTTTGTTTAATGAATCTGTGATTGCCCTTCTCCGTGGAAATATCTGCCCTGGTATCAATTTTTATGTAACACCTATAAGTGATATCCTACGATATGTGTCTTTCACTTTCTGACTTACTACAAGTCACGTGATTACCTCTAGACTCACCTATGGTGCTGCAAATGGCATTGTGTCCTTTTTTCCCTTGGCTAATATTCTGTCTTAGCGAGGTCCATTTTCTGCAATGTGATTCCCTGAGGGCTGAGGATTAGCTGACCTGGGCAGCCTGACCCTGCCGGCAAGCCCTCCCCAGGTGTGCCTGGGTTGAGGTCATTATAAACAACACTCCAGGCAGCAATAGCCCCTGCAGCTGTGCCTGACTGCATATTCTCTGGCCAGTCAGCAGTCTCAGGGCTGTGCTGGTGGGAGGGTCCACGGCTTTGTTGGTGGCCCGGTGTGAGTGGGGCTCTGCTGGACTTTCTGCAGGAGTGGCCAGGCTGCCACCTGTAAAGAAGAGGATGTGTCACCCATAACTTCCACTGGAATTTCTCTCCGGGCTGAGGTTAGGAAGGAAAAAAAGGAGTCTGTGCCGGGACAGGAGGGGTATCTCAGGCAGGGAAATGGAAAGCTTCCAGAAGAGCGCCCGGGGCCAGGACCATCCTGGCTGGCCTGCAGGCAGCAAGTTGGCCTGCGTGCTGTCGCTTGTGTGGCTCCACGGCCCTTCCTCTAGGCTTTCAAGCCCTTGTACATATTCAGGTGTTTTACCTGGGAAGGGTGGGAAGAGTTCAGCAGCAGCTGGCCTGGGGCTCAGCTCACGTTTACTCACAGAGGCCTCGGCACGGTCCCCCAGTTTTGCAATGAGGACGCTCCTTGCGTGGTGGGGGCGGGGCTGCTGGCTGTATGGGAGATGATTCCCCACCTCTGACCAATTTCAGAATTGTTTTCCGATGGAGCAAGTGCCTTGGTAGGGTTTTCCTCTGTATAACTGTTACGTTCAGGTTTTTTTTTTCTTTTTTCATTCCAGTTATATTTTGTTCCTGTTCTATGTGTTTATAGATATAAGCATGGAAATAATTCATTCATATAAATACATCTGTGTGAATGGAAGAACTTTTTTCTGTTTTTTTTTCAATTTTATTTTTAAAAATTTTGAAAATTAATTTTATTTATTTTTTCATGCAGCAGGTTATTATTAGTTATCTATTTTATGCATATGCATGTATACAGGTCAATCCCAATCTCCCAACTCATCCGAACTCCACCACCACATGGCTTCCCCCACTTGGTGTCCATACGTTTGTTCTCTACCTCTGTGTCTCTATTTCTGCCCTGCAAACCAGTTCATCTGTACCATTTTTCTAGGTTCCACATATATGCATTAATATACAATATTTGTTTTTCTCTTTCTGACTTACTTCACTCTGTATGACAGTCTCTAGATCCATCGACTTCTCTACAAATGACCCAGTTTCATTCCTTTTTATGCCTGAGTAATCTTCCATTTTATATATGTACCACATCTTTATCCATTCGTCTGTCTGTGGGCATTTAGGTTGCTTCGATTACCTGGCTATTGTAAATAGTGCTGCAATGAACATTGTGGTGAATGTTTCTTTTTGATTTATGGTTTTCTCTGGGTATATGCCCAGAAGTGGGATTGCTGGATCCTATGGTAATTCTCTTTTTAGTTTTTTAAAGGAACCTCCATACTGCTCACCATAGTGACTGTATCAATTTACCTTCCCACCACTAGTGGAAGAGGGTTCCTTTTGTCCACACCCTCCCCAGAATTTGTTGTTTGTAGATTTTCTGATGATGCCGATTCTAAGAGGTGTGAGGTCATACCGCCTTGTCGTTTGGATTTGCATTTCTCTAATAATTAGTGATGTTGAGCAGCTTTTCATGTGAGTCTCTTCCATCTCTGTGACTTCTTTGAAGAAACGTCTGTTTAGATCTTATGCCCATTTTTGTATTGGGTTCTTCTTTTATTAATATTAAGCTGCGTGAGCTGTTTATATATATTGGAGATTAAACCTTTGTCCATTGATTCGTTTGCGATTCTTTTCGCCCATTCTGAGGGTTGCCTTTTTCCATTCCCGTTTATTAACCAAAAAAGAAAGAAAGCAAAGGAAGCAGAACACTAATGTGCGTGAAATATGCCTCTTGAAACTGTCGTTTTGAAATATGGACGTCTTTTGAATTTTTTGGTCGATATATGACCCCAGGATTTGTTTTCAGGTCAGGTGTCATTTACAGGCCTGCAATGATTTTGAATATCCACCGACCATTAGCGCTGGGATTAAAGCTGCTGTTGTGTGAAACGGCCACAAGGTCGCAGCAGTTCTCCCTTACCAAATCTGGGTACTAGGGCAACAGAGCCTCAATGGAAGTCTGTTCTAGATTGGAATTTAGAATGGAATGTGCCAGGAGAAAGCCCCTCAGGTTTGTCTCACTACTTCTTGTTCGTGTTTTTAATTTAATGTTTTATTTTTTATTACAGCAAGTTTGATGACAACGTTTGGCTTGTTGTAGGTGTGCAAGATGTGGTTCTTTTACACATATACATAAGTCTGTTCTTCCTGGGATCCTGTTCCCATGTCCGTTATGACAGAATGTTGAGTAGTCTTCTCTTGGTATTCCGTAGGTCTTTGGTGATTATATATTTCACCTGTGTTTTGTATATGTCTGTTTACCCCAGTATCATAATGAATCCAATCCTCACACCTTTCCATTGGTGAACCATAAGTTTGTTTAATGAATCTGTGATTGCCCTTCTCCGTGGAAATATCTGCCCTGGTATCAATTTTTATGTAACACCTATAAGTGATATCCTACGATATGTGTCTTTCACTTTCTGACTTACTACAAGTCACGTGATTACCTCTAGGCTCATCTACGGTGCTGCAAATGGCATTGTGTCCTTTTTTCCCTTGGCTAATATTCTGTCTTAGCGAGGTCCATTTTCTGCAATGTGATTCCCTGAGGGCTGAGGATTAGCTGACCTGGGCAGCCTGACCCTGCCGGCAAGCCCTCCCCAGGTGTGCCTGGCTTGAGGTCAATATAAACAGCACTCCAGGCAGCAATAGCCCCTGCAGCTGTGACTGACTCCATATTCTCTGCCCCGACAGCAGTCTCAGGGCTGTGCTGGTGGGAGGTTGTGAGGGTCCACGGCTTTGTTGGTGGCCCGGTGTGAGTGGGGCTCTGCTGGACTTTCTGCAGGAGTTTCCAGGCTGCCACCTGTAAAGAAGAGGATTTGTCACCCATAACTTCCACTGGAATTTCTCTCCGGGCTGAGGTGAGGAAGGAAAAAAAAGGATTGGGGGCCGGGACAGGAGGGGTATCTCAGGCAGGGAAATGGGAAGCTTCCTGAAGAGCGCCCGGGGACAGGACCATCCTGGCTGGCCTGCAGGCAGCAAGTTGGCCTGCGTGATGTCGCTGGTGTGGCTCCACGGCCCTTCCTCTAGGCTTTCAAGCCCTTGTACATATTCAGGTGTTTTACCTGGGAAGGGTGGGAAGAGTTCAGCAGCAGCTGGCCTGGGGCTCAGCTCACGTTTACTCACAGAGGCCTCGGCACGGTCCCCCAGCTTTGCAATGAGGACGCTCTTTGCTTGGGGGTGGGACGGGGCTTCTGGCTGTATGGGAGATGATTCCCCACCTCTGACCAATTTCAGAATTGTTTACCGCTGGAGCAAGTGCCTTGGTAGGGTTTTCCTCTGTATAACTGATAGGTTCAGGGTTTTTTTTTTCTTTTTTCGTTCCAATTACATTTTGTTCCTGTTCTAGGTATTTATAGATATAAGCATGGAAATAATTCATTCATATAAATACATCTGTGTGAATGGAAGAACTTTTTTCTGTTTTTTTTTCAATTTTATTTTTAAAAATTTTGAAAATTAATTTTATTTATTTTTTCATGCAGCAGGTTATTCTTAGTTATCTATTTTATGCATATGCATGTATACAGGTCAATCCCAATCTCCCAACTCATCCCAACTCCACCACCACATGGCTTCCCCCACTTGGTGTCCATACGTTTGTTCTCTACATCTGTGTCTCTATTTCTGCCCTGCAAACCAGTTCATCTGTACCATTTTTCTAGGTTCCACATATATGCATTAATATACAATATTTGTTTTTCTCTTTCTGACTTACTTCACTCTGTATGACATTCTGTAGATCCATCGACTACTCTACAAATGACTCAGTTTCATTCCTTTTTATGGCTGAGTAATCTTCCATTTTATATATGTACCACATCTTTATCCATTCGTCTGTCTGTGGGCATTTAGGTTGCTTCCATTACCTGGCTATTGTAAATAGTGCTGCAATGAACATTGTGGTGAATGTGTCTTTTTGATTTATGGTTTTCTCTGGGTATATGCCCAGAAGTGGGATTGCTGGATCCTATGGTAATTCTCTTTTTAATTTTTTAAAGGAACCTCCATACTGTTCACCATAGTGACTTTATCAATTTACCTTCCCACCACTAGTGGAAGAGGGTTCCTTTTGTCCACACCCTCCCCAGAATTTGTTGTTTGTAGATTTTCTGATGATGCCGATTCTAAGAGGTGTGAGGTCATACCTCCTTGTCGTTTGGATTTGCATTTCTCTAATAATTAGTGATGTTGAGCAGCTTTTCATGTGCGTCTTGGCCATCTCTGTGACTTCTTTCAAGAAACGTCTATTTAGATCTTCTGCCCATTTTTGTATTGGGTTCTTGTTTTATTAATATTAAGCTGCGTGAGCTGTTTATATATATTGGAGATTAAACCTTTGTCCATTGATTCGTTTGCGATCGTTTTCGCCCATTCTGAAGGTTGCCTTTTTCCATTCCCGTTTATTAACCAAAAAAGAAAGAAAGCAAAGGAAGCAGAACACTAATGTGCGTGAAATATGCCTCTTGAAACTGTCGTTTTGAAATATGGACGTCTTCTGAATTTTTTGGTCGATATATGATCCCAGGGTTTGTTTTCAGGGCAGGTGTCATTTACAGGCCTGCAATGATTTTGAATATCCACCGACCATTAGCGCTGGGATTAAAACTGCTGTTGTGTGAAATGGCCACAAGGTCGCAGCAGTTTTCCCTTACCAAATCTTGTTACTAGGGCAACAGTGCCTCAATGGAAGTCTGTTCTAGATTGGAATTTAAAATGGAATGTGCCAGGAAAAAGCCCCTGAAGTTTGTCTCACTAGTTCTTGTTCGTGTTTTTAATTTAATGTTTTATTTTTTATTACAGCAAGTTTGATGACAACGTTTGGCTTGTTGTAGGTGTGCAAGATGTGGTTCTTTTACACATATACATAAGTCTGTTCTTCCTGGGATCCTTTTCCAATGTACGTTATGACAGAACGTTGAGTAGTCTTCTCTTGGTATTCCGTAGGTCTTTGGTGATTATATATTTCACCTGTGTTTGTATATGTCTGTTAACCCCACGATCGTAATGAATCCAATCCTCACACCTTTCCATTGGTGAACCATAAGTTTGTTTAATGAATCTGTGATTGCCCTTCTCCGTGGAAATATCTGCCCTGGTATCAATTTTTATGTAACACCTATAAGTGATATCCTACGATATGTGTCTTTCACTTTCTGACTTACTACAAGTCACGTGATTACCTCTAGACTCATCTACGGTGCTGCAAATGGCATTGTGTCCTTTTTTCCCTTGGCTAATATTCTGTCTTAGCGAGGTCCATTTTCTGCAATGTGATTCCCTGAGGGCTGAGGATTAGCTGACCTGGGCAGCCTGACCCTGCCGGCAAGCCCTCCCCAGGTGTGCCTGGGTTGAGGTCATTATAAACAGCATTCCAGGCAGCAATAGCCCCTGCAGCTGTGCCTGACTGCATATTCTCTGCCCTGTCAGCAGTCTCAGGGCTGTGCTGGTGGGAGGGTCCACGGCTTTGTTGGTGGCCCGGTGTGAGTGGGGCTCTGCTGGACTTTCTGCAGGAGTTGCCAGGCTGCCACCTGTAAAGAAGAGGATGTGTCACCCATAACTTCCACTGGAATTTCTCTCCGGGCTGAGGTGAGGAATGAAAAAAAGGATTGGGGGCCGGGACAGGAGGGGTATCTCAGGCAGGGAAATGGGAAGCTTCCAGAAGAGTGCCCGGGGACAGGACCATCCTGGCTGGCCTGCAGGCAGCAAGTTGGCCTTCGTGCTGTCGCTGGTGTGGCTCCACGGCCCTTCCTCTAGGCTTTCAAGCCCTTGTACATATTCAGGTGTTTTACCTGGGAAGGGTGGGAAGAGTTCAGCAGCAGCTGGCCTGGGGCTCAGCTCAGGTTTACTCACAGAGGCCTCGGCACGGTCCCCCAGCTTTGCAATGAGGACGCTCCTTGCGTGGGGG
Source organism: Mesoplodon densirostris (assembly GCF_025265405.1). Lineage (NCBI taxonomy): Eukaryota > Metazoa > Chordata > Mammalia > Artiodactyla > Ziphiidae > Mesoplodon > Mesoplodon densirostris. The sequence continues at coordinate 36,617,967 of NC_082673.1, read as the reverse complement.
GGGGCGGGGCTGCTGGCTGTATGGGAGTTGATTGCCCACCTCTGACCAATTTCAGAATTGTTTACCGCTGGAGCAAGTGCCTTGGTAGGGTTTTCCTCTGTATAACTGTTACGTTCAGGTTTATTTTTTTTCTTTTTTCATTCCAATTATATTTTGTTCCTGTTTTATGTATTTATAGATATAAGCTTGGAAATAATTCATTCATATAAATACATCTTTGTGAATGTAAGAACTTTTTTCTGTATTTTTTTCAATTTTGTTTTTAAAAATTTTGAAATTTAATTTTATTTATTTTTTTATACAGCAGGTTATTATTAGCTATCTGTTTTATGCATATGCATGTATACAGGTCAATCCCAATCTCCCAACTCATCCCAACACCACCACCCCATAGCTTCCCCCACTTGGTGTCCATACGTTTGTTCTCTACCTCTGTGTCTCTATTTCTGCCCTGCAAACCAGTTCATCTGTACCATTTTTCTAGGTTCCACATATATGCATTAATATACAATATTTGTTTTTCTCTTTCTGACTTACTTCACTCTGTATGACATTCTGTAGGTCCATCGACTTCTCTACAAATGACCCAGTTTCATTCCTTTTTATGGCTCAGTAATATTCCATTTTATATATGTACCACTTTTTATCCATTCGTCTGTCTGTGGGCATTTAGGTTGCTTCCATTACCTGGCTATTGTAAATAGTGCTGCAATGAACATTGTGGTGAATGTGTGTTTTGATTTATGGTTTTCTCTGAGTATATGCCCAGAAGTGGGATTGCAGGATCCTATGGTAATTCTCTTTTTAGTTTTTTAAAGGAACATCCATAGTGTTCTCCATAGTGACTGTATCAATTTTCCTTCCCACCACTAGTGGAAGAGGGTTCCTTTTGTCCACACCCTCCCCAGAATTTGTTGTTTGTAGATTTTCTGATGATGCCGATTCTAAGAGGTGTGAGGTCATACCTCCTTGTCGTTTGGATTTGCATTTCTCTAATAATTAGTGATGTTGAGCAGCTTTTTATGTGAGTTTTGGCCATCTCTGTGACTTCTTTGAAGAAAGGTCTATTTAGATCTTCTGCCCATCTTTGTATTGGGTTATTGTTTTATTAATATTAAGCTGCGTGAGCTGTTTATATATATTGGAGATTAAACCTTTGTCCATTGATTCCTTTGCGATCGTTTTCGCCCATTCTGAGGGTTGCCTTTTTCATTCCCGTTTATTAACCAAAAAAGAAAGAAAGCAAAGGAAGCAGAACACTAATGTGCGTGAAATATGCCTCTTGAAACTGTCGTTTTGAAATATGGACGTCTTTTGAATTTTTTGGTTGATATATGACCCCAGGATTTGTTTTCAGGGCAGGTGTCATTTACAGGCCTGCAATGATTTTGAATATCCACCGACCATTAGCGCTGGGATTAAAGCTGCTGTTGTGTGAAACGGCCACAAGGTCGCAGCAGTACTCCCTTACCAAATCTGGTTACTAGGGCAACAGTGCCTCAATGGAAGTCTGTTCTAGATTGGAATTTAGAATGGAATGTGCCAGGAGAAGGCCCCTCAAGTTTGTCTCACTACTTCTTGTTCGTGTTTTTAATTTAATGTTTTATTTTTTATTACAGCAAGTTTGATGACAACGTTTGGCTTGTTGTAGGTGTGCAAGATGTGGTTCTTTTACACATATACATAAGTCTGTTCTTCCTGGGATCCTTTTCCAATGTACGTTATGACAGAACGTTGAGTAGTCTTCTCTTGGTATTCCGTAGGTCTTTGGTGATTATATATTTCACCTGTGTTTGTATATGTCTGTTAACCCCAAGATCGTAATGAATCCAATCCTCACACCTTTCCATTGGTGAACCATAAGTTTGTTTAATGAATCTGTGATTGCCCTTCTCCGTGGAAATATCTGCCCTGGTATCAATTTTTATGTAACACCTATAAGTGATATCCTATGATATGTGTCTTTCACTTTCTGACTTACTACAAGTCACGTGATTACCTCTAGACTCATCTACGGTGCTGCAAATGGCATTGTGTCCTTTTTTCCCTTGGCTAATATTCTGTCTTAGCGAGGTCCATTTTCTGCAATGTGATTCCCTGAGGGCTGAGGATTAGCTGACCTGGGCAGCCTGACCCTGCCGGCAAGCCCTCCCCAGGTGTGCCTGGGTTGAGGTCAATATAAACAGCACTCCAGGCAGCAATAGCCCCTGCAGCTGTGCCTGACTCCATATTCTCTGCCCTGTCAGCAGTCTCAGGGCTGTGCTGGTGGGAGGGTCCATGGCTTTGTTGGTGGCCCGGTGTGAGTGGGGCCCTGCTGGACTTTCTGCAGGAGTTGCCAGGCTGCCATCTGTAAAGAAGAGGATGTGTCACCCATAACTTCCACTGGAATTTATCTCCGGGCTGAGGTGAGGAAGGAAAAAAAGGAGTGGGGGCCGGGACAGGAGGGGTATCTCAGGCAGGGAAATGGAAAGCTTCCAGAAGAGCGCCCGGGGCCAGGACCATCCTGGCTGGCCTGCAGGCAGCAAGTTGGCCTGCGTGCTGTCGCTGGTGTGGCTCCACGGCCCTTCCTCTAGGCTTTCAAGCCCTTGTACATATTCAGGTGTTTTACCTGGGAAGGGTGGGAAGAGTTCAGCAGCAGCTGGCCTGGGGCTCAGCTCACGTTTACTCACAGAGGCCTCGGCACGGTCCCCCAGCTTTGCAATGAGGACGCTCCTTGCGTGGTGGGGTCAGGGCTGCTGGCTGTATGGGAGATGATTCCCCACCTGTGACCAATTTCAGAATTGTTTTCCGATGGAGCAAGTGCCTTGGTAGGGTTTTCCTCTGTATAACTGTTATGTTCAGGTTTTTTTTTTCTTTTTTCATTCCAATTATATTTTGTTCCTGTTCTATGTATTTATAGATATAAGCATGGAAATAATTCATTCATATAAATACATCTGTGTGAATGGAAGAACTTTTTTCTGTTTTTTTTTTTCAATTTGATTTTTAAAAATTTTGAAAATTAATTTTATTTATTTTTTCATGCAGCAGGTTATTATTAGTTATCTATTTTATGCATATGCATGTATACAGGTCAATCCCAATCTCCCAACTCATCCCAACTCCACCACCACATGGCTTCCCCCACTTGGTGTCCATACGTTTGTTCTCTACCTCTGTGTCTCTATTTCTGCCCTGCAAACCAGTTCATCTGTACCATTTTTCTAGGTTCCACATATATGCATTAATATACAATATTTGTTTTTCTCTTTCTGACTTACTTCACTCTGTATGACAGTCTCTAGATCCATCGACTTCTCTACAAATGACCCAGTTTCATTCCTTTTTATGGCTGAGTAATCTTCCATTTTATATATGTACCACATCTTTATCCATTCGTCTGTCTGTGGACATTTAGGTTGCTTCCATTACCTGGCTATTGTAAATAGTGCTGCAATGAACATTGTGGTGAATGTGTCTTTTTGATTTATGGTTTTCTCTGGGTATATGCCCAGAAGTGGGATTGCAGTATCCTATGGTAATTCTCTTTTTAGTTTTTTAAAGGAACCTCCATAGTGTTCTCCATAGTGACTGTATCAATTTACCTTCCCACCAATAGTGGAAGAGGGTTCCTTTTGTCCACACCCTCCCCAGAATTTGTTGTTTGTAGATATTCTGATGATGCCGATTCTAAGAGGTGTGAGGTCATACCTCCTTGTCGTTTGGATTTGCATTTCTCTAATAATTAGTGCTGTTGAGCAGCTTTTCATGTGCGTCTTGGCCATCTCTGTGACTTCTTTCAAGAAACGTCTATTTAGATCTTCTGCCCATTTTTGTATTGGGTTATTGTTTTATTAATATTAAGCTGCGTGAGCTGTTTATATATATTGGAGATTAAACCTTTGTCCATTGATTCGTTTGCGATCGTTTTCGCCCATTCTGAGGGTTGCCTTTTTCCATTCCCGTTTATTAACCAAAAAAGAAAGAAAGCAAAGGAAGCAGAACACTAATGTGCGTGAAATATGCCTCTTGAAACTGTCGTTTTGAAATATGGACGTCTTTTGAATTGTTTGGTCGATATATGACCCCAGGATTTGTTTTCAGGGCAGGTGTCATTTACAGGCCTGCAATGATTTTGAATATCCACCGACCATCAGCGCTGGGATTAAAGCTGCTGTTGTGTGAAAAGGCTACAAGGTGGCAGCAGTTCTTCCTTACCAAATCTGGTTACTAGGGCAACAGAGCCTCAATGGAAGTCGTGTTCTAGATTGGAATTTAGAATGGAATGTGCCAGGAGAATGCCCCTCAAGTTTGTCTCACTACTTCTTGTTCGTGTTTTTAATTTAATTTTTTATTTTTTTATTACAGCAAGTTTGATGACAACGTTTGGCTTGTTGTAGGTGTGCAAGATGTGGTTCTTTTACACATATACATATGTCTGTTCTTCCTGCGATTCTGTTCCTATGTCCGTTAAGACAGAATGTTGAGTAGTCTTCTCTTGGTATTCCGTAGGTCTTTGGTGATTATATATTTCACCTGTGTTTGTATATGTCTGTTAACCCCAAGATCGTAATGAATCCAATCCTCACACCTTTCCATTGGTGAACCATAAGTTTGTTTAATGAATCTGTGATTGCCCTTCTCCGTGGAAATATCTGCCCTGGTATCAATTTTTATGTAACACCTATAAGTGATATCCTACGATATGTGTCTTTCACTTTCTGACTTACTACAAGTCACGTGATTACCTCTAGACTCATCTACGGTGCTGCAAATGGCATTGTGTCCTTTTTTCCCTTGGCTAATATTCTGTCTTAGCGAGGTCTATTTTCTGCAATGTGATTCCCTGAGGGCTGAGGATTAGCTGACCTGGGCAGCCTGACCCTGCCGGCAAGCCCTCCCCAGGTGTGCCTGGGTTGAGGTCATTATAAACAACACTCCAGGCAGCAATAGCCCCTGCAGCTGTGCCTGACTGCATATTCTCTGGCCAGTCAGCAGTCTCAGGGCTGTGCTGGTGGGAGGGTCCACGGCTTTGTTGGTGGCCCGGTGTGAGTGGGGCTCTGCTGGACTTTCTGCAGGAGTGGCCAGGCTGCCACCTGTAAAGAAGAGGATGTGTCACCCATAACTTCCACTGGAATTTCTCTCCGGGCTGAGGTTAGGAAGGAAAAAAAGGAGTCTGTGCCGGGACAGGAGGGGTATCTCAGGCAGGGAAATGGAAAGCTTCCAGAAGAGCGCCCGGGGCCAGGACCATCCTGGCTGGCCTGCAGGCAGCAAGTTGGCCTGCGTGCTGTCGCTTGTGTGGCTCCACGGCCCTTCCTCTAGGCTTTCAAGCCCTTGTACATATTCAGGTGTTTTACCTGGGAAGGGTGGGAAGAGTTCAGCAGCAGCTGGCCTGGGGCTCAGCTCACGTTTACTCACAGAGGCCTCGGCACGGTCCCCCAGCTTTGCAATGAGGATGCTCCTTGCGTGGTGGGGGCGGGGCTGCTGGCTGTATGGGAGATGATTCCCCACCTATGACCAATTTCAGAATTGTTTACCACTGGAGAAAGTGCCTTGGTAGGGTTTTCCTCTGTATAACTGTTAGATTCATGTTTTTTTTTTCTTTTTTCATTCCAATTACATTTTGTTCCTCTTTTATGTATTTATAGATATAAGCATGGAAATAATTCATTCATATAAATACATCTGTGTGAATGGAAGAACTTTTTTCTGTTTTTTTTCAATTTTATTTTTAAAAATTTTGAAATTTAATTTTATTTATTTCTTTATACAGCAGGTTATTATTATTTATCTATTTTATGCATATGCATGTATACAGGTCAATCCCAATCTCCCAACTCATCCCAACTCCACCACCACATGGCTTCCCCCACTTGGTGTCCATACGTTTGTTCTCTACCTCTGTGTCTCTATTTCTGCCCTGCAAACCAGTTCATCTGTACCATTTTTCTAGGTTCCACATATATGCATTTATATACAATATATGTTTTTCTCTTTCTGACTTACTTCACTCTGTATGACAGTCTCTAGATCCATCGACTTCTCTACAAAGGACCCAGTTTCATTCCTTTTTATGGCTGAGTAATCTTCCATTTTATATATGTACCACATCTTTATCCATTCGTCTGTCTGTGGGCATTTAGGTTTCTTCCATTACCTGGCTATTGTAAATAGTGCTGCAATGAACATTGTGGTGAATGTGTCTTTTTGATTTATGGTTTTCTCTGGGTATATGCCCAGAAGTGGGATTGCTGGATCCTATGGTAATTTTCTTTTTAGTTTTTTAAAGGAACCTCCATACTGTTCACCATAGTGACTGTATCAATTTACCTTCCCACCACTAGTTGAAGAGGGTTCCTTTTGTCCACACCCTCCCCAGAATTTGTTGTTTGTAGATTTTCTGATGATGCCGATTCTAAGAGGTGTGAGGTCATACCTCCTTGTTGTTTGGATTTGCATTTCTCTAATAATTAGTGATGTTGAGCAGCTTTTCATGTGCGTCTTGGCCATCTCTGTGACTTCTTTGAAGAAACGTCTATTTAGATCTTCTGCCCATTTTTGTATTGGGTTGTTTGTTTTATTAATATTAAGCTGCGTGAGCTGTTTATATATATTGGAGATTAAACTTTTGTCCAATGATTTGTTTGCGATCGTTTTCGGCGATTCTGAGGGTTGCCTTTTTCCATTCCCGTTTTTTTAACCAAAAAAGAAAGAAAGCAAAGGAAGCAGAACACTAATGTGCGTGAAATATGCCTCTTGAAACTGTCGTTTTGAAATATGGACGTCTTTTGAATTTTTTGGTCGATATATGACCCCAGGTTTTGTTTTCAGGGCAGGTGTCATTTACAGGCCTGCAATGATTTTGAATATCCACCGACCATCAGCGCTGGGATTAAAGCTGCTGTTGTGTGAAAAGGCTACAAGGTGGCAGCAGTTCTTCCTTACCAAATCTGGTTACTAGGGCAACAGAGCCTCAATGGAAGTCGTGTTCTAGATTGGAATTTAGAATGGAATGTGCCAGGAGAATGCCCCTCAAGTTTGTCTCACTACTTCTTGTTCGTGTTTTTAATTTAATTTTTTATTTTTTTATTACAGCAAGTTTGATGACAACGTTTGGCTTGTTGTAGGTGTGCAAGATGTGGTTCTTTTACACATATACATATGTCTGTTCTTCCTGCGATTCTGTTCCTATGTCCGTTAAGACAGAATGTTGAGTAGTCTTCTCTTGGTATTCCGTAGGTCTTTGGTGATTATATATTTCACCTGTGTTTGTATATGTCTGTTAACCCCAAGATCGTAATGAATCCAATCCTCACACCTTTCCATTGGTGAACCATAAGTTTGTTTAATGAATCTGTGATTGCCCTTCTCCGTGGAAATATCTGCCCTGGTATCAATTTTTATGTAACACCTATAAGTGATATCCTACGATATGTGTCTTTCACTTTCTGACTTACTACAAGTCACGTGATTACCTCTAGACTCACCTATGGTGCTGCAAATGGCATTGTGTCCTTTTTTCCCTTGGCTAATATTCTGTCTTAGCGAGGTCCATTTTCTGCAATGTGATTCCCTGAGGGCTGAGGATTAGCTGACCTGGGCAGCCTGACCCTGCCGGCAAGCCCTCCCCAGGTGTGCCTGGGTTGAGGTCATTATAAACAACACTCCAGGCAGCAATAGCCCCTGCAGCTGTGCCTGACTGCATATTCTCTGGCCAGTCAGCAGTCTCAGGGCTGTGCTGGTGGGAGGGTCCACGGCTTTGTTGGTGGCCCGGTGTGAGTGGGGCTCTGCTGGACTTTCTGCAGGAGTGGCCAGGCTGCCACCTGTAAAGAAGAGGATGTGTCACCCATAACTTCCACTGGAATTTCTCTCCGGGCTGAGGTTAGGAAGGAAAAAAAGGAGTCTGTGCCGGGACAGGAGGGGTATCTCAGGCAGGGAAATGGAAAGCTTCCAGAAGAGCGCCCGGGGCCAGGACCATCCTGGCTGGCCTGCAGGCAGCAAGTTGGCCTGCGTGCTGTCGCTTGTGTGGCTCCACGGCCCTTCCTCTAGGCTTTCAAGCCCTTGTACATATTCAGGTGTTTTACCTGGGAAGGGTGGGAAGAGTTCAGCAGCAGCTGGCCTGGGGCTCAGCTCACGTTTACTCACAGAGGCCTCGGCACGGTCCCCCAGCTTTGCAATGAGGACGCTCCTTGCGTGGTGGGGGCGGGGCTGCTGGCTGTATGGGAGATGATTCCCCACCTATGACCAATTTCAGAATTGTTTACCACTGGAGCAAGTGCCTTGGTAGGGTTTTCCTCTGTATAACTGTTAGATTCATGTTTTTTTTTCTTTTTTCATTCCAATTACATTTTGTTCCTCTTTTATGTATTTATAGATATAAGCATGGAAATAATTCATTCATATAAATACATCTGTGTGAATGGAAGAACTTTTTTCTGTTTTTTTTTCAATTTTATTTTTAAAAATTTTGAAATTTAATTTTATTTATTTCTTTATACAGCAGGTTATTATTATTTATCTATTTTATGCATATGCATGTATACAGGTCAATCCCAATCTCCCAACTCATCCCAACACCACCACCCCATGGCTTCCCCCACTTGGTGTCCATACGTTTGTTCTCTACCTCTGTGTCTCTATTTCTGCCCTGCAAACCAGTTCATCTGTACCATTTTTCTAGGTTCCACATATATGCATTTATATACAATATATGTTTTTCTCTTTCTGACTTACTTCACTCTGTATGACAGTCTCTAGATCCATCGACTTCTCTACAAAGGACCCAGTTTCATTCCTTTTTATGGCTGAGTAATCTTCCATTTTATATATGTACCACATCTTTATCCATTCGTCTGTCTGTGGGCATTTAGGTTTCTTCCATTACCTGGCTATTGTAAATAGTGCTGCAATGAACATTGTGGTGAATGTGTCTTTTTGATTTATGGTTTTCTCTGGGTATATGCCCAGAAGTGGGATTGCTGGATCCTATGGTAATTTTCTTTTTAGTTTTTTAAAGGAACCTCCATACTGTTCACCATAGTGACTGTATCAATTTACCTTCCCACCACTAGTTGAAGAGGGTTCCTTTTGTCCACACCCTCCCCAGAATTTGTTGTTTGTAGATTTTCTGATGATGCCGATTCTAAGAGGTGTGAGGTCATACCTCCTTGTCGTTTGGATTTGCATTTCTCTAATAATTAGTGATGTTGAGCAGCTTTTCATGTGCGTCTTGGCCATCTCTGTGACTTCTTTGAAGAAACGTCTATTTAGATCTTCTGCCCATTTTTGTATTGGGTTGTTTGTTTTATTAATATTAAGCTGCGTGAGCTGTTTATATATATTGGAGATTAAACTTTTGTCCAATGATTTGTTTGCGATCGTTTTCGGCGATTCTGAGGGTTGCCTTTTTCCATTCCCGTTTTTTTAACCAAAAAAGAAAGAAAGCAAAGGAAGCAGAACACTAATGTGCGTGAAATATGCCTCTTGAAACTGTCGTTTTGAAATATGGACGTCTTTTGAATTTTTTGGTCGATATATGACCCCAGGATTTGTTTTCAGGGCAGGTGTCATTTACAGGCCTGCAATGATTTTGAATATCCACCAACCATCAGCGCTGGGATTAAAGCTGCTGTTGTGTGAAAAGGCTACAAGGTGGCAGCAGTTCTTCCTTACCAAATCTGGTTACTAGGGCAACAGAGCCTCAATGGAAGTCGTGTTCTAGATTGGAATTTAGAATGGAATGTGCCAGGAGAATGCCCCTCAAGTTTGTCTCACTACTTCTTGTTCGTGTTTTTAATTTAATTTTTTATTTTTTTATTACAGCAAGTTTGATGACAACGTTTGGCTTGTTGTAGGTGTGCAAGATGTGGTTCTTTTACACATATACATATGTCTGTTCTTCCTGCGATTCTGTTCCTATGTCCGTTAAGACAGAATGTTGAGTAGTCTTCTCTTGGTATTCCGTAGGTCTTTGGTGATTATATATTTCACCTGTGTTTGTATATGTCTGTTAACCCCACGATCGTAATGAATCCAATCCTCACACCTTTCCATTGGTGAACCATAAGTTTGTTTAATGAATCTGTGATTGCCCTTCTCCGTGGAAATATCTGCCCTGGTATCAATTTTTATGTAACACCTATAAGTGATATCCTACGATATGTGTCTTTCACTTTCTGACTTACTACAAGTCACGTGATTACCTCTAGACTCACCTATGGTGCTGCAAATGGCATTGTGTCCTTTTTTCCCTTGGCTAATATTCTGTCTTAGCGAGGTCCATTTTCTGCAATGTGATTCCCTGAGGGCTGAGGATTAGCTGACCTGGGCAGCCTGACCCTGCCGGCAAGCCCTCCCCAGGTGTGCCTGGGTTGAGGTCATTATAAACAACACTCCAGGCAGCAATAGCCCCTGCAGCTGTGCCTGACTGCATATTCTCTGGCCAGTCAGCAGTCTCAGGGCTGTGCTGGTGGGAGGGTCCACGGCTTTGTTGGTGGCCCGGTGTGAGTGGGGCTCTGCTGGACTTTCTGCAGGAGTGGCCAGGCTGCCACCTGTAAAGAAGAGGATGTGTCACCCATAACTTCCACTGGAATTTCTCTCCGGGCTGAGGTTAGGAAGGAAAAAAAGGAGTCTGTGCCGGGACAGGAGGGGTATCTCAGGCAGGGAAATGGAAAGCTTCCAGAAGAGCGCCCGGGGCCAGGACCATCCTGGCTGGCCTGCAGGCAGCAAGTTGGCCTGCGTGCTGTCGCTTGTGTGGCTCCACGGCCCTTCCTCTAGGCTTTCAAGCCCTTGTACATATTCAGGTGTTTTACCTGGGAAGGGTGGGAAGAGTTCAGCAGCAGCTGGCCTGGGGCTCAGCTCACGTTTACTCACAGAGGCCTCGGCACGGTCCCCCAGTTTTGCAATGAGGACGCTCCTTGCGTGGTGGGGGCGGGGCTGCTGGCTGTATGGGAGATGATTCCCCACCTCTGACCAATTTCAGAATTGTTTTCCGATGGAGCAAGTGCCTTGGTAGGGTTTTCCTCTGTATAACTGTTACGTTCAGGTTTTTTTTTTCTTTTTTCATTCCAATTATATTTTGTTCCTGTTCTATGTGTTTATAGATATAAGCATGGAAATAATTCATTCATATAAATACATCTGTGTGAATGGAAGAACTTTTTTCTGTTTTTTTTTCAATTTTATTTTTAAAAATTTTGAAAATTAATTTTATTTATTTTTTCATGCAGCAGGTTATTATTAGTTATCTATTTTATGCATATGCATGTATACAGGTCAATCCCAATCTCCCAACTCATCCGAACTCCACCACCACATGGCTTCCCCCACTTGGTGTCCATACGTTTGTTCTCTACCTCTGTGTCTCTATTTCTGCCCTGCAAACCAGTTCATCTGTACCATTTTTCTAGGTTCCACATATATGCATTAATATACAATATTTGTTTTTCTCTTTCTGACTTACTTCACTCTGTATGACAGTCTCTAGATCCATCGACTTCTCTACAAATGACCCAGTTTCATTCCTTTTTATGCCTGAGTAATCTTCCATTTTATATATGTACCACATCTTTATCCATTCGTCTGTCTGTGGGCATTTAGGTTGCTTCGATTACCTGGCTATTGTAAATAGTGCTGCAATGAACATTGTGGTGAATGTTTCTTTTTGATTTATGGTTTTCTCTGGGTATATGCCCAGAAGTGGGATTGCTGGATCCTATGGTAATTCTCTTTTTAGTTTTTTAAAGGAACCTCCATACTGCTCACCATAGTGACTGTATCAATTTACCTTCCCACCACTAGTGGAAGAGGGTTCCTTTTGTCCACACCCTCCCCAGAATTTGTTGTTTGTAGATTTTCTGATGATGCCGATTCTAAGAGGTGTGAGGTCATACCGCCTTGTCGTTTGGATTTGCATTTCTCTAATAATTAGTGATGTTGAGCAGCTTTTCATGTGAGTCTCTTCCATCTCTGTGACTTCTTTGAAGAAACGTCTGTTTAGATCTTATGCCCATTTTTGTATTGGGTTCTTCTTTTATTAATATTAAGCTGCGTGAGCTGTTTATATATATTGGAGATTAAACCTTTGTCCATTGATTCGTTTGCGATTCTTTTCGTCCATTCTGAGGGTTGCCTTTTTCCATTCCCGTTTATTAACCAAAAAAGAAAGAAAGCAAAGGAAGCAGAACACTAATGTGCGTGAAATATGCCTCTTGAAACTGTCGTTTTGAAATATGGACGTCTTTTGAATTTTTTGGTCGATATATGACCCCAGGATTTGTTTTCAGGTCAGGTGTCATTTACAGGCCTGCAATGATTTTGAATATCCACCGACCATTAGCGCTGGGATTAAAGCTGCTGTTGTGTGAAACGGCCACAAGGTCGCAGCAGTTCTCCCTTACCAAATCTGGTTACTAGGGCAACAGAGCCTCAATGGAAGTCTGTTCTAGATTGGAATTTAGAATGGAATGTGCCAGGAGAAAGCCCCTCAGGTTTGTCTCACTACTTCTTGTTCGTGTTTTTAATTTAATGTTTTATTTTTTATTACAGCAAGTTTGATGACAACGTTTGGCTTGTTGTAGGTGTGCAAGATGTGGTTCTTTTACACATATACATAAGTCTGTTCTTCCTGGGATCCTGTTCCCATGTCCGTTATGACAGAATGTTGAGTAGTCTTCTCTTGGTATTCCGTAGGTCTTTGGTGATTATATATTTCACCTGTGTTTTGTATATGTCTGTTTACCCCAGTATCATAATGAATCCAATCCTCACACCTTTCCATTGGTGAACCATAAGTTTGTTTAATGAATCTGTGATTGCCCTTCTCCGTGGAAATATCTGCCCTGGTATCAATTTTTATGTAACACCTATAAGTGATATCCTACGATATGTGTCTTTCACTTTCTGACTTACTACAAGTCACGTGATTACCTCTAGGCTCATCTACGGTGCTGCAAATGGCATTGTGTCCTTTTTTCCCTTGGCTAATATTCTGTCTTAGCGAGGTCCATTTTCTGCAATGTGATTCCCTGAGGGCTGAGGATTAGCTGACCTGGGCAGCCTGACCCTGCCGGCAAGCCCTCCCCAGGTGTGCCTGGCTTGAGGTCAATATAAACAGCACTCCAGGCAGCAATAGCCCCTGCAGCTGTGACTGACTCCATATTCTCTGCCCCGTCAGCAGTCTCGGGGCTGTGCTGGTGGGAGGGAGTGAGGGGCCAAGGCTTTGTTGGTGGCCCGGTGTGAGTGGGGCTCTGCTGGCCTTTCTGCAGGAGTTGCCAGGCTGCCACCTGTAAAGAAGAGGATGTGTCACCCATACCTTCGGATGGAATTTCTCTCCGGACAGAGGTGAGGAAGGAAAAAAGCAGTGGGGGTCGGGACAGGAGGGGTATCTCAGGCAGGGCAATAGAAAGCTTCCAGAAGAGCGCACGGGGCCAGGACCATCTTGTCTGGCCTGCAGGCACCAAGTTGGCCTGCGTGCTGTCGCTGGTGTGGCTCCAGGGCCCTTCCTCTAGGCTTTCAAGCCCTTGTACATATTCAGGTGTTTTACCTGGGAAGGGTGGCAACAGTTCAGCAGCAGCTGGCCTGGGGCTCAGCTCACGTTTACTCACAAATGCCTCAGCACGGTCCCCCAGCTTCGCAATGAGGACGCTCCTTGCATGGGGTGTGGATTGCTGGCTGTATGGGAGGTGATTCCCCACCTCTGACCAATTTCAGAATTGTTTACCGCTGGAGCAAGTGCCCTGATAGGGTTTCCCTCTGTATAACTGGTGGGTTCAGGTATTTTTTTTCTTTTATGGTTCAAGTTAGATTTTATTCCTCTTTTATGTATTTATAGATATAAGCATGGAAATAATTCATTCCTATAAATACATCTGTGTGAAGGGAAGAACTTTTTTCTGTTTTATTTTAAATTTTTTTTTAATTTTGAAATTTAATTGTATTTATTTTTTTATACAGTAGGTTATTATTAGTTATGTATTTTATGCATATACATGTATACAGGTCAATCCCAATCTCCCAACTCATCCCACCACCACCACCCCATGGCTTCCCCCACTTGGTGTCCATACGTTTGTTCTCTACCTCTGTGTCTCTATTTCTTCCCTGCAAACCAGTTCATCTGTACCATTTTTTCGGTTCCACATATATGCATTAATATACAATATTTGTTTTCCTCTTTCTGACTTACTTCATTCTGTATGACAGTCTCTAGATCCATCGATGTCTCTACAAATGACCCAGTTTCATTCCTTTTTATGGCTGAGTAATATTCCATTTTATATATGTACCACATCTTTATCCATTCATCTGTCTGTGGGCATTTAGGTTACTTGCATTACCTGGCTATTGTAAATAGTGCTGCAATGAACATTGTGGTGAATGTGCCTTTTTGATTTATGGTTTTCACTGGGTATATGCCCAGAAGTGGGATTGCTGGATCAGATGGTAATTCTATTTCTAGTTTTTTTAAGGAAACTCCATACTGTTCTCCATAGTGACTGTATCAATTTACATCCCCACCAGTAGTGGAAGAGGGCTCCTTTTGTCCACACCCTCCCCAGAATTTGTTGTTTGTAGATTTTCTGATGATGCCGATTCTAACAAATGTGAGGTGATACCTCATTGTAGTTTTGATTTGCATTTCTCTAATAATTAGTGCTGTTGAGCAGCTTTTCATGTGCGTCTTGGCCATCTCTGTGTCTTCTTTGCAGAAACGTCTCTTTAGATCTTCTGCCCATTTTTGTATTGGGTTGTTTGTTTTTTTAATATTAAGCTGCATGAGCTGTTTATATATATTGGAGATTAAAACTTTGTCCATTGATTCATTTGCAACGATTTTCGCCCATTGTGAGGGATGCCTTTTTCCATTCCCGTTTTTTTAACAAAAAAGGAAAGAAAGAAAAAGAAGCAGAACACTAATGTGCGTAAAATATGCCTTTTGATATGGTCGTTTTGAAATATGGACGTCCTTTGAATTTTTTGGTCGATATGTGACCCCAGGATTTGTTTTCAGGGCAGGTGTCATTTACAGGCCTGCAATGATTTTGAATATCAACTGACCATTAGCGCTGGGATTAAAGCTGCTGTTGCGTGAAACGGCCACAAGGTGGCAGCAGTTCTCCCGTACCAAATCTGGTAACTAGAGCAACAGAGCCTCAATGGAAGTCGTGTTCTAGATTGGAATTTAGAATGGAATGTGCCAGGAGAAAGCCCCTCAAGTTTGTCTCACTACTTCTTGTTTGTGTTTTTAATTTTTTTTTTTTTATTTTCTATTACAGCAAGTTTCATTACAATGTTTGGCTTGTGGTAGGTGTGGAAGATGTGGTTCTTTTACACATATACAGATGTCTGTTCTTCCTGGGATCCTTTTCCCATGTACGTTAGGACAGAATGTTGAGTAGTCTTCTCTTGGTATTCCGTAGATCTTTGGTGATTATATATGTCACCTGTGTTTGATTATATCTGTTAACCTCGAAATCGTAATGAAACCAATCCTCACACCTTTCCATTGGTGAACCATAAGTTTGTTTAATGAATCTGTGATTGCCCTTCTCCGTGGAAATATCTGCCCTGGTATCCATTTTTAGGTAACACCTATAAGTGATATGATACGATATGTGTCTTTCACTTTCTGACTTACTCCAAGTCACGTGATTACATCTAGACTCATCTACGGGGCTGCAAATGGCATTGGGTCCTTTTTTCATTGGCTTCTATTCTGCCTTAGCGAGGTCCATTTTCAACAATGTGATTCCTTGAGGGTTGTGGATTAGCTGACCTGGGCAGTCTTACCCTGCCGGCTCGCCCTCCAAAGGTGTGCCTGGTTGAGGTCAATATAAACAGCGCGCCAGGCAGCAATAGCCCCTGAAGTTGTGCCTGACTCCATATTCTCTGCCCCGTCAGCAGTCTCGGGGCTGTGCTGGTGGGAGGGAGTGAGGGGCCAAGGCTTTGTTGGTGGCCCGGTGTGAGTGGGGCTCTGATGGCCTTTCTGCAGGAGTTGCCAGGCTGCCACCTGTAAAGAAGAGGATGTGTCACCCATACCTTCCGATGGAATTTCTCTCCGGACAGAGGTGAGGAAGGAAAAAAGCAGTGGGGGTCGGGACAGGAGGGGTATCTCAGGCAGGGCAATAGAAAGCTTCCAGAAGAGCGCACGGGGCCAGGACCATCTTGTCTGGCCTGCAGGCACCAAGTTGGCCTGCGTGCTGTCGCTGGTGTGGCTCCAGGGCCCTTCCTCTAGGCTTTCAAGCCCTTGTACATATTCAGGTGTTTTACCTGGGAAGGGTGGGAACAGTTCAGCAGCAGCTGGCCTGGGGCTCAGCTCACGTTTACTCACAAATGCCTCAGCACGGTCCCCCAGCTTCGCAATGAGGACGCTCCTTGCATGGGGTGTGGATTGCTGGCTGTATGGGAGGTGATTCCCCACCTCTGACCAATTTCAGAATTGTTTACCGCTGGAGCAAGTGCCCTGATAGGGTTTCCCTCTGTATAACTGGTGGGTTCAGGTATTTTTTTTCTTTTATGGTTCAAGTTAGATTTGATTCCTCTTTTATGTATTTATAGATATAAGCATGGAAATAATTCATTCCTATAAATACATCTGTGTGAAGGGAAGAACTTTTTTCTGTTTTATTTTAAATTTTTTTTAAAAAAATATTGAAATTTAATTGTATTTATTTTTTATACAGCAGGTTATAATTAGTTATGTATTTTATGCTTATACATGTATACAGGTCAATCCCAATCTCCCAACTCATCCCACCACCACCACCCCATGGCTTCCCACACTTGGTGTCCATACGTTTGTTCTCTACCTCTATGTCTCTATTTCTTCCCTGCAAACCTGTTCATCTGTACCATTTTTTAGGTTCCACATATATGCATTAATATACAATATTTGTTTTCCTCTTTCTGACTTACTTCATTCTGTATGACAGTCTGTAGATCCATCGATGTCTCTACAAATGACCCAGTTTCATTCCTTTTTATGGCTGAGTAATATTCCATTTTATATATGTATCACATCTTTATCCATTCATCTGTCTGTGGGCATTTAGGTTACTTGCATTACCTGGCTATTGTAAATAGTGCTGCAATGAACATTGTGGTGAATGTGCCTTTTTGATTTATGGTTTTCACTGGGTATATGCCCAGAAGTGGGATTGCTGGGTCAGATGGTAATTCTATTTCTAGTTTTTTTAAGGAAACTCCATACTGTTCTCCATAGTGACTGTATCAATTTACATCCCCACCAATAGTGGAAGAGGGCTCCTTTTGTCCACACCCTCCCCAGAATTTGTTGTTTGTAGATTTTCTGATGATGCCGATTCTAACAGGTGTGAAGTGATACCTCATTGTAGTTTTGATTTGCATTTCTCTAATAATTAGTGCTGTTGAGCAGCTCTTCATGTGCGTCTTGGCCATCTCTGTGTCTTCTTTGAAGAAACGTCTCTTTAGATCTTCTGCCCATTTTTGTATTGGGTTGTTTGTTTTTTTAATATTAAGCTGCATGAGCTGTTTATATATATTGGAGATTAAACCTTTGTCCATTGATTCATTTGCAACGATTTTCGCCCATTCTGAGGGATGCCTTTTTCCATTCCCGTTTTTTTAACAAAAAAGGAAAGAAAGAAAAAGAAGCAGAACACTAATGTGCGTAAAATATGCCTTTTGAAATGGTCGTTTTGAAATATGGACGTCCTTTGAATTTTTTGGTCGATATGTGACCCCAGGATTTGTTTTCAGGGCAGGTGTCATTTACAGGCCTGCAATGATTTTGAATATCAACTGACCATTAGCGCTGGGATTAAAGCTGCTGTTGCGTGAAACGGCCACAAGGTGGCAGCAGTTCTCCCTTACCAAATCTGGTTACTAGAGCAACAGAGCCTCAATGGAAGTCGTGTTCTACATTGGAATTTAGAATGGAATGTGCCAGGAGAAAGCCCCTCAAGTTTGTCTCACTACTTCTTGTTCGTGTTTTTAATTTTTTTTTTTATTTTCTATTACAGCAAGTTTGATTACAATGTTTGGCTTGTTGTAGGTGTGGAAGATGTGGTTCTTTTACACATATACAGATGTCTGTTCTTCCTGGGATCCTTTTCCCATGTACGTTAGGACAGAATGTTGAGTAGTCTTCTCTTGGTATTCCGTAGATCTTTGGTGATTATATATGTCACCTGTGTTTGATTATATCTGTTAACCCCGCAATCGTAATGAAACCAATCCTCACACCTTTCCATTGGTGAACCATTAATTTGTTTCATGAATCTGTGATTGCCCTTCTCCGAGGAAATATCTGCCCTGGTATCCATTTTTAGGTAATACCTATAAGTGATATGATACGATATGTGTCTTTCACTTTCTGACTTACTGCAAGTCACGTGATTACCTCTAGACTCATCTACGGGGCTGCAAATGGCATTGTGTCCTTTTTTTCCTTGGCTTCTATTCTGACTTAGCGAGGTCCATTTTCAACAATGTGATTCCCTGATGGTTGTGGATTAGCTGACCTGGGCAGCCTTACCCTGCCGGCTCGCCCTCCCAAGGTGTGCCTGGTTGAGGTCAATATAAACAGCGCGCCAGGCAGCAATAGCCCCTGAAGTTGTGCCTGACTCCATATTCTCTGCCCCGTCAGCAGTCTCGGGGCTGTGCTGGTGGGAGGGAGTGAGGGGCCAAGGCTTTGTTGGTGGCCCGGTGTGAGTGGGGCTCTGCTGGCCTTTCTGCAGGAGTTGCCAGGCTGCCACCTGTAAAGAAGAGGATGTGTCACTCATAACTTCCGATGGAATTTCTCTCCGGACAGAGGTGAGGAAGGAAAAAAGCAGTGGGGGCCGGGACAGGAGGGGTATCTCAGGCAGGGCAATAGAAAGCTTCCAGAAGAGCGCCCGGGCCCAGGACCATCCTGGCTGACCTGAAGGCACCAAGTTGGCCTGCGTGCTGTCGCTGGTGTGGCTCTACGGCCCTTCCTCTAGGCTTTCAAGCCCTTGTACATATTCAGGTGTTTTACCTGGGAAGGGTGGGAACAGTTCAGCAGCAGCTGGCCTGGGGCTCAGCTCATGTTTACTCACAGATGCCTCAGCACGGTCCCCCAGCTTTGCAATGAGGACGCTCCTTGCATGGGGGCAGTGTTGCTGGCTGTATGGGAGGTGATTCCCCACCTCTGACCAATTTCAGAATTGTTTACCGCTGGAGCAAGTGCCCTGATAGGGTTTCCCTCTGTATAACTGGTGGGTTCAGGTTTTTTTTTTCTTTTATGGTTCAAGTTAGATTTGATTCCTCTTTTATGTATTTATAGATATAAGCATGGAAATAATTCATTCCTATAAATACATCTGTGTGAAGGGAAGAACATTTTTCTGTTTTATTTTAAATTTTTTTTAAAAAATTTTGAAATTTAATTGTATTTATTTTTTTATACAGCAGGTTATAATTAGTTATGTATTTTATGCTTATACATGTATACAGGTCAATCCCAATCTCCCAACTCATCCCACCACCACTACCCCATGGCTTCCCACACTTGGTGTCCATACGTTTGTTCTCTACCTCTATGTCTCTATTTCTTCCCTGCAAACCAGTTCATCTGTACCATTTTTTAGGTTCCACATATATGCATTAATATACAATATTTGTTTTCCTCTTTCTGACTTACTTCATTCTGTATGACAGTCTGTAGATCCATCGATGTCTCTACAAATGACCCAGTTTCATTCCTTTTTATGGCTGAGTAATATTCCATTTTATATATGTACCACATCTTTATCCATTCATCTGTCTGTGGGCATTTAGGTTACTTGCATTACCTGGCTATTGTAAATAGTGCTGCAATGAACATTGTGGTGAATGTGCCTTTTTGATTTATGGTTTTCTCTGGGTATATGCCCAGAAGTGGGATTGCTGGATCAGATGGTAATTCTATTTCTAGTTTTTTTAAGGAAACTCCATACTGTTCTCCATAGTGACTGTATCAATTTACATCCCCACCAATAGTGGAAGAGGGCTCCTTTTGTCCACACCCTCCCCAGAATTTGTTGTTTGTAGATTTTCTGATGATGCTGATTCTAACAGGTGTGAGGTGATACCTCATTGTAGTTTGATTTGCATTTCTCTAATAATTAGTGCTGTTGAGCAGCTTTTCATGTGCGTCTTGGCCATCTCTGTGCCTTCTTTGCAGAAACGTCTCTTTAGATCTTCTGCCCATTTTTGTATTGGGTTGTTTGTTTTTTTAATATTAAGCTGCATGAGCTGTTTATATATATATTGGAGATTAAACCTTTGTCCATTGATTCATTTGCAACGATTTTCGCCCATTCTGAGGGATGCCTTTTTCCATTCCCGTTTTTTTAACAAAAAAGGAAAGAAAGAAAAAGAAGCAGAACACTAATGTGCGTAAAATATGCCTTTTGAAATGGTCGTTTTGAAATATGGACGTCCTTTGAATTTTTTGGTCGATATGTGACCCCAGGATTTGTTTTCAGGGCAGGTGTCATTTACAGGCCTGCAATGATTTTGAATATCAACTGACCATTAGCGCTGGGATTAAAGCTGCTGTTGCGTGAAACGGCCACAAGGTGGCAGCAGTTCTCCCTTACCAAATCTGGTTACTAGAGCAACAGAGCCTCAATGGAAGTCGTGTTCTACATTGGAATTTAGAATGGAATGTGCCAGGAGAAAGCCCCTCAAGTTTGTCTCACTACTTCTTGTTCGTGTTTTTAATTTAATGTTTTATTTTTTATTACAGCAAGTTTGATGACAACGTTTGGCTTGTTGTAGGTGTGCAAGATGTGGTTCTTTTACACATATACATAAGTCTGTTCTTCCTGGGATCCTGTTCCCATGTCCGTTATGACAGAATGTTGAGTAGTCTTCTCTTGGTATTCCGTAGGTCTTTGGTGATTATATATTTCACCTGTGTTTTGTATATGTCTGTTTACCCCAGTATCATAATGAATCCAATCCTCACACCTTTCCATTGGTGAACCATAAGTTTGTTTAATGAATCTGTGATTGCCCTTCTCCGTGGAAATATCTGCCCTGGTATCAATTTTTATGTAACACCTATAAGTGATATCCTACGATATGTGTCTTTCACTTTCTGACTTACTACAAGTCACGTGATTACCTCTAGGCTCATCTACGGTGCTGCAAATGGCATTGTGTCCTTTTTTCCCTTGGCTAATATTCTGTCTTAGCGAGGTCCATTTTCTGCAATGTGATTCCCTGAGGGCTGAGGATTAGCTGACCTGGGCAGCCTGACCCTGCCGGCAAGCCCTCCCCAGGTGTGCCTGGCTTGAGGTCAATATAAACAGCACTCCAGGCAGCAATAGCCCCTGCAGCTGTGACTGACTCCATATTCTCTGCCCCGACAGCAGTCTCAGGGCTGTGCTGGTGGGAGGTTGTGAGGGTCCACGGCTTTGTTGGTGGCCCGGTGTGAGTGGGGCTCTGCTGGACTTTCTGCAGGAGTTTCCAGGCTGCCACCTGTAAAGAAGAGGATTTGTCACCCATAACTTCCACTGGAATTTCTCTCCGGGCTGAGGTGAGGAAGGAAAAAAAAGGATTGGGGGCCGGGACAGGAGGGGTATCTCAGGCAGGGAAATGGGAAGCTTCCTGAAGAGCGCCCGGGGACAGGACCATCCTGGCTGGCCTGCAGGCAGCAAGTTGGCCTGCGTGATGTCGCTGGTGTGGCTCCACGGCCCTTCCTCTAGGCTTTCAAGCCCTTGTACATATTCAGGTGTTTTACCTGGGAAGGGTGGGAAGAGTTCAGCAGCAGCTGGCCTGGGGCTCAGCTCACGTTTACTCACAGAGGCCTCGGCACGGTCCCCCAGCTTTGCAATGAGGACGCTCTTTGCTTGGGGGTGGGACGGGGCTTCTGGCTGTATGGGAGATGATTCCCCACCTCTGACCAATTTCAGAATTGTTTACCGCTGGAGCAAGTGCCTTGGTAGGGTTTTCCTCTGTATAACTGATAGGTTCAGGGTTTTTTTTTTCTTTTTTCGTTCCAATTACATTTTGTTCCTGTTCTAGGTATTTATAGATATAAGCATGGAAATAATTCATTCATATAAATACATCTGTGTGAATGGAAGAACTTTTTTCTGTTTTTTTTTCAATTTTATTTTTAAAAATTTTGAAAATTAATTTTATTTATTTTTTCATGCAGCAGGTTATTCTTAGTTATCTATTTTATGCATATGCATGTATACAGGTCAATCCCAATCTCCCAACTCATCCCAACTCCACCACCACATGGCTTCCCCCACTTGGTGTCCATACGTTTGTTCTCTACATCTGTGTCTCTATTTCTGCCCTGCAAACCAGTTCATCTGTACCATTTTTCTAGGTTCCACATATATGCATTAATATACAATATTTGTTTTTCTCTTTCTGACTTACTTCACTCTGTATGACATTCTGTAGATCCATCGACTTCTCTACAAATGACTCAGTTTCATTCCTTTTTATGGCTGAGTAATCTTCCATTTTATATATGTACCACATCTTTATCCATTCGTCTGTCTGTGGGCATTTAGGTTGCTTCCATTACCTGGCTATTGTAAATAGTGCTGCAATGAACATTGTGGTGAATGTGTCTTTTTGATTTATGGTTTTCTCTGGGTATATGCCCAGAAGTGGGATTGCTGGATCCTATGGTAATTCTCTTTTTAATTTTTTAAAGGAACCTCCATACTGTTCACCATAGTGACTTTATCAATTTACCTTCCCACCACTAGTGGAAGAGGGTTCCTTTTGTCCACACCCTCCCCAGAATTTGTTGTTTGTAGATTTTCTGATGATGCCGATTCTAAGAGGTGTGAGGTCATACCTCCTTGTCGTTTGGATTTGCATTTCTCTAATAATTAGTGATGTTGAGCAGCTTTTCATGTGCGTCTTGGCCATCTCTGTGACTTCTTTCAAGAAACGTCTATTTAGATCTTCTGCCCATTTTTGTATTGGGTTCTTGTTTTATTAATATTAAGCTGCGTGAGCTGTTTATATATATTGGAGATTAAACCTTTGTCCATTGATTCGTTTGCGATCGTTTTCGCCCATTCTGAAGGTTGCCTTTTTCCATTCCCGTTTATTAACCAAAAAAGAAAGAAAGCAAAGGAAGCAGAACACTAATGTGCGTGAAATATGCCTCTTGAAACTGTCGTTTTGAAATATGGACGTCTTCTGAATTTTTTGGTCGATATATGATCCCAGGGTTTGTTTTCAGGGCAGGTGTCATTTACAGGCCTGCAATGATTTTGAATATCCACCGACCATTAGCGCTGGGATTAAAACTGCTGTTGTGTGAAATGGCCACAAGGTCGCAGCAGTTTTCCCTTACCAAATCTTGTTACTAGGGCAACAGTGCCTCAATGGAAGTCTGTTCTAGATTGGAATTTAAAATGGAATGTGCCAGGAAAAAGCCCCTGAAGTTTGTCTCACTAGTTCTTGTTCGTGTTTTTAATTTAATGTTTTATTTTTTATTACAGCAAGTTTGATGACAACGTTTGGCTTGTTGTAGGTGTGCAAGATGTGGTTCTTTTACACATATACATAAGTCTGTTCTTCCTGGGATCCTTTTCCAATGTACGTTATGACAGAACGTTGAGTAGTCTTCTCTTGGTATTCCGTAGGTCTTTGGTGATTATATATTTCACCTGTGTTTGTATATGTCTGTTAACCCCAAGATCGTAATGAATCCAATCCTCACACCTTTCCATTGGTGAACCATAAGTTTGTTTAATGAATCTGTGATTGCCCTTCTCCGTGGAAATATCTGCCCTGGTATCAATTTTTATGTAACACCTATAAGTGATATCCTATGATATGTGTCTTTCACTTTCTGACTTAGTACAAGTCACGTGATTACCTCTAGGCTCATCTACGGTGCTGCAAATGGCATTGTGTCCTTTTTTCCCTTGGCTAATATTCTGTCTTAGCGAGGTCCATTTTCTGCAATGTGATTCCCTGAGGGCTGAGGATTAGCTGACCTGGGCAGCCTGACCCTGCCGGCAAGCCCTCCCCAGGTGTGCCTGGGTTGAGGTCAATATAAACAGCACTCCAGGCAGCAATAGCCCCTGCAACTGTGCCTGACTCCATATTCTCTGCCCTGTCAGCAGTCTCAGGGCTGTGCTGGTGGGAGGGTCCATGGCTTTGTTGGTGGCCCGGTGTGAGTGGGGCTCTGCTGGACTTTCTGCAGGAGTTGCCAGGCTGCCACCTGTAAAGAAGAGGATGTGTCACCCATAACTTCCACTGAAATTTCTCTCCGGGCTGAGGTGAGGAAGGAAAAAAAAGAGTGGGGGCCGGGACAGGAGGGGTATCTCAGGCAGGGAAATGGAAAGCTTCCAGAAGAGCGCCCGGGGCCAGGACCATCCTGGCTGGCCTGCAGGCAGCAAGTTGGCCTGCGTGCTGTCGCTGGTGTGGCTCCACGGCCCTTCCTCTAGGCTTTCAAGCCCTTGTACATATTCAGGTGTTTTACCTGGGAAGGGTGGGAAGAGTTCAGCAGCAGCTGGCCTGGGGCTCAGCTCACGTTTACTCACAGAGGCCTCGGCACGGTCCCCCAGCTTTGCAATGAGGACGCTCCTTGCGTGGTGGGGGCGGGGCTGCTGGCTGTATGGGAGATGATTCCCCACCTCTGACCAATTTCAGAATTGTTTTCCGATGGAGCAAGTGCCTTGGTAGGGTTTTCCTTTGTATAACTGTTACGTTCAGGTTTTTTTTTTCTTTTTTCATTCCAATTATATTTTGTTCCTGTTCTATGTATTTATAGATATAAGCATGGAAATAATTCATTCATATAAATACATCTGTGTGAATGGAAGAACTTTTTTCTGTTTTTTTTTCAATTTGATTTTTAAAAATTTTGAAAATTAATTTTATTTATTTTTTCATGCAGCAGGTTATTATTAGTTATCTATTTTATGCATATGCATGTATACAGGTCAATCCCAATCTCCCAACTCATCCCAACTCCACCACCACATGGCTTCCCCCACTTGGTGTCCATACGTTTGTTCTCTACCTCTGTGTCTCTATTTCTGCCCTGCAAACCAGTTCATCTGTACCATTTTTCTAGGTTCCACATATATGCATTAATATACAATATTTGTTTTTCTCTTTCTGACTTACTTCACTCTGTATGACAGTCTCTAGATCCATCGACTTCTCTACAAATGACCCAGTTTCATTCCTTTTTCTGGCTGAGTAATATTCCATTTTATATATGTACCACTTTTTATCCATTCGTCTGTCTGTGGGCATTTAGGTTTCTTCCATTACCTGGCTATTGTAAATAGTGCTGCAATGAACATTGTGGTGAATGTGTGTTTTGATTTATGGATTTCTCTGGGTATATGCCCAGAAGTGGGATTGCAGGATCCTATGGTAATTCTCTTTTTAGTTTTTTAAAGGAACCTCCATACTGTTCACCATAGTGACTTTATCAATTTACCTTCCCACCACTACTGGAAGAGGGTTCCTTTTGTCAACACCCTCCCCAGAATTTGTTGTTTGTAGATTTTCTGATGATGCCGATTCTAAGAGGTGTGAGGTCATAACTCCTTGTCCTTTGGATTTGCATTTCTCTAATAATTAGTGATGTTGAGCAGCTTTTCATGTGCGTCTTGGCCATCTCTGTGACTTCTTTGAAGAAACGTCTATTTAGATCTTCTGCCCATTTTTGTATTGGGTTATTGTTTTATTAATATTAAGCTGCGTGAGCTGTTTATATATATTGGAGATTAAACCTTTGTCCATTGATTCCTTTGCGATCGTTTTCGCCCATTCTGAGGGTTGCCTTTTTCCATTCCCGTTTATTAACCAAAAAAGAAAGAAAGCAAAGGAAGCAGAACACTAATGTGCGTGAAATATGCCTCTTGAAACTGTCGTTTTGAAATATGGACGTCTTTTGAATTTGTTGGTCGATATATGACCCCAGGATTTGTTTTCAGGGCAGGTGTCATTTACAGGCCTGCAATGATTTTGAATATCCACCGACCATTAGCGCTGGGATTAAAGCTGCTGTTGTGTGAAACGGCCACAAGGTCGCAGCAGTTTTCCCTTACCAAATCTTGTTACTAGGGCAACAGTGCCTCAATGGAAGTCTGTTCTAGATTGGAATTTAGAATGGAATGTGCCAGGAGAAAGCCCCTCAAGTTTGTCTCACTACTTCTTGTTCGTGTTTTTAATTTAATGTTTTATTTTTTATTACAGCAAGTTTGATGACAACGTTTGGCTTGTTGTAGGTGTGCAAGATGTGGTTCTTTTACACATATACATAAGTCTGTTCTTCCTGGGATCCTTTTCCAATGTACGTTATGACAGAACGTTGAGTAGTCTTCTCTTGGTATTCCGTAGGTCTTTGGTGATTATATATTTCACCTGTGTTTGTATATGTCTGTTAACCCCAAGATCGTAATGAATCCAATCCTCACACCTTTCCATTGGTGAACCATAAGTTTGTTTAATGAATCTGTGATTGCCCTTCTCCGTGGAAATATCTGCCCTGGTATCAATTTTTATGTAACACCTATAAGTGATATCCTACGATATGTGTCTTTCACTTTCTGACTTACTACAAGTCACGTGATTACCTCTAGACTCATCTACGGTGCTGCAAATGGCATTGTGTCCTTTTTTCCCTTGGCTAATATTCTGTCTTAGCGAGGTCCATTTTCTGCAATGTGATTCCCTGAGGGCTGAGGATTAGCTGACCTGGGCAGCCTGACCCTGCCGGCAAGCCCTCCCCAGGTGTGCCTGGGTTGAGGTCAATATAAACAGCACTCCAGGCAGCAATAGCCCCTGCAGCTGTGCCTGACTCCATATTCTCTGCCCTGTCAGCAGTCTCAGGGCTGTGCTGGTGGGAGGGTGTGAGGGTCCACGGCTTTGTTGGTGGCCCGGTGTGAGTGGGGCTCTGCTGGACTTTCTGCAGGAGTTGCCACGCTGCCACCTCTAAAGAAGAGGATGTGTCACCCATAACTTCCACTGGAATTTATCTCCGGGCTGAGGTGAGGAAGGAAGAAAAGGAGTGGGGGCCGGGACAGGAGGGGTATCTCAGGCAGGGAAATGGAAAGCTTCCAGAAGAGCGCCCGGGGCCAGGACCATCCTGGCTGGCCTGCAGGCAGCAAGTTGGCCTGCGTGCTGTCGCTGGTGTGGCTCCACGGCCCTTCCTCTAGGCTTTCAAGCCCTTGTACATATTCAGGTGTTTTACCTGGGAAGGGTTGGAAGAGTTCAGCAGCAGCTGGCCTGGGGCTCAGCTCACGTTTACTCACAGAGGCCTCGGCACGGTCCCCCAAGTTTGCAATTAGGACGCTCCTTGCGTGGCGGGGGACGGGGCTGCTGGCTGTATGGGAGATGATTCCCCACCTCTGACAAATTTCAGAATCGTTTACTGCTGGAGCTAGTGCCTTGGTAGGGTTTTCCTCTGTATAACTGATACGTTCATGGTTTTTTTTTTCTTTTTTCGTTCCAATTACATTTTTTTCCTGTTTTATGTATTTATAGATATAAGCTTGGAAATAATTCAGTCATATAAATACATCTGTGTGAATGTAAGAACTTTTTTCTGTATTTTTTTCAATTTTATTTTTAAAAATTTTGAAATTTAATTTTATTTATTTTTTTATACAGCAGGTTATTTTTAGTTATCTATTTTATGCATATGCATGTATACAGGTCAATCCCAATCTCACAACTCATCCCAACACCACCACCCCATGGCTTCCCCCACTTGGTGTCCATACGTTTGTTTTCTACCTCTGTGTCTCTATTTCTGCCCTGCAAACCAGTTCATCTGTACCATTATTCTAGGTTCCACATATATGCATTAATATACAATATTTGTTTTTCTCTTTCTGACTTACTTCACTCTGTATGACAGTCTCTAGATCCATCGACTTCTCTACAAATGACCCAGTTTCATTCCTTTTTATGGCTGAGTAATATTCCATTTTATATATGTACCACTTTTTATCCATTCGTCTGTCTGTGGGCATTTAGGTTGCTTCCCTTACCTGGCTATTGTAAATAGTGCTGCAATGAACATTGTGGTGAATGTGTCTTTTTGATTTATGGTTTTCTCTGGGTATATGCCCAGAAGTGGGATTGCAGGATCCTATGGTAATTCTCTTTTTAGTTTTTTAAAGGAACCTCCATACTGTTCACCATAGTGACTGTATCAATTTACCTTCCCACCAATAGTGGAAGAGGGTTCCTTTTGTCCACACCCTCCCCAGAATTTGTTGTTTGTAGATTTTCTGATGATGCCGATTCTAAGAGGTGTGAGGTCATACCTCCTTGTCGTTTGGATTTGCATTTCTCTAATAATTAGTGATGTTGAGCAGCTTTTCATGTGTGTCTTGGCCATCTCTGTGACTTCTTTGAAGAAACGTCTATTTAGATCTTCTGCCCATTTTTGTATTGGGTTATTGTTTTATTAATATTAAGCTGCGTGAGCTGTTTATATATATTGGAGATTAATCCTTTGTCCATTGATTCCTTTGCGATCGTTTTCGCCCATTCTGAGGGTTGCCTTTTTCCATTCCCGTTTATTAACCAAAAAAGAAAGAAAGCAATGGAAGCAGAATACTAATGTGCGTGAAATATGCCTCTTGAAACTGTCGTTTTGAAATATGGACGTCTTTTGAATTTTTTGGTCGATAAATGACCCCAGGATTTGTTTTCAGGGCAGGTGTCATTTACAGGCCTGCAATGATTTTGAATATCCACCGACCATTAGCGCTGGGATTAAAGCTGCTGTTGTGTGAAACGGCCACAAGGTCCCAGCAGTTCTCCCTTACCAAATCTGGTTACTAGGGCAGCAGTGCCTCAATGGAAGTCTGTTCTAGATTGGAATTTAGAATGGAATGTGCCAGGAGAAAGCCCCTCAAGTTTGTCTCACTACTTCTTGTTCGTGTTTTTAATTTAATGTTTTATTTTTTATTACAGCAAGTTTGATGACAACGTTTGGCTTGTTGTAGGTGTGCAAGATGTGGTTCTTTTACACATATACATAAGTCTGTTCTTCCTGGGATCCGTTTCCAATGTCCGTTATGACAGAATGTTGAGTAGTCTTCTCTTGGTCTTCCGTAGGTCTTTGGTGATTATATATTTCACCTGTGTTTGTATATGTCTGTTAACCCCAAGATCGTAATGAATCCAATCCTCACACCTTTCCATTGGTGAACCATAAGTTTGTTTAATGAATCTGTGATTGCCCTTCTCCGTGGAAATATCTGCCCTGGTATCAATTTTTATGTAACACCTATAAGTGATATCCTACGATATGTGTCTTTCACTTTCTGACTTACTACAAGTCACGTGATTACCTCTAGACTCATCTACGGTGCTGCAAATGGCATTGTGTCCTTTTTTCCCTTGGCTAATATTCTGTCTTAGCGAGGTCCATTTTCTGCAATGTGATTCCCTGAGGGCTGAGGATTAGCTGACCTGGGCAGCCTGACCCTGCCGGCAAGCCCTCCCCAGGTGTGCCTGGGTTGAGGTCATTATAAACAGCATTCCAGGCAGCAATAGCCCCTGCAGCTGTGCCTGACTGCATATTCTCTGCCCTGTCAGCAGTCTCAGGGCTGTGCTGGTGGGAGGGTCCACGGCTTTGTTGGTGGCCCGGTGTGAGTGGGGCTCTGCTGGACTTTCTGCAGGAGTTGCCAGGCTGCCACCTGTAAAGAAGAGGATGTGTCACCCATAACTTCCACTGGAATTTCTCTCCGGGCTGAGGTGAGGAATGAAAAAAAGGATTGGGGGCCGGGACAGGAGGGGTATCTCAGGCAGGGAAATGGGAAGCTTCCAGAAGAGTGCCCGGGGACAGGACCATCCTGGCTGGCCTGCAGGCAGCAAGTTGGCCTTCGTGCTGTCGCTGGTGTGGCTCCACGGCCCTTCCTCTAGGCTTTCAAGCCCTTGTACATATTCAGGTGTTTTACCTGGGAAGGGTGGGAAGAGTTCAGCAGCAGCTGGCCTGGGGCTCAGCTCAGGTTTACTCACAGAGGCCTCGGCACGGTCCCCCAGCTTTGCAATGAGGACGCTCCTTGCGTGGGGGGGGGCGGGGCTGCTGGCTGTATGGGAGTTGATTGCCCACCTCTGACCAATTTCAGAATTGTTTACCGCTGGAGCAAGTGCCTTGGTAGGGTTTTCCTCTGTATAACTGTTACGTTCAGGTTTATTTTTTTTCTTTTTTCATTCCAATTATATTTTGTTCCTGTTTTATGTATTTATAGATATAACCTTGGAAATAATTCATTCATATAAATACATCTTTGTGAATGTAAGAACTTTTTTCTGTATTTTTTTCAATTTTGTTTTTAAAAATTTTGAAATTTAATTTTATTTATTTTTTTATACAGCAGGTTATTATTAGCTATCTGTTTTATGCATATGCATGTATACAGGTCAATCCCAATCTCCCAACTCATCCCAACACCACCACCCCATAGCTTCCCCCACTTGGTGTCCATACGTTTGTTCTCTACCTCTGTGTCTCTATTTCTGCCCTGCAAACCAGTTCATCTGTACCATTTTTCTAGGTTCCACATATATGCATTAATATACAATATTTGTTTTTCTCTTTCTGACTTACTTCACTCTGTATGACATTCTGTAGGTCCATCGACTTCTCTACAAATGACCCAGTTTCATTCCTTTTTATGGCTCAGTAATATTCCATTTTATATATGTACCACTTTTTATCCATTCGTCTGTCTGTGGGCATTTAGGTTGCTTCCATTACCTGGCTATTGTAAATAGTGCTGCAATGAACATTGTGGTGAATGTGTGTTTTGATTTATGGTTTTCTCTGAGTATATGCCCAGAAGTGGGATTGCAGGATCCTATGGTAATTCTCTTTTTAGTTTTTTAAAGGAACATCCATAGTGTTCTCCATAGTGACTGTATCAATTTTCCTTCCCACCACTAGTGGAAGAGGGTTCCTTTTGTCCACACCCTCCCCAGAATTTGTTGTTTGTAGATTTTCTGATGATGCCGATTCTAAGAGGTGTGAGGTCATACCTCCTTGTCGTTTGGATTTGCATTTCTCTAATAATTAGTGATGTTGAGCAGCTTTTTATGTGCGTTTTGGCCATCTCTGTGACTTCTTTGAAGAAAGGTCTATTTAGATCTTCTGCCCATCTTTGTATTGGGTTATTGTTTTATTAATATTAAGCTGCGTGAGCTGTTTATATATATTGGAGATTAAACCTTTGTCCATTGATTCCTTTGCGATCGTTTTCGCCCATTCTGAGAGTTGCCTTTTTCATTCCCGTTTATTAACCAAAAAAGAAAGAAAGCAAAGGAAGCAGAACACTAATGTGCGTGAAATATGCCTCTTGAAACTGTCGTTTTGAAATATGGACGTCTTTTGAATTTTTTGGTCGATATATGACCCCAGGATTTGTTTTCAGGGCAGGTGTCATTTACAGGCCTGCAATAATTTTGAATATCCACCGACCATTAGCGCTGGGATTAAAGCTGCTGTTGTGTGAAACGGCCACAAGGTCGCAGCAGTACTCCCTTACCAAATCTGGTTACTAGGGCAACAGTGCCTCAATGGAAGTCTGTTCTAGATTGGAATTTAGAATGGAATGTGCCAGGAGAAGGCCCCTCAAGTTTGTCTCACTACTTCTTGTTCGTGTTTTTAATTTAATGTTTTATTTTTTATTACAGCAAGTTTGATGACAACGTTTGGCTTGTTGTAGGTGTGCAAGATGTGGTTCTTTTACACATATACATAAGTCTGTTCTTCCTGGGTTCCTTTTCCAATGTACGTTATGACAGAACGTTGAGTAGTCTTCTCTTGGTATTCCGTAGGTCTTTGGTGATTATATATTTCACCTGTGTTTGTATATGTCTGTTAACCCCAAGATCGTAATGAATCCAATCCTCACACCTTTCCATTGGTGAACCATAAGTTTGTTTAATGAATCTGTGATTGCCCTTCTCCGTGGAAATATCTGCCCTGGTATCAATTTTTATGTAACACCTATAAGTGATATCCTATGATATGTGTCTTTCACTTTCTGACTTACTACAAGTCACGTGATTACCTCTAGACTCATCTACGGTGCTGCAAATGGCATTGTGTCCTTTTTTCCCTTGGCTAATATTCTGTCTTAGCGAGGTCCATTTTCTGCAATGTGATTCCCTGAGGGCTGAGGATTAGCTGACCTGGGCAGCCTGACCCTGCCGGCAAGCCCTCCCCAGGTGTGCCTGGGTTGAGGTCAATATAAACAGCACTCCAGGCAGCAATAGCCCCTGCAGCTGTGCCTGACTCCATATTCTCTGCCCTGTCAGCAGTCTCAGGGCTGTGCTGGTGGGAGGGTCCATGGCTTTGTTGGTGGCCCGGTGTGAGTGGGGCCCTGCTGGACTTTCTGCAGGAGTTGCCAGGCTGCCATCTGTAAAGAAGAGGATGTGTCACCCATAACTTCCACTGGAATTTATCTCCGGGCTGAGGTGAGGAAGGAAAAAAAGGAGTGGGGGCCGGGACAGGAGGGGTATCTCAGGCAGGGTAATGGAAAGCTTCCAGAAGAGCGCCCGGGGCCAGGACCATCCTGGCTGGCCTGCAGGCAGCAAGTTGGCCTGCGTGCTGTCGCTGGTGTGGCTCCACGGCCCTTCCTCTAGGCTTTCAAGCCCTTGTACATATTCAGGTGTTTTACCTGGGAAGGGTGGGAAGAGTTCAGCAGCAGCTGGCCTGGGGCTCAGCTCACGTTTACTCACAGAGGCCTCGGCACGGTCCCCCAGCTTTGCAATGAGGACGCTCCTTGCGTGGTGGGGTCAGGGCTGCTGGCTGTATGGGAGATGATTCCCCACCTGTGACCAATTTCAGAATTGTTTTCCGATGGAGCAAGTGCCTTGGTAGGGTTTTCCTCTGTATAACTGTTACGTTCAGGTTTTTTTTTTCTTTTTTCATTCCAATTATATTTTGTTCCTGTTCTATGTATTTATAGATATAAGCATGGAAATAATTCATTCATATAAATACATCTGTGTGAATGGAAGAACTTTTTTCTGTTTTTTTTTTCAATTTGATTTTTAAAAATTTTGAAAATTAATTTTATTTATTTTTTCATGCAGCAGGTTATTATTAGTTATCTATTTTATGCATATGCATGTATACAGGTCAATCCCAATCTCCCAACTCATCCCAACTCCACCACCACATGGCTTCCCCCACTTGGTGTCCATACGTTTGTTCTCTACCTCTGTGTCTCTATTTCTGCCCTGCAAACCAGTTCATCTGTACCATTTTTCTAGGTTCCACATATATGCATTAATATACAATATTTGTTTTTCTCTTTCTGACTTACTTCACTCTGTATGACAGTCTCTAGATCCATCGACTTCTCTACAAATGACCCAGTTTCATTCCTTTTTATGGCTGAGTAATCTTCCATTTTATATATGTACCACATCTTTATCCATTCGTCTGTCTGTGGACATTTAGGTTGCTTCCATTACCTGGCTATTGTAAATAGTGCTGCAATGAACATTGTGGTGAATGTGTATTTTTGATTTATGGTTTTCTCTGGGTATATGCCCAGAAGTGGGATTGCTGGATCCTTTGGTAATTCTCTTTTTAGTTTTTTAAAGGAACCTCCATACTGTTCACCATAGTGACTTTATCAATTTACCTTCCCACCAATAGTTGAAGAGTGTTCCTTTTGTCCACACCCTCCCTAGAATTTGTTGTTTGTAGATTTTCTGATGATGCCGATTCTAAGAGGTGTGAGGTCATACCTCCTTGTCGTTTGGATTTGCATTTCTCTAATAATTAGTGATGTTGAGCAGCTTTTCATGTGCGTCTTGGCCATCTCTGTGACTTCTTTGAAGAAACGTCTATTTAGATCTTCTGCCCATTTTTGTATTGGGTTATTGTTTTATTAATATTAAGCTGCGTGAGCTGTTTATATATATTGGAGATTAAACCTTTGTCCATTGATTCGTTTGCGATCGTTTTCGCCCATTCTGAGGGTTGCCTTTTTCCATTCCCGTTTATTAACCAAAAAAGAAAGAAAGCAAAGGAAGCAGAACACTAATGTGCGTGAAATATGCCTCTTGAAACTGTCGTTTTGAAATATGGACGTCTTTTGAATTGTTTGGTCGATATATGACCCCAGGATTTGTTTTCAGGGCAGGTGTCATTTACAGGCCTGCAATGATTTTGAATATCCACCGACCATTAGCGCTGGGATTAAAGCTGCTGTTGTGTGAAACGGCCACAAGGTCGCAGCAGTTCTCCCTTACCAAATCTGGTTACTAGGGCAACAGAGCCTCAATGGAAGTCTGTTCTAGATTGGAATTTAGAATGGAATGTGCCAGGAGAAAGCCCCTCAGGTTTGTCTCACTGCTTCTTGTTCGTGTTTATAATTTAATGTTTTATTTTTTATTACAGCAAGTTTGATGACAACGTTTGGCTTGTTGTAGGTGTGCAAGTTGTGGTTCTTTTATACATATACATATGTGTTCTTCCTGGGATCCTGTTCCCATGTCCGTTAAGACAGAATGTTGAGTAGTCTTCTCTTGGTATTCCGTAGGTCTTTGGTGATTATATATTTCACCTGTGTTTGTATATGTCTGTTAACCCCAAGATCGTAATGAATCCAATCCTCACACCTTTCCATTGGTGAACCATAAGTTTGTTTAATGAATCTGTGATTGCCCTTCTCCGTGGAAATATCTGCCCTGGTATCAATTTTTATGTAACACCTATAAGTGATATCGTACGATATGTGTCTTTCACTTTCTGACTTACTACAAGTCACGTGATTACCTCTAGACTCATCTACGGTGCTGCAAATGGCATTGTGTCCTTCTATCCCTTGGCTAATATTCTGTCTTAGCGAGGTCCATTTTCTGCAATGTGATTCCCTGAGGGCTGAGGATTAGCTGACCTGGGCAGCCTGACCCTGCCGGCAAGCCCTCCCCAGGTGTGCCTGGGTTGAGGTAATTATAAACAGCACTCCAGGCAGCAATAGCCCCTGCAGCTGTGCCTGACTGCATATTCTCTGCCCCTTCAGCAGTCTCAGGGCTGTGCTGGTGGGAGGGTGGGAGGGTCCACGGCTTTGATGGTGGCCCGGTGTGAGTGGGGCTCTGCTGGACTTTCTGCAGTAGTTGCCACGCTGCCACCTCTAAAGAAGAGGATGTGTCACCCATAACTTCCACTGGAATTCCTCTCCGGGCTGAGGTGAGGAAGGAAAAAAAGGAGTGGGGGCCGGGACAGGAGGGGTATCTCAGGCAGGGTAATGGAAAGCTTCCAGAAGAGCGCCCGGGGCCAGGACCATCCTGGCTGGCCTGCAGGCAGCAAGTTGGCCTGCGTGCTGTCGCTGGTGTGGCTCCACGGCCCTTCCTCTAGGCTTTCAAGGCCTTGTACATATTCAGGTGTTTTACCTGGGAAGGGTGGGAAGAGTTCAGCAGCAGCTGGCCTGGGGCTCAGCTCACGTTTACTCACAGAGGCCTCGGCACGGTCCCCCAGCTTTGCAATGAGGACGCTCCTTGCGTGGTGGGGGCGGGGCTGCTGGCTGTATGGGAGATGATTCCCCACCTGTGACCAATTTCAGAATTGTTTTCCGATGGAGCAAGTGCCTTGGTAGGGTTTTCCTTTGTATAACTGTTACGTTTAGGTTTTTTTTTTCTTTTTTCATTCCAATTATATTTTGTTCCTGTTCTATGTATTTATAGATATAAGCATGGAAATAATTCATTCATATAAATACATCTGTGTGAATGGAAGAACTTTTTTCTGTTTTTTTTTCAATTTGATTTTTAAAAATTTTGAAAATTAATTTTATTTATTTTTTCATGCAGCAGGTTATTATTAGTTATCTATTTTATGCATATGCATGTATACAGGTCAATCCCAATCTCCCAACTCATCCCAACTCCACCACCACATGGCTTCCCCCACTTGGTGTCCATACGTTTGTTCTCTACCTCTGTGTCTCTATTTCTGCCCTGCAAACCAGTTCATCTGTACCATTTTTCTAGGTTCCACATATATGCATTAATATACAATATTTGTTTTTCTCTTTCTGACTTACTTCACTCTGTATGACAGTCTCTAGATCCATCGACTTCTCTACAAATGACCCAGTTTCATTCCTTTTTATGGCTGAGTAATATTCCATTTTATATATGTACCACTTTTTATCCATTCGTCTGTCTGTGGGCATTTAGGTTTCTTCCATTACCTGGCTATTGTAAATAGTGCTGCAATGAACATTGTGGTGAATGTGTGTTTTGATTTATGGATTTCTCTGGGTATATGCCCAGAAGTGGGATTGCAGGTTCCTATGGTAATTCTCTGTTTAGTTTTTTAAAGGAACCTCCATACTGTTCACCATAGTGACTTTATCAATTTACCTTCCCACCACTAGTGGAAGAGGGTTCCTTTTGTCCACACCCTCCCCAGAATTTGTTGTTTGTAGATTTTCTGATGATGCCGATTCTAAGAGGTGTGAGGTCATACCTCCTTGTCGTTTGGATTTGCATTTCTCTAATAATTAGTGATGTTGAGCAGCTTTTCATGTGCGTCTTGGCCATCTCTGTGACTTCTTTGAAGAAACGTCTATTTAGATCTTCTGCCCATTTTTGTATTGGGTTATTGTTTTATTAATATTAAGCTGCGTGAGCTGTTTATATATATTGGAGATTAAACCTTTGTCCATTGATTCGTTTGCGATCGTTTTCGCCCATTCTGAGGGTTGCCTTTTTCCATTCCCGTTTATTAACCAAAAAAGAAAGAAAGCAAAGGAAGCAGAACACTAATGTGCGTGAAATATGCCTCTTGAAACTGTCGTTTTGAAATATGGACGTCTTTTGAATTTTTTGGTCGATATATGACCTAAGGATTTGTTTTCAGGGCAGGTGTCATTTACAGGCCTGCAATGATTTTGAATATCCACCGACCATTAGCGCTGAGATTAAAGCTGCTGTTGTGTGAAACGGCCACAAGGTCGCAGCAGTTCTCCCTTACCATATCTGGTTACTAGGGCAACAGTGCCTCAATGGAAGTCTGTTCTAGATTGGAATTTAGAATGGAATGTGCCAGGAGAAAGCCCCTCAAGTTTGTCTCACTACTTCTTGTTCGTGTTTTTAATTTAATGTTTTATTTTTTATTACAGCAAGTTTGATGACAACGTTTGGCTTGTTGTAGGTGTGCAAGATGTGGTTCTTTTACACATATACATAAGTCTGTTCTTCCTGGGATCCTTTTCCAATATACGTTATGACAGAATGTTGAGTAGTCTTCTCTTGGTATTCCGTAGGTCTTTGGTGATTATATACTTCACCTGTGTTTGTATATGTCTGTTAACCCCAATATTGTAATGAA
Source organism: Mesoplodon densirostris (assembly GCF_025265405.1). Taxonomy (NCBI): domain Eukaryota; kingdom Metazoa; phylum Chordata; class Mammalia; order Artiodactyla; family Ziphiidae; genus Mesoplodon; species Mesoplodon densirostris. The sequence goes on along the minus strand of NC_082673.1, from coordinate 36,580,679 downwards.
TCCAATCCTCACATCTTTCCATTGGTGAACCATAAGTTTGTTTAATGAATCTGTGATTGCCCTTCTCCGTGGAAATATCTGCCCTGGTATCAATTTTTATGTAACACCTATAAGTGATATCCTACGATATGTGTCTTTCACATTCTGACTTAATACAAGTCACGTGATTACCTCTAGACTCATCTACGGTGCTGCAAATGGCATTGTGTCCTTTTTTCCCTTGGCTAATATTCTGTCTTAGCGAGGTCCATTTTCTGCAATGTGATTCCCTGAGGGCTGAGGATTAACTGACCTGGGCAGCCTGACCCTGCCCTCAAGCCCTCCCCAGGTGTGCCTGGGTTGAGGTCAATATAAACAGCACTCCAGGCAGCAATAGCCCCTGCAGCTGTGCCTGACTCCATATTCTCTGCCCCGTCAGCAGTCTCAGTGCTGTGCTGGTGGGAGGGTGTGAGGGTCCACGGCTTTGACGGTGGCCCGGTGTGAGTGGGGCTCTGCTGGACTTTCTGCAGTAGTTGCCACGCTGCCACCTCTAAAGAAGAGGATGTGTCACCCATAACTTCCACTGGAATTCCTCTCCGGGCTGAGGTGAGGAAGGAAAAAATGGAGTGGGGGCCGGGACAGGAGGGGTATCTCAGGCAGGGAAATGGAAAGCTTCCAGAAGAGCGCCTGGGGCCAGGACCATCCTGGCTGGCCTGCAGGCAGCAAGTTGGCCTGCGTGCTGTCGCTGGTGTGGCTCCACAGCCCTTCCTCTAGGCTTTCAAGCCCTTGTACATATTCAGGTGTTTTACCTGGGAAGGGTGGGAAGAGTTCAGCAGCAGCTGGCCTGGGGCTCAGCTCACGTTTACTCACAGAGGCCTCGGCACAGTCCCCCAGCTTTGCAATGAGGACGCTCCTTCCGTGGTGGGCACGGGGCTGCTGGCTCTATGGGAGATGATTCCCCACCTCTCACCAATTTCAGAATTGTTTACCGATGGAGCAAGTGCCTTGGTATGGTTTTCCTCTGTATAACTGTTACGTTCAGGTTTTTTTTTTTCTTTTTTCATTCCAGTTATATTTTGTTCCTGTTCTATGTATTTATAGATATAAGCATGGAAATAATTCATTTATATAAATACATCTGTGTGAATGGAAGAACTTTTTTCTGTTTTTTTTTCAATTTTATTTTTACAAATTTTGAAAATTAATTTTATTTATTTTTTCATACAGCAGGTTATTATTAGTTATCTATTTTATGCATATGCATGTATAAAGGTCAATCCCAATCTCCCAACTTATCCCAACTCCACCACCACATGGCTTCTCCCACTTGGTGTCCATACGTTTGTTCTCTACCTCTGTGTCTCTATTTCTGCCCTGCAAACCAGTTCATCTGTACCATTTTTCTAGGTTCCACCTATATGCATTAATATACAATATTTGTTTTTCTCTTTCTGACTTACTTCACTCTGTATGACAGTCTCTAGATCCATCGACTTCTCTACAAAGGACCCAGTTTCATTCCTTTTTATGGCTGAGTAATCTTCCATTTTATATATGTACCACATCTTCATCCATTCGTCTGTCTGTGGGTATTTAGGTTGCTTCCATTACCTGGCTATTGTAAATAGTGCTGCAATGAACATTGTGGTGAATGTGTCTTTTTGATTTATGGTTTTCTCTGGGTATATGCCCAGAAGTGGGATTGCTGGATCCTATGGTAATTCTCTTTTTAGTTTTTTAAAGGAACCTCCATACTGTTCACCATAATGTCTGTATCAATTTACCTTCCCACCAATAGTGGAAGAGGGTTCCTTTTGTCCACACCCTCCCCAGAATTTGTTGTTTGTAGATTTTCTGATGATGCCGATTCTAAGAGGTGTGAGGTCATACCTCCTTGTCGTTTGGATTTGCATTTCTCTAATAATTAGTGCTGTTGAGCAGCTTTTCATGTGCGTCTTGGCCATCTCTGTGACTTCTTTCAAGAAACGTCTATTTAGATCTTCTGCCCATTTTTGTATTGGGTTATTGTTTTATTAATATTAAGCTGCGTGAGCTGTTTATATATATTGGAGATTAAACCTTTGTCCATTGATTCGTTTGCGATCGTTTTCGCCCATTCTGAGGGTTGCCTTTTTCCATTCCCATTTATTAACCAAAAAAGAAAGAAAGCAAAGGAAGCAGAACACTAATGTGCGTGAAATATGCCTCTTGAAACTGTCGTTTTGAAATATGGACGTCTTTTGAATTTTTTGGTCGATATATGACCCCAGGATTTGTTTTCAGGGCAGGTGTCATTTACAGGCCTGCAATGATTTTGAATATCCACCGACCATTAGCGCTGGGATTAAAGCTGCTGTTGTGTGAAACGGCCACAAGGTCGCAGCAGATCTCCGTTACCAAATATGGTTACTAGGGCAACAGAGCCTCAATGGAAGTCTGTTCTAGATTGGAATTTAGAATGGAATGTGCCAGGAGAAAGCCCCTCAGTTTTGTCTCACTGCTTCTTGTTCGTGTTTTTAATTTAATGTTTTATTTTTTATTACAGCAAGTTTGATGACAACATTTGGCTTGTTGTAGGTGTGCAAGATGTGGTTCTTTTACACATATACATAAGTCTGTTCTTCCTGGGATCCTGTTCCCATGTCCGTTATGACAGAATGTATAGTAGTCTTCTCTTGGTATTCTGTAGGTCTTTGGTGATTATATATTTCACCTTGTTTTGTATATGTCTGTTAACCCCAATATCGTAATGAATGCAATCCTCACACCTTTCCATTGGTGAACCATAAGTTTGTTTAATGAATCTGTGATTGCCCTTCTCCGTGGAAATATCTGCCCTGGTATCAATTTGTATGTAACACCTATAAGTGATATCCTACGATATGTGTCTTTCACTTTCTGACTTACTACAAGTCACGTGATTACCTCTAGACTCATCTACGGTGCTGCAAATGGCATTGTGTCCTTTTTTCCCTTGGCTAATATTCTGTCTTAGCGAGGTCCATTTTCTGCAATGTGATTCCCTGAGGGCTGAGGATTAACTGACCTGGGCAGCCTGACCCTGCCCTCAAGCCCTCCCCAGGTGTGCCTGGGTTGAGGTCAATATAAACAGCACTCCAGGCAGCAATAGCCCCTGCAGCTGTGCCTGACTCCATATTCTCTGCCCCGTCAGCAGTCTCAGTGCTGTGCTGGTGGGAGGGTGTGAGGGTCCACGGCTTTGATGGTGGCCCGGTGTGAGTGGGGCTCTGCTGGACTTTCTGCAGTAGTTGCCACGCTGCCACCTCTAAAGAAGAGGATGTGTCACCCATAACTTCCACTGGAATTCCTCTCCGGGCTGAGGTGAGGAAGGAAAAAATGGAGTGGGGGCCGGGACAGGAGGGGTATCTCAGGCAGGGAAATGGAAAGCTTCCAGAAGAGCGCCCGGGGACAGGACCATCCTGGCTGGCCTGCAGGCAGCAAGTTGGCCTGCGTGCT